>NC_068947.1:35951346-36551346 GCF_026419915.1 Harpia harpyja
AGCAACGCTCACCACTGAACAATGTCAGGGTAAGAGATCTCTCTAGCACTCTTCTCCACTAGATCTAGAGGAAAAACCACATCAGATATGATTTAATTCCCTTGGGTTTGTAGTGTTGCTGTTTTCTTCCTTCCTGAGACATTAAGTGTTTGTTAACGACAACTCTTCTGCTTTAGGCTTAAAAATGAAAAGTTCTTTTTTGTGGTTATTGAGGGAGAGGTGGGGAGTGCCAAAATAAGCAAACAAATGCTTGGTGGTGTTTGTGTTCCTGTGAGGAGTCTTGGCATCTTGGTAAAGCACGTGGGCACTTTACAGGCAAAGCATAACATGTTCATGTATTAAAAAAAGTCTGTGAACCATCTACTACAGGCAATATAAGTGAACTATTTCAGCTCAGTAGAGCCACAACATGCATATTGTGCTCATCAGCTCTGAGACTTATATTACACCTTACTCATTTTATGGAATAAATTATAGAACTAAATGTCTTCTGTGCTCCTTTGAAACAGCTTACTATGGCTTCGAAAATCTAGCAATAGTACCCTAGTGAAAGCCTTTCTAACTTGTTAGAAAGCTTTCTATAACTAATTGCTTCATAGTTTAAATTTTAAGATGTAAAAACACATACTTCCCCACATTTTATAGTGATGCTGCTTCCACTGCAAGAGGGTACAAGTTAGAAACACCACTCTCACTAGCAGGAGCTCCACAAACAACTGGGAAAGAGTGCTTGCCCCAGACCAGCTGGCTCAGCCCCCAGCACTGACTTCTGCCATGCTGGGGCAATCGCCCTGCCCGAGAAGGGCAAATATCAGTGCCCCGGGGCACTCGCCCCATCCTTGCCTGCCCACTGTTGCTCTCTAACTGTAGCTGGAGACTTCCTGGCACAAGGTATGGCTCTCAACACCCTCTGCCCCTTTCCCAAGGGGTAAGGCAGCCCAGAGTCCCTGCCCATCTCTACATGTGACAGGGCCAGTGACCACCCCAGCTCCCAGCACACATGCTGCACGGGAGCCAGCACCAGGGTGCATGAGGGCACTGCTGCCACTCAAAAACTATCATTTAATGGTCACCCAGCCTCTCTTGGAGCAAGCAAGAGAACTGGTAAGCAAATTTAGCCCTGCAGCAAAAGCCAGTCCTTCTTGGCCAGCCCTTGCTGTCAGAGGGTTAAGCTATACTCAGCCTCCAGGAGCAAACCTCATGGTCCAAGCCACACATGCACTGAGATATCTTTCACAATGCTCTCCACTAAGCAATAATAAAGCATAAGTGATTGTAAGTGGATGTTTGGTCTTAAGCAGCTTTCAGCCGCAGTATATAAAGACAGCTTACACTAAAAAAAATGTCTTCAGTGAATTTCGTTAGCAACAGTTCATCATGAGAAGCAAGTGTGTTTATGTAGCAGTATTACAGATTGTTACTGTGGTTTTATAGGTAGAAGTAGGTCAAATGGATTAATACAGCAGCCCTGACAATATTATTGTTATTAATGTAGAGGTAGTTAACTTTATCACCAAATGATGTACCCTTATCATTTTCTCAGTACTCTGGAGCAACCTCTGCAATATCATGCACATATTACATACACATCAGAACAGCAGACAGCTGTGTGATTAAAGACACTACATTGCCAAGAATACCAATTCCTAAGCAGTTATGAATCATGAAATAAAAAAAATTAAAAGTGATTTCTTTTGTGTGGACATGAAGAGAAGCTTTAATATAATTAGATATTTCATTTGGCTGCTGTTGTGCCACAGAAATGTTCATATGCTATTAAGTAATTTGGTTGATTAACTCTTTGGTACACTGGGAACAAGGCTGACAGAAACCAAAAGACAAATGCTGCTAGGAACTTGTTAATCAGTATCTGAAACAACGAAAACTGTTTTTGTTATACAGCAGAATTACTTAAACTAACATCATTCTTACATACATAGAAAACAAAAACAAAACCAAAAAATCCTGTATTTGCAGTTGCAATATTTGGAGGTTTTCAAGAGGCCTTATGTTATCTGGTATAAGATAACATCCAGCTTTTTGTTTAAATAATAAACAAAATAAAATCTAATAAAATTACACCTACCTAAAATCACACGTATCAACTCAAAAAAAAAAACCCCAACAACAACAACAAAAAAACCCCACCACAAAATCATTCAAAAATAAGGTACATAAGTATTCTCTGGCTTTAAGCCAAGCTAGAAGTCAGCAATTCTTCAAGTACCTTGGGGCTAACCTTTCCTATAACTCCTCACACATCCGTAAGAATATACTTCATCTTGTAATGACATTGACCATGCTGAACAGCAGCTCCCACAGATACCATTTTTGATGCTACTTACCCTCACATCTCTAAATTGAAAATTGCTTTATTAAAAAGGAATTTAGAACTTCATATTTTTATGTGAAAAGTCTCAGCTGTATATAGCTTTATCAGCCAAATAAGGAACTTTTGTTTGATTTACATGTTAAACAGGGGAAAAGAAAGTTACAAAATGCCTGCAAGCTTTCAGCCTGGTTTAAGCAGCTCCCCGAGTCCCCACCAGGTCAGGAGACCCAAGTAGCAGGAGGTGGCATTCAGCCAGTTGGCATCTGGAGGTGCTGGCAGAGAAGTTACAGAGCATAGCTGTTGTAGGGTTTAAACAACAAAACTACAGACACCAGGTACACCTCTCAGATGTTTCAGAGTCACTAGAATTGTGCCAAACCACAGTCCCCCAACACACAGTGCTGCTGCTTCCCCACTGCAGCTCTTGCCTGAGTTAACATACCTAGGTATGTTACACTGCTGGTTCAAATTCCACATTGCACCCCATGAGTATGCTCCCCCTCCAGCTGTCCTCATCTGTTGCCCATGATTCTCATGTCTGCCTGTAGCACTTCTTCAATAAACATATGATGACTGTCCATGTAACTGAAAGGGTTATTCTGCAGTCATGAGAGAGAAGAACATTAATACTTCTCTTGCCCAGCAATTCAACTCGTATACAACTTAAGCCATTTTGAAGCTTTCTTCAGTGGCTCTTTCTGTTCATTTTGTCTCTAGGAGAATGCTCCGTCTTTGCATGCCTCCTCTTAGCAGGATTTTTCCATACCACTAATTATTTTTGTTTTTTCCGCCTCCATCTTTACTCTCTTGTCAGAAGCAGGCTAAGAGCACACACTGCTTTCCAGGTGGCTGCACACCACAGTGGGGGTGACTGACATTAAGTATTATTTCACCTGTTCTTTCCACAACCTGCTTGTAATTTTGTTTCTTAATGATACCAAACCATTTTATTTGTGGGCTGCAGTTAATTCTGAAGCTAGCAAAGCAGAATCTAAACAGCACGTATTATTCCTTCTGTTGTATGTTTACTTGCATACATCAACAATTTGACCTACCCATGTGTTACATGGTTGCCTTATTTTGCCAGGTCCCTGCAAAGCTCCTTAGTATAGCATGTCTGTATTAAGAAGCAAACAGGATGCCCCAGGGTTCAAGAAATCTGACTTAAACATGCACTATCTAAAATTGGAGCCAGTATTTTCTTTGATGTGCCTAAAACAGTCATCTTGCTCTCATAGCTTACTACACTCCTTCAGGACCTGTCCTCTATCAGTTTCACTGACATATTTCTTTGGCACTTTCCAGAGGATGGTGACCAGAAGGCAGACATGAAGTAAAATTGAACAGCAGGACTCCAGTCTGTTAATAACACCACATTTGTGCATGCAGCCTCTCCAGGAACATGTGGAGGCACCCTTTAGCCTAAAGCATTCTGAAGTTCCTCAGCTTGGTTTGAAGGCAGAAGGTATCATATATGCAGATCCAAGGATGTCTATACCTCTTTCAAAAAGTTCAAAGTCCCTCTCCTCATACTACTGCAAACTCAGTCTCTGGATATAGTTCCCTTTGAGGAGCAGTCTTTGATCAATAACCTTCCATGCATCCATTAGCTCACTTCCAAATGTCATTCAACTGCAAAAATAGGCAGCCAGTAGATGACTATACCACTGAAACAAATGAAGCTCTCTGTAAAATAGGTTACTGTTCGACATGAGTCAAGGTGGCCCACAATTGGACACTGTTCTTCATAGTAATCCACTTGGCAATGTGATCAGAAACAGCAGTAAGAAGTCTGCCTGGCCAAATGCAAGATAAATCTCTCCAAGAAAATTTGTATCTCATGACTAGCATGTTCTGCCTATGTAGCAATAACAGTGTAAGAGCACATACTGCATGAATTCACATAAAAGAGCAGCACAGTAAGAGTGTTGCAAGAAGGAAAATGGGAACTAAGGCAAGAAAACACTTCCGTAAGATGACTCGGGAATTTAAACATTTGCATGAAAATACTTGGAAAGGAACACAAAAAGGCAAAGGTGGGGGAGCTGTAAAATATTGTAGTTGCCAAAAGAGAAACAACCAGAAGTAACAGCCAGTAGGAAACAGGCAGAGAAAGAAATTAGCTTTATTTTAGAGGAATTTTGTGTATGCCTCAGTTGCACAACTAGCAGATTGCAGAAGACAAATACATTTCCAGCTCTACTGAAGGTCATTTGAAAACATGGGGGGCAGGGAGGAAGCTGCTTCTGAAAGGAAAAAAGCCTCTAAAGACAATGAAAAAAATGCAGGGCAATTGCTTAAAACAGTTGAGGTTTAAAATGCCTCAGAAACAGAAAGGTTCATAAAACATTTAGAAAAGATTTTTCAACACCTTAACATCAAAAAAGACAAGATACTCTTTGAACATGACTGTCATGAGATGGGGAAGTCTAGGATTCAGAGATGTATGAGTAATTTATAATTAGAATTTACAGGAAGAACAGGAAACCTTTGTTGTAATTCTAAGACCCTACCAAAACAAAAGCTTACTTGAACACCACACGTATAGCAGAGGTAGTTGGCTTCTGCAGTTGGGCCATTAAAAGCACTGAGGAATCAAGGCTAGAGTTACCTTGCAAGACAACTGCCATCAGTCTGCCTATTGTAACTACCTTCAATACATCCTTAGACAGCTCTATGAGAAAGACTATATACAAACAGCACCATGTTCAATATTTCACCCCACACCATTGCAAACAACACCAGGCTACTACTAGCATGAAGACTTCTGGTAAGTGCAGTCAAATACATCATTGATTCTCTTTTCCAATAGTTTTCTAGCCTTATAAAAGCATCACTGGTGTTTGTATTTCAGAGAGAGAATACAATCCAGGGTTCATCTATGTTGTAGATAGCTTCTGCTAGAAAAGAGGTTTCTCTCCAACCTCCCCCCCTCTATATGGTGAAGGTACAGGAAGAAAGAATATAAATAAATTCTACAAACACAGTTTGTGGTTACTTAGTTTCTTTGGACTACATGAAGAGAAGTGTTTTTGTTAAGTAATGTTTCCCCATGGCAACAACTATCACTCAGATGAAGAGCAGTATTTCATATATTTTCAACCATTACTTAATCCAGTTTAGCATCCGTACTGACACTTCCTCCTAGCTTTCTGTATCCACAATATCTCAAATTACTGTTTGTGACCAGTGCTGAAGGACATTTCCTCTCAGTTCAAGAAAGGAACAAGTCCTCTTTTCCCCTAAAGCAGAAGCAATGAGCAGACACCTCAGGATAAACAGCCAGATCAAATGTCTAAGGAAGAAATAAAATCCCAGATTACGAACCCACAGAGCATCTATTCTACAGCTGTGGAATCTCTCCCTGGGGCTTTGCTGAAATTCAGTTGCTTGGTAAAAGCAAAGAGACAGGATAGATTCAGTTATTTTTCCTACAGCTACTCTTATTCCAGAGAAGCAGCTGAAAAACAGAGAGTGTGTGTACGTGTGTGTAAATCCCAGATGATAAAACAGTAGCCTTGGACACTTTAGCCATCATATACGCTTGCTCTTAAAGAATTAGGGTTCAAACCAGCATGAGATCCATGAGCACTCCAGACAAATCTGTAAGAGAATTGGCCCAGGGAATATTTATTTAGATGAAGTAACACAGAAAGAACATAGACACCTGCTGCACAACACCTGGTAGCATGGTGCACCAAGACATACCAGCTATTAATTTTCAGTGTTTGCCTGTGATATTATTTCCTTTTTTCAAAGGCAACAACAAGTAGCTCAGTAACTTGCCCGTAAGGAGGGAAATCTGAGGTCTGCACTTTTACAAGAAAGCTGTTTCACTGCAAAACCATTCACTCTTCTTTCGGCATGACAGAAGCCTTCCAAGCACAGCACTGGAAATGCACCAGGGACATCTAAAACACTAGCCACTCTTTCCAAAAAGCTTCAGTTTGGAAGGCAATTCATAGAGTACAAAGAAAAACAAACCAAAAAGCCACATAATTAGCTGAAATATTACACAGCTGCAAGGAAACATCAGAAATGATGCCATGACAAACACCATATACAGAGAGATAAGCAACACTCAAAATTGCTGGAGTGAAAGAAACATCCTCACCAGCACACATAGGTCCAGGTTCTTGAGCAAGCTTCAGTCTGAGCACCCTGGTCACACATTAAAAATACAAACTCCAACAGAAAGTGAGGGAAGGACAGCAAACCAAGCTTCTGGGAAGCAAACAAACAAAATTAAACCTGCTTGGAGATATCAGAAAAGATTTCCTCATCTTGGGAGCACCCAGCTGGTAAAATACTGGGAACTTTTTTCTCAAATGGATTTCTACATCAGAGCTGCTAGTATCTGCCTACAGAGGCACAGGTCTCCTCTGGTGTTTTAGCTAACACTGTATTAGGCTCTACAGCTACAATGAGTAAGACTTTCTGAAATACTAATACAGAAAATGTAGTGATGTTTTAAAGCTCAAGTCATTACTACTTGCTTACATCTACAATGATGACTCTGCAGGATCTTGAGAAATCCCAACCTTGTAGCTAGTTCCTTATGTCTACTTTGCGGTTTGCCAGAACAGCTTGGGAAATACCTGGGTAAGCAACTTTGATATTTAGATGCCAGCACTGGTTTTCCTTCAGAGTTGGTAGAAAAATCACAGCCAGAACACACAAGGTATCAGCTCACCTGATTATACAAAAATAGTTGTGTTTGGTGACTTCCATTCTTGAGCCATCTTCACAAAACAGTCTTTTGAATTTACAGTCTCCAGTGCATAAGCATACTGAGGTCTTCTGCTCCTTGCCTTTCCAGCTTCTTCAGCAACCGAGCCTACATCATGTTCCGGATACCATAAATGAAGCTGTTGCCACTCTGTGCACAAAGCACCTAGTCTGACTTAAATGCTTGCAATGTATAATACTAATGACCAAATCAATTGCTCTCTTTATTCTCCTTGATGGCAAGCTATTCCAAATATACCTTGTGTGGTCTGGCTGAGACTTTTCTATCAGCTCCTAAGGAAAAGCATGGCTAGCATCTAAGACTCAGATAAAGAAAACAATAAGGTTTAGAGCAGATTATCCCATATGATGCAAAAAGGGCATTTAGAAGGGAAGTACAGTTACATCACCTACTCAGATTTGACCAAAACCAGCAGAAGTAATTGCTTATCTTCTTGTTGGAGGTAGGTTTCCATTGGAAAGAAAGGCCAAAGCCAAATTGTGAAAATACTAAAGCCAAATGAACCCAGGGCTGTTACTGCTGGGCTCTGCCAGCATACACATCAATCTGGCAGAAAGCAAGAACAAACATGTTAATTAGGTTACTTCAGTAGTTCACCTATCCAACAGAAACCCAGCTTAAGTGAAGCTGGTTAACAGGAAGGACCCTTACCAGGGTAGACATTACAGGAACTTGGGTAGAACATGAAGAACAGGGCAAAGCTCTTCACTATGCCAAGAGGAATCAGTGGTTCTCCCAAAATATCAAGGGTTAGAAGCTGTGAAGGAACATAACAATATTACACAGAGAATCTAGGTAGTGACTTTCATGTTGTTTCTGCGAAAAGAGTGGCTAGAAGATAACTTCATAGTAAAGAAAGAAAAAAGGCACATTGTCAGAGACCACTCATAAAGCAGTAATGTTGAACTGTTCTGTGTCAAGTAAAACTGACTGGCAGACATTGAAGTACATACGAAAAAAGTGAGAGCTGTCCTCATACTTAGATGCAAAAGAGAGCAAGTAGGATGTGACTAATCACTCCACCTGTGATAGCTAATGCATAAAAGCATCAAACTTAAAATAGTTCATAGAATCTTGGTTTTTCCCCATGCTGGGTTCCCACATTAAAACAAAAGATATCACTATACCTTCCTTACATCCAGAGGCAGAGAAAAAGGTTTGGATATCCTGAAACCAGCTTGCATTCCTATCACAGCTATATCCATTCAGGTTGATAACAAATGGAATAAAGAGGAGAACACTTAAGTGTAAGTGATGTTTATGTAGGAATTTAATAGGAATAGGAAAACCCAAACTCCCACACACCCCAAAACACAAGTGGGTTTCAGTACTGACTTCTAAGCTACAGAAATATATCACGGTAACAGACAATTATCCAACAATTAGTCCAGAATGTAATAGACACATTAGAATAAAAGTGTTCAGTTTTCCAAAGCCTGCAGCAATAATCAGCTAAGCTTTTGCAATGTCAAAATAGACCTCACTGCCTAAATTTCAGCTGAAATGCACCAAGAATACATTTCAGAATGAGATCCCTCAACAGTGTTAGGAAAGTATGAAAAACATAGCAGAATGGACACATATGTTGAAATAGAGTGAACTGTCTACCTTAAGACCTGATTTATTGAACTCTAAGCAGAGATTTCAGTTGAATATCTTCTTGCTGTAGCGTGCAGAAACTAAACCACAGTTCAACCACACAAGATAATGAACAGTGCAATGCATTAACATCAGCATTTATCTTTTTCATGCTTGATCAGTAAAAAAACTTGGAAACCATTTATTATTTCACTTCCTGTCTCAATTATTCTAGAAATGCTGTCAAACTAAAAGTAAGGAAAACAATAAAATTAACCACATTGTAATGTTTGACTGTGGCTTGCATTGCTCAAGAATTGCTAACAACTCAGAAGACTAACATCTTCTAAGACTAGAACGAAGACTGCATCATTCAAACATAAGCACCCTAACTCAATAGCATTTCAGGGGGTTTTGTGTGTTTTGGTTTTGGGGTTTTTTTGTTTTTTTGTTTTTTTGGGTTTTTTTTTCAAAAAACTGAACACAGACATGCTACAGGTGTGCTAGATGGACAGGGGAGGACCTGTAGAACAGGATGGCTGTTCTTCAAACAGCCCCTTTAATATGGCCCCCACTCAGTGGGTTGAAAGTTTCCTTAGACCTAATCAGCTGTACAAGTCTCCAAAGAGAAAACAGGTAAGAACTATGCAGTGCTAAATCTACTTATTTACCCTCCAAAAAAATGCAGCTCCATGCCCTTCATAAGTTCCTGGGATTCAAAATTAATTTGTCTAGCATATCACATCTTACTAAGCTTTTTTTCCCCCCTTCTCCCTACAACAGCATACTTTTCTTTGCCAGTCAAGCCAGAAAAATACTACAGTTAAAATGGGTAAAAATCCAAAAAGCAAATTAAGAACAGAATTTATAGCACACCTGTTTGGAAGATAAATTCATATGAACTACTACAAGTTATTAATAGCCATTATGAGAATGTAATATCAGCTTTTAGATGCATTGTTTGTCAACCTGCTCTAAACTTTTGCCAACCCCCCCCAAAAAAAACCCACCAAAAAAACCCAAAAAACCAAAACAAACAAACAAAAAAAAAACCAAAAAAACCCGCAACACTCCACCACTCTCCCTTATGGCACTTTGCATTCCTACAATGAGTTGGATTTTGTACCCAATGACCATTCTCACAGGTAACACTTATTTATGTACAATAGCTGAAAAGTCAAGATCCCAAAAGAAGATTTGTGGTTTTACAGTCAAATGCAAAAGGTAAAGCAATAATCGGTAGTGGTTGCCTTGTCTGCATTTGAGTATCAGAGCTGAGAGCTTGAACTTATTCCATCATTTCAGGTTACCAGCAGAAAACTTGTCTCTGAAAGACACAAAAAGATGCCTCTGAGCTAGCAAGAACGCCAGTCATAGCCATTTTAGATATTATCTAATATTTACCTGAAAATAAATTATTTACAGCACTAATCTGGTGCATTCATACACTGGAAACCTTAGCCCTGTTTTGTATCAATGTTTTTAATGGTCCCATTAATGACAAGCTGCGAGATCCTTACCTAAACTTCATGCTGGATGCACAACTCCTAGACAGCCAGGCTAGACTCTCTCTAGTTAGCTGAAGGAGAAAAGTACACGTCTCTGTAGGGGGCAATCCATCCTCTAAGATGAATATTCAAGTCTCCAAAAGGTGTCAGTCTGTCTCTGGTGACTCTAAAAGGAGCCCTGACATCTGACAGACTGGACATCTAACTTCCAGATGACCTAGTTAGGGGAGACTGATCACACCCTAGTGACTGCAGAGGCACCATCAACCCCAGCTACAGCACAGGATGTTCCATGGGATCTCCCCACTGTAATCTCTTCCATGATGGCATACATATTTGAACCTACTGCTAACTCATCTTCCCCAGCCTTATCATGCTACTTGATCCCATCATAGAAACCCCGCTGTGACATAATGGTAAAAACAATCATGTCCAAGTTCAAATCTCTTTCACTAGGAATAGGAAGGACAAAAATGATACTGGAGCATCAGTGAGACACCTCTCAATTTTGACACAACCTGGACACTAAACAAAGCAGGCAGTGTTTTCTTCACTTCCCTTTCAAAGATAATGCTGTACTAATTACTGCAAGCAGGGTCACTCCAAGGTGCAGCAGCAATTAGCAGATCTGCTGCATGGACACTGACTGACTGCAAACTACATACATCTTGAGTTTTCTTCTGAAGACTGGATTAAGTTAAGGCAGTATTTGCAGTGTCAGCTTTAACACATTAAAAAAATATTTCAGTGGAGAGTTGTGTAGGAAATGACAGCTGTTGGGTTCATTCTGCAGTCACTCACTTTTGGAAAGACCTTTCAGGGACAGACACACTGCTGGGTTGCAAGCATAGTGACTCCACATCCATCTGTGTGGCCTTCAGGAATCCGCATCTTAGATGTCAGGAAGGTACAGTAAGATATACTAGAAGCATTGAACTATTAATCTTGGTATTTCAGCCAGCAAAATGTTTATCCACTTCACCTTGGAGTGTTTTACTTGTTCCCCTCAGCTCCCTTTGATAAAAGTAAAGTCTTGTTTTGTAGCAAGAGTTTTTCAAGAAGCAGCAGCTTTAACTCATAAGTAGTGTATCACCTACAGTGTGTTCTGGATGTATTTATTCACCAAGTTGGAAATACTGCAAACACCACTGAAGGGTTCCAGATCTTGTTTCTCGAAACAAGTCCTATTATAGCCCAAATCATTAGCCTCCCCAATGGCATGATGGTTCAGATATTTTGCTGCATGATGACAATATCCACTGTAGCAGGGTAAAAATTACAGCATGTGTGCTATGGTAGCTGAAGAATTAGCATTTCAGTGGTAACAGCTTTTCACCTTCAGGAATAACTAGAACTTTCATTGCTTCATGCTCACCCTCCCTTTCATGCCCATCTTTTTTTGTTACACCAGTAACAGTTACACCAGTATTTTATTACACTGCCATATTACTATTTTGTTATTTTCAGTTCAAAAGCAGAGCAAGCTTAAATGCTTATCTACATCTAAAAGCTTCAGTCACTGAAAAGGTTTAGATACTTATTGAGTGACTCAGTCCTAATACTTTAAGCAGGATTTAATTTATTAATTTTTATCTTGAAAGATCATTTCTCTGACCAGTATCACTCTGATCAGAGCTCTGCCTTTTTTATGGTGCAAGCAAAAGAGAAGGAAAATCTTTCTTCTTCCAGAGTCCCCCTCACACGGGACAATTCAGGTCTTTCCCTTCTTGCTTAGCTTCATATAATGAAACTACAAACATCACACAGGAATGTGACCAGTCATACCTGTTTATCAGATGTTGTTATATTTTTCCCTTTCTTTTTTTTAAATAAAGAAAACTGCTTTTAAACTTTGGGGGCAAGATATTACACACCATCAGTTTCAGTGTAACAAAGATGAATACAGTAATGATACAGCAGAATTTTCCAAAATCAACAAGAAGTTTACTTAAGGTCTCTCCAGAGGCTGGTCCAGAAATTCAGGCCAATAGACAGTAAGGGACCTATGCTAGGAACAGCAATGAAGCAGGTGTGATATGTTGCTCCCATTACACCTGATGCTGAAGTATATACTGAATTTCTTTATGCCCAAGATTTCCAGCATAGCCTGCAGTTGCTGGAAGGCATTTTCTTGATCTTCTCTACAAGCTTTCCACCACCTGCAACATACAGGTGAGATGGGGGCCCATGCTATCACCCTCAGATTGCAGTGCAGAGTGCTGATGAGCTCAGGCACTTACTGTGTCTTAGGCTCACAGGTTAGAAAAATGCCATGATTTTGGCTAAGGAATGCCTTATTATTTTCCAGCTAACTTAACTCATGCTCTACTCAAATCATCTTAAATGTAAAAAAAAACCCCAAAACAAAACAAACAAAAAAAACCCCCAAAATCCCCCCAAAACAAGCATTTATTTATAATTTTATAAAGACAGTCACAAGTTTATAAAAGGCAGTTTTCTTTCATTTCCTCACCCACATTTAATCTATTTATGCTAAAATTGTGTCAAAAAAATTATCTCTTTTAGCTGGCCTGTTTTCCTCCCAACAAGGTGGTAGCCAGGAATTCAGGCTTTGTGTATATTTTCTTTCTTCTTAATACAGTGTATGGGGTGGGGGAGAAGGGAGGGGAGAGGACAGAGGAAGCTATCTTTCCCCTTCATCAGGCCAATCTGACAAACCTTCTGAGCAGAGTAATTTGTAGATACAAAGATGCTAAAAATGAACTTGACTTAATGATATCACTCAGAAAAATGAAGATGCAGAGAGTGTTGCTAGGATAAAGTACTTTTATAATAGCCCTGCTCTATATAATGAGCCAAAATTTATCTAAATTTCACAATCGTACATCTTTAGGAAATTCAAGAAATAGTAACATCAAGCTACTGGAAGTGCCTCAAAAGCACAAAGCAAACCACTTGCAATTCTCCAGTCCCTTATGCATCCATCAAATAGGGATTGAAAGACGACTGGCTTTAAATTAACTCTCTGACAAAGCACTACAAAACAGAGATAATGGAAAGATTGATATTAGTCTGTTATGCTAATGAAAAGTTAAACAAACCTGTAGACCTTACAATGATTAATTCAGACTTTTAAAATATCTTATCCCAACATCATTGATATGTCATTATTTTCAAGTTCAGCTATATTAATCCTTACAATCTTTTCAAATTCACAGTTTAAAAGCATTTCTTCCAAGCAGTTTGCAGTACCTGATGACTACAGAGGTTCATTTCAGGAGAAATCTTTATATAATGGCCTTGTCACCAGTTACACAGGTACAGGAAAAAAATCTGAAAGCCTTATTTGTAGTTAGTTGCGTCTTTGTAACAAGTTATAGCATAAGTTTATACATAGACCTAGCAATACATTGCTACACCAAGCAACTCAAAAAGGATCACATAAGTGACAGTACAGTACCTGTCCATGGCAACATATACAGGGACAACAGTTACTAGAACTGATGAATGCTAAAAACAGAAAATGAACTCACAGATAAGATTTTCCTTATGCAAATAGAGTAAAACGTGGAAGTCGATTCATCTTCAAAGAGCAAAGCTTTGTATTTTCTTAAAAAGTGCAATAGTTGGGGTTCATAAAGCTATCATAAATCAAGATTGCTGTGTTTCAGCAGTTACCCTACATTATCAAAGCTTTCTGACTGTACTATTTCCTCAAGAACTCTGTAATGTCAAGAATCTTGGGATTTGGGGGGGAGCACACTAAAATAAAAATTAAAAAATGTCTGGAAAAAAGCATAGGCCACCAACAGGCAACATAAATCAGAAAAGAACAAGTCAAAAGCATTTCTAGCCCAAGCCAAAAGTATTTCCTTCCATATAGATGGCTGACCACGGTGTGCTCAGAACTACAGTTGAGGTCAGGTTCCTTAATCCTCCTTGCACAGGCTCCTCAGACAATGCATCTTCTCTGTCACCTTGGAGTTTTGAGGTTACCAGAGCCCCACAGTAGCTCCCAAGTTGTGCATTACAGAAGGTGCAATTACACCACAATCCAGTCTTTGAAGAATGAGCATACAGCTCCCCTGAAGTATCATGGTGTTGGGTTTTGGTCAAACTACTGCATGCTGGTTTTAAGTGGAATTGTTTGGAACTTGGTTTTCCAGTTAAAAGCTGATTATATCAAAACATTCCGTCAAAAAAAAATATTCCCCAGTTCTTAGGAGAGTGACATACGAGCTCACTTTTGGTTGCAGGCTATATTTTATACTGACAGCCTAGGGAGGTAGACTCACTGCATGTGGGGAGAAAAAAATAATACCTCCAACAGCCACATAGATAATCAGCTAAACTGCTGCTACTGCATATACAACTTTTCTATGGTACACAGCATGGACTCCTGTTGGCAATTTTAGGCATTTCTTCCTAAGGCAATGTAGTTATCCGCCTCTGCTCTGTCATTATGATCTGGATCAATAAATTCTGTTTCTGCCCATCAGCTTGCTGCAAAGTAGTTCCTGCAGCAAATGGCTGGGTTTGACTTTTGGGCAAGATGGAAAGCTTGCTTTACAGCTTAAATATGTTAATCAGATTTATTTACAGGATTAGTAAATCCCAGAGTTGTAGTTTGGGAGGGGAGGGTGGTGTTAAGATATGAAAACTAGCATCTTCTTCTTGCTCAGCTAAGATACTGTTAACTCACTTTTCTCCTATAAATCTTTTAACTACTAGTAGGAAGCAAGATGTACTTTGCAATGTTTTAAAGCCTGCTAATTTGATAATAAAGCCCACCCCATATACTGGATATTTTACATGCAATAGCCAGTATGCCCTGTGCCAAAGAGAAGAGCAGCCTGAGATCTGTTGCATAAGCCTCCAGCTTGAGATGTGAACACAAATTAAGTACCATTAAATCAACACAGAAGTCACATGTAAACCAACTACCAGGCAAGGCAAAGCAGGAGCTGGGCAGAGTCCCAAGACAATCCCTAAGCCAGTTCTTTAGGATGGGACCTGGCCAGAAGGTGCCCCATATTTTACTGGGGGAAGACAGGTCTTTCTCCCTCAGACATTTCCCATCTCGCTTCTCTCAGGACAGTGCAAATGATCATTTAGAAGATGACCAGTCATCTGCTCATTAAGCTACACCAAGAAAAATTTAGACTAATAAAGAGGCAAACCAAGGTTTTTAGGAAGTTGGGTAAACTGTAGCAGTAGTAAATCCCAGGACAAACAGCCTGATGCTAACCAGCTCTGGGTGCTGTGTCAGAGGACAGGCTTGCTGTCAGAGCACACAGATCTCAGGAACCACTTCTTCCCTCTCTGAGGGGAGAGGAAAAGGACTAACACACATAGTCTTTTTCTCCATATGCCAGACTGGCTGCACTAGAGAGCAAGAACCACTTGTCTTCAGCAAGAGCCTGCTCAGCAGTCACAGGAGGAAACTGCTGGAGACAGATCCTTGCCTTGCTTTCAGCTGCACTGGCAGTGACAAGAGAGCAGGAGAGAGAAACAGCTGCTGACTCAGCACCGCTCTCCATGATGCTTCACATAGAGGTCTCCAACCAACCCTTCCAGCAGCTGGTGGGTGACCAGAGCAGAAACCACTATCAGACCATGGTGTCCATACTGGCAGAATTACCACTACTAGACTATACTGTCCATGCTGGTAGACATACCTAGGAGGAGCAGCAGGTCACAACATAACATATATTATGCCCAGAAATATGCTATCACATGTCAGAGGATTGCACATGGCATGGAGCCTGCACCAGGAAACCACGCTCTCCTCCACAGGCATGGCTAAGTCAGCCACCAAAGACATGGCTTCAGCTACCAGAACCAATTTACAGGAAATGTGCCCATTTACACTGCATATAGACGCACCTCACAGATGTAAATCCTATGACAAATATGGTGCTCCATTAAAAAGAAATCACCCATTGTCCCATAATGCATCTTTAGGGACCGATATTAACCAGGCCAGGACAACTGCTGCAAAATTGCAGTTCACACCTCCACCACAAAAGCTTTCACAACTTCAACTGTTAAGGTGAATGAGCCACCACACTTTTCCTCCATTCAGTGTCAGACTGGCATATAGTAGTTTTACAGTACTGGTCAAATCCAGCTTCAGTCACGATATGTACATGGAAGAGAAGTGCAGACCTGCATGAGAAAGGCACCAGTAAATCTGGTGGCATTCCCACAGGGCTCTATGAGAACTTTCACACATATTGCAGCTCACTTTGCTTGGTCTTTTAACACAAAGGTATCCCAGATCTGTAACCAGAAATACTAATAATAGGGGGGTTTTGGATGGGTGTTGGGAAGAAACCCACACACCAGCTCCTCTGCTTTTTTCCTCCAGAAGAGTCAACTGCGTTTGGCATAGCAAACTAGCAGGACCAACATACCTCTCCAATTAAAGCTGAATTACTATCAGAGGCCTGTTATATCACCACTTTAATCAGCAAACATAGGTCCCTAAATGACCAGTTTCTTAGATAGCAAGTGAAAGGCAAGATTATTATTATCATGAAAATCCGTTCTAATTGTCCATGCTTTGAAGAGCTTTGGTGGATGATTTGAAAGTGATTAAAAAATTAAAAAAATTCAACCTTCTCTGCTGCAAAACAGTTCCTGTGGTTGCTTAAGCAAAAGGGAAGATGATACCATCTCCTCTAACAACATTTGTGTCAGAGCAACAGCTTGCAACAGCTAACACCACATTTCTGTGGTCACACAGACTTTCTGGCAAGTACCATTTTCAGGTTTTGTTTTTCTCCTTCCCTGAAAGGATGACAAGTCCATGCAGAGAGCACCTCATTAGGAACAGGAGCAAGAGCCATGTAAGAGTCTGTTCGTTTCCATATCTCTTCTAATAAATCAATAGTTGGCAAGTATGTAACAGCTGTTCGCATATGGATACTTGTTCACTTGAATTCAAATAGACACTTGCTTCGTATTATTGCTGTGGATAAGCCACATCTATCTCTTCTCATCCTTCAAGTGTCACAGCAACTTCAAATATTTGAAATACAGGGGAAGTTTTCCATGTTCAATAACAGCTCCTTTTGTAATAAGAAAATCCATATTCCCTTTGAGCTGTCCAAATGAAACTGCACAAGTAATAGCTACTTGTACTAGCAAGCACCACCATCAACACAATGAAAGTACTAAGCAAACAGCTCTGTTGGATGCTTTGGGACACAGTTGTGCTCTCCCAGCCTGTGACACCAGCAGTGGGACAAGGCAAAACAACACTCTTCCATGTGTACTGCAGTCACTGAGCAAGATCTTCATGGACAATCCCCATGGTGACTGGCCTTTTGAAAGTAAAGTTGTACAGACTTCTTTAATAAAAAGGGCACCTGCACAGACCTGGAGCCCAGAGTCAAGTGCATCACCAGTTAGTCAGGCTTAGAAAGTTGCTGTGACAAATATGGCCTTTTCAGATCTGTCTTCTAACACTTTTTTTCAGTATTTTTCCTTTCACTACATAGTCTTGCAATTTTCATTTGCTTAAGAGCTTTTCTTTTTCTCATTCCAGTCTAACTGCAAGGCTTGCCAGAATGTCTCAGAAGATCCACACAGAAAAAATGAGCACTTTGCAGAACTCTCCCACATACTCAGGGGAAGAGATAGGATTAGGATAGCAAACCTCTTCCCCCATCAAGAAGTCTTTCCAGTAAGGCACTAATGACAAGGACTAAAGCAGAATCTGCTCTTTAACACCATTTTCTCTGCAGAAATATGGGTTTCAGTATGACACTGGACAACATGTACTCTACCCAGGATTGCTGTCCCATGTCACTGAGGAGGGCATCCATTCACACCCAGTGTCTGGAGACAGTAGTCCTCACCCTTGTCAGGAGCACTGGGAAACCAACATACACTCAGAAACCCCACAGCCTCATGCTTTCTTCGGCAGAGGAGACCGGTACTACACAGACTTCACCAGACTCCAATTGTCTTTTTCCCTATGTTGTTAACAGTCATCTTTTCCCACTCCCCCGTGTATAATCCCCGCAGTAATGGACATATGCTGTATCACAGACAAGGTAATAGGCTTAGCACAGGACAGTGTCATACTGCAAGAGCAATGCCACTCTACATTGTAGCTGCACCCTTTAAATTTTAAATAAATATGAAAAATATCAAAGTACCTTGCAAGGCAAGTATGGTTTATATTTCCAACAGATAGCTGAACTTTGCATAATAAAGCATTTACCATTATTTATGCATTCCAGTATTTATTATTCTTGAGTATTGATCATAATCTGCATTGATAAACTCAAGTATACAGACTGAAGTATTAACATCTCTTGACTAAAAATCATCGTTCAGGCAAGATTTAATATAAAAGTAGGGTCAATGAACAGAAACTGAATTTTGATCTTGGCAGTTCAAGCCTCAGTTGCTTCTATTTATTATTTTTTCTTCTTTTACAACTTCACAACTATGCTGCTCTTTTGTTTTACAAGTGAATCTAGAAAACAATGCCAAAAATGTGTAAGCAGAAAGGCTTTTTATTGCTCCCAAATCAGAACTTCTACAAATTCTACAAATTAGATTTTCAGACAGTTTTCCAGATTGCAGGTGTTGGGATGAATACCTCAACTATTGGATTCTTTACCCATCATTTAAACCTTCAGATTTTTCCAATCATTAATGTAAGTTCTACAAGCAAAATATTTTTGCTGCTGTAAAATATGAAACTACTTCCACTGAAATTGATAGCTGAACTCCCACTCACTTCGGTGGAATCTGGATATAGACAAGGATGCGCATTATTAGTCTGATGACATACAGTGTAATCAAACTAATGAATTTGACAACTTGAGACTGAAAAGTACAGATTGAGGCATGTGCTGTTGACAAATGTAGAAAAACATGACAGTTTCAAGCAAAATATTGCATACAGAATGCAATGTTAAAAAAGGCATTTTAATTAGATATATGATTTTTTTATTATTTTGAAAACCAATAACTAGAAAAAAATCTCTAAATGGTTGATTGGAGGGAAAGAAAATTTTTTCACTTTCTTCAGATGTAACTAAATTCATGTGCATATGAGCAAGCCAGTGAACACTGTACTAGGAGACTTTTACAAGCTAGAAAACAGTAAAAGTTCAAAAGTGGCACAATAAACTGA
This sequence comes from Harpia harpyja, assembly GCF_026419915.1. Taxonomy (NCBI): domain Eukaryota; kingdom Metazoa; phylum Chordata; class Aves; order Accipitriformes; family Accipitridae; genus Harpia; species Harpia harpyja. Next base: position 35,970,633 of record NC_068947.1, read on the forward strand.
CAGTAAGCAAAGCATTTCTTGTTCCAGACATGTAGTAACTTATCTTGGAAAATCACCAAACCTCTCCAAGGTCCTCCAAACCAGGCTACCCTGTTGGCTTGAAGTAAAATTCACTGAAGCAAAAATTTTGCTTATTCTTTTATTACTAATTAGCTCAGATTTTGGCAGTCACTAAGTCGAAAGCTTGCATATCATCTTAGCAAGCCTTTTGACAATGCACAGACTAGCATGTATAATACTTGTCATACAGCAGTATCAATTTTCTTAAAAGCTTGAGATGTAGAAATGCCAATTGAGTTGTCTCCCTAAACAGATTTTAAAACATCAATCCTTCTCAAAAAGAAAAACGTAACCCTAAAAAACATTTGAGAGGGAAAATAAAAAAAGGAAGACCAAGTCCAAATTATCTTTGCAACTAGTATCCAAACATTGCAAACACACCTACTTCACTTCAACAATACAGCTGACCTCATTTAAGAGAAAAGACTTTAAACCTACTTCAAATGGAGAGAAGGTTCTGGTTCTCCATCTTGGAACATTTCATATAGGTTTACCTCACTCACCAACTCCATCCTCCCTCCATGTTATCCCATAATTCTTTCAGATCTTCTAGTAACCTAATTATAAATCAAAGAGTATAACATAGAGGTATAAATTAATCTTCAGTCTTACAATTCATGTTCTTATTCAACCTTCATAAACAACATTTCAAGAAGTAAAAAGAGCTATTCTTTCTATCCTTGGAATATTATTGCTCCTTACTACTATTAATAAAAATGTGAAATACTAAAACAACCCTAAGACTTTTTAATCCCCTCAGGCTTTTTTTAATCAACATTTATCTTATTACACTGAAAATGTTGAAGAGACATCTGTACATCTTTTTACCAGAAAAAGGATATGTAGTTATGTGGAAAAGATAAGTGGATTCATATTAGTGAGGTTTTAGATCCTTTACACCCACACTCAAGTACGACAAAGTTTTGTTTACCATTGTTTGCAGTGAGGCTAGGGTAAACATGCATAACCAGACAGTGATGCTGAAGTGAACTAGCAAACAATAAACACAATTTGAAGAGATAAATGGCTTCCATCCAAACACCCTTAGGTTCAGATCTATAGAAGCAGTGTCACCATACCAGATAGGGGAAGAACCATTTGGTTCAAACGTCAACCTGATTTTAATTTGGCATAATACCATTTTATTATCTATCCATTCCCACACACACTTCAAAAGCCCCAAAACAGCTGGGGGCAGGAACACTATGGCTTTCACCTATTATAGAGACAGAAAAAAAGCATACCTTGCACTGTTTTGAAAAAGCCCACAAAAGAGACTTGAAACCACATTAATGATCTGTGATGTTTGAGCCATACATTCATCTCATGACAACACTCCATGAGTTTCTTCACTGCATCCAGAATCAGTGGGGAGCTCTGCTCATAATTTATTGGTGCCTCACAGACAGCAGAGGTATGGCCAGGGGCTTTCAGATCAGGTGTTAAACATAACTAAATATGCCAAAACAAAATAACATCTCATCTTTGTCTTGTGAAAACTTCTTCAATCCCATTTCATTATTCAGATATATTTCCCCCAGTTAATATTTTTCTTTTTTTCTTTTTTTTTTTTAATCCTACACAGATTTCTAGGAGTATCTGTGGCCGAGATTAATACCGCATGCAGCAGACAAGTACCACAGTTCACAGCACAGGCTGTTCCCTGTGCAGTGAGCAAGATGTTTCTTGTCATACATAATTCACAAAGCAAATTAAACATGTCAGAGTCAGTGAATGTTGTGAAAGCTCACAAAGGAGAAAGACTCTTGGAGCTCTATCAACAGATGGGAAACAACAAGGTAATAATGGCCTTGCCAATTACTTACAGGCTGAGCTTTAAAGACTTTTGACCATCTCAGAGCTGTAGTAGATATACCAAGGTGAGACTTAAAACATTTGGAGATTAGTGAAAGAGCATAGGTTCTTGGCAAGATATCTCATCAAAAGAAGATTTCTTCCTCTCCATACAAAAGAGGTCAAATCCCCCCACAGTACAGAATTCAGATCATTTATACTGCAGTGTTGTAGTAACAAACTAGAGTAGAAGAATGTCTTATGTTTCTTAGTGAGGCAGAAATGTTTTGTACCGATACTATTGCAACATTGCTCAGTGCATTCTGTGCCAAACATGAAAAATTGAAGACGTGTGACAGTAGTGCTTTTAAAACCTTTTATGAAGGTTTAAATTTATCAAAATGAAAACTCTGGCATAACTTTCTCTTGTTTTATAGCACTGCTAACACTCCTCCATCACCACTTGAAGAACTTCGTTCATGTTAGTCCAGAGCTGACTTAAATAGAAACCAAACCATTTTGTTGCAAATACCAAGTCGAAATGGATAATCACTGCTACCTTGCCACAATTTTACCTTGTGGTTCTTCTCATGAAGAGGAGGTGGCTTATGCCAATAGGCTTGGTAACTAGCCGTTTCTCTGTAATAAATCACATTTCCTGGTAATTATACGATCATTCATAATAAAATGTGTGGTCTTTTCATTATTGTAACTGCAATTCTCTCTCTCACCAGTTTTTTAATAAAGGGCTGTGGGTTCTTGTCTGAGCACCAGAGGGTAAATGAGAAAAAAGAATCAAAAGGGAAACCTAAATGAGTAGGGGAACGTGGGGGACAAGGAGGAGAAAGGAACTGGTATAAGAATGCAAGCTAAACAAGAATATTCAACATTTCATATCTTTGGATGAGAGTTACCTTGTGCTCAAGGTTATAAGTTTTTGTTCGTTATTCCAGAAAGATTTTAAAAAGCAAGAAAATTTGCTTTTTAGAAAGCAAAGAAACTCAAGCAAGAGTTAGAGACAAGACAGTTATGTCTTTCACCAAATGCCAGTACCCCAGGAAACTCATGACAAAAATTAATATACAAAACCAACTCTAGATATGCAAACACAGAAACCATTCATCCAAACTTTGGTCAGGAGCAACACTTACTAAAAAGCTTAATCTATGGTCTCAAATTGGATTTTAGAAGTTAAGTCTTTTTCCTTTCCACCCTGCTTGCTGCTTCTCTGATGAATCAGTGGGCTCTGACTATGCACTGCTCAAGAGCTATAAATACATGCCATAGTTTAAAAAGAACTTTAATTAATCATTGGTCATTGATAGTAGTTCAACACAAAACAATACATACCCATACAAGTTGCTGCTCACTGTAGAGCTAAACCAAAATCTTCTTTAGTTATTGTGCCTGGCTCATTTCTTCTCCTGGAGAAACTTTTTTCTAAGTAGAGAAGTGCTTTAAATCTGAGCTAGTACAACCAGTTCAAGGTATGCACCAGACTTGAATTCTACCTTTACTAGCCTTGGTTTTTGTGATAAGACCATCAACATAATGCTGGAAGCCCTCCAAAGCTCTCCCATTACTTTGTCCTTCTAGGTACATGGATGGAGAATGCAACAATAGGCTTGCTGACAATAAATTCATTGCATCAAGAATCATGGGAAAAGGTCCTTAACACAGCCGATAACAACAGTATTAGACATGACTTTGTAATGCCCTTGATAAGATCTGAATGGAAGTGTCACTTGCAGTGAAAGAATACAAGTGGTAACAAGACCTTCCCCATAATATAAAAATATTTATAATTTATATAACAATTATATTAATAATATAAACAGATGAAAATAATAAAAGGGAGAATAGTTTATTTCAATTTCCACAGTGGTAGATTACATTATCATTAGTGGAAGAGGACCAAAATATTTCACAGTTACATAAGATTAACTCGATCAGTGAAGCTACATCAATGAGTACCAGAAGCAGATGACTAACTCTTCTAAACAAGAAAGAAAAATACAATGTAAACAAATTTGTGTGTTCATGTGCACATCAATGCAAGGCAAGACCCTCAGAACCACTCAAGAGGTTTGAATATCTAAATTCCATTACAGTAAAGACAAAATAGGTATCCAGATCTCTGGAGTGACTCAGTGATGGTTTTTGCTCAGGGCCAAGACTGCAGCTCACTGCACTTGTACACATAGCTGAAAACAACATTTTTATTCATGCAAATTAGGCTGCAGTCACCAAGCATCAGAAAACCAGCTCTACCAACATCAAATAGTAATTTCTAGGTTCTCACCAGTGAGGACTTGTCAGTGTGGTCATTTCACACACACGGGGTCAATGGAGAGATAAATGCTTTAAGAAACATTCAAAAAAGGTCCTATCAAATAGGAAGGCAGAAAACAACTAAAAATTACTATATTTGTATTACAATTGAAAGTTTAGACAGTTTCAGTAAATGATCTCCAAAACAGCTGAGGCATTAGATTTTCTATGTTTTAGTATCAAGAAAAGAAACATATAGTTTTAAGAGTCTGGCTTCATTTATTCATATAAGTGATATTTCAGCATGTGCTATATTCATGCAACAGCATTAGTGTTCTATAGGCATCTTTTTTAATTTCTACCAAAAATACCTCAGCCATTGTAATTCAGCCTAAAATCCATTAAAGCTACTATATCATGCATAGAAATTGATGAACAGCAAAATTTTGAGCGAACCTAACCACCCATACATATGAAAACATCTGTTTGATTTTTACAGGAAAGCTTGGTGGGGAATAAGAGTGGTACAAAGCAACATACTGTCTCAGCTAACTATAAATCCTTTAACTTAATTGGAATTACAACAAACATAACAAATCTGGGGCTACCCTGTGATTTCACAACAGCTTCCTGCTATAAATGACAGTCTCAAAATACTGATCTAAGCTAGCATTAACTAAAGATTGTAAAATTGCTGTTCAATCTCACAAAAAGTGACAGTCTGATTTTATATCAGCACAAGAAATAAATATTAATATGAACTATACTGTTCAACAGCTTAAGTCACAATCTGAACTTTGAGGAAGATGAGAGCTCTTGATTTTCAGGTCAGGAAGAAACAATTCTTCAGTGTAAAAAAAAAAAGAAAAAAAAGAAATAAAAAGAAAAAGCGAAGAGTTGTTTGTTGACCTTGAACTGTTTTGGCTTCCAGAAGCTCGTTTTAATTTTTAATCAACACCTTCAAGCACAGTTAAGTCCCACCATTTTACACAGCTGCTTATCCTCCTACCTATATTTCCATGAGTTTACAAATTCATATTTCACTGAAAATATGGAGTTCAGGCAGACTTATAAAAGCATCTGTCTCCATTTGTCCTCCTAAAAACCTGCTTGTGCCCAAAGGAAAGGCAACCCACAATGGCTGAAATGGGTGGCATACAATGGCAAGACATACCAGTGCTTCTTGAATCACCCAACACAAACACCAGTGTTTCATAACACAGCAAGAATGAACAATTTCATGCCAGGATTTTTCCCATCTCCAGCATAGGTACTCCCTGCAAACAATGAAAATCTTTCTTAAACTAATTGAGAAACATTGCTAGCAGTCAACCCTCAAGAAGTTGTGTGACCTTTGGATATTCTAAGGAGGAAAACCCAAAAGCTTTTGCAAACATGGGCATTTATTCGGTTATAGAATTAATGATGCTAGCCCATTTCACAGCTGATACATGAAGAAGCAGCAGCATCTGCTCTTTCAGCACTGTGACTGGTAGCCTAGTGACCATGCCTTGATTTGTAAAATGGATTGCACTCTCTCAAACTTCTCTGTACTGTGATTTTATGAAGGCAGTGTGATTTATTTCCTGGTTTAGAAGCAGATATGTCCCTGCATGATATATTTCACATGTAGGCATCAAAGACATTGGACAGATCAGGTTTTTCATAGCTAAACCAACAGCTTCTTACTAAATCTGTAGCTGAGTGTGTGTTCATGCAAGTGTGTGCATGCACATCCATTGCAAGGAATTTAGGTAGTTCACAGAAAGCATTTTCCTATCTGCAGAGCCTACTCCATGAGAAACAAAGTGAAAGGCTCCTCTGGTCCCTTCAAGGTACCACAGACACTTCAGAACCAGGGTAGTACAGTAGATGTAGTCAAGAACATGCAAATGAAGAGCACACAGAAGAATTAGCTGGTTACTACAATGTCTAGTGATGAGGTTCAGCAACAAAACTGACATGGTAAGTTCAGCCATTTGATGATTAAAAAAAGGGTTGGGAGATTATGTTTTCCATTGTTGTCAAGGACATTCAAAACTTACAAAAAAGCGTTCTGTCTGCTGGCATACATTATGGGCTTGTTTATGGGCTTATAGAGTGCTTGCTCTCCTTATGCATTGATTACCTTGGCCACTGCACTGATCCCCCTCTCCCCATTCCTAGTTCCCTTACAGAGCACCAGGGAAGGCAGCTGTCGTTCATTCACCGCCTCACTCCCTTGCAAACAAGCATGAGCACTTACACAGCCCAACAAAGTGAGCAGTGCTCCCTCCGCTACAGAGCATAGGAAAAACCTAGCGTCTCCAGAAACAGCATGCTTCAAGTTTTCAGTGACTGGCTGGTAATTAATGATCCCAAAATAGTAACTGAAGGTTTGAAGCTTCTTAACAGCACAAAGGTGATCAAACTGCTCAATACAGTCATCAGCAAGAAGGATGCTCACCATCAATCCACTGCGTCATTCCGGAGTTGCAGCTTTCAACACCCTAATGTAAAGTATTCAGGCATTATATAATCCAAATATACTAGTGGATATACATCTAAAAGTATCAGTTAACTTATTTAATAAACACTTTTCATTTGGATCACATATCTGGAAATAGTATTTGCAAGGTTCCAGCTTCCAAGACTTCCTAAGTCACAGCACTGATCACCAGAGAACCTTCCCCCTCTTCCACCAGTAGAGACCTCAGCTGAATTTGGGTCTTTCAAAGGGATGTAGAAGTGCCATTTCAGGAAATCCCATACTAAGAAAAATCCCTCTAGAAAAGTCCATTAGAACATATACTTGTCCAGAGTCACCAAGTCAGAGCTTTTCCACATGTTACAAAGAAACCAGGGTCAAACCCCCATGTTATTTGATCCAGATAATTTTAAAACATCTATTAAAACAATATTTCCCCCTTTTTGTCACTCTCACCAGTGGTCAGTTAAGCCAGGTTTCACAGCATTGTTACTTTTAAGTCTGTTTTACAGGTGATTGAATGCTAGAGAAATGAGCAAAATGCTGCCTGCAGTATTTATGCTTATTTGTCACAGCTTGAAATTCAGCTGGGACACTGAAAGCATTTCAGAGCTTGTGCAAATCCTCCCTTTGGATTATTTACAACCTGTTGATGCACATTCAGGAGCACACCATAAAATATCATTAAAATGATAAATCTGTCTTCAACTACTATGAGCTTCCCCATCGCCTCACGCTCTTTCATACATTTTCAATTGTTGTTTTCCTTCCACTGCTAACCCAAATAAGATTATCTTTTTAATAATAAAACAGACAGATTGAAAGTGCATGATGCTGAGATACCTGTGTGGTATCCTCACCTATGGTGCTGTGAAACTGAGTACAGACTCTATTTCACTGAAAGACTAATGATGCTGGATGAAGAACAGGAGTGACAACTATTTGTTGTAAATGGATGCACAGATATCAACTAGAAGCTAAGACGCAATTCATCATAACTAATTAAATTTGGATATACAAGTAGCAAAATCTACAAACTGTTCCCATCCATGACAGAAAATCTGCTTTCTTGACACCAACCTCTGTGGTACTTGCACAGCAACACTGCTGTTACCAAAGTTTATAGTCCAAATTCTTTCCTTTTAAGGCTAAAATTCTCCATTCTACAAGCATCTATTTTACCTTTTCCCCCTACTGTTTTGTCTTTTTTTACTCAAGAAACTTCTTAAATTAAAGTCAAGAGAAGGAAGCAGTTAAATTCTTGCCATCACTGACTTTCCCATACAGTAGGCAGAGTTGGTTTTGCTAGAAATATCCATATTCTAAAATAGGAAAAAAGTCAAATTCCCCTGGAGTGCAGTATTTCTTTGCTTTACCACAAACATCTGTATACTAAATGGCATCTGTCTCCCTGAAGAAAGAAGTTTTCCCTCCTTCCAAAGCAGTCAGATATGTAGTGTACTGCAAGCCATATTTTGTGATTATTACATGAAAGAAGAAAAATCATCCCAATATGTATTCCCTTTCCCCAGGTGACTATCAAATTGCAGCCAACTAATTCACAGACTGGGGACAAAGCAGAAGTGCTTATTCAGCAAGCACGATAATTCATAGGTTAGAGGGATGGCGTTCATTTGTAAGTGAGGATTTTGATCACAGTAGAGGTTGACTGCATTTTAGCAACGTACTATTTCTACTTATACCACCCTTGATATTACAGGACTCTGCACAGTTCTAGAAGAACCACACACATAGTGAAGGAGCAAAGATTAAACCAGCATTTTGTTGCTCAAATACTATGAGATCTTACATGCAAGCGCACAGAAAAAGAATAAAATACCTCTGAAAGTTACAAGACAGCCAAGAATACCACCTTTTTTGGGGGGGGGGGGGGGGGGGCAGGAGAACAACTAAAGCAAAGGAATCTTTCCTGCCAACACTCTTCCAAGGCATCACCCTTGCCCTGCCCCATCTGAACCCCCCTTTAATCCCCCTCCTCAGGACTGAGCTACAGCAGCAGACAACATGCTACACCACAGCTTGAGACTCACTGAGGCTTTTGTCCTAGGAAACACAGCACAATTACCACCCAAAGGAAAATGGTACACTACCTGCTAACTGTCTTTTGCTTTATCTGCAAGCACTTAAACCACACAACCGCTAAAATAAAAGTAATCCTACCTCTTACGAATGACTGGTTTAACTGCTCCTGCATCACAGCACCAAATCCTGGCTTTGTACCTAGTGCCATACAACTGCATCATGCCCTTCGCTTCCCTCTTCTCCTTCATACAACACACACACCATACAAGGAATATTGCTATCTAAGCCAAACTTCCCAATCTAATGGAAAAAAAGAGAAGGAAAAAACTCTTGTGGAAAGGATACTTTTGATCTGGCGTGATGGTTCCCCCCCTTTCTCTAATTTATGGCTGTGTTACATATGTTATCTGCAAAACCAGGAGAACATTCCTTGTTTATTAATGTCTTATTCTTACTGAATGAGGAAAAATAACCAATAATTTTCATTTAGACTACTGTATTAGAAAATGGAAATATTACATGTAGCAGCTGTTGACATGGTTTAAGGTGGGGGGGATGTTTCTTGAAAACTTTTTCAAGTCCAAAAATCAGAAGGTGATAATTAATTCCCAAAATATTATCTCAGATATTGAAAAGGGAAACAAAATCTGTATCTTGCAGCTATTGCTATTTACTATCAACTTATGGCCAAGCCATAGCTGCACATTTCTTAAAGACAACTTGGACCATTTTAAGGCATGTGCAGTATCATACAGGTCAGTGAGATGAAAGCTAATGATAGTAAGCACCACAAGGGATGAGAGTTGTATAAAAGGAAGAGATGTCTTCAGTCTGTGGGCATAAATCCCATGTTTTGTGTAAGTTGCTTCATTTTCGTTACACTTCCCTAAGAATATATTTGTTCAAGCCAGATATTAGCTTTGGTTTACACAGCACTAACTACTACGCAATTAAAATAGTTAATAAGGTAGCAATCATACATAAAAACCGTGTTTCTGCTGTAAGTAAAAAAGAATTTGCATCATCAAAAGACTTCCATAGTATTTCAAAATTATCATAACTGTTGTCCAAAAGTTGCACTACACCTAGTGTTTTATTTACCTTTCCTTAAAGCTGTCTGTAAGTAACTTCAGCTGTAACAAGGTTACTGAACTGGAAGTAAAATGTTACATACCCTGGAGGAAAAAAAAGAAAAAAAAGACATGCTGTATTTAATTACTGGCTATTACTCTGGACAAGAACACCAGGAGAATATTAGGGTAAAGATCAACTGTATAAAACATAACTGCCACCCTACCCAAACTGCCAGCATCTCCAGATCTATAATGCTTTCTGAAGCAAAAATCCTTTCCTTTCCAAATCAGGCAAGTTCAGCTGATCATTTCACATTTACTCTAGGACATATCACACAATAAATTCCTCCACCTGAACAGCTACTTGGGGGTTGTGGGGCACCTCCCCAGAAAGAAATTATTTCCAACTTTTCCATAGCACAAAAGAAATCAGGGTAGTTAATCTTCATGTAAGCATTAACATTCAGTGAGCAGCCTCTGGCTATCACAGCGATCCTCCTAGAAGATGACAGCAGCTGCTCTGAAGAGCTGGGCTGCTTTTCTACAGGGTAGGCAGTCACTTGCCTCACTAGGCACCAAGCCTAATAGGATCCCTGCTAACTGTGCAGGATCAGGGGTCCTGACTGCAGCGCTTTTTTTCCTCTCTGCAAAACACAAGTTGGCTGCTGACAGGAACGATAAATATTTCAGAGACCAGTGTGAGAAACACTTCAAGAAGTTGCTAGGTCATGCCGAGGTCTTGAACACAGGTAATGATGTTGCGGAGAGAGGACCTGTGCAGGGTCAGGCACCACAGCCTCCCAGAGCGGCTCCCCCAGAGAAGCCCTGTGCAGCTATGAAACAGTCCCAACACTTTTCACTTCAGTTTCTGACAAATCAACCCCAAAACACTCCCTGTGCCATTCCTAACTCCCACCTTGGCCTGAACTTGGAGGAACGATAGTGCTGGATTTAGAGCAAAAGCAAGTTGACTCTTGTGACACAAAAAGAAGCACTGACCATTTTATGTACAGCGAGATGCTGGTATGAAGGCATATTGTAACAGTACACTGAATATTGTACACAGGGAGATGATGCAGACATGCTAGATCAAGATTTACAGATATTAGCAAAAAGTGTAAGGCCATTTCTAAATACTTAAAAAAAACTTGGCAAATTTCTTAGTCTCCAAAAATTCTTTTGTATTGTTGCAGCCTTGAGCAAAAGTCTAACAGCACCCTTTGGTGTTTACATTCACAAAAGTGAGCATACAAATTCTGCTACATATAAATAAGGCATTTGTATATATTGACTATGTCCTGTAAGTCTGGATAACACTTATTATCTGCTATATCAGTATAGTAGCAAAAAAAAAAAAAAGGAGACATCCTGATGTTGACATGAGCTATTTTGAGGAAGAAAAAAAATAGTAAATTGGACTACACAGAATTTGAAATTTAGAAGGTAGGCTGTTCATCAGACTTGAAAATGTTATTTAGCGATACACCATAAAACAAATAACTTGCATTCTCCAATTCCCCAGTTAATGTTTATTGATTAAGCTTTTTTTAGAAAAAAGGCTATTAGCAGTGCATATTCTTGGACAAGTGCTTAAAGCAATCATTGTAACTTGTATCTAAACATTTGTTCAGTGAAAAGCATTTACAAGGAATTGTTTTTCACTCTTTTGAGGGGGGAAAAAAAGTGGGAGTCATTTGCAACAATGCAAGCAGAACAAATTGGGAAAAAATGCATTCTGTTTTATTGGGTTATAAAAACAAGTCATTGCCAAAGTTTTATAGAGGTACAGTGAGTATGTTCAGCCTTACATTGTACTGAAAAAGTCACTTTTCTATTTCTAGACTTCAGAGAAAGCTTTGGGGGAAAAACAAACATTCTCTAGTGCATCAGAAATATTAAATTATAAGTACATTAATTGTCTGCAGCATTCCATTTACTTGTAACTATTTTGAAATTAAACTACTCTTGAATACTAGAATTTCAGCCACCCTTCCAGCATGTTTTGTTCCTGCAAAGCACAGGTTTTGTCATGAATGAGTCAAGGAAAAAAAAATTATAAACAATTATCAGGCAGTTATATTATTGTCGTAAAGGCATTAACCAGCTGACTCACTGAAATCTAGTGAAAACAGAGCACTCTGTGTTCTCACAACCCTTCTTCACTTCCCACCTTTCAAGAAAAGAAGTTTGGTAAACAATAACATGATGGTAATAAACTTGTTTACAAGCATATTTATGACCATCTCTGGACATTCTCTTATGACCTTTACTTAAAACAATCACAGGCTTTTATCCCAACTAATTTTTACTTCTATTTGTACTTTGGGGTAAGATTTTCATCCACACTGCAAGGATTTTTGGATAAAATTATTAGGGTCTGAGAAACTGTAATTATAAAATAGGTACTCAATAATAAAGGTATATAAACTTGCAAAGTCAAAGGAACAAATCCTGAAGATATTTTGTATATCCCTACATATAACCTCAGTAAATAACAACTTCCATTGTCCAGAGTCCACAGGTATACATCTTCGGATAGAAGATAGTCCAACAGTTTTCTGCTGGATGAGTTTTACATCAGATAATTAATGCCCAAAATTTCTTGTGGTCTTTTCTGCAGAATTTGCAGCGTTTCAGCTTAATATTCAGGAAAAATAAATGTTGTTCTTTCCTTGAATATATGTTGGATCATCATCAATATATTATAAACAGCACATCCTAGAGGTCGGTATATTCAAGTTCTCCAAGAAAGAGTAAAGAAAATTCAGCTTGAATTGCGGAAGAGCAGGAAGGGTCTGATGTGTACTAAAAATACCTTTTTAGGGTACAGAAGTATCTCAGGCACAATCTCTCAGTAATACCTCAGGTGACATTCTGATGAACCTTTTGTTTTTTCCAACCTTATATTGGAAAGAGTTATCATAAAAGGACAGCTTTGCTTAGGAAAATAAGTGTGAAAATAGGCTAGTGCTGTGAGTTTTACATCTTCAGTAGTATTCCAAATCTTTCAGTAAGCTTTCATTAAATACAAGTGATTACACAGAAAAGGAACCAAGTACTCTTGCTCAAACTCTCTCTTGCCTCACTAAAGTCCTTGATAGAGTATTTTGCTATTTCATTTTAAAAAAAAAAAAGTCTTTATAAAGACCAACCTTTTCATATTTCTGACCCACCATGGGATTTGATTTAGGCTAATATGTGTACTTTTTAACAAAGGGGAAGAAAAATGCATATGCTAAGAGTTAAAATAGGGGTAAGTCTTTTCAGAGCATCACAGCATTTGACTGCCTTAATTCTAAACATTTATCTTAAGCTTAATGGCAAAATATAATTTTACATTCTCAAAAGCATGCTCAGATGAAGCTTAAACTTTGCAGAACAGTAGGACTCATGCCCTCTACGTTATAGTCACAAACATTTCCATTAAAGGCCACGCCACCCAGTAACAACAGGATCTTAGCAACGAAGCTAGCTACTCCACATCAGACACTTCCTCACCATTAGGTACAACGTTCACAACGTGCACCAAAACCATCTTTACTTTGCTTCTTAAAACAGTCTGGAGAGTCGTGCAACATCGACATGGAGGTGACTAACAAAGCCGAGGGCCCCGAGCACCTGCAGTTCACGTGAAAGGCCCCCGCGGCAGCCCTGGGCAAGGCCGGACCCCATACCCTGCAAGACAACCCCTGCAGAGGTGGGAGCCCAGCGCTACCTTCATCTGCACATAACATGAGCACAATGGAAAGGTATCAGCCATAAACCACCTCACCTTGACTTAGCTGTGACAGAAGAGAGGAGAGGGTACGCCGTGAACTCAGCTGCACTTGCCTTTTCCCTGGCATCCAACAGGCCAAAGCTTTTGCCTACAGCCTGAACACTACCACTTTGGGTGCCAACTCCAAAACTCCCATCTTCTTCTCTTTCAATAGCTAAATCTTCAGCCACAGAGCACCAAAGCAAGCTAACAGCTTGCCCAGAAGGACTAGAGCTGCCACTAAGGTTTTGTTTTTCAGGACACACTGTACTGCTGAAGCAGAGAGCCCAGCCACCCACTGGACTGGAGCAGGCTGCAGGCACCTCAACCTCAACCCCCACCCCCTTCAAACAACCTAAACCCACCTGCCTTGTTTCTATCCCTTTATAGAAATCACCTGGCTATTTCCCAGCTGGATCTGATAGCAAGCAAAGCCAGCTGGCTCCCTAGTCTCAAGCTCCGCCCAGTCCACAAAGCAGATCGTTACATTTATAAACTTGAAATAATGTATTTATAGGTTTGAATGTGTTTCATTATTAACTGCAAATGCTTTCCCACATAAAAACCTTCCAACAGATTGGCGAATGAAGTTCCCATGTTCTTATATGCATATAAAAGTTCAGGAAACCAACTTGCAAGTCCTTTGGCGGACAGCAAAATAGGCTCAAGAAGAATCTTGGTTTTCACATAAGACTTTCTTCGTTCTTTGGAAAGATAGTTTCGTAAATGTAACAGCAAGCAGACAGTGGTTAAAGATCAAAGAAAGCAGTAGCTGAGCTTCACACAGACAATGCCAGGAACAAAATAATGAGCCACTGGTTGCTCCTATATCAAATAAATCTGAAGATTATGGATGTGACAGATGTCCTAATCATATTTTACTATTCCCCCTAGATATTCTAGGCTAGTCTAAGACAAAACAGGAGGAGGTAGCAAGAGGTGCCCTTAGGTGTGTGGAAATGATTTTGAAAGATTGTCCCTACTAAATGTTAAGACCAAAGGTTTTATTAGAGGTGGGGGAGTGGAATGGAGCCTGAGAAAGCAAAACGCATGCACAGCACAGGAATTACAGGGAAGAACACACCTCAGAAGGTGTCTTTCTCTATGAGGGAGCAGGTGAAGGTCTAATGTCTTTGGATGCATGCAAGCATTTGCAAGATAGCAGAGAAAAACACAAATGAAGGGAGAGAAAAAATATGTAGAAAAGTGGATGTTTCTAGGAAATGTACAAAAGAAAAACATTCAAACCTCCATGGTGACAGAGGGAGCCCAGCATCTCTCAAAAAAGAGGGAAGGCACAGGGATGAGTAATGCAAGGCAGAAAACTTAAAAGAGGTGGTTACCTATTGGGAAACTCTTGGGTGCTTAGCTAAAGTTTTTCAGGGTAAAAGCAGAACTGCCAGCAACTTCCCCAATCTTCTTAGCTTTGGAGAAAGGCAACTGTCACTAGAAGGTTTCCCTGCATTGTAACTAACTGGAAGGATGACTGTAGTGAACGACCATTAACTTTACCAGCCTGAGATCTTGGGGATCTCATGCAATATGCAGCTGGTCAATATAAATCTATGTTTGATTATTTTTTTTAGAAAGCGTGCTAGCCACCAGTACTTCCCCATGATAATCTCACCATCACTTTAAAAGTTACATTTAAATATCTCTTGAAAAATAAAGGCAGAATCTAGTGATTTATTGAGAAAATAACACAAAAGAAACTTTTCCTATATTCTTTCAGCAGAACTTTTTACAGTTTCAAATTCATCTGAGCTTTGAAAGAGTATGCTTATTCAGGAACAGAGGAAAACATACAGATAGATTGGTGGGGGTCCTAAAATATGATTTACATTCTTACAAGCCAAGAAACTGGGGGGGGGGTGGGGGGGTGGAGATAATGTTACATATTTCCAGAGATGTATCTTGGTGGCAAAGCTGCTTTTTTAGAAAACAGGGACTTTTCAAATCTCAAACACAGTCATTCCATAGTCCTTATTCAAAGCAAATCCCCCAAGCTCCTGCACAAAAGGAGGTGAACAATCAGCCAGCTATACACTATCCATTAATGATGCAAGAAGTTATTTCAGAGAGTGGGATCTTTAAAAGCAAATGCTGTCATGGAAAGATGCATTTATTTATAAGCCATTAGGATATTTGTCTCATCTATTCTTCCATATCCTCACCTGAGCTGAGTCTGTTTAAGAACAATGCAATCAGTCAAGTTGTTTAATAATGGAAGATTCAAAACCTTTGCAATAAATACGTCCCTGGGCTTTTCATTTTCCAACGGAATTTTCTAAATATGCATCAAAGCAGCAGAACACAAAAAAAGTCAGAGAGGTATAATTTTAACTTAAACGTTAGCTATCTTGGTGGTCTATTTACTTTTTAGTCAATCAGAACCACACACAAAGATTTCTTTAAGAGAACCGGTAGCAGTTATTTAGTGCCAGACTGGGTTGGAAATTTATCAGTATCTTTCTGCATTAAGAAGGATAAGGGAAGGGGAGGAAAACTTTTTTCAAGGAGAAGTCCTGCAGTCTTAGTGAAAAGTCAGCACTTGGTGGAAGCAAGCAGTGGCAAATACTGATCTAACTATGGAAAAAAGTCATATTGGTCTCATTCAGTCAAAATCAGCACAAATGTCCATGAAAAGTGTAAAAAAAACTTAGAGCAAGAGATGCTGGACTTGACAGCACTGAGACAAATACATACACACCATTCGGCCACCATGGAAGACATGCTTTCCTTTACCTATTGCTTCTCTACTGTTTGGCTCTCCTTTTCTGCTCCTTCTCCAGCATGGATCCTAAGTTCATTTTGAATAAGATTATGTAGATACCTCCTCTGTCTTTCCTGGTGACTGGTGTCACAATTTTTTATTTCCTGCAGAAAACAGATCTAACTACTCGTAAGATTTAGATTGTTAGACCTGCTTTTTTTACAGCAGGAAGGAGGCAGTTATTCACTTCAGCAAGTTCTTCTTAGTTTTGGAAATATCTCAAAAATGACAAAGACTGTCCTTCTCGGTGGAAATGACTGAGCCCCACAGACATCAGTAAATCTTCAACAAATCTGAATCAGAACAAAATCAGCCCGCTTACTGAGAACACCCGAGGGCAGAGACCAAAGTTGCTTGTTATCAAAATAATGCTGGTGGCCTATTAGCAGGGAATGGAGCTCTGGGTTTTCTAGGCAGGCATCTGACTGAACAAAATGCTCTTAAACTATCCAAAGGGAAAGAGAGTGGTAACATCAGAATGCTTTATGGGACATAATTTACTTCTTGTAGTTAACATTGCTTACGTGTGCTCATTCCCAAGGATTTTGAAATGCCTGCATGTGAATTTGAGAGAGCGAAGGCACAGCTTCTTAGTACTGATAATATGGACGTTCTTCTTCATTTTAAGTAAGTGGGAATTTCCTTTCCTCTATTCTCAACAGCTTTCTTGTCCTCAGCTCATACGGTACATTATATATTCTTTAACTATTGCTATTTCGTTGCTTGGAACCTTCCCTCTATAAAAAAGTAGCAAAATTGTTTACGTAAATATGAGTGAGCTTCAAGAGGTAAGAAAGCTAAGAAGTTACCTCACCTGCCAGTGTTTTTGTTCTCTTTTATGGCCTTTTTATCTAATTAGATGGGAAGAAGAGATTGTTGCCTACCAATAGTATCTGCAGTCCTTACACAGTGGATGCTCCATCTTTGGTCACGGCTTCCAAATGCAACTTTAACAGAAATCATTCTAACAACAGAGACAAAGAAATACAGAAATGATACAACATGGCAGGAAAAAACCCACCCAGTAAACAAACAGAAGAACAAATTAGAGAAAAGGCACTGCTTGCAGAAATTAGGAGAGAGCACAATAAAGTGGAACACAGCAGAGACTAGCCCATACCCTTTTCTTCAACTAAAATTGCTTCAGATTGTGTTGAAGTGGAATGAAATATATTTTCTCTCAACTGAATGCTGGCTTTACCTCTTCAGAGCTGAATTCTGTTACTGGCACTTTGGCATGTGTTTAAATAGACACTATGCTCGTTTGGGCCATTTTCGGAAGTCATCCCCGTGCCACTGAGTTTTTTATCAGCATTGACACATCTCCACAAGCACTGCTCACATCAATAGTCCTCATGATCAGTATTTATGCAAAGCGTTTCTCTTTGGGGAGAAAGGTATACTCATTTTTTTTCATTACTGAACTGAGGTCTGAAGTTGTTTATATTACTGCTTTACTCGGTACAGCAAGCCTTTTAGCTTGAGGTATCAGATATAGTTTAATGATGTGCTGAGTAAGGGCACTATTACCTGTAGCTATCAGCATTCTGTACACCATTTTGCCCTGTAATTAGCATTTCTTCCTTTTGCTAATCAAATTCATCCTTTTCCAGTTGCATACTGCTCTGATACCAGCCTCTGTGTGTTTGTGTGTATGTGTGCAAGCGTGATCACAGCAGCTGACAAAAGAGCATCAGCCAGCCAAGTGGAAAATACAATTTCCAGAAGATAAAAACATGCATTCCCAGAGACAATAATCTGCCTAAAGAAGTAATCTGTTAAATGTAGTTACCCAGTAATTTAACAGTGAAAATTATCAAGATTTCTCTAGTGGCTCTCATCTAAGGGTTCCCTCCAACCTCTATGTTCTTTGCTATAATTAAGAATAGATTTGATACTTACTAAGGGCTGACATATCCACCTAATCTCTTAGGCACTTATCACTTTGGATGAATAATTGTATTGCATAGTGTCTAAACTTTAGAAAAATACGAAATATGGAGGACATCCTCACTTTTGAAGGAAGGAGAAAAGCATAGGGATTTTGCCAGCTTCTGTAGTTCTTTTCACTACATGAATATACACATTAATACATGTTGGCTTGAAGAAAGCCACTAAAACCACAGTGGACAACTGGAATGGAAGTTACTAAATCTAAGAAAGAGATATTAAACTTCTTGCTGACATAATCTAGTTGTAAATCAGGATATAATCATCCTTGTCCTCCCTCTCGGCTGTGTGTCATATTTAGTTTTCACATTCTGGACACTCTGTAATGAGTTTTTCTGGTGACAGTAAGTTTGATGTTTTTTGTTCTGAGTGACTTCCCATTGCATTCTTCTTTTCCTATCCATCATGAGGCAACATTCATGCTTTTTGAAGTCCCAGTCTCTTTCTTGTTCTTCAGTTACCCACTGCTGTACATCTCCTTTCCCACCCTCTGTCCACAGAAATTGTGGCATTTCCTTTTTCCAAGAGGGAGTCTTGGCCTCTCTGTTTTTCTTTGGAGTAATACACCATGCCCCGCCCCATATAGCATGCTAAATCTGCTGTGGGGCATGCTTGAGCTTAATCCAATGGCCTCTGTGATGAGAGCAGGTTTGAATACAGGGAGTGTAAGTATTACTTACGGAGGATAAACATTTTCACATTTTTCCCTCTCTAGATGCACAGCAATGAGATATACACATTTCATTAAGCAAAAATGATCGGCTGTTTTCCTAAGGAGCAATCTTCATTCTCACTTAATAGTCACACTATAAGAGAACTGAGTGTTTTAATTAAAAGATGCAAACAAATAGTCAGATTTTGAGAGCTGCTGTGCACCTGGTATTGCAAACTGCAGATGGTCAGTCACTGCCCCTGCTGAACTGCTCCACTGACCCTCATTAAGGGCACACCGCAGCACATTACTGTGACGGCTATGCAAGGCAGAGTCAACAAGGCTGCACTCCCTACTCTCTAGACACCGTAATGTAAATAATAACATCATAACCTCTGTCATCTAACTGAAGTTAGCCTGGCATCTGCATATCATATTTTATCCCAAATGTGTAGGTATTTATAGTGAAGTAGAAAAGGCAAGAACTGTGAGGCATCAGTCCCTAGGTCATCCTGGGACTCAGCAACAGCTCCTAAAGATGCCTCTGATGCCAAACACTGGCAGCTGCGCTGCAGGTTCAGCAAGCTCCTTCTCACCTCCCCTGTCCACGAAGCCACCCATTAAGCCCCCTCACGCTGTTCTGAGGGGGGTTTGTCTTTGAGCTGAGCCTGCTCCAAATCTCTGTGTCACACTGATTCAGTCTCCCTTCACACCATACAAGCTAGTCAAGATATGTACAATAGACAGATATGCTCAGAAAGGAGGGTGAAAGAGTAGAGAGATTTTAAAAGGGGAGATGGTCAACTAGAGCTTTTCTAAGAGCAGAGCAGTAAAAATCAAAAAGGCACACATATCTCCCGCGATGCTGAGTTGCTGCCCTGATAAAAGTCTCTGCCAAGGACGAGCTGCTTCTCCAAGACAGTGTGGCCCTAGAGACTAAACCGCAATTTTTATACTTACCTTTCATAAACCCAGTGGGAGGAAGTCTATTCTGGCAGCACTATCTGCCACATTAATTTCTTACATCAGTTTAAGCTGTTTTGTCTGGTGCTTGGTGTCTTTGTTTATGTCTGTACAAACACAGTCAGGGCCTCTTCTCCACCCACCCCAGAAAGCAAATGCGTTGTGTCCAGGGGGTGGCTCTGACCGAGGGCATGGTGGGGCCCATCCCCATCACAACTGTAAAAACCTCACTAAAACCTTTCTTTGTCCCTCTGTCTTATGACTGACACACAGCGGCAGGATAACACAATGGAGGTAAGGTAACAGGAGGTATCAGGCAACAATAGAAGCAGCAAATACCAAGTTACAACATGTAGCAGCTTGTTACCACACGTAACTAGTTTCCACAGTGGGGTTTTCTTGGGGGATTGCGGGGGGTGGTCAGCAGTGCGAAACAGTTCACAGAGCTCCCATACTTTCAGGCACCAGCACCTTAGCCCTCATTGGGGATTTTACTGGCTATCCCCAAGGGCACAGAGGATGGGAATGTGCCCACTCAGGCTGAGCATGACAAGGTGCATGTAGGAGAAAGTTACAGAAGTCCTTTACAAATGAATGGCTATTTTTTTGTGGTGTTGTTTTCTGCTACATAACTAAACACTGTTGTCTTCTTAGCGTTATCTTGGTAATGAAAAACCCATATTGTTCTTACCTGGTACAATACTCTTATCATGATCCCAATTTATTATATGCAGACACACACACTACTCCCTGCTACAGAATATTCTGCTGAGATCTTCACAGCTAAAATACATTAAAGAAGCCACTGAGTGTGTCTACATACAGCTAACTTTAAATCCACCCTGCCCCAGTTTGCCACACCTACAGTGCCAAAGACCAACAGCCTTTGGCCTGCTCTCTCCTCTGACTGTGCCGGGGCATCGTCTCACAGTGCTAGCTAGCAGAGGCTACCATCAATCACACCCATGACCATGATACAAATTAAACAGCATAGGCAATGATATCTTCATGCTCAAGTCATCGCTTTGGTCCTACTTTGTTTGCTGGAAAGATGTGGCTCTGTAAGTCTGCACAGGCATACCCTAAGCTGAGGAATGAGGAGGGAATAGTAGCTACCCATTAACCTCCTAGTCCATCTGCAGCACAAAAGTGGGAGCTTTACCACAGTCTTCACCAGCATGCTCTTTGCTCTTCCAGAGCAAAAGCCTTTCTTTTCTCAAACCCATGCCTGGAAAGGAGGAATTATATGAGGAAAAAACCCCAGCATGCCCACTGATTAACATGCAGGCCTGTGGATACAATCCAGGCAGAGAGGAAAGGTGGCTGTCAGCAAACCCCAGCCAGCAAATTTACATTAGTGAATGGGAAAGGATGAAGCAGCAGGGAACAATTAAATCTTCTTAACATCCCTGGAAAGAAACGTCCCAGAAAGAAATGGAGCCTGCAAACAAAGGAATGCCACACAGGAAATACAAATTATCCACCTGATTTATTGCAGAAGGGGGATTTAAATGTGATGAAAAAGCCCTCAGGCTTTCAGAGGTATGGAGTCTGTAGTGCTGAGAAGGGTGGAGAGCTTACAAAGGCTGGTAGCTCACAAACCAGCTCCAGTCTTTCTTTTGCTCCATACTGATGTGAGGCAGAGTTTGCAGACAGAGAAAGAGGACAGCAACCTGGACTTCATGGCCAGGATACTGGCGTTTCAAACACCATGGTAAGCTGAGGATTCCCTGCCCCACTCTCCTTCCACACTAGCTTTGCATGCCAGCTCATTATCATTTACCACACCAGCCCTGGGGAGGGAGAGCTGAGACGCCAGACAGGCCATTAGCTGGCATGCTCAGGGAATAAGTAACTCCACAAGTCACATCTCTTCCCGAGGCTCTGAATGCACTGCAGGGTACTGCTGCTTTTTTGTCCACCCCTAAGGTGATAAATGCAAAGAGCGGAGAAAGGCTGTCTTTTGAAGTGGAGGGTGACTGTGACTCATGCCAATCTTCCATAGCATTACTGATGTCTTCAGATCCAGATTTTCTGATTTAGTTTGCGGAAAGTTTATAGCAAAATGGACAGAAATCCCTCTTGGGGTTCTCCTGGCCATAGACATACCTGGAGAATTGTCTCTGAACAAATTTCCGAGATGCTGGTGACCAACTCTGTCAGCTCAAGGAAGAAGCTGGGACTAGCATCATCACTGGTGATGAACATTGTTTGGAAACAAAAGATAGGGAATGTAATCTTGAATTCAAGGAACTCAATTATTTTATTGTTCATCTAAGAAAATGTTTCTCTCTGCATCAAGTCTCTCAGAAAGGGCCTGAAATGCATGTCACAAAACTCAACAGTCTTCTGCATCCACAGACAGCCACCGTGCCAATTTTTTATTTGCTTTTTTATTTATCATTCACATAATCCATTATAATTATTTGTGTTGTCATAGTGTCTTGGAGCCCGAGTCCAGGATCAAGACTTTGATGTGGTAGGTGTTCTAGAAACTCAGGGCAAAAAGACTGTCTCAAAAAACTTGAGATCTAAGTATGTAAGAAGTGTGGGCCTTCTTCCACCAGTATATGTAGTGGCCCTGTATGCAGCTATTACCTGTTCATTGACCTATTTTTTTTTTCAAATGCAGGCGATTAACTAGCTTTATCTAAACTAATGCAACTATCGCTTAAGCCAAGTAAAACTTTCTCACTGTTGCTTGACTTTCAGTTTGATGTACACTTTTTCTAAACTGAAGTTTAAAACAATCAGGAAATACTTTTTCATAAGCCCAATGGCTAGGTGTGTTGTAGAACAGCTTGCTGGAGGGATAGAGTGGATACCAAAAGTATAAATGTGTTCAAAAAGTGTCTGTAGGCGTTCTTATAAAAAAGGTCCCTTGAGGTGATTACATACAAAGGCATAGCTAGCATTTCAAACTTGTGTTGGTTAAGCTTCAGCAAGATGAGAGGGTGTACCAGGACAAGGATATCTCTGTATTTGACCAGGTCTTATACTCTTTTCCTAAGTACCCACTGCCAGCTCTCCTCAGAGAGAAGATAATGGACTTAGAAGGACTTTCTGCCTGACCCAGCATGACTGTTCCTATGTAAAAGAACACAACAAAAAATTTACTCTGAAAAATAAGCTTTAAATTGCTAGCTGTTATAATCAAAACAGAAAAGCTCCTTCTTGCTACCACCAAAGCTATTGCTATGAGGTACACCAACTGATCAAGATGCCACTACACTGGGTAGGGGCAGCTTTGCTCATGAAGCACAATCTGAAGATGAGCCACAGTTTGAAACCAAAAGAACACACAAAGAACAAAAGTAGCAGTGAGCAAACCCAAAGCAAACACCACAGGAAGCAAGAGGTCCTAAGGACTTATTTGAAGAAGGAGCTGGAGAGACTACTTATTCACACTGTGACATGCAATGCCCTTGCACACTGTTTTGGGAATTACTAGAGAATTTCTGCCACCATCAGTGTCTCTCGAGCAGTTTTCCCTAGCAGAAAAATCTTTTTAAAAGGTTTATAGGCACTGCAGAAAAATCATATACTAAATTGTCAGTTCTGGAGAGTCACTTTCACATTCCTGTTATACTGAGTGTAATGGCACCAGTCTGAAGCCAGATGCAAACCACAGAGCGAACACAGGTTAATCATAAACAGTCAACTCATACTCATCAGGAGCAGTGGACAGAGTAGGACTGTTTTGCTTAACCTCTGCTATTTCTAAGGTCACTTGTGGTATAATTAAAACTTCATTCATTAATTCAAACAATAGCAGGAGACACACGTGACTGGTAGCTGAGGGAGGAGAAGACTGTATTCATTAGTGCCAAAACCTGCAAAAGAAAAACCTGTGTTCAGCTGACATAAAACTGGAACTTAAAAAGCCTGCAGAAGGCAAGTCCTAAGCAGCCACCTCAGAACCTGGCAGACACCAAACGATCCAGGGAGACTGCCTCTAATTAGACGGATGAAACCGCAACGTGGCTGTGTGATGCAGGTAGTTGTTAGAGCTATAAAGGTTTTCCTTTGCCTTTTGAATAACCAAATGTGTAAATGAACTTCTAACACTCTCAGCTTTTTAATGCTTTTGTGGAATAAAAGTTTGCAATGGTACGTAGGGGCTGGTTTCACTGAAACGCATTTTGGTTTGCTTCAAAAACAGAGACTTGTATAAACAGAGGTCCAAGTGAACAACACACATCATGAGCTGAAGGAAAGGGTATACATTATTTACTAACTAGCACCCAGGATTACTTAGTACCAAGGCAAAATACGCATCAGGGAAGTGAATTGCATGCAGCGCGTAAAGAGGAGCTCAAAGCACTGCTTGCAAACAGGTTGTCCGTGTGGTGCTCAGCGTCCTCGGATGATGGCCTGGAAGCAACCACTGAGACGTGTTGAAGCCCGATGCCGAGTGCAGAGAAGAGGGAGAGAGCAAGCGCTGAGCAGGTGTGCAGCTGTTGGTGGGTGCTGAAGAGCCTGGGGCTCAGCCCGGGGACAGCAGGGCGGTTACCTCCCAGGCACGCCTAAGCACATCGCTACGGTATCCCGCTTCAAACGCTCCTGGGCCAAATACATGACTCTGCCAGCTGCTCTTTTGCCTTTGCAGAAGAACTGAGCACATACTTGTCTCCCCTGCACCACATTACACGCAGCTCGGCACCTCTTCCTCTCACAGCCCGGTCATAACGTTTTGGAGGAGGCTACCGCTCTCATCCACGAGCACGCGCTTCCGAGGATGCCAAATCCCACGGGAATCGGGTGCTGGAAACAGACCTTCCCCTTCTTCCCCCCGCAGGAGGCAGAGACTGAGAAGACGACGACTAGGCAGCAGCCTTTCCACCCAATTTAGGACACACCAGGGCCCCCCCCCACCCCGAGGACTCGCGCGGCTCCTCCCAGCCCGCGTCCGGCTCGGGGAGCCGGGAAGGCGGCACAAGGGCCGGGCAGCCCCCGCCAGGGACCCCTCCCGCTCCCCGCGCAGTCAGGCGGGGGAGCCGTCCCTCCCCACGGCACGCTGCACCCGAGCGGGGCGGGGGGACCACCCGGCAGGTAGGCTCATCCCCGCGCCGGCCCGGGAGCCGCGGGCAGCGCCGGTGGAGCCGCGCCGCGCCGCATCCCGGCGCCCTCCCCCGGCGGCGGCTGCCCCGCCCCGCCCCGCCCCGCCCCGCCCCGCCGGCTCCCGCGACGCGCGCAAGTTGCGAGGCGGCGGCAGGGCGCGGAGCCGCCTCGCCCGCAGCCCGGCGGCCACAGGAGCTGCCGGGGCGGCGCCGGAGTTTGCCCGGCCGGCTGGTGCCTCCCCTCCCCTCCGGCCCCCTCCCTCTCCTCCCCGTGTTTTCTTCTTTTTCGTTTTTGGCGGGGGGAGCCGTGGCTGCGGAGGGAAGCGCTTTGCTCTCCGCGCTCCGGCGCCTGCCGCGGTGCGGATGCGTGTGGACGAGTCCTCTTGAAAACAGCTCCCGACGTTTCCAAAAAAACCCAAACCCAAACAAACCACCCACTTGGATAATTAAAACGGTAAATCGAGCTAACTTTTCATTATCTTGCTTGCTGTGTGCTTATATATGTAGATATTTATGGCTTAGCTGGCTTCATTTCGTCATCCTTCGGTTTTCATTAATTAGCTTCTCTTGTGCTGCCGGACAGCTTGAAATATTATTGGGGTTTTGAACAGAGCAGGACTCTGTTTCTGCTTTATCCTAAAGTTGGACTGAGGAATGAAACCCTTTCTAGTTCATACCGGCCTTGCAAATATGTTTACTCGTTTTATTAACCTGAACGTAGATGAGATTTCATGTGGCAGCATCCCTTTGAGTTTGCTTTTCCTTACTTTAATTTCTGCTGATGCAATCTAATACAGCATAGATGTGTGTGTGCTACACACAGGCAATCCTGTATGCTGATTGATTTTGTATGCTGGCATTCACATCTGAAAATCCAAGTAGGCTTTGAATCTCTTTAGTTTATGATGTTAACAACTGAACTGTCTTCCAGTTTTATCCTAATTCAACTTGTGGATCCTGCCAAGACAAGGTCACCCAAACTAAATCAAGTGGTATTTCTCAGCCCTGTAATTATTTAGTTTCCATTTAAGTGATAGAAACATGCTATGGTTTGTACAGTGTGTACAATTTGTGTAGCTTCTTAATCCAATAGGCTTTGGTTTGAGAGGTTATCCATTTCATATAGTCGCTGTATTAGCTGGGTGCTTTATGAGACTGGGCAACCCCAGGCTTTGTGCACATTAGGAAGACCAACTTTAGGAGATTATATGTCTTTGCTTTGTTAGATATTATAATTTCATAGATGTTTATGCTCTTTACTATTAGCTATTCTTCTTGGAGTATTAACCCAGCAGATATTTACCTGAGGAAAATAGAAATGAGAGATCAGTTAAAAAAAAATAAATCAGTGTATACGTGGAAAAAGTTTGCCTTATTCTCTTAAAATAAGAGAAAATGAGAGTGTCAGTTGCGTAGTTGGTAAAAATGACAGACCTGAACTTTGCTGTAAAATAAGAGCTAAACTTCCAAGTTTAACTCAGGAAAAACTTAGCTTACTGTAGACTCTGTTGCTCTTCATTGAGACTGTTTCTTTCCTTTCTGAGAAGTCGGTCATGTATTGATCTACCTACCTGTACATACATGTGCATATACACCTGCACAGGCACACATACCAACCTGAGAGTGTCCAAGCACAGGACGTGTGATTCTAGTTTTTGAGCCATAGAGGACTACAAAAAATGGTGGGTAAAGGAAAAAGGATAGGAGATGTACAACGTTTACTTTTGGGCATATATTTTAGTGACCTTAGCTTGGAGTCTGGTCTCAGTAGTCAAAGAAGAGAGACAGGACCCCACGTGCCCTTCAGAGCACCTAGCATACGCTTCTGTTCTGAACTGCTGCGTGCTGCGATTACATCTTCCTTTGAAATCATCTTCCAAAAACTTATGTTCATCCACCATTTATCTTGTTAGTGCTGAAAATGGGATAGAATATGCATTCATTGATTATTTCTAGTCTGCGAATTATTAAGATCTGTTGACCCAAGAGACAAATATTTTGCTTGGGGGCTAAAAATAAACTTTGTTCACGAACGTACAAATGGCTGTGTGCTGACACTGCACACTAACTTTCTGCAGTATTGTACTGAACTGTAATATGGAACTAGGGGGCATTGTTTCTCCTGCACATAGGACATGGTCAGCAGTGCTGCTCAAAGCATTAGTAACTCCAGGGAATATTACCGTCTGAACGCTACAAAACGTACAGCAGTGACCTGTGCATCAGGCTGTTTTAAGGTACTGTAAGCACACTACTCTTGGTACCTCTGCCTCTTCACAATTACCATTCACAGGTGTGATAGTGCCTTCTTTCTTTGGTGTGATTTCTACCAAGTCTAGATTTCTGCCAAGCCTGTCATAAATATCTGAAAGTTTCTTCATTTTGATTGTGGAGACTGAAGCACTTGGAGTGTCAAAGGAGGAAAAAAAGGTAATCAACTGCAAGCCATTGTGAAATGTTAATACAATAACTTAAATAGACTTTTAGGTAAGCCAGAAATTCTGCTTTCTTAAGACGAGATTAATCAAGCCTCTGGGGTTTTTTTTATTTTTCCCAGAAGTTTTGGACTCTACAGCTCTCACTGCCTTCAGTGAAACCTGCAAATAAGTTTTCTTGTATAGTTCCTTGCAGAGTTCCTCCTCCTTCCTTTCTTCCTCCCTGCCCTGCAAGCTCCAAATTACCTGCTTTTTCATCCAGGCAGCAAATGAAAGGACTAACAGAATACACTCAGGCAGGAGGCACTCACTGCTTGTAGAATCTGACTTTTCAATACCAAGATTCCTCTTGAGGGGTTGCAGACAAAAAGGGCTCACTCTGCACATGACATCTCTCAGATGCTCATGGCATTTTGTGCCAATTCCACTATCTTAGTGTTTAAGAGGGCATAAGTGATTAAAATTCAGATATTTTTAATAACTTACTGATGCACAGCTGTTAGAAGTTAGAACTGGAGTTATTGGATCTGAAAGAGTAATACATTTTGTCCCAATTTCCTTTAAGTTATTAATTGGAAAAAGCCTTATACACTGCCAGATTCAGTGGCTTGCCCCTAGTATTAGCCCTTCACCCAGAAACAGGGAGGAAAAAAATGCATAGCTTCAAAATGAATGAGAAATTGACTTTAAGACAGCTTTAGTACTTGAAATCAGTTTTTATATCTTTGTCTTTTAAATGACTAATCTCTACCTGTGGGTGTCCATTTAACCTGTGAGATAACTTTAGAAACTGCTGGAGGCAATTTGTACTATAGGAGCTTAATTGATTAACGTTAGGTACACAATATAACGCATTTTCAGTATTTGACCGGTTGTATCTCTTGGCTTTGGATGCTTTTTTTTTTTTTTAATGTTACATTCTTGCCTGCAGGGTTTCTCTGTAATTTATGATCACAAACAAAGGTTACAGACTCTCTAATTCAAGCTTCAACTGTTACAGCATTTTTATACAAATGCTCATTTACTTTGTCATAGCATTTAGAAAGAAGGATCAATGTGATCCATTATTCTGCAACTATTGTGTGAAGAAATGATTCTATGAAAAATGTGTCTCCTGATTATATTTTTTTGCAAACTAATTATGTATATCAACACAATATTGCCCTCTACTACTACATTATGTTTCCAAATGTAATAAAGTTGGAGAAGTTTCAATGTAAGAACAAAACAGAGTATTTTTTCAGTTGGCATTTGATGTTCGTGGTGGGAAAGTTGTACAAGGCAGTGGCTCCTGGCAGAGAATCAAGTCCTTCAGTGTATACACTTCACATTTTAATTAAAACCAGGGCACATTTTAGAAAATGTTGGGAATGTGTATTATATATATTGAATGTCGAGTGTTACTTTCATGGTAGTTCATCTTACAAATTAGTGATGGAGTAAGAGAAGGGAATTGGTGGTCGTTTCCTTCACGCTGTCTTCATATCCTCAGTTCTCCTGCAGTTCCTGGAGGAAGAAAAGCACATGGGAGTACAGTAAACTATGCAGACCTAGACATCCTAAGAATTGACTAAACACTTTTGAGTTTACCTTGCCTACAGTAGGAGTGTATCACATTGTAATTTGGGAGGCTTACTTGGAAATGGAAGAGTTATGAAGCTGGGTTTGACTCTTACAGCTGTGCTTCTCTGTGTATGCATTTGCAGGTCTTCTGCAGGAGAAAGGCAGAGCGCCCGAGACTAAAGGCTGGATAGCTAGTTTTAAATAGCAAACATGGCTTGCTCTACCATGAAGCATCTGCAGCTCAGCACCCCAAAAAGCCCTGCTCCCTCATCACTGGCTTCATTGAAAAATGAGAGGATTTCTATAAAGCACTAGTTGTGATAATGTCTTTTGAAAAACTACATCAGCATATAAGCAAGTAGCCTTGTTGAATATGTTTAAGCGTTGTTTCTCCTTGTCAAAATGAAAGCTGAATTTTGAAAGTTTTGGTTTGAGCGGCAAGCAGCCCCAAATTAAAGATAGGGCTTATCAAAGTGAAAAAAATGGCCACGTAAATTCATTTTTTAAATTACTTTTCCCTAGCAAAATATGGGGCCTAATTCACTGCATTTTTTAAGAAACCATTACTCCACTATGTTAAATGACAGTGTTACTTTTTCAGGCTTTGACTGAACAGGGTTTTGTTGATAGTGGAAAATAGAAAGGTTTGATGGCAAAAACATCCAAAAATGAATCAGCAAGTCAGCAGGCCCACGTGCAAATACAGCAGTTATGCCTTAGGTGATGAACAGTTAAAAAGTCATTCTCTGCGACAGGGAATATTGGATTGCAGAGATGGCTTATTAGCAGGACTGTTACTATGAGGTGCAAAGAGAGGCTAAGGTGATCTAGCTACCTACTTGTGTATATAAATATGTGTGTGTGCTTACATGCATATGTACACAAACACACACAGAGGGCAAATATAAAACCCATATGAATGAATAAAAAGCTGCAATGAATTATGAAGGAACATTAGGAATGTGACTTGCTGGAGAAAGAGGAAAGGAGAGCAGAAACAAAAACTGAGAGTCACAGAAAGGTCTGATCCATTATGTATATTTTGGACAGAGTAGGCGAGAAGGACTGGAACTGGCTTACCTAACCCAGAAAAGCTACTGCTTGTGCAGTAATGAAAGGTGATTAGAATTTGATGGATGTTTTATGATAACACAAAGCCAGGAATTCCTCCAAGGGGTACTTTGTACCTATTGAAGTGTGGTTGTATTTGGCAGCTTCTCCAGACTTAAGGAGAACTTCTCAACTCTGCTGCTGTAAGTCACAATCAAAAACACGACAATTTTAGAAACTTTTGACCTTCAAAGTAGAATTTATGAGTGTTTAAGTACTATACCTGTAACTGTCTAGTCCTGTCTGCAATAGCAATTATGGGCAAACAGACAACAGATTCCTCTTCCCCCTTTTTCATAATGGTGGGAATAAAAGTTTATTTTAATCAAGTTTCATTCCTTTTGCCCATAGTAACACTTCCTTCCTAGAGCTGTCTGCAGCTGGTTCCTACAGCAGCTGAAGGAGGAGAGCAGAACAGTTGGCTTGGGTCTTTTCATGGACAGGGATGCCAAATGTTCTCTGCTTATTGCTTCCTACCTCTGACAGAGGACACGGTGCTCAGTGAATCACTCTTAAGGTCAGCAGCGCAGTATGACTTCAGCATCACATTGCATCTTCTCTCCTCCCTCTTTCTCCCAGTCTCACCATCTTTCTTACCTCCCAGCAGCTAGGTTTCAGGCGGACCACACTCTCCTCATCCTCAGCTGTTTGAGTTTCCTGGTCTTTTGACTTCCTGGATTGCTACTGATTGTACTCACGTGAAAGCACTGACACTGCCCTGACTGAAAACTTTCTCTGTGGGCAGCAATAATCATTGTGGCTGTTGTTTTACCCCGAGTCCAGAAACCAGTGTGCATAAGACTTATTGTAGGGCTGCTGCAGCGTATGAAAACCAAGCATTTTCTAGTTGTAAGTGCAGATGATTTCTTTGTATCATAATCACATTTGTTAGTCTCTAGATGCATAGATTTGGGCCATGATTGGAGCTTTTGCTGAAGAAGAGTGATCCTTCCTCTGGGAGAAAAGGAACACATTCCTGTCTTTTTACCTAGCATAAACACTGTTGATTGATAGCATTATATCTATTCAGTTCATTTGTACTAAGTGTAAGATTATCTACGAAGTTCAATATGGAAAAAAAGTAGCTATCAGTACTCATTCTCTTAGCCTTAGCTTTGTGCTAGATTATGAAAGATCAGCATGGCTTGGACAAACCACTGTAGTAGGCGGTGATGGAGCCCACGGAGTACAAGTTTCCTAACTCATTGTGATGACTGTGGTTCACTGAGTCACTGATGAGAAGGGGGTGCTCTGAAACCAAGAGACAAGTGAAACAGAGAGGTCTATTATCAAAAGATGATTTTGGGGAGAGATTTGAGGCCACGGTTTATTGGTATCTCAACCACTAGAGGATGTAGACAAATTTGGACCACACCTGTATTGTTTACCAATCAGTTATCACAGTATTTTCCTCCAGCTGGAGGAAATAATAATAAATCCTAGCAACTACAGGACAAGCTTCTAACATTGCCACAGACACAAAGCAATAAATGTGGCTTGGGTGAAAACAGTAGGAGGAGTGTGTACCACTGTCCGGAAAACTTTACTCAGAAAATAGGTCTTGATAACTCATTACAACAACTACTTTCAAGTTGTAAGGCTTGCACCACTTGTGATTGTCCAGGACACTCTCCTGGGTATCACATAATGTTTTAATTAATAGTTTAACAATAATTAGTGTTTAGTTATTCATTACCAGTTTAGCTGAGGGAATAACTTGTACACTTGGTAAGTGTGCAGGTGATAAAAGGTTCAGGAGGAATGCAAACGGGTTGAACAATTGAGTTAGAATTTAAAGTTGTTTCAAGAAATGTAGCTGAATAGAACAAGTATCAAGGATACTCTTGGGCAGGACCAACCAAGAGTGCAAATGTAACAGCAGAAATGACTGACTGGGCAGAAATGTACATCCCAACATGTGTCAGCAACATCACAGAGCTGATTCATGTTCAGATGATGTAACCAGCGGATGCCTTTTGAAAAACTGCTGCATGGCCACCCACATCCTGAATCTGGGCACGTGGGGAACAGAGAGAGCTCTGCAAGGGGAGACGTGCTCTGGAGCCGAGGTGACCCCAGCGCGGGCACTGCCTCACTGGGGGGACACAGCCAAGCGCAGGCCGGGAGAGCCAAGTGGTGGTAATGGGACCCATGGACAGACCCAGCACAGCGAGGGGTTGAACCAGGGCCAGGGGCTACCCAAGGGAGCAGCCGGGAGCAAAAAATGACATTGACATTATTTAATAACATAGAAAAAATCCAAATGTACTGGACAAAACAAGCAAATAATATAATTATCTGCTGAAGAAAACAGGGAAGTCAAACTTCAGAAGTCTAATAGCATTTTGGTCTCTGTAAAAGATGCATTTAAGGTTGTTGATTTCTTTCCTAGGGAAATAACTTCCATTCTGTCCTCTCTAACACTTGTATCTACATAAACAATCTTCTATATTGGGTTTGCCCAACATAATGGCATCATTACCATCTCTTCTGCACAAAGGATTTTTACATTAGGGTTATAAATTAAGCTCATTCTCACTCTGCCTTTTACTGAAGGCTTTTAATTTTTTTTCTTCCAGCCAAACCTCACTCTTCTCAAGGACTGTACTGCAGGTCTTATTAAGAAATTACCTGAAGACTGACAGTTGCCAGTGGCAAAAAAGGTCTCTGCTGTTTTGGAAAAGATGAAATGTGTGTTTCTTTTCATTGAGACCAAAAGCCTTGGGTGGTTGTGGGATTTGGTTTTTTGTTTGTTTGGGTTTTGGTGCTTAATTAATATTTCAGGATGTTTATATCTAGAATAAACAACTATTTTCTATTAATAATGAGGATCTGTGGGTATGTGTACACTGTCACTTCTGCCGTTAAGTCCCTATCTCCTGATCATCCAAACTGCATGAATGTTAGTTTGTTTGGACCCTCTTACAGAGCAAACCAATCAGTTTCCTCCAAGACAAAAGCCAGGTGTGGATTTGGAGAGGATTTGCTGAGGAGACTATTTCAGATAAGCACAATAGCTGAGACCATACCCAGATTGGGATCTTTCTGTCCTACATAGTATTTTCCAGCAGACCTTCTGTGCTTAAGGGCTCACATGCCCTCAGGCGATGTCCAAGGCCATGCAGCCTACCTCTCCCTTGGTAGTATGCTATCAAACTACCATTCCACTGGGTCAGCCATCACATCAATTCAGGTATTTTGAACCATAAAACCTCTGAAAAATAGTAATAATGTCTCAGCCGCAGGGACCTGTGTCAGGTGCCATGCAGTGGGGGCACAGCTGTTTGCACCGCTCTAAATGGAGTTCACATGAATATTGTGGGCACCAGCCATACTTAGGCTAGGGAGCAGGGATCTCACAGCAATACAGGCATCTCTTCTGTTTGCTTAAGATATACTTGGTTTAGGCTTAAGGTTTTTGTTTGCATTTCAGATTTTGACAATGGCCTAGTGACACGAATAAGTTTTCTCCTTGGGCAAAGGAGACTAGGCACTCTTCAGTCCAGGGCAAGCCAGACAGACGACAAATGAAAGCAGCAAGATGAGCAGCCTAGGATGCCTGCATTAGTTTTTGGCACAAAAGTCAGTGGTGCTTTGAACTATCTGTAAAGACAAATTTCACCTAGAAAAGACCGATCTTTGGATACAGCCACTAAAGGAAGACAAGTAAAGAGGGCTTAAGTGTGGAGCCTGCCCGTGACTGTCTGTACTAGCAGCAAGTACCTGTAAGTTGTGGGCTATCCAGATCCCCAAGTAACAGCAAAGAATAGGAGCTTTCCAAACGCTGACAGTTTTCTAGAAAATGACTTGTTCTTTGGTGAAGCATTTGCACAGTCTCTGGTGAACAACAGTCTGAGCTGTGTATATACGGTATTGTTACACGAATTGATATTCACAGTGGAATTCTCAATCCATTGTAGCCACCTAAAAGCCAAGTGTGTCATCTGCACTTAAATATGTGACCTTTAATCAGCAGCAACAGCT
The DNA here is from genome assembly GCF_026419915.1 of Harpia harpyja. NCBI lineage: Eukaryota > Metazoa > Chordata > Aves > Accipitriformes > Accipitridae > Harpia > Harpia harpyja. The sequence continues at coordinate 36,004,588 of NC_068947.1, forward strand.
CTGGATGTATATCTTGGTTTTAAGATGACCTATTAAGCTGTAATCTGTAGCTGCTTGACCTATAGCAGATAACACCATGAGGAGAAACAAGAGCTAAAATGGAAAATAGCTTTACTTGCTTTTGTTAACATTCATCTGACACTCCAAAAGGCTACAGCTGGGCCAACACAACCACATATGGAGTGCAAGTTCACCATGATGGTATGCCTTAATTACCTCTTTCTAGTGCGTTTATGTTTCTTCTCTCAATTCTCAGGTAAGAAGTCAAGTCTGCTGCTCATTAGCCCCATGCTTGATCTTGTACTGAAACTATTTATTGGCTTTCCTGGTAGTTTGTTAGACTAATGGCACACATTTCTTGTTATATATAGCTACACATAAGAAATAAGCAGACCACATTTAGTCATTTCAGTCATTTCAAACTACTAAATCTCTCTAATAGAACAAAGAAAAGGGGTGCATAGATGGATTGAAACTTCACCTATTTTTTAGTGTTAAGAAGCTAAATTCAAAAAAGGTACCAGAAAAGGGTGAAAAATATTAATTAGGAAAACCAGACATTAGATTTACAGTGAGATTCTTTGGTTTTTTTCAGACATTATCCTTCATAAGCAGCTGCTGTCTCAATGGTGCACATCACTGGTTACATGAAAGATTTCTGTCTAAAGCATGACATTTAATTTCAGAAAAGCAGTCATTAATTTCTAACTTCAAAAGTCTGTAAGGCATGTCAATCATTACTGACAACTAATGAAAATTCTGAATGCAGCAATACCTTATTCTTTAAAAAGAAGATAAATGCATCTTGCACACTTTCAGGGCTATGTAATACAGCATTCTGCCATGAACAGTACTTCTGAATATTTAAACACAGTTTCCTACTTGGTACTGGTGGGAAAAAAAAGGAGAAGGCATAAGGAAAAGGCTAGGTTGTGAAACCAAAGAGGAGGGGAGGCAAGAAGAGTGGGAGGAGCTGTCACTCGCAAGAGCAGCCCTCAAACTACGGTGACTAGGTAAGAGAATTTTGTTTAGGTGCAAAATGTGAAATGCATGTTGACACTTAAAAACTGGAGAATAAAACTGAGGGATGCTAACCCTCAGACTAGAACTACATAGTTTTGAAAACACATTCTGCCTTCAGCATCAAAATGTTTCTCATCTTGTGCTCTGAGGAGCTAACGTTGAAGAACAACTGTAAATGATGGAGGTGGGGAAATAATATTTGTGGTGAACCATATACCCACTGAAACAATGCCACTTAAAGTGGTAAATTCTTTGTGAATACACCCGAATAGTTTTGCCAGAACAAACTTTGACAAAACATTATTGAGCACAGAGTCCTTCATATTTTTAACAGTAAAGGAGGATCATTGCAACAGGATGGCAGTATTTCTGTTTCCCTAATAGTTCAGTAATTAGAAAGCACATTCTAGACACAACTACTTGCTCTTCAGGGGTTTCGCTTCTTGCAGCAGTTTTAACCTCATGAAGGACCATGCTCTCTGGCTCTCCTGCTCCTCCTGCACATTACAGGCTGTTCTCAAAACAGGCTTGGAGCCACGCAACAGCAGCAAGAATGGCTCTCTAAGCAGCTTGTTATGGCAGTCTTGAAGGTATAAATGACCTGGTTCGAAGCACCTTTTTTCCTCCGTTTAAGAGGAGGGCCTGAAATGGGCTTTGGTTAGTAGCTGTGAGGGGAGAGTAGGAAGAAACCAGCACTTTGTGTTGCTAGGTGTGCAGGTGCCCACACTTTGAACTGCTTCACCCTTTCCCCAGCACAGGCAGAGCTGACCTCTGCTGGAATAAAAGTGTATAAAAAGAAAATCAAGGGATTTGATTTACATCCAAATTAAGAGAGGAACATATTTTGGCAAACTCATCTTTTCAATACCTGTTTGCAGAAAAACCCATTCAATTATTCTTTCTCAAGACCTGTTTGTGAAGGCTAGTTGATGCAACACATGAAAACCAGGGAAAAACAATACACTAGAAGCATGGTGTCTTTGTTGCATCCATGTAAATCTCTTGCAAGAATGAACTGTATCTGCTGTATTTGGACATATCCTGAGGCAAGGATGGAGAATAAGGAAGATGAGTCCTGATTCTCTTTGGCAGATGCTTTCCATTGCAGATCCACAGAGACACTTCTCCTCCTTGAGGGACTCATGTGGTCTCCACTACTGCAGTATCACCTGTTTTTTACTGAATGTCCCACCACAGTCTGTAAGGTGGAAACGTGGCTGTTCCATTCATTTTATTGATTCAGAGAGAGGCAGACCCTTGCCTATGGACAAAGTCAGGGATTTTGCCTCTCATCTTCCCAGTAACACAGCAATGAAGCTGACTGACCTCAGGTGTGTGGTGAGGATAAACTGGTGACCGTCTGCACCGTTACCAGGACCATTGCAACATGCATATCAGCTTGTAACAGCCAAGAGGAACTTCATCTAGTGGTTTAGAAATTGCTCTTCTCTGTCTCCATCAGAAAATTCACAAGAAAAAGCTTTGTACAAAATATTGGAAAAACAGATTTGGCCAGAATTTATCTGGCAAAAAATGGGATTAAAATGGACTTAAAATGTGGAAAGATGAGAAAGCAAATAATATTTTTCTGGCCTGGATGTATCTGTCTGCTGAAATCTGACTTCCAGCATGTATCAAAGAGGTATGTAACCAATAAAAAGAGGGGACAGTACATACGTCTTTACTTCTTTCATAAACCTGTGAGGCACCTTGGTGGAAGTGGCACGGGAATCTAGATTGAAATACAATGCAACAGCAAAGAGCCTAAGTTAAAGGCAGACTGAGAGATGTGTTGAAAATACATGTAGGCTGAAGCACCATTTACACAGGAAGGAGCACTGTAAACATCAGGAGCTGCTTTAATTCATCAGAACTTACTTCACTTAGAAATGCGATTGTGACCTTTTTACTGCCAATTCTTTTCATAAAAGCAATACTTATTCTAGGTGTGACCAGCTTGTTTGTTCCCTTAACTGTTATGGAGAGAACTACTTTTGCAATGTCATAAATTTGTGATGCCTTTTCTGCATATCTAATGTGTAGTACACTTGTGACTAAATGATTTTTACCTTCTCATTTTTTATTGAGATGATATTGTGTAGACTTCTTTGGCAGTAACCTGACATAAAGCTTTGTCTGTTGAGCCCGAACACATTTACCTTCTGGAAATGCATTCATTTAATCTAGAGAAGCATAGGTCATTTGAAGAATGATAACATTACATGGTCAGCCTGAAAATTAAGCCATTTCTATAAAAGACGTTTGCTCTTGTACAGCTGTAGGTATGAGTCACTGACCTAAGAACTCAAAGTATTGCAGGGATATTAAGAATACAAAAATAAAGATTTTAACAAATTGGTGAAGTAATCAAAGACGACAGGAAATAAAAGACTTGTTCGTCCTGACTGAAACAGAAAGCTTATTTCTGGGTAATGAGAACAGATCATACCCCTCATGTTCCCTGTTACAAATCTTCTGGACCAACACCTGTCAAGTAAGTGCTATCGCTGGATGTACTGCCCTTTAAAGAGCTGTAGGAATCAATGAGAGTAAGGATCAAGAAGTATTGCCATTGCTTTCAGTAAGAAAGACATTGGCACCCTGTCTCCTTTCTTCACTCTCCTCTTCCTGCCTACGACAGCTGCCAGCTCTGACACAGATGAGCTGCAACAAAGAAATATCCTGGAGGAGTGGAGAGACCCCATGGACAGAACTGTTCTCCTTCTCAGACCACAGCTACCTCCCAGCCAGGGAAGAGGAAGTAGTTTTGATTGAGGGTGGAAAGGGGGAAACAAGGGGAGAAAAATACCTTTCTTCCTGACTTCGCATCTTCACCTCTTTCTAAAACCTATCCTAAAAGCGAGAATCAGTTTTTCTTCTGTCTCTGTAGTGGAGGGAGATACAAGAATCTGTTCTCACCTCTCTCGTTCAGTGCCTCTGAGAGTGAGCAGTGTCACACCTAGCTTTCAGGCAAAAGCCTTAACTCCAGCATCTAGAGGGGAGCAGCTCACACGTTACAATAAACTGGCTTAGAGTCAATTCAATTTAGATCAAAGTGATGATAATGTGCTAAAAGAAGGAACTAAAGAGGTAATTCAGAAGATGTTTCTGCCTTCTGAAAGGTTATCCAGCTAGCTACTCTTAGGCTTTTTGTTTGTTTGCAATTTAGATTCCAAATTACTTCTAAGTACTAGGTGCCCAGACCCAATTTTTTTTCTGTGCAAGTGCTTGTCTGTTTTTTTACCCTGTTTTATATATGTGATTGGAGTAGCAAATGGGAGGTAGAAGAAGGGTCCTTATCAGAACTAAGGAAATATATAAACAAATAAATTGAAGACTTAAAAATATTCCTAGTGCAGTCTGTGCTTTTCAGATTCTCCACTGTGATAAGGAGGCTGTGCCACAGCCTGTGGCACTGGGTTATGTGTGGGACTATGAAAGCAAAACCTTATTTGAACAGGCTGTCCTACTATTAACTTAGAATCATAGAATCGTTTAGGTTGGAAAAGACCTTTAAGATCATCGAGTCCAACCATCAACCCAACACCACCATGCCCACTAAACCATGTCCTGAAACTCGCCACCTCTCAGGCACACACACAAGCCACCACCACCCCTCTATGACTGGCACTGACTACAGCACTGCTTGTGAGGGAGTTCTGAAGGCAGGAGGCTTGTCTCGGGGAACAGGGTTTGGACCACGCTGTCTGCGAAACTGCCTCTCCTCCTTGCACCATGCTGAGGAAACCAAGCTAATGGAGGTACGAAAGCTGCTGCTACCTTCAGCCTCATGTGGGCTGTGAGGGATCTGCTGGTTCTGGAGTTTCCTCCACTGCCTGATTCCTCTAAATGATGGGCAGTGTTCTCACCCTGGAGAACATGCCCCATGCCAGCATTTGTGAGTGGGCTGCAGGGTGGTTCTTCCTTAGCAAAAAGGCAGGAGCCAGGCTGGCCTCTGGGATAATGCCTGCTTGTTTGGAGCATGGAAACAGAAAAGCCATTTCTGAGCTGGGGGAAACATTAATGGATTGCAAAAGTTCAGCAAGTCTGAACTAGGCATTCCAGTAAGAGCAGTATTCAAAATATAAATAAACATATTAAAGATAATCTTAAAGAGGCTGCTAAATCAAAATGCAAGAGAATAAACACAGACGATAAGAGAGAGATGGAATAATTACAGGCAAGAGACTGAAATAGAACTTCTGTTATATCATCTACCTATTTTTCCCTCATACCACCCTAGCGCTCTCACTAGACCTTTCTGAACCACACAATATACTGTCAGTTCAGCCTTAACAGAGCACTATTTGGGGTTAAGGTACTGTGATTAAAAACTCACAGAGACTGTAACAGAATAAATCAAATTATGTAAGTAGTTAATTGTCATAATTTGAAATTACTTATATCTTTTATGCAATCAGAATCACAATCTAGGCTGTTAGCAACTACTTTGAAGTATTTCTGGACATAGTTTATGAATGCTGAAAGGGAGGGTAGCAAGCCATTTTTGTAAGCAAGTTTGTAATACTGAGTCTCGCACTGGGATATACATAAAAGTCACTTCAACAGTGATGGTGTAATGGCCAGTTCAGCAACATCTGATATGCCAAAGTACAATCAGAAGCAGTGCAAGCAGGAATCACAGAGCTGGTTTGAGGAGGGAAGAAGGGCAGAGACCATGTGAAAGAGCTTTCCACCCTGCGGGGAGCCCGAGGCTGCCACAACACAGCTCTTGGAGTCGCTGCTGGCCCATGGCTTAGGTGGTTTGTGTTTAATTTCATCCTCTGCCAAAGTGTGTGACCTTGGTCTCACCATTTAGACTCCCTGTGTCTCACTTTCCTGACTCGTAAGGCAAGGTGAGGAGCATTCCTCTGTTTAACAAAGAACTAGGAAGAAAAATACATTGAAGAGTAAGAAGTACTTGAACTCAGCAAGGAAGGGCCATGCATGTATTGCTCAGATTGACAGACCTTCCTGCGATGAGCTTCCCTGCAGCTTCGAGTTCAGGGTTACTCAGTCTGTTGTCTTGGCATGGGAACATGTGAAATACCTGCAAATAAGTTTTAAGCAGGGAATGCAGTTCTGGAGGCCTCCACATAAGAGATGTACCTCTGATTTTATCTGTAGCCTGCCATAAGTTTAAAGGACAAGAATCAGCAAATGGTGGTTTGGTCTTACAGCTCTTCCCTCCCAGCAAGGTGACAGAAGGCTTTCACAGCTGGTTCTGCAGACCTTCACAAGACGTTTCCATCTTCCCTGCACGCAGCAATGTCAACTGATCATTGATTTTCAATACAGCTTTTCATCACTGAAATGTTGACACTTTAATTATCAGGAGGCCCTGCACAGGTTGGAATTAAAAAAGTAAGAGTGCTTATATCATAGAGGCTAGTATAGCGACTCCCAACAAGTTATTTGAGCAGTGAAACTTTTGAAGCTTGCTTTCCTGTATTTCTTGTTCTTATAAAAGTTTTCAGCCCTTCTGTTCCCTCATACAGATTCTCTAATGTCTAATAATAAGTTGAACACATGCTGTGGCCTTTCCATTGACAGGGGCTTGCCTTGTCTCTATTTGGCAGCATGTTTTCATCAAATGTATAGGGACTTTTCATCTCTCTGCAAGTTTAGTTAAAACTGGGCAATGAGTTCAAAAGGAACTCATGGGGACTAATAGACAGCACGATCTTGTAAGCGTCATTTCCCAAGGAAGCTGGATTTAAAGACTAGCAGCTGGCTATGTGGTAGGCTAATTCAAACCTTCCGTAAAAAAAAAAGGTGAGAAAATTTTTTTTTTAACAATGTTAATTAGCAGAGTTTCAGTCAGAGGGAAACCGACTCCCCAAATTATTTTTTTTTCATGAATAGGGTCTAGAAGAAGGACAGTTTTATGTCCTTATATAACTAGTAAAAATTACTTTTTTAAAGTGCCCTTTTTTATTAATTACTGGCGATTTGCTTTGTCAGGGATTTCCACTGCATGGTATCTCCTTTGAAGTAATTGCAAAATGATTATCTCTTTAAGGTTGTTTTGAGCAACATGACGGAAGACTCCTATAGCCTGTTTTCCGACTGGAATTTTTATCCTTCTTGATTATCAGCTGTGTTCCCATGACAATTCCTTTACTCACGCATCCCAGAATTAGCTCCTAACACGTTCCAGCCTGATGGTACATCAAGCCCACTCAGTGCTCTGGAAACTACACGTATGCAATAGGCTCTGAATGTGTGGGGAAAGGAAGGTCTCTAATTTGGGTATTAAGGCTATGTGATTGAAAGATGGGAGAAGAGATGGACAGAAGGGAGTGGAGGAAGTAAAAGATGCTTAGGTTTATTCCTTTTTTTTTTTTTTTTTAAATTGAAATGCCTCATGTCTGTAGGATAACATCTATATAATTAGTATATACTTTCAGTGAAATGGAACACTTGCTTGAAAATGACTTATCAATTTATCTTCAGAGTCAGCTGATAAGGCAAGCAGTTCTATATGTTGAGTTAACTTTCCTGCAGCTTTCCTTCACTGCACCCTCAGTTTACCTGGAAGCTTACTGTTTCCATGAGGTGCCTAGGTGTCATTTCCACTTTAAATGCTGCTGCATAGCTGGGTACATTCCAGATGCAGAACTACACACTTTTCTAAAGATTGCAACAGTAATCTTAGTCAAAACCTGAGGAAATCCTAGCAGAGATCTACTCAAAAGAAACACCTCTGTGCTCAGTTCTAGCTGCCAGAATAGTGCCAGACCTGATGGTATACATGCAGCAGGGCCACTAGCTAAGAAGGGAGCATCTGGCTACTCCACTACTGCAAGCTAATTCAAGGTCTGTTGACAAAAAAAGCTCCCAGCAGGTGCTGGGTTGGCTCCAGACAGCACTGGTGGTTTGCTAGGAAGACCACCATCACACTCCCATGTTTTGTGGCCCACACTAATGTTTCTCAGCCAAGGCACGATGAATTCCAGCCAGGAGTCCTAATAGATCTTTGTGGACAGCCAACACTGCTAGCAGAACATGCCCAACTCTAATACAGCTACCTAGATTGCTGCTAGCTAACTTTTTTCTGCCAGTAGTTAAAGTTCACAGACAAAAGCCCTTCTGAGGCTTTCTGGACGTTTTAACCCCAGCCTGTTCTCATGAAGCTGTCTAGATTGTAGAAGTAAAGCTCTTCAACATGTCCCCATCTGAGAACAGCCTACCATCTCACCATCTGTCACAACAGCATTTTCTAACATTTTCTTCTCCCTCTTGGTGCTTCTTATGCCTTTTCAAAGTTTGCCCTCTGGCATTCTCCAAATGGCACAGCAGTGTTAAGCAGTGACAAATACACCTCGGGACACCTGCATTTATGGAATATCAAAAAGTCTCCTTCCTCCCAGCTAACCACCTTTTCTAACTCAGTATGATGGTACCACAAGGGTTAAAAAAACAAGCTTATTATAATGCAAGCATGGTTACCAAGATAGCAGGTATAGGAGAAAATGCAGTTGAGACAGTAGTTTGCTTTACAGTTTGAATGATGCTCTGAGCTTTCAGCTACCTTTACCTTTTGTGAGATATATTACCCAAAGTAAGACATTTAAAGATGCATACAGATTTTAAGATACTCAGTTTGCATTAATCACAGTCTCAGCACTATTAATGATTTGATTTCAGAAAAGTTATTGCAAAGGTATATTTTTGCTACACAATTCGTGCAGACCTTCAGATGATCTAAAACCAAATTTAAAGTAAAGATAATACATTCAAAGGCCAGAGTGTCTCTCTGAGGGATCACCTATAAAAGTAATATTGACCTCTCATCCTCACAGAACCTCTGTGAGAATCCTTCCAACAGAAACGTTGCTGCCCATTGCACCAGCTGCCATTGCCATTTCAACAAGACCCTTTTTGGTCCTTGGTGGCAAACCTCCTGATTACATCTGCCCCCCACTCTAAGGATAGCCAGCAGAATTGCACAAGGAGGTTACTACTTTTTTCTCTGCCTCTCACCAATTTCCCAACAGCCCTTCCACCTATTCAAAACCACAGAAGCACCCTCCAAGTCCCTGTGCCAATGCTTGTCTCCAGGCTGAGCCCAGGGCTCAGCTTAGCCCAGGAGGAGACCATAGGAGGGGAATTCCAAGACTGAGGGAAACACAAGGCATTAGTGTTGCTGTGGAGATGAAAATTAGCACAGTAACTATTGTGTTCTGTTTCAAAGCTTCCCAGTCTCCAGTTTTAACTCCTTCCCCCGCTCCACCACTGCTTCAGTTCTGTCCCAGCAACATCCCAGCACACCTGACAGATTTCTGGGTCAGGAACTAGGAACTAGGAACAGCAGAACATATAAGAACCTGAAGTCTGGCCAGGGTCCAGAAAAGGGGGAGAAAAAAGTGAGGGAAGGTCTTTTAGAAAGAGGAGAGGATAAAAAGAAAAAAACCAAACCAAAAGAGGGTTCTGAGAGGCAGGTACATGGAAAAACAGCTTTTGGAGATGGTGCAGGAACAGACAGAAATGGAAAATATTTAGGTACCATATGGTTACCCTCTGCTCTTCCTTAATGAAGCTCTGCCCCTCATGGAGAGCAATGCACAGGCTGTACACCACTCAGCAGTGAATACCGAGACCGTCATCTTCCCTCCTGTATGCAACAGCCTATCCCTTTTCTTCATCATTGAGAGAAAAAGCAAAGCTTCTAGGAAGCAGATACAACATCACGCTTTCTTCCAAGAGGAAGAGCAAAAGTCAGAATGAATTCAGTAACTTTAAACATAGTTTTCCACATCCACATTGTTACATTCAATTAGATGGTTGTGCCATTTCTGATGGGGTTTATGTTCCAGTGCCCTGAAGCTTGCACTGCTTATGTACAAGTTGTTGTTGACATGAGTTCAATAGCCTTCAATAAAATCACCCATGCTGTAAACATAATGCCCTACCCCTCTACAGACACACTGGAAAAGCATTAAAAAGGGGTAATAAAGATTCAGTTGAATTTGTAGGTGAAAACTAGGAGGACAAGGTGTTTCTGATCCACTAGGCTTCAAATTTAACCGCATGTGCGAGAGGCAGCATCACCAGCTGTGTAAAGTGTCTCTGAACGTATCTTTCACCTGCCAATAACTTTGCTTCTTGCTGCCGCAGCCATTGTGCAAAACCCAGCGAACGAGTCTCGCTCTGCTACCTCTGGCTCTGCAGCAAGCACCACCTTTGTTCTTTCAATCTTCCAAAATCATATTCCTCTGCAGCCACCAAAAGCACAGCTGAACTTTCAGTTTGCCTAGCTAGTGAAAGACACCATAAACCAGTTGATAAGCAGAGGATAAAATGTGCCTCCCAGGAGAGCAGCAGGATGCCTGGCCTGGCTTGGCCACCCTCTGCCAGGGAGTGGGGCTCCAGCCGCAGGGAAAGCAGGCTGCAAAAAAAGCCTAAATGCAGCTGGGGGACATTCACACTTAAGCCATTGTTACATATCCTCATCCTGCATCACGTCCTTTCCTAAAAACGAATATTGATTTTCTGAGCCCAGAAATTGAGCTATTGGAAGTTCATTTGGTGCAGGCAGAGCTCACCAAAACTACCCCTTAGATCTTATCCTCCTTTGTCCAAAGTGACATAGCAATTGGCTGTTCATGCCACCTGGCTGTGCAATGGCACACACAGAGAGCAGCATCCCCACAGTGATGACTCTGGGCATCTCGCTGCACCACCTTCCTTCCCTGCTGGCTGACAACAACTTGAAAATGGGCATAGTTTGCAAAAGACACATGAATGATACAGCTGACTCTTGAGTCTTTGCTGCTCTCCAGTTCCAGCATTCCCAAAGCTTCTTATACAGTTTCTAACTGACCTGTGAGGGTAAAAAATAAAACACAGCAAATTGCCTCCAGCCCCACGATGGGAGAGAGCACCATGAGACTAACTTTTGGTGCGGTGTTGTGGTGTCAAAGATGCACTGCTGCACAGATTTAGAAGGGTAGTGAGAAATGGCCAATTTTGGCTATTAGTTGCTATGCAAAAATTTTCAAATAAAACCATAATTTCTCATAACTTGCCTTTGTACGCAAGCCTTCAAAAGCAGGGAAATGAATGTGTTCCCTTCAACAGTTTAAAGAGGAGGGAGAGTCTTCACTCATTTATTGAACTATAAAGGATATTTTGTGGGAGTTCGGGAAAGTCCAAAAGCGGAATAAGGTTCAGTGGAGCTCTCAGTCCAACTATAATTCCACCCTCACTATCTCATTTCCATCACCTTTCCCTTCTCCAGCTTTGCAAAGGAAAATACATTCAGACTAAAAGTCCTATATCTGTTACTTCTGGAGATTCCCTGGTCTTTCTGGTGAAGACCTGCACTTTTTTTTTATAGCCTAGCTAAGGAAACACATTTCTGAGAAACCTTAAAACCAGACATGAAACAGACAGAAAATCTGCTCTTTCAAGCTCAGAAAGTTAAGTAAAAGGTCTTTCCAAATCAACCCTTTGATTTAATATTTCTCCAGTCAACAAAGCATCTGACTATCTTCTTATATGCTCATCATTAAAAGGTTACCTCAAGTAGCCAATAATCAGCTTAAACTTGAAACTCAGATGCACTATAGAATCTCTAAAGTCTGAAAACATGGGAATCACGGGGATGGGTGAGTATGCTACTAATTACCCCGTTCCCTGAAAATCTTGTTTCTTTTTATGAAATATAATAAATAAAATTATAACAAATAACTATGATCTTCTAATTGAGAAAGTATCAGGAACAGAAGCAGCAGCAGGGTATGGGTTTTGCTCACATGCCAAAAGCACGGTATGTGCAAATGTCATTGTGAAGTTCCAAAATCACAGTCAAGAGACTCACTTAGCTTAGTTGGGAAAGAGACTTACCTGCTTAACACTCTAGTGCTGCAGAAACTTTGAGTGCGATTCAAAATCATCTGTGTTTCTGCCACATTTCCCTGTTACGCTTTTGAAAGATGGGCCAATGAAATCCTTTATTTTGTGAACCTTAAACAAAGACAAGAGATTACCAAGAGATCTTTTTTAGCTCTTGTACCCTAACCTTTCTGGATTTCTGAGAAGTTTTGTCTTTAGGATGATTTCCTTATCATTATGCCTGGATTTTTATGTACCACATGTAGAATATACAATTTTTTAATAACAGAGTACATACTCATGTTTCTATTCAGGGGTCACTTTGTAGATAAAACACTTGGATGAATGCCTAAATTATTTCAATTCTCAATCACACGGAAAGTCAATACAACCCAAATACACAAACTACAAAGATGGGTTTGGAAAATGCTATGTTAGGCTGGGGTCATACTGTCTTAATCTAGGTATTTGCATCCAGATGATGTCACTGAGACGTGTTTGGTTTTGCAAGGATGATTGATTTCATTTTCTCTCTAACATCATGAATGGTACTAATCACTCTGTCTAATTTTGTTCAATGATGGTATTAGTTAGTTAGTTTCATGGTGCAAATAAAATTTAGCCCGACGTCTCAAGAACCTGGGCATCATCCATATTAACAAAGCCTTACTACACGAGATTTCTTTTATGCCTTTTTTAAGCCTGAACACAATATGGTTGGCATCAAGGTATGGGGAACTTTTTCATCTTTAGCAGGTGCCAGTGTGGACTAGTCAGTATGTCATGAAACAGCTCATATTGATCACAATGATGGTCTGTTACGTGCAAAGCCGTGCCTGGGTCTTTGACTCCAAACGATACCTGAATGACAAACAGTAGAGCTTCTCAGTGTACTCCGTCCCACCTGTACCAACTTTATCCTATAGGAAACACGCTACTTCCTTGGCCTCTGGTACAAATGCCACCTGATGGTTAGTGAAAATGTCTAAGGTTATGTAAAACCCAGAAATCGAGGCTGAGCGATATAAGTTTGAATCTTGAACAGGCAGAGTCATGCCACACCGTCCAGTGGAGAGCTACTAGACGGTGACAACTGCTTTCTCTCTTCCATGGAGTGCAGCGCACTTAACAACAGAGGTTAAGCCTTTTGTACATAATAGCATGTAGGGCATAAAGTATTGCTGGGGTCTCTTCACTGTCATGTAAAAATCACAAATGTTGCAGCAAGTGCTGTGCTTTGATTGCAGTGTTTTTCAAGCCCATTTTCACTTTCCCTTGCGCTTGCCTTTTAAGCTTTGATCACAATGCTGTACAGCTAAAGGCACCTGAGAAACAGATTGCTAGGCAACAGATGCTGCAAAGGACAGCTTCCCCTCCCCTAGCACCGAGGTGGCAAGAGACCTTACAGTGCTCAAAGTTGCCTGTTACAAAATATTCAAGGCAAAAGCAGCTTAGTGTTACGAAGGCAGTCACGTGAAGCAAGAAATTACTTGGAAAGTAGGAGTTAGAAATAAACAGCAATAGGAAAAAGAGACAATTCAAGCAAATGAAAGAGAAACATGATGGGAGGCAACGAAAGGCAACATCAAATAAGGAGTTGTTATTAAATGTGTGGAGCAGGTAGAGAATATGAGGAAAGAAATAAGCAAAACACAGGTACAAGGCAGATTTGAAAACTTGTGCAATAGCATAAAAATATATATAAGCTTAATTTACTGTCATTCTCATAAAAGTTTATTCATTGCTAAAGTTCTGTTTACTGTTCATTTTACACCACCATATCAAAAATTATGTCTACCATGAGGAAACCGATATTACTGTTGTGTTTTATGTCTGAATTACTGAAGAGAGTACTTTACTTCATTTCTACTCGGTCCATAAATGTCATCCATGGAGTAAATAGAAAAGTTTCATTTGATCACCACTTAGGAGAGAATGCAGAAGCTACATAAAGCTACATAAATCTTTATAGAACACAAATTGGTATTTCACCCAGAATATAACTTGGAAGCCAACATATAAGTGCAAAATGGTAGATACTAAGCAATGCTAAGTAAGCAAAGGGAAAATTGCATCTGTCTAATGAGAGTTTCCTTTAGGATAACAAAAACGAGCTGCTAAAGTAACCTGACCTGTAAGTTGTGAAGCATAGTCCAGTGCCGCATTTAGGAAATGTGTTTTCCTTGTTTAAATCCTGAATTGCTATTTTAAATGTGTAAATGGGCTTGCCCAGTAGGATGAACAGTAGCAACAAAAACAGATGCTGGGTATGCAGAACCAACAAGAAAGTACTGAGCAGCAAAGCAAGCTGAGTGTTAGAGATGAAGAAATGCCAACATACAGTGAAAATCAGACTTTGAAAAGGAGAGTAAAACGAATGGGGGGGAAAAATGGGGTTGCTATGCAGGAAGAATGAGAGAGAGATTAAAGATAAACTAGGTACAGCGCAAAAACTAAGTAAATACTCTGCCTCATTTCAATCAGAGAAGATGATGTTGAGCATGGAACAGGAGGCAGAATGGCTAAAGGGAATCAGGTTAGGCAAATTGCTAAGGAGCTTATTTGGTCTTTTGAGACCAAATAATCGTTACAGCAGAATTCTGAAAGAACAGGATGCAAAATAGCAGGTAGAGTAACTAGTATTTTCAATCATTCTGCTGGGTCATTCCATTCTTAAATGACTATACAATTGCAAAGAGGTTGCTGAAAGACTGTTTGAGCTTGCCAAAATACCAGCCAAGATGAGAGTAGGGGTTCTGTCTACAAACATATCACTGAGGTGAAAAAAACAGAAAGGGGAAAATTATGTTTTAGCTAAACGGTGATGTCAACATGAGAACAGACACATCATGAAATTAGAAAAATGTTTCTAACCTTCAATGCAATGGGGTTTGTAAACAATCTTCCAACAAGTGTAACTGGCAAAGAACTAGTCAGAAATGGCATTTGATCAGTTTGGAAAACAGATTTAGTGATAAATTTGCCTGAGGCAGGTAGAAGAGAGGCCATTCCTAGTCCTTTTTTTGTGTTAGTTTGTAATTAAGTCTCTGTGATTCCTCTATGGTTTCCTAGACATTCGTCTAGATAATATTCTAGCATTCATTAATAATCCTTTGCCTTGTTACTACTTGCAGTCAGTTTAACTACCATCCATCTTGCATACCTCTCACTCCAGCAACAAACGGGGTACATGCATTCCCTCACAAGGAAAAGTTTTCTGTTGGATGTGCTGACATGGCACAGACTTTTCTAGTTCTGCCAGTTGTTCCTTGAGCTGAAGGAGGAAATGGAGAAGTCGAGTCCTGCCTGCTGTAACAGTGGTTGAAATCCCTAGATGGCTCACCCACCGCTCGTGTAATCGACTGCACCCATGCTGCCCAGATGAGAGACACATTTAAGGAAAAGCAACCAAGTATTTCCCCTCAATCCATTACTTTGAAACTTTAACAGAGTTTATGGAAAGTTTGTCAAAGCTAAAACAAAGTATTGAGAGCATTGAAATATGAGAATAGAAAGGAAGGCACAAGTCTTTTCAGATATTACCTTTATGCTTTTCAAGTTTGGAGTACATGGGGTATTCCCTCCACGGGTTTAACCAAACTTAAGTATATGTTTTGTTTGTGAACCCTTCAGCCAGCTTTTTGCCGCTAACACATCACCTTGGTAAATCCCTTTCACATTTGCTTCAACATACCCATTCACAATATCTGACTCATTTCACAAATATACTCTAAGGTTTCTTATTAAAAAGCCTTGCAATAGTCTAAGAGAAAAAGGCTTCTGCAAATAAAGAATCACGTTAACTATTCTATTTTTGGAAAACAGGAGTGCAGTGCCAATTAGCCTGCAGCAGTCTGAAGGCAAAATTCCCCATCCCCTACCAGACAAGGTCACTGGAGTTATGTGTGCATGTTAACACAACCTTTTAATGCATATACCCATTTAAAATAATTATTTTGCGTGCTAAGCTGTATCTTCTTCCTCTAAGTTCATTTGCACTGTGTAATGGATGGCTTGAAATCCAATTTAATTCATTTTTGTGATGCAATTTCCTTCCATGTCTACTATTTTCAGTGCCTATTACATCTTCACTACTTCTGAATGTATCTTATTAAGTAGCAATTGCAAATATATATATCATAAATGTCATACATAAATGTAATTTCTCCTTTTAGTCAACTCTAACTTCAGTCATTCTTGAAAGCACAAAAAAACCCTGTAGAACAAATATGCGTTTCAGTTGTACTCCATATCCCAGTCACTGAACAAAGACATTTCATAGCTAACCCGTATTTATTTATTCCTAAAACCAAGTCCTTCTTCTGTTGAATCTTCTTAATGTATTTTGCCTTTATAACAATTTGATATATAGTTATGCAATTCAATTTGATGACAGACTTTTTTTCAAAGCTGGAAATGAAATTTGCTAGCATCTTTCTTCTCATCCTCAAAACATCAGTTTGAGGTATTTGAAACACCTCTACAAACTGGAGTTAAAGAGAGAAACAAGAGAACTGGGGATTGTGTGAAGCCCCAGAGAATCCGCTCCCCTTCTTCCCTAGCTGAAGCGTGGAAGGGATCTGGAGGGATGCCAGGACATTGTTACCCTTAGATCCCACACAGAGGAGGGTTTGGGGACTGGGGTTTGGGCAAGTTTTGGTTGGTTGGTTGGCTTTGCAGCCTCTGTATAAAGTTCTTCCTGCCTATGCGAGACCAGTTTTTTCAAAAGAAAAAAAGATTCAACTTTAAGAAGAAAATTCTTATATTTATCTGCCTTAAAACAAAACAACAACAACAACAAAAAACCCCAGTCTATCTTAAATCTGGCTACTTCACAGACACTTCTATTAAAGTTGTTTTTTCTGCTCTTCTGTTTCACAGAAGGGACAAGCTGTTTATCAACAAGTTTTTTGTGTTGCCTTTGAAGGGATTCTGGACCCGACTGTCCCATTCTGAACAGATTTAGCTTTAACACAACGAAACATTCAGGAAAGGGTGGTAGTGCTTTCTACTTCCATATGAATGATAGTTCTGCCTGCAAAGTGGCCATGAGAGCAGCCAGCAGGAACTTTTTAAGTTGTTGTCTGTCAGTTATTTCCATGTAAAGTATACATTATTTGCAAGTTAAATTTGTTTTGTTTTCCCCAATCTGCCAGTTCTACAAACTCAAGCTGACAATCAAGCAAAGTTCTTCTCATGCATAATTACCTTTAACAAAGAACCCTCTGGCCAAATTGATTCACTGACACTTGAGCATTTTGTTTCCTCTCAGCACTTTGCACAGCTGGTGCAGACCAGAACTTAACAAACAATGCTGATATACAAGAAAATGTTGAACCTGGTTTATTGTCAGCACATCTCCTCTGCTAGGCTTGCACACCACAGAAAATAGTTAAAACATCAGCTTTAAAGGCAAGCTAGTAGCTATGACTTTGAATACACATAAATAACATACCGAGTAGGCGGTAATTCTACATTGGAGTGGGAGATGTTAGATAAAGTCTCTTGTCAGTGCAGCTTTTGAAGTACCTGGGACTGAGTGCTGCCATCTTTCACGTTTATTCCACTCTGCCCTTTGCTGTACACATGTAGCACCTTCACTTTACCCAACCCCATGAAAAAGATTTCCGGGACAAATAAGTTTTCAGGGCTTGGGAAGAGATAATTAGACAATTAGTTTAGTTTTGTTCCTTAAGAAACAGTGTATATTTTTAGTGCCTAAATGTCTCATTTTTGCTTTCATCTGCTTTTGGCCTTAGAAAGCTGGAAAGTTTTATATGTGTTGTGCATAGGTAATAGCATGGCCTGAACACAGGTAGAGTGTTCTCTATCTGATACAATAAGCAGTTATTTTAAATGGAAAGCAAGAAACTGATAATTGGTACTGAAAGAATGAAAAATGTAGTTTATAAAACACACTTTACCATATGATATTTGCCTTATATCCAAACCAGTGGGCCAAGAAAAAGTTAATTTTCATTTGGAACACAGGTTGGGGATCCCTGCTCATCCCATGTCAATATTCAAGTACTCATCAACAGGGGTGAACTGACGTCCCCCCTTTTCTTTGTTCATACAGGGTAACATACACTGGTACCTGCAATCAATAGTTACTTTTATTGTACTGCTATCTGCTTTTCATAATAATTAATGGAATCATATTACAAACTACTGGTCTAGTACTGAGGAAACACCCATAAATTCTGCTTTGATGAAAGACCACTATGCAACACATAATATCTGTGAGACATCCATGTTGTACCCACTCACATCCAGAAGTCAGCCAATCCTTTATGCCTAAGTGATTACTTTCAGTGACAGATGAAACTGTCTTCCCTACTTCTCCAGATGCATGAATTTTTCAGCTTATTGCCTTTTTGCAGAAAAGGGGATCAAAGTAGAGATGGTGATAAATATCTCTAACTCCATCTATACCAACACCTTCAGACATAAAAATTAAGAGCTTTAAATATGTTTGCACAAAGATTCTTTCAGCATTATACCAATCAGCAAGAAATTATATACGTACTAGTGTCAACACTGCAGACCTTTATAAATACACTCAAAGATGAAATTGTCAGTTAATAGCAAATAATCCTAACATTTGCTAACAGTCAACCAAGGACAGTTTAAAACAGACAGATAGTTATTTACAGCTGTGCCAGATGGGGCAGTTTGAAAAATGCTTAACTACTCTTTAGTTAGCATTTAAAATATATTCTTCAACATCCTTGAATATTTTTAAATTGCAGAGATTTTTATTTTTTTAAGTAAAATTTAACTGCAAATATTTTTATGTTCCTGCTGTCGAATACAATTATACATGCGTGTAAATACAAGACAAATTGCCTACAGAAAACTATTGCTGGAGCTCACGCAGCAGAAACATTAAATATTAATAAATGAATACATCAATTTTAGTAGCAAGTGACTGAACTTTGTGGGAAACTTGTGTGTTATTTATTGTAATACATTATTTGAACATGACATTTATACTGCACTATACATTGGGGGGATTAGTGCCATCTGTGTGTCTAGCTCTCAGATAAACAGTCAATAACAAAACCTTTAAGGAAGGGGCATTGAGGTGGCAGTGTTTTGATTCAGTGTTATCTCCATATTTATTTAGACCCTCCAAATCCACTGCAGGTCTCTGCTGTTTTCTTCCACCCTCTTGCAATATCCTCTAAGAAATATAAAATCATTTTAACAACAGATTTTAGCAGAATGGCTAAACTGATGGGGCAGAAACACCATGGCATGCAGAGCTGGACACAGCTTTATGGCCTAAAACTAAAGGAAGTATTAGTTTTTCTAGAAAGACAGAAGCAATCAGTAAAATGTGAATGCAGTGTTCTTTCTCATCAGACCTTCAGCAAACCACTAGATAGCTAGTTCATACTTGAGCAGCAAGCTATACTGTTTTACAAGCCTTTAACAATTTTGTTAACAGTGTGTGTGTATACAGGTCATGTACCTGACGAATATGCCTGGGAATGTCTATGGGGGGGTGGGAGGGTCCTCCAAAACAGGTATGTAAACTAAAGCGTCTGAACTGCATAATTATCTTCCATTGCCCCTTGGATATGATTCAACTTAAATCTTCAGGGAGATCTGTGGGGATGTCAAGACTTCAGTCTTTGGGTTATCTGCTAAGGCTTCTAGCAGTGCTATCAATTTTTTTTTTTTTTGAGGTACAGCCCCTGATCCACTGAAATCGGGGGAAAACTAATTTTACATACACTGAAATAGCCATTGTTATCCTGGGCTGGATTTGAAGTGGCAGCCTAAAGAAGAAGCTTTAGTCCCCTGATTTCCAGTTCCCTACAGCCTAGGGACAAGAAAAAAAAACATGGAGAAAGGAAGAGATGCAGGGAATTAGTTTGTCTTCTACTGCCAAGCAGAAAAAAGAGGAGGTACTGCAGAGGGTGAATACATAAATATTCTCCCCTCTTTACCACATCACCCCTTGCACACACTTACTCTCCACTTAGAGGCAGAGGGAGGAAGACGACAGCAAAAATAGCACCTCTTATTTTGGGAAGAAGAAAGAGAATGCCTATAGCAGGACATGAGCCGATGGGTCTCTTTGTGGACCATGCAAGCCAATGGGTGCAAGCCGATTCATGTTCAAACTCCTCAGGGACTAACCCTCCAGAGCAGGCTCAGCCAAGGTCGCTTTGGCTGTACAACAAAATATAAGGAGGGCCAGGGACAACTTCTGGCCATGAAGCACAGGGCTTTGGGATTACTCCCTTCCCTATGGCACACTTTCTGCACAGTGCTGCAGTTCAGAATGCCAAAATCATGCCAGCATCAGGTTTAGGGTGCCATGCTGAGGGGTGGCACAAGGGCGCGAGGGTTGCTGGGGTGGTGCTAGGAGTGCCCCAAGCACAGGGCCCATACCCAGAGCAAGCCCCATCCTTTATGTCGAACCTCACAAAGCCACGAGGGAACTCTCCTGCCACCTGTGGCAGGGCTTTCTCTGCTCCTTTTGGCCTCACCTATTCAAAGGGGAAGATAAAGTAATTTCTGTTTTTAGATGCACACAACACATATAATATGGTGCATCAACATGCATAAATACAAATCCTGAAGGTTTCATTTTGATGCACACCAGTAGCTTATGTTTCTCTCATGGCATTGCCCAAAGCATGAATTTTAGCACAGCTGCAGAATAGAATCTTTGAATTTGCACTGGTATTTTAAATATTATGACTTCCTTAAAAAAATTCGTATTGCAAGTGTAGGCATTTTGGATGTATGTCTAAGAAAACCAAGCAAGAACTTAGTCTAACCTTTTATTTGTACCAAGTAGTTTGGACACACTATTTTACTAACTATTAAATCATCTAGCCTATGCACTATTTCTACTGTTAGATAGATAGATATATATATATATATGTACGAGAGAGAGAGAGAGATGTATATGGACACCCACACACACAAATAGCATTCCCTTAGTCTATGGGCCATCCCTCTAATGTGTCCATCAATTTTATTTAGTCCATGACTTTGGGGCTCCATCTGTTGTAACAGTCCTTCAGGATAGGAGAGATGGTGTGAGGTGTTGGATTGTTGCATGCTGCCTCTGGAGCTTGTGGCTGGTATATTTGGTGCAACCCATGCCCTTAGTTTGCAGGTTGAAGAGGCTGATCTTGAGGAAATCGCTGGGCGCCAGTTCAAGTTCCATCACTGTTGCGCTTGGCTCAGTTTCAAAGTCCATCCTTCAGTCATTTGGGCAATTCTTACTGTAGTACCCTCGATATGGCATATAGCCACTATAGATATAATGACATACATTGGCAGGTTATTTAGCAGTTAACATCATACAGCCTAATTCACTGGCTATTCTCTCCCAAAATCAAATCTTCTTGAGCTACACGTTGAACTTCCCCATCCTTCTGCATCACCCACCAAGTGCACCCAGGTCCTTGAACAAAAGCAATCCCTTGGATGGGTTTGTCTCTGCCTGAGGCAGGACTAACCCAGACTGTCTTCCCTAACATACTCTTTATGCGCACTACAGGAACTTTATCTCCTTCTACAGTATGTGGAAGTCTTGGCTGGGCAGGGCCAGCCCAATTGGCAGATCCTCTAGTATTAACTAACCAGGTGGCTTTTGCTAAATGTGTATCCCAATGTTTGAAAGTCCCACCCCCCATTGCTCTCAGTGTAGTTTTCAGCAGTCCATTGTATCATTCGATTTTTCCAAAGGCCAGTGCATGATAGGGGATGTGATATACCCACTCAATGCCATGCTCTTTGGCCCAGGTGTCTATGAGGTTGTTTCAGAAGTGAGTCCCATTGTCCAACTCGATTCTTTCTGTGGTGCCGTGTCATCATAAAACTTGCTCTTCAAGGCCCAGGATAGTGTTCCGGGCAGTGGCATGGGACACAGGATATGTTTCCAGCCATCCAGTGGTTATTTCCACCATTGTAAGTACATGGCGCTTGCCTTAGCGGGTTTGTGGGAGTGTGATATAGTCAATCTGCCAGGCCTCCCCATATTTATATTTCATCTATCGCCCTCCATACCACAGGGGTTTTAGTCACTTGCTTGCTTAATTGCAGCACAGGTTTCATATTCATGGATAATCTGTGTGACAATGTCCATGGTCGAGCCCACCCCTCAATCACGAGCCCATCTATATGTTGCATCTCTT
Organism: Harpia harpyja; assembly: GCF_026419915.1. Classification (NCBI taxonomy): domain Eukaryota; kingdom Metazoa; phylum Chordata; class Aves; order Accipitriformes; family Accipitridae; genus Harpia; species Harpia harpyja. The sequence goes on from NC_068947.1 coordinate 36,026,616, forward strand.
CCCTGATGACCTGAGGTATCATGGGTCCACCGAGCTATAAATAGCTCACCCTTATGTTGCCAGTCCAGATCCACCTGAGACACTTGAATCTTGGCAGCCTGATCTACCTGCTGGTTGTTGTGATGTTCTTCAGTGGCCCAACTCTTGGGTACATGAGCATCTATGTGACGTACTTTTACCACTAGTTTCTCTAGCTGAACAGCAGTATCTTGCCACAGTGTGGTAGCCCAGATGGGTGCGATTACCAATAAATTCCGATAGAAGACACCCGAAGTATGGAAATTATATCAGTGCTGCATAGAGATACCAGCTTAACCTCATGACCAGTGATGTAATAATTTCATAAGTCGACATCAGTCGCCAGTGTAGCAAAATGATAATCCCGATCCCTCTCCCAGAGGTGATAAACATAACCGCAGGGAATACACAGAGCATATAAGAATTTACACAACGCCACCATGCGACCAAATGAACCAACATTGTGCCTAGCAACTATTTAACTATAAGAAATCCGCATAACAAATTTGTTTTAACATGCTCTGGCCAGATCTGTCATTATCTCAACCCTTCGTGCCCCACGTTGGGCGCCAAAAAGGACTGTCGTGGGTTCAGCCCAGATGGCAACAAAGGACCACGCAGCCGCTCGCTCACTCCTCCCACCCCCCTCCGGTGGGATGGGGAGGAGAATCAGAAAGAAGAAAAGAAAAAAAAAAAGAACCGGAACCTCGTGCGTTGAGATAAGGACAGTTTACCAGGACAACACAAAAGGACAAGTTACAACAACAACAACGGTACTAATAAAAGAATATACAAAAAATAAAAGAATATACAAAACGAGTGATGCACAGTGCAACTGCTCACCACCCGGAACCCGGCGCTCCACCAAAAGCTGAAAACTCCTTCCCAGCCCGCTAGCCATTTATATACTGAGCATGATGTCACATGGCATAGAATAGCTCCTTGGCTAGTTCAGGTCAGTTGTCCTGGCTGTGCCCCCTCCCAGGTTCCTGTGAAAATTAACTCTATCCCAGCTGAACCCAGGACAACTAATAACAGTAGTCTCTACCACTCAAGAAGAACATTGAGTCAAAAATGCAATATTCCAATGAATGGAATACCTCCAGCTAGAGGAATTTAAGATTAATATTTCTTTTACTTTATTTTCCAACTACAGTTGCTCTAAAGGCAATGGTAGAAGTTAACGCAATGGTTAACGCATTGGATCGATATCCACATCACTTATACTCTTCTGGTCTTTTTTTACCCTTCAACAGATGAACAGGGAAAAGGAAGAATAGGGAACAGAAAGAAAAAAGCCCTCAGAGACCTGAAAGCTGAGTTTAAGTTCTCTTGTTCTCATTTAAAAATTAAATTTGCAAGGTAATAAACCCATAGTTGTTAACTCATGGTAGTTTCAGATTTGGCACAGTCCTCCGAGTACTGCGCACAGCTCGGGAAAGGTCTATATCCTGTTTTTAAAGCACTCACTTGAAACATAGACTAGCTAAATAATGTAGGTTCTGTATTCTAGTTTAACATACACCTTCAAAAAATATGTGTTATTAGGGAACACATGTTTTCCAGGACTGTGGAAACTACAGCAAGTTACACCAACTGTAACAGATGAAGGCCCCCTAAAAGACTTCATTTCCAGTGGCTCTTGATTGTCGGGAAGAGCTGCTGCTGAGCACAGGTCTGTACTCTCTGGTCAGAGCTGCAAAGGTCTAACTGACCCCAAGGTAGAAACTCAGCTATTCAACTCCTGCAGGAGGTTTCAGGCTAAGGATGTGCAAATGAGCTACCTAGCACCTCCACTGCCAGGTGGGTTCTGGATTATACGCTTAAGTGCATTATAAAGGAATTGCCCTATCCCACATTCTCAGTAGAAAAAAACCCTAGTTTAGTAGGTGAGATTTGCCAAGCAGTATTGCTGATCCACTTTAAAGCATGCTGGATTTATCGTAGCCTATTTTCACCCCAGCCAGATATTCAGACAAAAGACAGTAGTTCACCAACCATATCTTTTTTATAAATCTATTTCTTTTATGAAGTTATATCAGTTGGTGCCATTGCTTGAGACAAGATTTTTATATGTGACTTAGAAACTTAGGTCTGAGCAGGTCATTCTATACTCTCTTTGTAGTCAATGAAGAGAAAAAGACAGAATGCAAGTCCTCTCATCTGTTTTAAACATTTTGTTTTCAGATGTAAAGCATGCACCCTAGAAGGGCTACTGAATATAAATGGAACGCAAAAAAAAAACCCCGATAGTTAATAGATGTTTGCATTACCTGCATCCAGAGAGCAACAAAGATGGTGAAGGGTCTAGAGAACGAGTCTTATGAGGAGCAGCTGAGGGAACTGGGGTTGTTTAGTCTGGAGAAAAGGAGGCTGAGGGGAGACCTTATCGCTCCCTACAACTACCTGAAAGGAGGTTGTAGCGAGGAGGGTGTCGGTCTCTTCTCCCAAGTAACAAGCAATAGGATGAGAGGAAATGGCCTCAAGTTGTGCCAGGGGAGGTTTAGGTTGGATATTAGGAAAAATTTCTTCACTGAAAGGGTTGTCAAGTATTGGATGAGGCTGCCCAGGGAAGTGGTTGAGTCACCATCCCTGGAGGTATTTAAAAGACACATAGACATGGTGCTTGGGGACATGGTTTATTGGTGGACTTGCCAGTGGTAGGTTAATGGTTAGACTTGATGATCATAAGGGTCTTTTCCAACCTAAATGATTCTGTGTGTCTACATTTAACCAAATTAATCTCTTCCCTGGAATTTTTCAGACTACACTGCTGAATTTAGTATCATTAGAAGTAGAAATTGCATCTCTTCTTTTAAATGGGTGGATGAAAATTGTTTAAAAGTCCTGCTGCTCTCAGTTTTGTGTCACTTGAAATGCTGTGTAAAGTTCCCCAAGTAAAAAGGGACTATCTTACAGTAAAAATATTCTCAGTCACAGATCGAGCTGGCCCAGTACACTGAAAGCAGGATAGAGATCTTGATAGCTGATTTACAGAAGATTTATTCATCCTAAATGCTTAAAAAAAAAAAAAAAAAAAAAAAGACTTAAACCAAAAAGCTCAATTCAGGGAAGCATAATATGAGATAAACACTACACTGAGCATAAAGGATGTCTGGCTGTCTGCGGATCTGAAAAACTTTTAATTTTACCATGTATTCTCTTCCAGATGTAAAGATTGGTCACCCATGCTGCTGTCTGTGATTTTCTAGCTTCTAGCCTTACAAGATTCATTAGCTGTTCATCAACCAAGATGCATATATGACACACTGCAAGAAAGACGGTATTGCTGTTATGATGGCTTTTAAATAAGAGGTTCCTGACATTTGATTTTTGTTGGATCCCATCTCTTGATCGCTTAGCTTCCTTGTTGTTGAGCAAATAGTCTTTACTCACATTACCCCTTCAAAAAATCCTGCAAGAAATTCTTGACACACCAAACAATTCTTGCACAGCATTTCTTTTCAGTATAAGTATTACGTTTCAGCATTTCAGATATAAATTTTGTATGCAGCAATTTATTCTCTAGCTTTCTGTGAATTTGAATTCATAATGCTTTGGTAAAATTCTTAAATTTTCAGATAAACTTTTCTTCACAAGGCTCTGTTTGCCTGGTCCGCTTAGCTGCCCACCTCCTCCTATTATCAATTTATCTACGTGTACTTGTCCCAGTGGCAACAATGATGTTGCTTAGCTGGTGCTATTTTTAATCATCAAAACACTTTGCAAACATTGTCTTTAGAAACTGCATGGGTAAGATTTTGGAGTACCAGTAGTGCCTTTCACTACAGAAATACTGAGGAAAGTAGATGGCATAAAGCTTCTGCATGAGCAAAAGGTTTTGATTAGAACTCGCATCTCTCTATATTCAGACTCTGTTTGAACCTCTTCTTTCCTTGCCAAGCTCTGCTTTGGTGACGTAAGCCAGATGCAATAACAATCCTTTTCTGAAGTATTTTTACATGATGTAGCTTTTGGTGTAGAATTGGGCTGTTTCATTTTTGTGTGTCTCGTCAAGGGGAGAACATCATCTGCCCTTCCCTCCATCCTCCCTTACATCCCCCATCCCACAACCTTTTCAGTATCCCTCACAGTTCAATACTCCTTGAGAAAGTAGAGATTTGTGTATGGTCTCTGCAAGCTTATCAGATGTAGACTTGTGGGAGGTGTGGATTGTAATTTTTTGTAATTTGTCACTATTGGGGAACAGAATAGTGGTTTTTGTTTTGTTAGAAATAGTCTAAACATTGCAAATAATTTCAAGTTTTCGCAATTAAATGTATTTTGTTTGATTGTGCCATTTGTACATTTAGCTCCTTCTTCCTCATAACTAAAAGATTATTTGATGAATAAATATCCTAGTTATAGACAGGATATCAGAGTAAGGTCTGGAATATTTTACTACAAAGCTATAGTAAAACTTCGAGATCATCCACTAGTATGGCAACTTGAAGTAGTTCTTGTAACAAGTGTCTTGTTTTTGAAAGTATCTACTCAAAACAAATATCAGGGATCAAATTATGTCTATTCAATAAGAATCCATTCACCTTATTTTATAGTATTTCTACTATATTCAAAATCGTATTTCTGTTCACTTTTACACATATTAAATATATAAAAGTCTTGTAAGTCTGAGTACTTGTGTCCAACTTCAATTACCTTAGTTCTGCTTATTTGGTTTTATTTATAACTTTAATCCAAAATAGTGGATATGGCAACCAAAACCATGTCAGGGCTTGCCAAGCTGTTGTAGCCCAGATCACCAATGTGCATGAACCACGTTGTTAGCATTTCATATTCTGGGTCACATTTTTAGGCTTTAAATGTGGCTCAGGAAAGTTCGGAGGTTTTATTTAATCAACGAAAGAGATTTATGCTTTTTTTCCCCTCAGATATGATCTAGCAGAATGCTGCCCAATATGACTGGAGCTCTTGGGTATCTATGCTGATAGGCAATAACATGTTCTCATGATGAAAACAAGAAGGCATTTTACAGTATAGGAGATGGAGTTGTATGATTAGGGATCCGTAATGAGAATTCTTACTATTTCCGTGGAGATTATGTACTGGAGATGGCTAAAAGGAGGAAAATCAGGATGCACTGGTCAATCAATATATGGCTGTGAACTGTTAGTGTGATGCAGGCGTGGAAAAAGCTAATGACATTTTAAGATCCTTTAGGCAAGACAGTTTTGGAAGAGAAAGAGGAGACTGTCTTTTTGATAGGCTTCACTGAGACGCTATTTCGACTACTTTTCTGGTTATTTACATTCTGAAAAAAATTCATGTAAGCTAGAAAGGGTACAGAAGAAGAACAGAACGATGATTAAAGAATGGATTTTTCAGCATATTCAGCAAAGAAGTTACAAGAGCTTGGACAATTTTGCCTTGCCAAACAAAGTTGAGAGGGGGCAAATAGGAAGGTGAGAGAAGATCAGTTTCAAAGATAACATCAGTAAAAGTTCAATACAAACTGGTAGTGTATCAACTGAAACTGGAAGTTGGGAAGGGGAAAAAAAAAAAAAAGTGCTTTCATGCTTATCAGCATAAAACTCTGGATCAACCTTCCAGACAAAGCAGCTGGGACAAGGAATTCGCACTGCTTTAAAACAGAGTTCAATCACTTTATGCAGGGATACCTAAGAATTGCTGCAGACAAAAAAACAAGTCTATGCTACAGGTCCTTGAATTGCTGGTGCAGTGGTACAGCCAAAAAATTTACTTGCATGACACCTATACTGTATTAAACCTCTGCATCAGAATTTCTTTTGGTTACCTGCCAATAGCAAGAAAGTTCTTTTTGCCTATGACACACCATTTGTTTTCAGAGTTTTTCTTCTCCTTCCTCTGAATCCTGTGAGATTAAGTCTAGAGTGTCTTTCAGCATTCAGCTTTATTGCCCTAAAGTTGGCCCCATCGATTGGCTGCAGCTAGAGACAGGCTGCAAGTAACATGGGCCAGCTTGCCTGCCAACATTCAGTCCCCAAGACTAGGGCAGCAGCTCCTCTCCACTTCTCTCAGGCTAAGCCAAACCAACTCAGCCCCAGCTAAGAGAAGCAAAAAGATGAGCCAAAAATCAAAAAGCAGTCCCTTACCTTTAACATGAGATACAATTTTTTGGACCTCTGGATGTTTCTCACATCATAGTACCTACTACTGCAATACTTAAGGCATTTACAATACTCTTATTTGTCCATGGCTTCTGTCATTTTACCACATATAGCCTGCGTTTGTAACAGCATTATCAAGCAATTTGTTCCTGGACTGCTTGCAAACATGCAAAGTAGACATTTTGCAGACCTTCCAAATCAGACACCTGTGGTCAAACTGCCTGTGCATACAGGAGGCTGGTGTAAGCCTTCAAAACCATTAATAGCACTTAAAAGAAATTTAATTCTGTTAAATAATTGTAGATGTGGAACATATGTTTATGTAAGTGCTCTGAAACAGCAGTTGAGTTCTTCTGAAGTTGTTAGTATTTACCTTAGGCGGAAGCATTTTTCAAGCTCTGTTTGAAATAATTGGCAGCAAGCCCTGTAAAACGTACTCTGAGAACTGGATTGCTAAAACACAGTAAAACACCCAAATCAATTTCCTAATACTCTTTCAGCCCAGACTCTAATTTTAACACCCCCCCCTTGACCAGCAGCTCTGGCTGACAATAGTTAACTCCAGAGATTAGCATCTATCTACATATGACAATGTATTCAAATACTGACCGTACAGAAAGCCCAGAGTGTTTCTTCCTCTCCACTAGAAGGCTGCTTGCTGGCCTCAGCCTCTCCCCTGCTTCATTTTAGAAACTTCCCCTTCCCCAGGTGGCCTCCAAAAACCACCTGGCCCCACCCAGTTCCCTGACCTCCCCTCCCAGCCCATTCCATCACCTTTCTCTGCCCTTGCCCACCATAAACAGGGACCACATTGATTCAGCTGGGCTGATCTACCCATCGTGCTCCTTACCTGAGCCAACCACACAGGGCAGGAGGGAAGGCATTCAGCATACTGTTTTATGGTGCTATTAATCATTAGAATTGTTTTTACTTAACAAAACGTGCTGCAAAATCAGTAGGCGGTAATCCTGACTATTATCATTTGTTTCATCTGCAGTGACAAGGCAGTATGACCTAACTGCAGCTTTCCTGTAGTTCAGTTATTGTAGATAACACAGCTGTGATTTTCAAGAGTGGTCTTGGTGGTTTGGACATGCTGCTGACAAAAATAACGTGGGAATTGTGAGTTCAGTGTCATAGGCAGCTTTAATGATTAATTCATTCCTCTGGTTTTGTTTACTAAGATCTAAGATCTCTGCTTTTAGTTTTATGTAATCACAATACTTGCTGAAAGAGAAGAGGAATCTTGGGGATGTATGCAGGAGGATTCCTTCTCAAAACAGGAGCAGACCAAAAATGAAACCACGCTGCCATATAAATGCAGGAGTGAATTCTACATGAGAGCAGAATTAGTATGCTGATTGAAAGCAAACTGGGGGAAAAAAAAAAAGCTATATCCCTTATTTAATAATAGTTTTTCATTACAGTTTTCAAAAGTGTGGTCTCCTCTAACCATGCATTACTTCTGAAATGGTTTAAAACATGTGGTGGAAGTTCCAGGTATGGGAGTTACAATATAAGCTATCAAGGAAAACAATATATAGATAGATACATACAAATCAAAACAGAAGATGATCTATTTAATCATTTACATAGGGCTGCAGTACATTATGATTTCTCACAAATACCAATCCCTGTAACACCAGTCTTCCTCATAGAATAGTATTTTTAGAGGCAATCATAGACCAATTAGTATTAATTAAGATCGTAAAAGATGAAGTATCATACAGGAATCAACTCTCTAGGGTGAGAAATGGTATAACATCAGGTCTATAAAGCATCTGTCTGCTTAATGGGTTGAATCACGTCTAAGCACCTCAAAACCACCCTGCTAGGTAGGAAGCTAGCAGGATCCACACATGTAGTGTCTTGTATCCTGCAGATACACTCAACCTGGGGTTCCTTCATACTTCCTAAGAGTGTGGCAATGAAGCCCAAAATACTGGCTTTAAACAAGCCACTGTAAGGATTCGGATCATGTCACCCAATGGATCTCCTGTTTCCATATGTTGCTGTTCACTTTTGACTTCAAGATCACAAAATGTTTTCAAGCTAGGGAATCTGAGGGAAGTTGTGAGCTAGGTATACCTAGTGATGGGCCCTTCAGCTCTGAATTTTTCTTTCCCCTTTTAACAGCCACATCCTGGAGATCAGCATTGTCCCTGCACACTGCAAGTGTGTTCTTGGTGCACTGTCATCAGAAAAAAAAAAAAGAGGAATTTGAAAAATGAGAATGAAACATATGCAGATGATAATTGATGGTAACAGTAGGGAAGGAGATTAAGCAGGATCTTTGTTAGGGGAATTCAAGCCACCAGCAGCCCTGGAGCTAACATCCAGCAAGTAAAAAAGAAGTGACAACAAATGTCACAGCCCTGAGCCCAGCCAGCCAAACCCCTCGAAGCGAGAGGTTGCAGAGCATGCTGATGCACTCAGTGTCCTGACAGTGAGTCTAACCCTTCTCTGGATAGAAAGGCAGATCAGGGAGGGGAGAGCAAGGCACAGGAGATAGTCAGTTCTCATATATACATATTTTGGAATGGGGTGAGAAGATGAATCATTTTATTTGAAGAGTGAGATTATTAAGGAGGTTTGAACAGCATGTGCAGGAAAAAATCTGATTATGCAAAATGGAAAAAAAAAAGAGGAGGAATTAAAAAGATTCTAGTGTCAAAAACACTAATTTGTTGGAAGAAGAACATCAGCCAGCAGGTTGGACTGCATACTGAGTGGAAAGCAATGAGGAAGATGAGAGGGAAGAATAATAAGAACAAAAAGCAGCAGCAGCTAATGGGATAAGTTTCTGTGAAAACGAGCCTAAAGATTCAGAGATGCATACGCAAAAGTCCCTGCCATGTAGAGGTCTAAATGTGTGTAGGAGGAGGGAGGGGGGGGTCACACAGGCAAAACCTGACATCAAATATTGATTCCGTCTATTGTCCAAACTTGTTGAAACCCCATCCTAAAAAAAGCATGCTTTTACAGAGACAGTCTTATCATAATTTCTTCTCTTCAAACCCTGAACCCTACAAAGAAATTCACAAAGAAAGTTTTTAAAATCATGATAGAAGTAAACACTCATATCATTAAAAGGTGATGGTTAAAACAGATGTCACTTTAGTTTCTTTTCACTTGCTAAATTCAAGAAACAGTGTGAAACAGAATATAAAATGCTAGAGAGAAAGAGCTCTTTGCTAAAAGGTCATTTAAACCAGAAACTTCTTTGAAGATGTAAAGCCACTTCAGTATTATTTAGTCCCAGTCACTCAGCAGGGTGTCAGCAGTGAGGGACCTATTCTGTTAACAGATAGCCCTCCAGACTATGCCAATACCTGAAACATTGAAAAACACCTATTTATGCTTTTATATTTTACAATGATCACAAAGAAAGGCCTTCCCTGGTTTCTAGGTCTTAGGCAACAAATTTCATCCAGTTTTGTAAGATCTCTCCTGCAGATGCTCTGGTGAGCCTGCAGAGCAGAGTAACAAATGCTGGGCCTTTACTCACAGTCATATAATCCTGTTGACTCCTGAAGAGAAAGTGACACATACAACGGAGATCAAAAAGTACTTAGAGGCAGAGGCCCAGATCCCTAGAGACAAATGAACAGCAGAAGAAATGTTCTGAGGCATGAAACAGCCAAAAGTACAACTGCAGAAACTAGGTAAAGCTAAAGTCTGACAGAGTTTGGGTTTTGGCATTAATGAAGAAGTTAAATAGTCAAAAGAAATCTTGTTAAACACCTGTTCTTTGTGTTTCCTGCTGTTGCATCCAAATGTTATTTAAATTCTGTTCTTTCCTTAATTAGTTTTCAAGTTGCAACATCATGTCAGCCGCACAGTCAGTATCTTGCTTCTCCTTTTGTTCAAGCCAGAAGCAACTCTGCTTTTACTGAGAGCTGGCTACTCTTGGTGCTTCAATCCTTCACTTACATACAAATATATGCATAGATATAGATATATACATGTAATAGCCCTTTACACATTTTCTTCATGATCGATACTAGCTGGACACTTCTTTAACAGATTATTCCTGTTCTTGTGAATGAGGACCAATATCCAGAGATCTGAGGACACACAATATGAAATTATTTACTTAAAATGCTCAGAACAAAAGCCCCTTCAAAAAAAAAAAAAGTCAGCTGTGTCTTGTCTTCTGCTAAAAAGCATGGGACAAAATGAGACTGCAGTGATCTCAAGATGTTAAAGGTGGCCAGGTCACTTAAGCAGGTATCAGATCATTTACTGTATACATAATGGAAAGCCTGTAGTGTGCTCAGTTTTTGAGAGGGCATGCTTTAAGTCAGGGTGTACCCTGGAGACAGGAAGGAGGACAGAAATGAAAAGAGAAGCCCTAAAAAACTACATCTGGCTTTCGTCTCTTCCCTCACACTTTTCTCCCTCACTGTTCTTTCTTCCACTCATTTTTTCTCTCCCCACTCCTAGCAGCCTCCCTTGAAAACTCTGCTCTTACTGGCAGCATCCAGCATTCAACCCTGCTTGCAGCTACCCTCCTCCCAATCCTTCCTGCATTGCTGGAGCCAGCTGCTCTATTTTATCATCAAGCCTTTCCTTATCCTGCCATGCAAGCCTATTAGGAGGCAAAAATAAACACAATTATTGAAATCCTGTTGCCAAGCTCCTTAGCTGCAATCCTTGCCTGAAGTGCAGCCTAAATCAGAGTGCAGTGACATCTTCCTCCTGCAAAAGCACCCATATGCCAGTAGGTTTTGTCAGCAGAAGTCCTAAAGGTCCTGCAGCAGCCAGCAGTAAATCTAAATCTTCAGATCAGCATCAGCTATAGGCATTCACTAAGTTGGCATTACAAGTTACATGCTCAGATTCCAAGTCTGCCAGTGCCGGAGCCCCGTAAATCCCACTTGGCTGGCACAGCAGTGCAGAGTCACAGTTTGCAGAGAGTCACTGTCCTCCCTCCTATTTCCCATGCAACAGCTAGAGCAGTAAATGTGACCGTCCCCATCCCACCCTTCTCCCTGCCCCACCACTATACTTCCCTCTGCCTCCCTCTCCCATGTCTCAGCCAGACCTGACCCTCATCCTTGGGTGAAGGATTTCGACTTTGTCTCCGCCACTGACAAACCTTGAGCATATTCTCTCTCAGGTGTTACTGTCTACAGTACTAACCAAGGCACTAACCAATGCAGAGACCTTTCCCACAGCATAAACCCTCCCGGGCACTAGCCTTCATCTATCCATGTGGGTCCTGTGGTATTTAGGAATGAACCTACTTCCTCGAATTCTTTAGGCACAAATCATAAACCCAATACTAGCATTAAGCATATCCTCAGCAATACACGTAGCAGTCCATGGCTAGTTATAAGCCATTTGTCTCATCTTCACCCTTCCTTATCCAAACTCTTCTTGTCCTGCAGAATCCTCTGTAACCTGAAGGTTATGGTTAAGCTGAGGGTGAGCAGGGTCCCTCTGTCCAGCACTCTTCCACCGCTGCAGTGCTCTGCTCTCTTTCCTGTGCCTCTTGCTCTGGTGAAGTAGCTCGAGAACAACAAGCCCAGGAAGGTAGGGGAGGATCCTGGCTAACCTCACTCTTTCATAGGCAAATAAGGCCTGCCACGGGCACATTTTGGCTGGTCTGCTTTGTGTTACAATCCCCACAAGCAGATCAGATGCTGTCAGAGATGGAGATGACAGCACTTGCTAGGAGCAGTCCCAGAGCAGTCCCAGTCTTCACAAGAACCACCCTGGGGCCAACGTCAGACCTCCTTTGCATCGCATGAGGCAAGATACAGGGACAGCAACTATCAGGTCGCACATTTCTGAAAACACACAGCCAGGTGTCCAAGCCTTGACAGGTGCCACGTTGGCTAAAAGAGGCTTCAAACAAGGACCTGTCTTAAAACCCTAGGATCATTCCTGTTTAAATTTCCTTGCTTAGGGGATTTGCCATTGTAAGAGTTATTTTCCTCCTGACTAGCCGGGCTTGCAGTCCTTCCTTAACTCTCCAGTCAGGACAATGCGGCATTTAGTTAGTCTGGCTTAAGTAGTACCAGGCTCCAATATTGGAAACTATTTTAAGAGGTGGAGGGAAGGTGTTCAAGAGAGGGAAGCATTACTTGTGATTGACAAATAAGCAGTTGTGTCTTCAGAAGCCAAGTGGGAAGGTACGAGCCTGAGATTCAAGAGAGGAAAATAATGAGATTAAATACTTCTTTGCCTTTTCATTATACATCCAGTTTTCTTAACGGTGTTTTTTCTCTGTAGGAATCTGAATATGAAACTGTGAGATGTTCTGCATATTGCCCTCTTACAGCTTTTGTCTGAAATCTTGCAGCGTCAAGTTTTGGCTTCAAATTCTCGAACAGTCTATAAACAATAGTGGAAAATCTATGGTGGAGTGAGTGCAATAGAATTCTCATAAAAAATATAAAAGAAAATATTCTTTTACTTCCAAACAAAATGCTCTATGGGCACTTACATATTTTCAGTATAAAATTGATTTAGCTAATCTTCTACACTAACACTGTACTTAAAATCAATTGCATTTTTTCCATTTTAAAATGTTCAGATTTTGAAGACTGATTTTCCTGCTACCTGTACATTCCTGCTATCTGTAATGTAAAGGGATGCTGATGACAATGAAAAATTTATTTTCCATGGGCTGGAAAGGAGTGAAAAATCCCGTTTCAGTTATGGTTAATCATGGTAGCTTTGCTACCTCTATCCCCTCCACTGAAAATGCATGCCTCATTCAAGCCTCTTGTCCTTCTTTGACCTCTCCTTGCTTACCTAATGTTTTATTCATTAGTAAGATATGGCAGGAAATGTCATGTCATTAGTGTTGTATTCATCTACTTTGAAGACCATCTACCACTTTGTGACAGATTGTGTGGATTCTTCCATTAACAAATCAACAGATTTACTCATTTCTTTAAAAAAATATTTAAACCTATTGTTACTACTTTTAGCATGTAGCTTCTTCAAGGCAGATATTTAAATATTAATAAGTTTTAGGTCCTAAAAGTTTCTAACAAGGTGAAAGTACTTCTGCAGGTCTTGTAGTCTGATCAGTATCTCCCTCCCTCTCCTCCCTTTCCTTATTGTTAGATGCTCAGTTTCTCAGATGCGTTATACATGGTAAATTGATGAGATATGTCTTGAAATTCCCAACTTTTCTGTAATATACATCTGCTCCAGAGAACTGGCAAGCCTAAGAAGTTCAGCTGCAAATGCGTCAGCCTGAACCTAAGAAGTACAGATTGGAGGCAGTGACTCACTAGTTCACGATGGAGTAGCTTTGTGCAGTCAACTTTTTCCTACATTAAACAGCTCTGGGAGAAAAAGTTGGGGGCGCGGCTGGGAGCTGGTTTGGGGTTTTTTTGCTTATGTGTAGACTTCCATTCCATATTAGCCTCTGGTTTTGTATAAAATGAAGTAAACTTAGCTTTCTTCACAGTGGGAAAAATCTTCAGAAAAGACATTTAATAAACTCATTGTTCTACCATCCATTTTTTCTTGGAATTTGCCAAGATGATAGGCTCAAGTGTGCACAGATGGCCCCACCTACTCTAAGAAGGAAAAAAGAAAATTCTCTAGAGAGACTGATCTGATGAGTGTGTGTGTGTGTGTGTGCGCATGCGCGCGCGCACATTTGTTTAAGCAGGGAGAAACTGGACGAGGTGCAAGTGAGCATCCTTAACATTAAAAAGTTATCTGGTTTCTGATCCATAGTGAAAGAGAGCATTGGAAAATTTCAAATCCTTCCACTGAGATTAGACAACAGATAGTGCAGCTTTCTCAGCTGTCACGGGTGAGGTGGCCCGCAGCAACTGGAGCAAATGAGAAATAACATAGTTTTTACTCATAGCAAAAGGCTAACCATTAAGAATTTGCAGCCTGTAGCTGGAGGTTGGGGGGTTGGGGTTAAATGTTTTTGTCTGAGAATAAATAAGAGCAGCAACAGTCTGTGACTTACACTGGAATATAGTAATTAGCATGCAGGATCAGATTTGTACCTCATCTTTAATCAAAAACAGGCAGAATGCTGAGGTGGCCAGCCCGGGTTGGAGAAGGATAAGGAAGAGGAGGGCATTTTATATATTTGGCACTAGACATTGAACTGCATGTTTTTTGAGCTCTAACACGTCATTTTTTAAACTAAACCATATTGTGAAGCATAAGCACTTTTAATGGATAGAAAGATGTGGCTTAGTACACAATTAGGTGAAAGACCTTGGAAGGGTTGTCCATGAAAATTTTTTAATTCAGGCAAAATCCAGACATCTTTACCTAAATCTGTAGTCTCTCTATTTGATAAAATTTCTATCCTTAATGTAAAAGAAACCTGGCTATTTCTCACTTCACTGTCTTTTAGAGAGAAACACAATTACTTTTGTGCAGCTTTCAGGTACAAAGCAAAAATAACCAATGCACAGTATTTTCAAAATTCCCTGATTTCAATAGCATTAAAAATTAATTTCTTCATAAAAGAAGTCCTACTTTTTCCTTATCTAATTACAAAGCTCTCTACAATGTTCTCAAATACATTCAACAAGAAAACGCCCTTTGTGCAGAAAGTTAAAAAGTGATTTATCACTGCATATAAAAACAATGTGCTTGAGATATAAGCTCAGCCAGGCTGCTGGCTAATTTTTCTAAACTGATGCAGCTTTTGGGTATGGCTTCAGACTGGAGTCCTGAAACAAAATGTAATTTAGCAGAATGGAGAGCAATTATTTCACTGCATATCACCATTAAATAAATCTGTTTCAAAAGGTAGCTCTGAAAGTGGCATCCTTAGCAGCTCTATTCATTGGGGCCCCACAAACACCAGTCAATTTTGAAAATATTGAGTAGAAGTTGAGATTCTTAGATTGCCCAAATCATATCTTCCTTTTACAATGGTACTTACCCTTACAAATATCCATTTTCTGTTAAGCTGTATGAGTTGTGGAGGTGATTCTTTCTGGTACATTCTTACAACTTTGAGGAAACTCTGGTAAGAAATTGCTTTGGCTGAGGAGGAGCTTTCGCTCCAGACGCATCCTGCTCACATACTCCTCCCTGCACCTCCCTGGCAGCAGCTCTCCACATTTGCTCCAATGCAACCCAGCATTGCTGAAAAACAAATCAAACGACGATGGAAATAGTCCATGCCCGGGCTGGCTGAAGCCATTTGTCTTCAAAAAATACTTACAAAGAAAGCAATCCAAACTAGTGAAAGATAATAGAAATGCTTCCCAAGACTATTTATGCTAGATCTACAGGCTGTTTGTTTGCCTGCTCTGGAAGAAAAATATAATCAGTACCCCGGCTATATCCATCACCATTTCTATGCCCCTCACAGGAATTTTTCCCCAAAAGCTATTTGGACAGCCGCACCTGCATCAGGAAGAAAGGAGTTAAATAATCTGAGCAGGTTTCTGTAAGCCGCCGTGGTATCCAGTACTCCAAACTCCGATAGTAAAGATGAACTAACAGAAAAGTTGTCTGTCTCCCAATCAGTTGCCAAAGCACTGATAAAGTTTACAGCAAGATTTCCTTTCTTTTTCCAATAAGTTTGTTTATATTAAGCCCTGCCTCACCAACAGCTATATATAAAAACAGTCATTGTTTCAGAAAGTTTGAGCTATGTGATCGTTTTCATAAAAGAGTATTATATAGGACTAAAATGCTGCCTGCTTTAAAGATATGCCCTTTTGATATGTAAGATGTTGCTCTGTGAGAGATTCAACATACTTAGTCACCTGTTATACCAGTCAAGAAACAGCATATAAATTTTAAAATCCTAGGCCGTGTCCTCTGTCTTTTAATCCCTGAGCTTCCTCTCTAGAAGTGCTCTGGTTGAGTGATTAAATGACAAAGACCCCATTTTAGTAACACAGCTTTCACAAAGAGATATTGGTGTACATTATGAATTCAGATGACCAAGAAACAGCACATTACATCAACAAGTCTATTTAACACAACTGAAACTGTTATTTTCCTTTAATTTTGAGGAGACTAAGACATGTAATTCTTTCCTTAACTAAATCACAGGTTGTTTTCCAAATGACTGACTTCTTAGAAAAAAATGTTCTCATACCCCAAAACGAAAGCCCAAAATTTGGCATGGGAGGGACAGAGATGTGGAACTCTGGTTACAACTTTGTTGATTGGTTAGACAAGGAGGTAATTTTACTGCATATTTTCGTATCTTTATTAATTAAAAAACATCCTTTCTCCTTGAAAATGAAGTTCAAGCTCTTTTTCAGTCTTAATCAAGAAATTGTCCTTTTCGGTTTCCTGATCTGTCAAGGTTTGACAGATAAGTTCTGAAAATTGCAACAAAACTGTGTGATTTTCACTAGCTATCTGAAGATAAATTCCCTCTGGCTCAGTTTTGCCATTTTTTGAAACTGCTGAGCTACTTTTTTGTCTTGTTGCAAGGCCTGAAGAAAGTAGGTTGTGAAAGAAAAGGATCTTTTTTAAAAGCAGATGAAGGGGCATTTATGTTAAATTCTTTCCTTTACTTAAGCAATTTATTGAGGAACAATCCATACAGAGAAGTGCAGAGCAACTCTGACTACTTAGCCTTGCTTATTTTGTCTTATCTGCCTAGACTTCAACCCATCAAAGAATGTTAGGGCTAACATGAAGTGTCCTTCCCAGTAGTCTCTGACCTCACATGGGAGTTTTTAGGTTCTTTATGATATAACATTTATCTTCATGAGAGAAAGTTCTCTCAGTCATGGTTAATCAACGCCTGGAACCCTAAATTGTTATAAACATATGTCCATTATTTTGATTTGTGTTTCATAATTGACTTGTCCTGAAGCAAAAGAGGGGGAAATACATGCTGACATAATTTTGTTCAATTGCTACTTAAGTTATGTAATTCCTTAAGCTTATTAGTCAAATTGCTACCCGTTGTTGACATGAAGTAACGGTAATGTTTGCAGGTGGTTAGGGCTTGTGTATGTTACCATTACAATTTCCACACTCACAGGAAGCTCTTGTATGGTATATGTGATGATACAATGACAGTACTCAGAAGTTTACAGTCTAACAGACACAACAAAAAAATTGCAGAGGAGGAAGATATAATCCCGCAACTGAAATCTGGCATTTTTTTGAGTTTAGAAGTGATTCCTGTTTGCAACTGCTCCTTCTCTTGTGCTTTTATGAACCAACTAATTTTGTGTAGTCCTCATGATTGAAATAGCTCTTTAGGAACAACGTACAATACAGAAATCAGTCTTTTAGCAGAAAAGTTAGTCTTTCATCATGCTCAACAAAAAGCAGTTTTCCCTTGCCATAAGATGAGGACAGATGTGGAAGCCAGGCTAACTTCCTGAAGCAGCAGAGGTAGAAGCAAAGCATCCACACAGTCTGAATCAAGACAGGTTGGGCAGCCTCATCTTTCTGCTGCTCCTGCCCATCCCTGCTTTAAATCCTCATGTGCAATTAGTGATGACATGTTCTAATCCTCTTCATACAAGCTATCAGAGGATTGTAACTTCATATGGGAAATATCAGGGGAAGAAAAGCTCAGAACAAAAATCCTTTTTTACAAAAGCATTCAATAATGAAGAAGGAAAAACTAACAATAAAGAGCAGACAGACTACATAGGAAGGTTTGTTTAGAACTAAATAACTTCAGAAAAACAGCTTGGCTTTCAATTTATTGCTGTTCCTTTGTGGGATTGAGATCTTGTTTGAGGGTGCAATTTATGCCTGCAAAATTAATTTCATACAGAAGTAGTCGTACTTGTGAGTAAATGTTATCCTCCTTAGGTAATAAAAGAAATAATGATAATAATCAGATTTGTTTCTAGAATTGAATGATAGCTTAAAAATTGTCAACAAAAGTTAGTCACAAAGAAGATCATCCTACATATTTAACCCTTCATGTACTGTTAATTTTCATTTTTGCTGCCACCTTCTTCACCATTAGATGGCAAAGATTTCTTTTCATTTCATGGCAATGAACATTTGAAAGGAATCATTTATTTATACACAGATGATATCATGTAATGCTGCATCCTCAGCTTCAAGGTCAGATATATTTATTGTGCTCAGATAAATTACCTTTTATTATTATTATTATTATGCCTATCCAGTATAAATACATTTTGAGCATAATTCTTTTTCTTTCATTTGCAGCAGGGAGTTTTTGACATTTGAACATAGGCTCTTCCTTCCTATTATTTTATGCATGTGCCCTCTGGTCATTTTCAACCCCTGCAGTCAGAATAATGAATTCCTCTTTATTGCACTGTCAGTGTGCTGTCATTATTGTGGAATTTTTCTTCTCCTGGAAGGCTGTTTTGTAAGTTATTTTTGAAAAGCTATACTACATATGTGTTTGGGATTTATAGGACTGTAGTGATCCATCATCTTCTGGCACATCCGATGCAGCCACTGTAAATTTAAAGAAAAAGAGGATTCTCATCCAACTATGGACATCAAGCCATTCTGGGAAGTATTATCTACTTCTAACTCCTTGCCCCTTTTATGCAGGAAACACAAACTCAGCTCAAGATCACAGATAGATTTCTGTTTGCCTTTGCAGTAAGGCTGTCATTTTCTTTATGCCACCTCCAGTTACTGCTGGCTTTTGAGAAGACAAAAATTTGTGTGTGATTCTGAACCTAGGTCTTCTGCACGATAGCAAATGGTGCTGCTAGTTGAGCTTTTAAAACAGCTGTCAGATTCATGTAAAGCTGTTTTTTTCCCATAATTATCTTAGCACAAGATACCATTTTAAAAGTCTTATTTAGCATCCTCCACACAGTAAGAAAGTCACTTTTAGTCTTGTCATGGAATTATTGCAGATGCTATTTTTAATCACAAAAAAGCTTGCCTCCGTATTCCACACATTTCACAAGACTCTTTCCATTGCTTTTCACAAGATCAGAGCCCTCATAATATCAATGTCTTTGCTAGGAAAGGAGGGCTGGAATTGATAGTTCTGCTTTTTGGTTACTGGTAGACTTCAACCTGACATAATAAATATTCAGATGTGAAGCAGGAGAACCATGAGGCTTGCAAAGCGATGGAAGCAATAAATGTGCTTCAGAGGTGGAGGCAGGTCCAGAATTACTTCTGCTGGACTACCTTCCTAAAGGTAGTTACTGCCACACATAAACTGAGATTACTGGGATTTTGAGCAGATGTGAAATGATTTTATATTGGGTAAAACCAGGTTTGTTTATGTTTAGAAATATTAAGTCCTCATATGTACAAGACAACCCTGTTCATCTGGCTTCTGTTTATTAAACAAAATGGTGAGTTCATAGGATTTCAGGCAATTTCCTAATTTTTCCCTTTACCTGGGGATGTTCTGCCATAACAAAAATTACCCTGGTTGTAAATTGCGTATCAATGGTTCCCAAAAGTCCTTATTTCTGCAGTTCTGTAATGTCTTCTTCTCCATTCTCAGTTCATAGAAATCACTATTCTATAAACAGCTTCAGTTACTGATTGAACATTACCTATTTTTTTCGGATGTTCTTAGAAAGCTAAAAGAAAGCATACTTCCATATGAACTTTACCTGCTGGGTATGTAAGATTCTCCTTGGAGATGTCTGTTCTGTTCCTGTGCTGAACCTCTAGGTCCCAGGTACTTACATTTTAATTAAGCTGAAAATGATGGCAGGTAAAACAGCTACATCCATACTGCTGTATCATCAACAAGGACTCCCACATCCATCCTCCCTTCCCATCCAGACAAGGTCTTCACAGGAGCTTGTAGGCAGCTTGCAAATATGCCTGCACAGGAATGCCTGGCAGCACTCCAAGCTAGATAACAAGGTGCAAAGAGTGATCTAAGCACCCAGGTGGCCTCCAGATCCCCTTCAGAGGACACTCTCTCCCCATTTGGACAAGAATGAAGTCATTGGATGGCATGCCAACAGTGAATTCTTGACTATATAAGCACACACATTTCAAAAATATTCTTTTTTGCATTAGAGGACCAGGAGAGAAAAAGTGAGCACAATTAGGAAGGGCCTGAGTGCAGAGCCAGGTGCTTGCAAACACAGTTGAGATGAGGATGAAAAGGTGAAGATGCAGAAGCTGGAAGGAAAGGAGGATGGGAAAAGGATAGACCGTAGGGGGAAGGCATGTACAAAAAGGACCTCGAGTCTGTCAAGAAATGGAGCCTTCTTATTTGTCTAGAAAAGCCAAACAAAATCTCTGAGGTATGTAGGTGCTACCTAGACATTCTGGTACGTATAATTTCTTACCTTGGAATGAAACATTCCATACAAAATCTCAAAAAGGAACAAAAGCCAGCTTCCCCTCCCTCCACCCCTTAAGATGGAAATCCTTCTGAGTATTTTAAGATCACCCTAAAATTAGCCTGACTCTCGTGCACTCTTGTATTTTCATACAGAACAGTTTTGCCATGTTTGATGGAGTGTGTTGAGAGAAAAGGATGCAGACAATGGTTACGCTAACAACTTCCAAGCAAAACCAGACAAGAGGGCTACTCTGCCTCTGCCTTGATCAGTTGTTGCTGATCATCCATTGAACGCTTAACGAGATACAGCTAAGTACATCATTATGTCCTGAGTGCTGCATGTTCCCGTAGAAGGTCATGCTGGCCATTCTACCTTCTGTCCTTCCTGGCCTTGCCTAGAGATAGAGAAATCTGCATTGCCAAGGAGGGCAGGGCAAGAGAGAACACGGGCACTCATTTTACTATTTAAACTCTATTATTACTGCCAATAAGTTACATTTTGAAGCTTAGTGCTCTGTACTGAGCAGGAGACTAATTTTTGAAAAATGCAAGTCTTACGTCTACCAGCGGCATGGGGACAAAAGTACTAAGAGCTTTTACTTCTCCATGTTTTTTCAACACATACAGGACTGATGTTATAATTCATGATTTGCGGGGTGCCTCCCTGGCAGGGAGGCTATTGCCCTTCCTTTAGCAATAATGAAACCTGGACTTCCCGAAGTTGCGCTGACAACCTCAAGAAACCACATCACTGACTATCCAAGCCTAGGCCATAGGCCATAATATCAAGTAGATGGTACAACAAATAGGTCTGTAACCACCCTCAAAACCTGCCCCAGAGTACTTTGAGCTGTAAGAACTCATCTGGCACCAAGTCACAGTCAAACGTTAGTAGAATTATATTCTAGATAAATTACCATGTTATTTGATAATGTGTGAAAAATTATTAGTTTTTATCCTTTTTTCCAGGAAATCAATGATCGTTCCTTATTTCGTCACTCTGTCTTCTTTTTGTTCATTTTTCTTACTGACTGCTCTTCTGCTTTGAAACAAGAACTGCTTTTGATATCTGATTTTCTACATTTTAAGCATATTAGCCATTTAAAGATTTTATATTTAAAATTAAATTAGTCTATTCTTGGTAGAATCCTCTATTTCTGCCTCTCACAGTGCAGACATTTCACAGTGCATACTCTTTTGCAGTATATTTCTTCTTTAGGCAGTTGCTTACTGTGAGACAGTGATAACTGGGGGGAAAAAACCTTAATATTTTGATAATGCAAGAAACAATGCCTTGCAGTTCAAACAGCACATACTCTGGCATGTTTATGTCGTTAGTTTAATAACATGAGGCCTAATGCTGCAAAATGCCAAGTGCCCTCAGCTCCCACTGCAGTCGGTAGGAGCTGACTATTAGCACCTTACAGATGCACTTGGGTGCTAATAGCATGAGATACACTAAAACTACTGGCTTCACTAAATGGCACAGGCTTCCTCCTCCTTTTCCTTTTACTGACCATTTATCTTCAGAAAAGTCCAGGTCAGTTTGTTCAATTCCTTGAGTTCCTCAAGTGGAGCCAATTTCTGAAGTGTCAAATCCTGCAAGGTTTTTGCTGGTCATTATCATTATAAAGAATTTCAGACATTGCCAGCTATGCTCTTACACGAACTCTGTGGGGTTTTCCTAACACTGGCCTCTAAGCTTTTAAAGAATCATTCCCAGTTAGTTGAAGAGGTCCTGCAAATTACAGTTTAGGCCTTCTGAAAATTTTTTTCTTCCCCTGAAGTAGAGATCTTTCATTGTCACTTACAGAGTCTATTTTGATGATTTTTTTGCTTTCTTGCAGGTTTTTGGCAGTATCCAGGGTTGCTAAGGGTGATTTAATTCCTACTTCCAGTCCAGTCCCCAGGCTTCCTGGCACAGAGGCAGCTTTTCCAAGGCTATTCCGAACAAGAGAGATGGTGAGTTGCTTTCTACCCTCATACATAGAGACTCTACATGTGGGTTTGTGAGGGATATACCTATTTTAAAGACGATCACATTCATTTAGGTGGGTCTTCCACAGGGGTTCTGCAAAGCACATTGAATGGAGTTTCGCTGAGCTCTGCGAGATTGACTTTTCCTTAAAGTAGTGCAGGAGGAGAGAAAAGTCTGCACTGTGAAAAGCCTAAATAGAGCAGGCAAACATAGCCAGGTGAGGGTTGGCCTACAGGGTTATTGCAGGCTTAACCGGGCAATGTGAGTACACACAGTGCAATGGAAAGCTGCAGACCAGCCAGGGAAAAGATGTCAAAGAGGACAATCAGTTTGAGAAAAGAAGGGCAGTGGCCAATGGAGGGATGACTGAATAAATGAATAATGTCCAGCACAGTCTGAGAAGCTCAGGCACTGCAGGAGAAGCTTAGTCTTCAGTCCTAGTTCTGACTGACCTTCTCCACAGCCTTGGACGTTTAAAAACTCAACGTCCACTTCAACTGAGGGGAAAAAAACAACGGTGGCAATATAACGCTTCATTTCACAGGTATATTTTAAAGACTTAACCTTTGTAAGACATTTTGAAGATGAAAAGCACACCAGCACTCATTACTTTACTTAAGCAAATTTCTCTGTGCCCACCTGAACCTAAAATCTTTTTATATTAGCTCATCACAAAGGTATTTTGTGAGAAGATTTTTCTCACTTTTGTGTTGGCCTGTGGTCATTTCATGCCATTGCATGCCTGTTTTTATTTCTGGTTTTGCCATGTGCAGTTTTGCAAAGAAGTGACTTTTCCCATAGCACGTAATTGTAGATTTTTAACAACAACAAAGATGAAATCCCCAAATCCTTGTTTCCCATAGTGATTCAAATACAACAGTTTAAAGGTAACATTTCATAAGGCACTTAAAACTGGCTTGAATATAAAAATATTTTAAAACAGAAAGGTAAAACTTCCTGCAACAGTGTCAGGAGACAAAATTGTCATTTAATATTGAGACATCTGGATAATAAAGTAACAAAAATAAAATTAAAATCTTCAGCAGTCAATTGCCTGAGCAAATGCAGATGAAGTATGATTGCTCATAAGCAGACCTGAAAATTGCACGTGGGAGTAATGTGCCACCATTCAACATCCGAAGACATTCTTTCTGGGGTATTTAATCTCATTACTTTTTTGCTAGAGAAAGAAACAGACCCTCAAGGCTGATGTTTTCACATGTTCAGCGCTCCTTACCCTCAATATAAGCGAGTATAAATTCAGAGTCCTAGCATCTCAGGATTGTGCGCACACTCTCAGTGTCTGAAAGATCCAGCAAGGTGCACTTTAAAATTCTTATTCACACTGAGAGAGGCAAGGACAAGGTTGCTGTGCTTGTAATAACAGAACAATTTAAAAGTGTGACTGGGTAACTGCAAAATTGATGAAAATAAAGTCACCTAATTGTTTCATGGTAACCTTAATGGAACATACAGATTTTAGTGAAAAATAGGTCAGAATACAGGCCAGTTTCTGCCTTTACAAGCCTTTCCTACTGCCATGAATGACATATACAAAAAGACAGCCAAAGTTGCCAAACTTGTATGATTTTATACTTCTAAGTTGCATTTTGCCTTGGCCAGGAATTCCTCCAACTGCCAAATTAGACAATGAATGAACCAGGTCCTGGAGGTATATGCTGAATGGGAGCTCTTCTGATCTGTGACCTCACCCTATTGCTGCCTAATTTAGCTTTTAAAAAGGGGATTAAAGAACGTGTCATAAATCAGGAGAAATTCGTTGCATATCTGTAATAAGACTGATGTACAAGGCAGAATAACTGTCAAGGCTTCAGGAAAACAGCAAGGTAGGTGATGGTCTTTGTCTCTAATGGAGTTTTAGCCTGTGAGTTTTGTGCTAGACTGCATGAAATGCATACTCTGGTCCATACTGGGTTCAGCTATGAAAGTTAGCAGCATCTGAACCAACTGCAGGTAGGGGGTTAATGCCTCTCAGCACAGCTGTGCCCATAATACAGAAAAGGACAAGTTTTATACTGTATTTGGGTAGTTCAGCTGATTCAGGTGTGGGGAATGTTTGGTTTGAAAGGTTCTCTTTGCTTTTCCTTACCATTTTTAAAACGTACTTTCTTTTTTACTATTTATTGTTTTGTATACAGTACAAGAGAAATTTTGGCTTTTCATTTATTCTACTATAATACCTGGGGTGACATTATAGAGAGAAATTACCTGGTAGGAAAAAACAGAAGGGAAATATAAACAGGGCTTTTTTTCTTTTTGTGATGGAAATGGGTTTGCTGGCTGCATGCCAGTTTCCAAAAGACAATGACAGACTGGCAGCTTAAAGAAAACAGGTCTTGACAGCACACTTTAGTGCACCAAACGTTTTGTAACCTTTTGTGTTATATGAAGCACTTTCATACCATCTGTGCTCCAGCAGCAATGGGTTGCTCTGTCCCAAGCAGAACCTTTTGTCTTTGCATAGTCACAGGAGTCAATAGAGCCAGATACCAGAATTATAAAACTTGTCTCTGGCTGGATGTATGCAGTGTCTGCTGTTCCCGTAAGCCCTCTCTATTCCTGACTTCCCACAGCCTGTCAAGAGCAGCAGCACAGCTCAGCAGACAGGCCGGCGTGCAGAGAACTATCAGATGGGTACTACTGTTATGTTAGTGCCACTTTCTGTTTAATACTAGCTTGACTTGCTGAAGAAAAGAAATAACTTAGGCAAGGGAGGAAAAGGGAATGCAATTGAAAGGCAAGCATGTGTCTCATTAGTGCTTGCTATGTGAGTTCCTTATATTCTGGGGAAGGTAAAAATACCTTATATTCTTGGGAAGGTAAAAATACTTTAATGATGAAAACAGCACCTTTTCAAATATTTCTTTTAAAAAAAGGCTTTATAAAGACAACTTATTTCTAAGATAAATAAAGGTAACACATATACTATCTGCAACTTAAATAGAGACCACGAGGGAAATTAGAAAGAAGAGTATCCTGATTACATTGCCTTCTTCAAGCGGTGCTGTTTGTCATTATTAAATAATTGTATGTTTCCTAGTATTGGAAGAAGAGAAAACATTAATACTAATACTTAAGTAAGTAAAATAAAGGATTATTCCTTATAGCACTATCAGGCCCAGTTTTTGTGCTAGTAAAATCCCATATGCCTATGGCAATGTAAAAGTAACTGAGTTGCCATAATTTTCTTTGATTTCTCAGAATTTTAAAAGAGAAAGATCTCTGAAAAAACAGCCCCTCTCATGCAGTAAGCCCTAAATGCAGTCTCTGCTTTCAGTATTGTCGACTTTGAGGCTCAATACTTTTCTCGTTATCACTGTTTCATGGATTTTTCTTACTTTAATGAGTTTCTGTGCTCAGGCACATAGCTATTTTCTTAGCTATCTTGCTTCATTATCCTGATGGAAGCAGTCTTTTAATTTAAAACATTATTATTAAAAGTAATGCATGAAAGTCTTATTTGAAAGATGTATTGTTTTGGCAATAGATGCAAATCAAAATGCAACTGTCTAGATACTAAATTATATATTTTAATGGAAGACTTTGAGTAAAGCTTAGGAAGGAAGGAGAAAAGTACTTATCAGCATTTATCATTTAAATTACGAGCATATTTGTAGACTATTCATATATTTCTTATACCTCAATAAGGTCGAGACTGAAGCTAGTTCAATGGACAGCAGTTAGCTTGTGATGAAGTCTCTGTCCTTGGAATACATTGCCACAGCAGTATTCCAAAAGGACAAGCTATTCTTGTCCTAGCACTAGTGTCTTTCAACATCTGATAGGTTTATATTATGCCACTTTCACTTTTGTAATCCACGTAAATATTTACCATCTATTTGTCTTTGAATGTGCACCAAACTTTTTTCTTCTTTGTGATCTTACGGGGTACTCAATATCCCTTAGGATAAGGGTGGTCCATAAGAATGCATGCTAAATAATGCCTTCACTGGGACACACATCAGACACTAAGCTGTCCAAATTATATTTGGTTTTACTTTTAGTTTTGGGTCTTGCAAGGTTTTTTTCTCAGCTCAATACAACACAACTAACTGCAGTTTACTGGAAATCCTGAGGTTTACCAAATAGTGGTTAGAGTGTCCTGTAGGCTCATGCTGACCAACAAATTCACATGATACAAGTTCATCTATACCTCAGCTGAGAATATGCCATGGAGTTTAACCCCTGCAGTGCTCCATGTAACTCAACCCTTAGCTCTTCAGAGCTGGTGTGTTCTTTACTGCTCAGTCTCCTGCAGCCACCTCAGTCCAGAGACCTTTGCAATGCCGCAGAGGTTGCAGTGATTTCTGTAAGGCTGGGATCCAGGATAATGCATCCTGAATGTATATGAAGCCAGAAAATCATTTGGGCTCACAGAATCTTCTAAAATATGCAAGACAACTGTCTGGTACCTTAGTACTTCCCAAAGGGGAATATAATACAGACTTTTAAGTGCCAGCCTATCAAGCTCACATATCGCTGCCCATGTAAAGAGAGCAAGTATGCTCCAAAACCTCAAGGTCATGCAGTATTTAGCTTCCCTGTACAAGCACCTCCAGCAAGACAGAGACATAAGCTTGTCATGTCACTGTGTAACCAGTTTATATCTAATATGCAGTTTTGTTTGGGGTTTTTTTACTGATTTTTGTATTGACCACTGTTACTTGCCTGCTGTCCATTCTTCTGTTTTGTAGCAGTTTGTCAACTGAAAGCTAGCTACATAGATGTTCATACACAAAGTCACCATGTAAATATTAGCATTTCCCTATTTGTAGATGGCTCAACTAAAACAGTTTCTGGAGTTTGTAGACAGCAACAATGCTGGTAGGTATATGTTTTTTCCTCAGCACTGAACTAGAGTTCATTCCAAATTTTTGGCCGTCTGGTTTCTCCTCTGATCTCTGTACCTGCACTCTTTTAACATGTGCACTGACCTAGTCTTTTGACAGCTTAACAGGGAGTCATCACGGTAGACAAAAGTTAGGATTTAAATGGAAAACTGAAATGCAGATAGGCCTTGCTTGCAGAAGGATTTCACTTTGGCGTAGTATTTGCCCCCATTAATATAAAATAATAGCTTTAGCAGGGCTTTTTGTTCAAATATTTAGGACCTCCCCTGACATTCACTCAAATCTTAGCAGCCTTAGCTACATACAGAAGGACTGATAATTTTAAAATTGTTTTACTTTCATACAATAGAGTTCATTCCAAGAGTTTTATTAAAATTCTTACCTGCTAAATTTGACTTTGAGGTTATTTTAATTATACTGGAACCTTCTAACTTGAAGTTAACAAAGTCACGTAGATGCTGCACTTCAATCAGAAATTCCAGAGAACTGGTACAGACACTAAGGCAGAAGGAGAGGACCTATCAGAAGATTGTACTTAATGACGTTTCTGTAAGACATCTGAAACGCTGACCTTTGCCAAGTGCTTCTTTTATCATGTATTGCAAGAAATATGTTACTTCTTTAGGTTATAGCTGCAGTAGACTCTATCAGCTGAAATCATGCAAGTTGTAATTCTACTGAAGTCAGCGTACTCTGGGGAGGACAATTTTAGCTACAAATGAATAGGGTCATTTACACTTGAGCTAAGGGAAGGCAAGTTACTGCTATTTCAGTAAAATACATACATAATACATACATATATAATAATTGGGGGAAAAATCATTCAGACTTTTAAAATGTGTTTCTAAAAATGATGGTAACTACAATATGTTTGATAAGGTTGTGTCCTGTTTTGAACACAGTATTGTCATCACCTAAGCATGTTTAGTTGAATTGAACTAAGCTTTGTTATTGCAGATAGGGATGGTACAGCAAAGCTCAGCAGGTTCCCTTTTGAAAGGCTCAGCAGATAAACACTCAAATTTGGGATTTTATTCAGGACCTAAGATATAGTAATAAGGGTTTTTTTCTGTTGCACTGCAGTCTACTTCAGAGAAGAGACATCTCTTTTCCTTTCCAAAATGTGGGATTCTTAGGATACTAAACATCAGGATGGTGCTGTATTAGAATCTATTCCTGCTGACTATCTCAATAAAATTTACAAATTTCCCAGCAGAAAATTGTCATACAGCCCTTATTGTTCTCAGTCAAAGCTTAAACACTTAGTATCTGCAAATTTAGGGTAGGATTAATCTGACTAAAGATAGACATCTGTACCTGAACCAATCACTCCAGGCTTCCTTTTGCAGCATTGGAGAGAAAGAGCCACTCGTAAGGTGCGAGTCGTATGGTCTAAATAGGTCAGCACAATCTCACCTCAGTATTTACTTCACTCCTTTGCCCATAAAGAGTGCCAAAGGGTACCTGTCTAGCACAGATAAAAGCATCGTGTTGCTTTTACCTTACACAGACACCTAAGAGCAGGTGAGATGAATCCCACCGACAGTAGCTGGAAAATTTAGAAAACTGGAGAGTTTCATTTCCCTTTATATAAACAGGTGCATGAAACTTTCTCACTTAGAAGGAGTGGATAACTCCAGGAAGAATCGTAGTTTACCAGAAACATAGTGAAGAAAAAGATTAAAAAAAAAAAAAAAAAAAAAGAGGTTTAAATTCATAGAGTAAATCAACATATGCAAATACCTTTTGCAATCTCCCCAGTGCAGGGGAACAGGTAGCATGATCTGTTCAAGAAAAACTGGTAAACTTTACTTTGGTAAATAGCAATCTCCATGGGTTCTTCTGGGCGATAGTTGTTGCATGCCTTAGGAGTCCTTGCTGCAGAGTTTTTAAAAAGGTCTCTGTTGTTGTAAGCTCTGTCTCTCATGACAGCTAGGGGCTATAACCCATAAAAATCAAAGTTTGCATGTAAGTGTTGTCCTGAAAGAGTGTGTTGGGTTTTAACTGAGACTATCGTTAGAAATTTTTCCCCTGGGATCTTTCAGGTCCTTGGAAAGAAATATCAATATCTCTATAGAGGAAAAATGGGAGGCAGCCAATTGAAAATACTACTTATTCTAAATACAGGATTTCTTGATATGGCTGTAACCCACAGCAGTTCACAAAGATTAACCTGCTAATAAAGAGTTGTTTGACAAAGCACAATACTTGAGAGTCGTACTGCTGACATGCTGGAGATGATGGAGCACCTAAGAGACTGCCAATGTTCTGGAAATGGGCTAAAAATACACTGCCTTGTATTTTTCCTATGGAGTAAACAGAAACTTAGCACTGGTATTCTTTGCAGAATTCAGTTGTCAAAAATCTATAAAGTCTGTACTAAGCCTGTACACATTGTGATTTTTTCTTTTTTTTTCAGTAACACAGGTTTCATTGAGCTTTCACAAAGATGTCAAGGCCATGTGTTTCACCAGCAAGGTTATCCCATGTCAAATGTCAAGGTCATAAAAGTCTGCTAGTATTTCTCAGTCAAGGAAAATAGTCACAGGTGTTTTACATTGGCAAAATGACTTAACTTTTCTATGTCTGCCTCCGGAAAAACGGCTGCTGGAAAATTTTCTACCATATATTTCCTGGAAATATTTCTTCCTTCTCTTCCTACTCTTAAAAAAAATAACCCAAGACAGACTGCAAATGTCAAGCAGCTGGTTAAGGTTAGCTTAGAGAGTAGAGAACAGTAGAGAAAACAGCCCTGAAAAGAGGTCTTTGGAATGGAAATTTTCAGGCAGTCTTAATCAGATCTCTGCCTATCCCTGCACCAAGCTGGAAATGTAGATTTAATTCTGTATTCATTAAGATCACAAACGGACTTGCTATTTACTTGACCAGACAAACAAATGTCCAGTTCTATGAGGTCAGTTATGAGTATAGTATTTCCTTCACTTTGGAACAGGATTTGTTTTAAAATTACAAATACGTATACTGCTAAGCTGGACAAACATGCACATTATACCTTTAACTGTATCTAAAACACTAGCAGCAGGATAGGAAAAAAAAAAACCCAAACAAAATTAGAAATTGCCTGTTTAAATATAATTAAAATTAAGACAAATTGCATGATTAAGCAGTGTACATTTTGTTATTGCAACTTACAAAAGGCAACCCTAAAATACAAAAATGCTGTGTTTGACCAGGAGGAGGCATTAAACCCATATTTGAACTACGTGTCTTCAGTTATCTTGGTCATTGTCTCCATAACATAATTTCTAGAGTTTAGTAATTAGCAGTTATTGCACTGATCCGTTACATAAAATAAGGAAGCAGCTGAGAAACCTGGTGTGGATTCAGGCAGGTATTTAAAATAACAGAAACTGACCATTTGGCAACAACGCTGATGGCCAGATGCTGAGATGCTGCTCAAGAAGATGGATTTTGAACTGACTCATAAGAAGAAAGGGCAAGACTTGACAGTTTTGCTGCTCTTGCTCACAAGTGCAGAGATGTTGCTGTTTCTGGACTTTTTTCTTGTCTTTATCCCTTGCTGCTTTTAAGACACACAACATAAGCCCCAACCTTCGACACTTGCAATTTCTGTTTTAAAAGGATAGAACAGTTGCATGACTTGGAGGCTACAGACGTATGTCACACATAGGATCAGACCCTCAGTGTGCCCCTGTAACTGTGACTGTAACCAATAGTGTAATTGCTGCACTGCATAAGCTGTGACTGTATCTGAGGTATGAAAGCATGAATAGGAAGGCCTGCATAGAATTATCCTGGAGCGGTTATTTGTTCATAATTGAGTTATTGCAGTAGTGCCTAGAAGCCCCTCTCGTACTGAACAAACATACAGTAGTAAACGGTCCATTTGCTAAAGAGCTTTCAGTATAAATTGGCAAAATGAAGGCTTGGGAAAAACTGGTTTTGAAAATAATTGTGGTCCTGCTTAGCTAGACAAATTGTAACAGTTCAACTAAAGTCCTTCAGAAGCTAAAGTTATGCCAGGCAATTGAAGTCCACATATCTAGGGGTATAATAGTTTACATCTGCCTTCCATCAAATGCACCTTCAGTTGTAAACTTGCATCCCTAAAAATATTTCCACAAGCAACTGTTTTACTCTATACATAACACGCATATGTTCCTGCACCCAGCTGTCCTTGGGTCATACATCATGACTTGAAGCAGGTTAAGTAGTATGGCTTCAAACCCTCTGAAAAACAGCATGACTATGAACAACCTCACTTCAGTCTGAAAAGCAGATGGGCCAGCACTGCCATCTTTGCTGACAGCAAGCTATGGTTTCAGCCTGCATTTTTATTAAACTGCAGTACCAGAAAATGTCAGTGGTTGCTGGTATGATAAGCATGATTAAAACTGCACATGCAAAATCCCTGTCCCTGTTTGAGTGGTTTCTCTTTCTTGCCTCACTTCAAACCCCTGACCACCATTGTTGGACTTCAGTTCCCAGAGTGATACCTGTTCTCCAACCTTTCCAGCTTTCCCTTGTCCATCCACACTAGTAGTTCCAAAGGATTTTTCCAATTGCGACAACAAACTAACTGACCAGAGATATGGGGGATGCATAGGAAAGGGGAAGTTCTTTTTCAAGTTGTTAGCAAATTGTCCGTGGAGAAAATTAAATAGTAGTCCTCACATATGATCTATCCTGCCTAGATTTTGAAAGACAATCATCAGGAGACATAAATAACATTTTTCCATCAAGAATGGCAGCTTTGCACCTTCACCAGCTTCTGTCCCTATTGGAAAGCAGAGAGAGAAAAACAAACAACTTTCCATGGATTTGAAGGAGCCCTGTGCTCTCTGCATTTTGCTTGTAGCCTCTGGAAGAGGAGAGCAAGGCCAAGTGAGAGTTTGTGTTTGGGGGCTTGGTGCCTTGCCGCTGTTGCCAATTGTGGGTGGCGGGATTACAGTCACTTGTGTTGTAAACACAAAGGTGCACAGCCTAGCAGAAGCACAGAGTATAGCCATGCCTGTTTCAAACAAATTAGCCTTCTGATCTGCAAACTATTGGAAGAACATTTCTTGGTATCTTAGATACTTCAGTGGTAGAAATAGCTAGTGGCAAAGTTTAGCAGCTTATCCTACAGAAGGGAAAGTCATAATTTTGTGGAAAATAGGGAAGTATCCATGTTCCTGAGCTTATCTTAGGATCTAACTATGAAAACCCAAGGCATATAGAAGAAAACCTAAAAAGTCAAGCTAACTAGAGGCTTTTTGTACTTTGACCTGCTGGGCTAACTTTCTGACACTTGTATCTCTCATCCAGTTATTCACTCATGAGATGCATACACAAAATGATTCATGGTAAGTGACAGCTTTTATACCTCAGTGTGGTATGAGCTCTGGTACAGCAAAGCACTCACTTATGCTCAACTGAAGAAAGGCAAAGTTTAAATCAGAAGCAAGTGAAACAAATGATGATGCTGATGGATGGAAATGACTGAGGCCTCTGACTAACCACAGCACAGAAACCATCACTAAATGGAAGCTGCTACTTTTGTCACCATTGTGCGATTACAACTTGCAGGTGATACTTTTGAGTTCTCAACTGCAACTACGCTTTTCATTTTCATAATTAAGACAATGCTGCTGGATTCAGTCTTTCACCATCCCAAGCCACACCATTTGTTTGTTGCAGAACAACTCAATGAGAAAAAGAAAACTTTTCAGCCTGGTTCTCCAGGGCTAGAAGCGTTCTTTCAGTCAATTAACCATCTGGCAAAAGCTTTCCATCTTGAATACAAGAATCCCATGACACTAAACAGAACATATTTCACTGCTATGAACCAACAGAAATAAGATCTTCCATGTCACTACACAGGGTTTTTTTTCAGTAAGGCACAAAAAATGTGCTGGTACTGGGTCAGACCCTTGTGACAGGCTCTAAACACTGTCACATCAGGACAGTCCTACTCAAAATGCCTTAGAAGTTCCTGAGATGGAGGTTACATGTAGAGTCATCATGTTCAATAACAGTGTTGGATCTTTATCCGTGAATTTGCTACCACCCGTTTTCAATCTATTTTTATCTTTGACTGTTTCAGCATCCTGTGGCAATGAATGCTGCAGTTGTAATAACTTCATAGCCAGTGTCTCATGAACTCTGTAATAGGGCATGTCCCTTGTTATTAAGAACGTGCTTGCAGGTACTTCCACTGCTTCCAGTGGAATTTCTCTGTAATTTATCTTGCATAGCTAAAGGACAAATTTGTTACTTTAGGCCTCATAAACTGAATATGCATTATATTGAGTGCAAAAACTACAGGAGAGGATTTTGCTTGCACATTTCATCTCTAAACAGTTCTAAATTAAATGACTTACCTTCAAGTAATCACTTTAGTAGTGGAAATTAAAATTTGTAAACTTTGTCCAAGTTTAGGATTCTCCACCCTGTGCTAAGCATCTGGGACTAGCCAATACAGTTAGAGCCCTGAAAATGATACATAAAAAAACATATTTAAAAATTTAAACAAGTCTGTCACAACTGTACCAATTTTGCTTAAGGTAACCTGAATTTTGAAAACTCTTGCTTGGACTACCTTCACACAGGCATTTTAACACTGGGAAAAAAAAAAAAAACCAACTATTTGATTATACTTTAAAAATAACAAAAAAGACCTTTCTTAAGAAAACTGTTAGAAATTTTAGGACCCGATCAGAAGACTAGCACTTATATGAATTCATTATTTGCTTCAAAACAATTTATTCAGAAGTAATGGGACAGAAACAAATTAAAATGTCCCTTTAGATTTCACTCAGGGAAGATATTCTTTTATAGGTCTTTGACTCCAACCTTTTGACAGCTAAAATTAGCTTTGCATTACTGAAACAGATAATGCACCATCCTTATGATAGTCAGATATAATACAGTAAATACTGATTAGTTTTAACACGAGGTTTACAGCAGAAACATTTGTTAATTTGTATTAGTTTGTGTCCATGAATGATGTCTAGCTGTCATTTAGGCTTCACTATTTCCAAATTTCATTTAAAACTGATGTTTATGTCAGCTTTAGTAGCTTTTTGATTTTTTGAATAATACTTATATGTATATGCACCTTTATACAAATATTACTTTAAATCATTTTGATATAAAAATAAACATTCTCTTTATCTCCTGCTGCCTGCCAGACAGCTTGCTTATACAGGGAAAAAACACATCCTATTTCAGATTAAACATGTTATGTATTTTCAGGGAATGCAATAACCTTTATATAATAGCAGAAAACTGTACAGGAAAGTGATGATTTTATAGTGCCATAAAATGTGTCCTTTTCCCAGGATTTTCAAGACTGCAATATGCAGGTTGATACAATCAAAAACCAACTATATAATGGGGCTGACAGTGATGAGAATGACGTAAGACTATCATGTGCATAACACATAAGGTGGCTGCTTTGGGGTTTGGTGGCTTGCTTAAGCAATCACTGTTGGGAAGAAAACTCTGTCAGTGCACAAATTTTTAAGCCCCTGGCATGTCACACAGCCTGCTTGTCCAACACCCCTGACTATCCTGTTTATTCCAAAGGCTCTGATGTATTTCTTAATTAAATCTTGACAGTGAAATTGTAGTTTATGGAAACAATCTATGGTGGTTTGCGAGCCAGTGTCTGTGCATATTAAAACAGCACTTGACCAGATGGGGTTTTTACAGTTCAGTCAGGTATGCCTTGAAAGCATTATCAAGGATAAGTGGTAGCTATTTGAATAATAAGTACCCTATGTCTGCCTCTAGGATGAAACACAAAGCTTCTCAGGAAGCCTGCAGTGCTGTAAAGCACAGTCATAATGTTTGGTATTTTGTTCTGCTGCAAGAATCCACAGTTTACTAAGACACCAGGTTACTTTTCTGATCCTTTTCCCCCAGTAGCAGTGGTGTCTTACCAGTCCATGTAGCCAGAGGTGGTGTTATTCCCATTCTCTTTAATTCCCCTCTCTGACCTATATTCACTCATCTGCTTGTTAGTCTTTCACTTATAAATAGACTTTAAATGTTACTGTGTGACTTCAAACTTATGTCAATAGGTAACACCACCCACTCCTACTAAAGAGAAATAATATTTTTCATCATCTTACAAGTTTAGAGACATAATTAAGATAAATTTGAAACACTTTAAACATCTCAGTCCAAATGCATGCACATTTTAGAAGTGCTCTTATTAATATCTTTGTAATAATTTTCTTACTTCTTACAGTTACAGAGGTGATTTTTGTTACTGAAAAACAGTTAATGTTGCTTTTCAAAGGACAGTGTCTCAAAGTTAATCTCCCCCTTGATTTGAAATTCTGTTTTTCGTTTGGAGTAGTGACAGTTTGGACCTTGCTTGCCCTGCGGTTGCCCCTTAGTTCTTACCATCCCTTTATTTGGCAGAGCTGAGAACAGACATAAAGGTAGCTGTACTGCCAGCTGCTTACAGGACAGTAGCTGGCACGGGATGATGCTCTAGAAAGGCACAATTCATCATAGCAACTCATTTTACTCATAGTTTCATGGTCAGCACAAGAGCTGAAGTCAATAAGCTCTCCGAGTTTGAGCCAGAGGTGGATCTCTTGTGTGCTTCTCAAGGAGCGCCTGCATACTTGACCGCAGGTATCACTGTGAACGGCGCCAGACTTAGCACCTGCAGGGGCAGTTTCTTTGCCAGTTTTTTATAGTGGGCAATGCTGGAGCCTTGACCAGGGCCAAAGCAATCTTTGATTTGAGCCTATAATGCCCTCTCTGATGTTCTTCCCAGGCTCGTAGCCCTTGTGGCACAGGACATAGTTATCATATATTATTCTTATCACGTGTTTTTTCAGGTAAAAGCTAAGAACATGAAGACCCATATCCTAGCCTACCAGGGTAACATTTTTATACCATGACACTTGTATTTCGTGACTGTGATATGGCGTGAGGGTGTAAGAATTTGAAGATACAAAGGCTGCTCTTGGAGGAGGACAGACATGGTGCTGCCTGTGTACTCTTTACTGGGTAAAAAACTGGCTGGATGGCCGAGCCCACAGAGTTGTGGTGAATGGAATTAAATCCAGTTGGCAGCTGGTCACAGGTGGTGTTCCCCAGGGCTCAGTATTGGGGCCAGTTCCGTTTAGTATTTCCATCAATGATCTGGACGAGAAGATTGAGTGCAATAAGTAAGTTTGCAGATGTAAGGGAGTCAAGTTTAGTGCATGCACAGTATTGATAATAAGATCAGAGCCCTGGAGTAAAACAGGAGGGAAAAAGACAATGAAGCTACAGTGCAAGGGCAGCATATCCTCAGGACAAAATGGAAAAGGGAGAAAAGAGATTGACTGAAACCATAACAGGAGAGGCTTCATGAGATGTAACAGTTCACAATCTCCCAAAGCTTTTTCTAGGTCCCCTACAAACAGGGGAGCAATGGAGGCTGTTTTTATACATTGCTCGTTGGGATCAGAATTTGGGAAAGGCACTAGAGATGAAACACAAAGTTTAGGGGAAGTCCTCTCCCCTGCATCTGACAGATAATGGTGACAAAGTCAAACAGCAGTCCATCAGTTCTGTGGGTAAGACAGAATTAAATAGGACGATTGTGTATCTATCTCAGATATATTTCAATATAATTTAAAAATAGTAGCCTGCTAGTTAAATAAAAATAATAGATGTTCTTTCTGGAACAAATTAGTTTTTTCCAGGATCCTAAATAAGATCCTAACATTAATGTCATAAAATGAGATATTAATATTTATACATGTAAATGATAAGAAAAGGAGAATTTTAAGAAACACATTTTACACAGTTGCAATTTAAACCATATATTTCCTTAAATAAGTGTAACTGTAAGAAATAGTATCCAAGGAGCTTAGACAAATTATCAGACTGATATTTCTAGATGCAAAGTCATTAAAAATATCTTCAGAACAATCTCCAGATTAAAAGTGACACACTGAAGGATGATTTAATTTATTGTCTGACATTGAGTAAAGTGGGTTTCTGTTGCCTAGAAATGTAAAATAAACAAACTGTGAACACCCAAAGTGCAGATTCCAAAGGAAATACACTGAAACTAAAAGTATTTGTTGCGAATCTTCCTAATCTTAGGACATACTTTTTGCATATTATGCTTTTTGCATAATTGGGTTTTGCTGCTGTACCTGAAAAAATGATCACATTGTAAAAATGGACTGGTTAAACAAGCGACATTTTTAGGCTTATTTGGGAAGATAAGTAGTCACTTGGTTTGTATGCATACATGTACATGAAGAGCATACAGAAAAAACCCTGCAAGCCCAAAACCGCCCTATAAACACTATGTCAACAAATCAATATATTGTTCACTTACAAACAATCAAAAGTTAGAAAACAACAAGCTTAAAACTGTCATACAACTTGCATTCAGCTCCTTTGCACACTGGCTTTTTCATACAGTCTTTCATTGGGCCACACTTCATTATTTTTCCCATGGACCCTGCTACAATTATTGGTCAAAGATACCGTGCCCACTGAACAGACAAATCCTATTACCTTTTCCAATTAATACTTTTTCCCTCACTGTGCGTTAGAATTGCTCACTCCCTAGTGGTCTTTTTCAGTGGTGTTCATCACTGTAGACTTCTTCTGAAGCCCAGTGAAGGCCTCTGCCCCAACCCCCCGTGGGCTTGCAGCATTGTTCTCATTTTGAAAACAGAAAGAAGACACTCACCAGTATCTACTAATTGCAGGATCCCAGATTAAGAAGAGCATAGGCTTAGTTGTTAGAGGTTTTTGAACTGCACAGCGCTTTTATTTTTACTTAGAGGATATGCCTCCTGGGTATCAGCTTTTCAAAGCAGCTTATCACTTCTGCAAATCAGAGATGGGCTCTCAAGTCAAGAACTGAAGACTACACAGAGGGACTAGAGCTTTACTTAACTGACTTCAGAGAGTTTGTAAGTGATATTAGGACAGAAAGAGGGCTAAAACGCATTTTAAGATCCAGAGGCAAATGTCTAATCCTGAAGTCTTTATTTTCTTTCCTCTTTCATTACATACGCTTTGATTCTGTAACAAAGCAGGCAGAAATCTGACACACAACTACTCCCTTCTCTATAAAATTCTGACTTACGCCCTCTTAGGTTGCACCATCTTAAGGTTGCACAAGCTACACCTGCTGTTTTCTCTCAATACAGTTATTTTGCAGAATCTTATTCCTTTTAAAAACAACACAAAGGAGAGCCCTGGGAACATCCATCATGTATCCTTACCCTGACACACAGGCTTAATACCCTTGGATCGTTACCACCAGCTTCTTTAACCGAGCTAACAGAGCAGAAGAAAGTGCTTTAAGTTGCTAATGTTTCTAGGCTGACCACTAGCAGAAGATGGGCACCCATTTTGCCAGTGGGTGTTGCAGCTGCTGGCTGATAGGAGACAAACATAGAGATGGTGGGCACGGGGATTTTTTCCCAGCTTTGGAGAGTAAGCACTAATAACCAGCCACTTCCAACCTGTCTCTTCTCCACCAGTTTCTCTCTTCACACTAATCTGCTCAGAGCACTTTCCCAGGAGGATAGGTCCTTTATCGTGGGATGCCCACAAGTCTTCCCCCTCACTGTCACTTCCCATCTCCCTGCTCTCAAAGTTCTGAAGGAACTGCTGTAAGGACTTTAACAGTGACAAAATGATTCAAACTGCTGTAAGGATTTTAATAGTGACAAAATTATACATTTTTCCTTAACGTCCTTCTCTGAAACAACCCAGCCATTTTAGTTCATCCTGCTACAATTCATCCTGAGGCACAAAATCAGCATGACAATTCTTTTTTCTTTTTTTTTTTTCCCCACAAAGCTACAAGAAGTCAAAAATCACATCTTACAGTGGAAAACATGTGGGTAGTTTTAGGCACCATCCCCTGAATGAATTTCATTATGATTACATTCATCTCTAAGGTATGAAGTAGCAATTCTATTTTTCTCTTCACTCTTCACTAGCAAACCTGGAGATTCAATAATGTCATACAACATATTGCATTATGACAGCAGAGTGCTGATATGTCCTACACAAGCATTTGTCATTTTAGGTGTGGGATGGTTCTTCAATATATTCAACAACACTTTAAAATATTTGCCTAAATTAGATTTTTTTACCTTCTGTTACACAAATCCAGATTCTTTTCATCCATACAGGGACATTCAAGTTAAACGGAGCTATTATCAACACTAACAGAAATATTTTATAGGAAATGAAAAGCCCTATGAAAAACAACAGGATGCAGAACAAAGATACTGTATTCTCTTGCATGTATAGTAATAGTAAAAATATGCCAGTCTGACCAGAGGTTTTTAATTAACTAAGGAATAGCCAGACTATTGGTATAAATATTGTAGTGCTCCCTGTTCTATTGAGAAATGTGCACACTCAGAACTAAAATACTTACTCTGTTTGCAATGACAGGTCATCCATTCCTCTCAAACACAACTATTAACTAGTGCTACAGGTAACATAACTGAAGGGATAACCAAAAAAAGTTTATAGTTTAATGTTAAAGTTAATCTTACATTTGGAAGGCAGTTGTCTACAATCAAGATAATGCTGTTATTTTCATGTCTTGCTCCCAGCACTTTTAATGAACAATGCTCAGGATATGAACACATTTTGAAGAAACAGTGATCTAGAATATCACACATGTATCACTTTTCCCTGCTCAAAACAGCTGGCATAACTGCAGTACTTCTACATGTTTCCAGGTTAGTTCTTATAAGCAATATCATAGTTTAGACATGTCACCAGCCTCTACTAAGATGCCTGCAGAGAGCAGCAGTGATTACAAAAGTCATTCTGGAACATAAAGTAGCGAAGGTTGTATTGTATAGTTTCTAACATTGCATTTGACACCTTATGTTCATTAGCTAAGTCACAATTTATTAGAATAATTTACTAAACAAAGTTTTGTTAGTGTGTTTCCTTAATTTTTTGCATAGTTTACTTTTTGTTTTCTTCCTTAAGTTATTGCTATTAATCCTTGGTGTGGAACCAGCCTAATTGTTTGCACTCAACTTATTTGAAACTTGCCATGACTTGTAGAACTGAGAAAAGTTACTACTTAAATACATTAGGCAATGAACTTTACTTTTAAAAATATATATACTCCTTGTTTTCCTTAGAATATTCCTACTTTTCTTTTTTTTAACCTTCCCTGAAGGTCTACAATGTTAATATCTACTGAACTTCAAGACTTGTTCTGGAATGATGGTCCAAGCACAGACCATTGCTTTTCTCTGGTAAATGCATTCTGGGTTGTGGCCCAACTCTGACAACTAGACCCTAAACAAAGAGCATTTGTGGCAAACTGGAGGAAGAGCCCATTTAAAAAGAGATAGCCATTGTCCTCAGTGAATCTCAAAGCACTACATTTAGGTAGGAATAATCACCTGCATAAAGCTATGAGGAACTCTGCTGAGAGGGACCTAAGGGATCACAAGCTGGACATGAGTCAGCAATGCCATGCTATTGGAGGAAAAAAAAAAAAAAGAAAGAAAATATTATACTGTAATACATAAAACAAAGATATAAAAAAGCATCAAAAAGAATAAAATCCTTTTGCTCACCACTAACAAGGCATCACCCAGACCACTCTATCCATTTTTGAGCACTGCACTTTGAAAGAGGCAGGGACATATTGAAAAGCACCCAGAAAAGAAGAAGGAAAAAATTCAAAGAGCTAGAAAATGTGGCCTAAGAAGAAATATCAAAGAAATTAAGTTCTTTAGTCTAAACAAGGGAAGCAGGGAAAAAGCACGTTTGAAAGCCTAAAGGCTGATGCAGTAAGGGAAGGAATAAAAGTCTCCATGCCCACCCAGAGCACAGCACGAAGGTGTGCATGGCAACAAGGAAGGTTTAGCTCAAATTTTTGTGACTGCGTTGGAAGACCGTGCCTAGGAATTGTTTTATTTCTATTGCTGGAGTGCCTTAAACAAGAGAAATATAATTATTTGTCAGATGTGAGAGTAACATTGGCATGGTGGGATAGTCAAAATTACTGCTCAAATCTGGTTTTCAAGCAGATTATATTACTGCCTTGCACACACAATTTTCACAAAACAAGTTTTGCCTTCACAGAAACTTGAAATTGTGACTAACATAACTGAGTGTTTGGCTAGTGTAAACAAGGGGCTTTAAGGGGTAGTAACTCTTTGAATTTTATTTTTGTCACCAGCACAGAGACTCTGACTTTTTGGATAGTTTTCTTCCAACACGTTTTATTTAGATTCACCATTTTTTAAGAGGGGTTAAAAAAAATAAAAATTAACACCAAACCCAAACTTGTGGTCCTCAGAAGTCTATCATTGCTCATTTCTGGCAAACTCAACAAATACTCAGATTTCTATATAAGCTTTTATTTAAAAAACACTTATCAAGCATACTTACACACTTGTTTTGATTTTATCTACTTCATGTCTTCTTTTTTATGCCCTCTCTAAGACTCTTCAAATTCAGTGAATTGTCTGGAGGACAAAACATCCTCTGCAGTTTACCAAATTGTGGTAAGGTTCCTACCTATCAGAAGAATGCTAATGCAGGAAGCGGGGGACATTTCAGACTAAAGTCTTGTTACTGGGTTTCAGAGAACATAATTGCACACTTGGGAGGCAGTAACTTCTTAATTACAGTCCTCTGGGGAGTGGGAGGAATCAAAGTGCTAGCATGTCTGGAAGGGACTTGACACAAGTAGCCAAAGTGGCCTGATCCTATCAGAGCAGAAAACACTTGATCTGTACTCAGAAAGCACCCAGCCTTCTTCAGGCGCTCTATAATTAAGTACTTAAAATTTGCTCCCCTCAGTGCACTTTTCTGTTTCTGCTCTTCTATCAGCTTCATCACTTAAATCACCAGCATGGTTAACCAGCACGGATTTCTACTTCCTACCTAATGCATGCTCCAGTTTCAGTGGAGGGAGAAGGGATCATGGCTAAGGCACTGGGCTGGGGGTCAGGTGCGACAAATCTGAGAGTTCAGCTATCATTTTCTGCACAACCCATGCTCCAAGTTTTAGGTGTCTACCATGAGACACATCAGCTGAACGCACACAGGAATACTGAGTGTATGAAGTGATTCTAGAAATAATTGATTTTTTAGAAGTTAGGGCCTGGACATTGCAAAGAACTTATGCTTGAGAACAGTGTTGAAGCATATGCTAATTTTATTTATTTCAAAATCTCATCCAAGCTTAAAAAGAACTAAACCACATTGCTGCATCAGGACATGTGACTGACTAAAAAAGGGACTATCCACACCATTTCTAAAGTGTGTCATTTAAAAAGGAATGCAGTTATTCATTCTTCAACCATGAGCCAACCTGCAGCTTATGGCAGTTAGAAACAAGCGCTTTCTGCTTTTTCATAACTGTCTATGCATGCATTTCTTGTACTCTCCTCCTTACTCTCCAGCCCTAGCGCCAAACAAAATCAGGATCTTGGAGCTGAAAGAGAAAACACTGATAAACCTAAAGGTGGTTTCCTTTACAAAGCAGCGTGAAGCAGGTACTTATTTTAGCTAGAGCAGAGTGCTGTCCAGCCCTCCAACCACCACCAATCCAGAGACCACTTTGTAAACCACTGTTCTGGATCATCTTTCATACACAACCCACATTTCACAGGGGAAAACAATGCAAGAAACTTTCAGCGTTATTATCTGTAAGTTCGCTTCCTGCAAATACAGCAAACCGCTATATCCATGACAGCTAGTTACCACTAACACCACCAGAGATGTCCTCTGACTTGGGTAAACTCACCCATGGCTGGAACAGGGTGGAAGATGATGAAATTGCAAGCCTAGGCATCTCTTTATATAAAATGGGTCATTTTTTAATGCTTACCACAAAGAAAGGAAAGAAACAAGGACAATGCACTGTAGAATGACTGAAGCAATCTTTTTTAAAAATTGTGTGTAACCTGTAACTGCAGAAAACTAAACGTTTGCAGACAGCCTTACCAAACTTCAGTTGAACTTTGGCGCTAGAAAGACATACTGTACGAGGCCAGTGCCTCATTAATACAGCCACAGCACAGCAATCCATGAAGGAAGAAATGAGGGAGGAGGACTGAGCAAATTTAGCTCTGAATCCCACTGAAGAGAATGTCACACTCACACCCCCTCAGCAGTGGGCTTTTCATATGGCTGCATCCAGGATGGTTAGTGGCTGAAAAGAGAAATTGCTACTGCTGAGAGCGAGCACACCGGTCAATCATCAGCCTAGTGCCTTTTTGCTGCTATCCTTCTCAGTAGTAGTACATCTTTTCCCCTGTTAATATATGTTCCCTTTAACCTAGTCCTCATCTGGGTTGAGATGGCATGTATTTGCTTTGTAGGAGAAAGGATAGAATGAGGCATGTTGATTTCATGTTGTAAGTTTTGGTTGAAGAGCTATATCAAAGTGAAGGATTTCTGTGGTTTTTCAAAAACAGGGTTTGCTTAATAGACTTTTATCGCTCAGTGAACAAAGCGAGTCAAATATGTGTTTTGCTGCAAATCCTGTAGACAACACTAGCCAGAATATATTGCATATACTTATCACCACATAGCACATACCGCTTTCTCTACTGTAAGCAACAGCCTAAGAATATTCCTCTTCCGTTTCCCCATCATGTAAAAAAATCCAACTGTTTCATCTTGGGGTCTGTAAATCTTTATATGAACTACTTCCAAGACATCCACCAAAAACAATTAGGGAGGCAAAAAACCAAAACCATTGCATTACTCGTGTGGGACATCAGAGTTATCACACTGGGACCTGCATTTCTACTGGAAGATTCTTAGTAGTCTACAAATTGGGTGGCAGAGGGGAATGTTGAAAAACACTGCAGAAGCTGTGATATCTGCATGGTCGACAGCAGAAGACACATATCCCTTGAGAGAGGCCATGAAAATAAAGGAAATAATGTGCACAGAAATATATCCATTGGAATGTTATTGTCTAAAATATTAAAGTGGAAGGTCTGATGAAAATCTGAGAAAAATTGGGACTATCTGTAGTTAATATGATGTTAACAAGAAGGTTAACAAGAAAAACACAACATAGGTTAACTGGCCAGAAGTTACTCTATTTACAAATAATGGAATCTTAATAGAGGAAAAAACACATGAAGACAAGCCAACATTTTATGCTGAACAATTATTAATGTACCAACAGTCTGAACATTAAGTTAAGGTTGCATAATGAGGCTAACTGTCTGTGGAGCTGGTTCAGTCGTAAGACTGTTCTCTGCTTAATGGGTGCCATAACCATTAAAGATGAAACACAACATTTGGAAGGCAGAAATAGACACAAAGCAGAAGAACATCATAGCAGACAAAAAGCTCTTGTTCCATTCAGACCTGGGCACTGCACAGCAGGGTAAAAAGAAAAGACAATTGTAGTCTCTCTTTATCTCCCACTGTCCTAAATTCTGAAAGCTAAAGCCAATATACACTGTCTCTTTGCAGGGAACACCCCCAAAAGCCAACCTTAGCTTAGGGAATAAATCTTACATGGTTCCCTCTACAGTTAATGGATAGAGAAATGTCCCTCAAGAGAATAAATCAGAGCAGAAACTTGCCTGTAAATTTTCTGGATTACCCTCTAGGATACTAGATTAGGAGAGGTGTCTGACATGACAAAAGGCAGAGCTTCAATCCAAAGGGACTTGGCCATAAATTTGAGGCCTGGGCAAACAAACATCATGAAGTTCAACACAGCAAAGTGCAAAGCTATGCACTATGGGAAGAATAACCCCAGGCATCTGCAAAGGCTGGAAAACAAATGGGCTGATTAGCGGCCCTGCCAG
Source organism: Harpia harpyja (assembly GCF_026419915.1). Lineage (NCBI taxonomy): Eukaryota > Metazoa > Chordata > Aves > Accipitriformes > Accipitridae > Harpia > Harpia harpyja. The sequence goes on from NC_068947.1 coordinate 36,071,576, forward strand.
AAAAGTTCTGAGGTTACAGTGGATGCCAGATTAATATAAACCAACACTGCACTCTTGTCACAAATAAGGCACATGACTGCATTAAGAGAAGAATGTCCAGCAGATTGAGATGTTATTATTCCCTCCCCCAGTCAGCACTGCTATGGTCGCACTTGCAGTACTTCATCCACTTTTGGGATGAGGGATGAGTTCAAGATTGATGTGGAGAACCTGGAGACAGTCCAGTTGCTGAGATGGTCAGGGCCCAGGGCACATGACTTGTGAGGAGAGGTTGAGGAGCAGGGCTCATTTAGTCCTCAAAGAAGGGATGATGCAGTACAACTACCTGAAGGGAAGTTAAAGACAATGGAGCCAAACTGATTTTGAGATCATTGGCATATGAGATATATTGGCAGGCAATATAACAAAGGATGACATTCACAAATAGTGTCCTGAGAGGTTCAGGCTGGAGACTAGAAAAAACTTTCTCACTGGGAGGATAGTGCAGTACTGTTGCCCAGAGAGCTTGTAGTGTCTCAGTTATTGGGGATTTTCAAAACTCCTCTAGGCAAAGCCATGGCTGACCTAGTCTCTAATGTTAGCAAGCATTCAGCTACAAAGAGGCTGGACAAGGTGACTTCCAGCTGTCCCATCCAACCAAGACCTCTGTGATTCTGTGACTCCCCACAGGAGACTCACTATTAATGGGTTTCGGGAGACAAGCATCCTCACACAGAATAAAGCCATGTGAGTGAACCTCTCTTTCTAAGCCTGCAGGAGAATACAAAGCTTCAAATCTCTTTTGCCATTCCTATAGGTTGCATGAATTAGAAATAAAAGCTCACTGCACTCTTTCCTATTTCACCTAACCTATTAATATTACAAACAGTGCTTCAATGTAAGCATCTGTAGAATCAGCCTCACACCTTGCAACAGGAAAAAAAAAAAGCCTTTGAAAATAATGTGGCAAGGAACACAGATATTCGTCAGCTACATTAACAATTTCTCAACAATAAACAAATTAATGGTGAAAGTAAAACAAAGGAGTAAGTTTCAAGTTGGTTATTGCAGGCTGGGGAACAAATTAAGCATGGGGCACAGTTAACAAAATAGATCTAGACATCACATGATCGGTAACTGTAGGTCTCAAACAAGTCTCTGGCAGTATTTTTTAAATTGTTTTCAGTAGTGGAGTACCTTATTTAAATGAGAGGATTTTGATGGGCACTGCATGTCCGCTATGGGAGGGGAAAACCGCATACTTAGAAGTAAAGCAATCTGAATACGTGCCCAGAATTCAAAAAAATGTTTTTTGTTAGAGATTTCTTTTAACACACATTCAGAGGGTTATTTAGCACAGTCCTCTCCCACATTTGTGGTTTTTGCATTTCTGTATTTCTTGAATAATATCAGGAGTAGGAATGTTGCAAAATAGTAAGAAAAGGTTTTTCAAGGTATTTGACTAAGCCTGAAGCAAGAATTACAATACTTGACATCCCACAGACAGCTTGTTATTTCAGAAAGTTTTGCAAGTTCAAGAGACTTACATGCTATTCATTGGGTAAACATTCAAAATTGCCAAGGCTTATCCAAACAGAATTTCTTTGTGATTAACACAACACTAACCATCCATGTCATATCTAAAGAGTAGCAGAAGCATGTCACAGATGAAATAATAGATACCCCTTCCTTGCTTCCACATCTCTCTTGGGAGCAGTGTACTATAAAGATTTTTATCAGAACAACTGCAATAGCTTCAGAGGCAAAAAAAGGAAGGAGTTATAAAGGCCATTCCATACAAACAGTGCTAAAGCTCAGATTTAGCATCTTCAAAAGGATCAACCTTCATTTCTAAAATTTAGACCCCATCTCTCTCTCCCAAGGGCGCATTCTCCTGGAGGGGATTTCAGTAGTAGTCTTCCTGTTCTTAAGCGCTGCAGGGTAGATAGCACTACTGAATAACCTCTCAGGAGACCAGAACAGAGTAACTCCTGCCCTGTATTTCTCATCTGTACAATTGTAGGGGGCAAATGAGAAGTGACATTAGCTGCTTGCTTGATGTTTCAGCATGGGCAGTAAGATGTGGATAAAATTAATCTGTACTTGACCAAATTAGAAATGGGTAGCCATACCTACTTGAATTTATGCCAGTAGACTCAGTAAGTTAGGGCAGAAACTAAGCAGCAACTTATGAGATTGCCATCATCACCCAAGAGCTTGGTTTATAAATAATAGTTGATTGGCAGCAACTCAAAGGGTAAGAGATAGAAAGATTAATGCCCAGTAAAAGGACTTAGCAGTGTTGTTTCTTGTGGAAGAAAGTACAAATTACAAGTGACTAGGTGTGTCTGCAACACACTATCAAGAAGTACGTGGTTGTACTCACTTTAGAGAGGAAAGGGCTCTGAGGTGAGAAGACAACTCGTACATTTTTACTGGGGCAGGATGGGGGAGGGGAGCAAGGGGGCTGTACAGCCAGAGGCATTGCACTGCATGGGAAGCAGCAGCATACAAACCCAAAAGGGTTAGGGCTGAGCCAACGTCAGCGTTTCTCACACTATAAATGCAGACAAGCATTATAAATAGTGAAAGAATGCCCACAAATATATACATATGTTAACATAGAAAACAATGTTTACCTTTCTAAATAATTTTGTGTGGCTCATCTACAGCTGTAGTAAAATCCTGACCTTTGTTAAGATTTATGGAGAGAGTACTATAGGGAAAAAGAACAAAAAAAGCTGTTAAGAGAAACTTCTAGAGACCTTGAAGTAAGCACTTCAAAAAGGAAAGAAAGAAATCAGATTTGTCCATCTGTTTTTACCCAGTACACAGGAAGTACATTTTAGGTAATGCACTGAAGGATCAGTAAAAAGACCTTGACTATTCTTCCAAGTCCTAAGGCTGTCAGAGACAAAAATACTAATTTTGCCATCAGTAAGTCAGTCAATACCTTAAATAATTAAATTGATTAACAAGACAAGCCTGTAGCTAAAGATGTCACCATGAACAGCCAGTGGTGAAAATTAGAATTCCCTTTTCTTCCCTTTGAAAGTCTTCCCTATAAAATGTGAGGTGGTAGGCATTATTGTATTATACGCAAATAACTCGTCTGACTATGTGCTGATACAGATAATAAAATTCTAGCTATGATCAACCCACTTCAACACAGAGGGAAAGTTTCCCACAACAGGATGCCTTCAGCTATAAAATTTTGCACCCTATGATGAACAATGATGCATTATAACCAGAAATGAGGCCTAGATCCTGCCCTTAATCTATAAGCACATCTACTGACATTATTTCTGAAAGGCTTAACTGGCCTTTATGAAATTACATGGCTATCTTTCTGCTCATCAGTGATGAACTACCAAGGGCATTGCAAAGACCTAAGTCTTAATAGAACTTCTATAATCTAGCTGCTGATTTACTGATCACACAGTATCCCCAAGCAGCAGATAAATGTTGTGTGACGACAGTTTTGCAGAAATCTGGGCCTTTGTACAAGAGCAGAAGCCTAGCAATAGGTTAGAAAGCACACACAGCATGAGGCCAAGGCAGGATAGATAAACCACTGAGCTGTCAGGCCAGTTGTCTCTCACGAACCCAAACTAACAATCTTAAAATTGACAAAAGTTCAGTTTCTTTCTTGTCATAATCTAAAGTAGAATTCAGCCTTCACCTCATCCTACTCATGACAAAACTCAGGTCAGCTCTCTCTTTTCCTTCTTGTGCCTTCTCTAGCTGTGAAATGAGGATTAGCCATAGATAATCTGGCCTCCAGGTCTTGCAACAGATAGATGAAACTGTACCTAGTGTTAGAAACATTTTGCAAGCTGAAAGCCTCCTATCTGCCAGTCTTTCATGATCTCTTTTCTACCAGAACTAGAAGACAGACTTGTTGTGACACCAAAGGAGAAGGGAGACAATTTTATAAGTTATATGCCTGCTTATCACTTTAATTTTGTTACCTCTCGGGCTTTGTTACAATTTTGCTGTTACTCCCTACAAGTTTGCAAAAATTGCCATACAAAGTCAAAAGTTCCTGTTTTAAAAGAATATTTCAAGGCTGAAGCAATACTCTGGAGCTAAACACTGCACCCTATACTTCCTTTTTAGATACCTGCAATCACTACTGACTCAGCATAAGGAGATGGTTAACTCAAGGGCTAAGAGTCATTACAACAGCTGTAGTGGCTGCATGGCTAATTATTTGGGGATCTGTACCTGAAAAAAAAAAGGTACAGAAGGGTTGCACACCTACCTGTTCTTTCCCTTATTTTCAAACGCATTGAAATGTAGCCCCTCTGGGGCTTGTCCTCACAAGGCAGACAGTAAATCCATGTAGCAAGTTGTTACCCTGTGCCTTTAATCGCAAAGTACAAGTAATCACTCATTATCATGAATTTCACAAATATCATGAAAAACATCTTACCTAAGGATTAACAGATTAACAAACAGATTAGTTTCAAGCAACCTCCTGTTCTGTTACCTTCTGATATTTAGAAGTAAAGAATCTCTAGTTCACTCCTGTTAGAGTCTCCCACTCAGTAATCCCTTAAGTGGGGGCAGTCCTCATAGGGACTTTTAGCCAGGGCAAAAGTATTCTTTTAAGTGAGTAGGTAATCCAGAAAAGAAACGGAGGTTTCCTCGGTGGAACCACAAAGGGAAGAAACTGGTAAATTATTTTGTAAAAGCAGTTTGTTTCATTCGTATCGAACATGAAATTAAATGCTCCAAGCAGCACTGAAAACAGTAATTAACTTTCATCTTCATGTAATACCAGTGACATTTTTCACCACAGCATGCATGGTGTTGGAAATAACTGTTGCTTAGGGTACTGAACTTATTTACAACCAGACAATCACAAATGAGGGAAAGAGAGAGAGAAATACCAAAAGATAACTATATTCCCCAGAAAATTCAGTAAGAATAGGTGAACAACACTGGGAGGCACTTCCCACATACACAGCCGTGTCCGGCTGACAACGAAGCTGAAAGGCAAAAATGGTGTTGCACCTCCTGCCAACTTATAGCAATAACTTTTCTTGTAAACAAAAGAGATCTCTGCTAAAAGGCAGCATGTAAAAAAAAAAACCAAACAAAAAACACACAAAGACCCAACACCAAAAAATCCCACAACATCTGGAAAATTAGAAACAGTTTTGACTATGCCACCCCTTCATATGTGCATTGGGGCTGCTTTTTTACTTTGGTAGTATTTCTGTGTTCCCTTGTCAGCAGTGATGTTTAAATGAAAAGGTAGGAAAGCTTGAGACCAAATTCCTGCATGTCTCCCATCCACTCCCCTTGCCACTCCGAGCAAGGGGAGAAGGGGGTGGGGCGGCAGAAGGAAGAACATGCACAAGTGAGAAGATCTGTTAAGACCACATTTTAACAGAAACCACTATAAATAAGCACTTGGGGAAATCATAGCATGCGGTATGTAAGAAGTGAGCGCAATAGCTGCGGTTGGCTCCCTGCCCCAGTCCCAGCATTGACAGGAGCGGGGGACGCAGCCTGCTTGGCCTGGTGGCTTACAGGGCCAGCATCGGCTTTCTGGGGTGGTGTTGGGTGCATTTGCAGGATCTGGTGGGAAAGTGTTTGAGTACTTTGAGATCTTGGTAAGCTTAACAGTAGTGGTTTTTTAACAGTAGCTACTTTTCAAAAAAATGTTAGAGGGACAACAGTGTAGAGGAAAAGACACTCTCTTGGAGTATTTTAAGGATTTTCTACAAATCAAGCAGTTGTGGCTAGTATATCAAAACCTTTTAGAGTCTGAATGTTAGGAAGATCCTGGCCCTCACTTCAATTATTTATTCTCCTGTCTCCAACATATCCTATCTATATGCCAATGCTACATGTCCACGTTTGACGTATAAAATGTGTTCAATTAGAATGAAATACAATTGTGTCATGAAATTAGGTATAGCGTAGCTGCGCAACAGGTGTTTGGCTTTTTCCCCCATAGAGAAGAAAATAAGTTTATATGCAAAGAGATCACACAAATCCCTTCTTTTGCCTTTACAACCTTGAATATACTATACCATAAACACGTATACAACATGTGAATAATACATATATCCTAACACTTGAAAGAGTAATAAATATTATCACTAACAACTCTAAAGACAATACTTCCAGGAAAGATTTCCAACTTTTACAAGGCTTCCTTGGATTTACAGGCACAAGTTCAGATGCAAGACTTATCCAATAAAGTTCTCCTAGAGCTCCTCTCTGTGATAATTTACTCCTTTGAGTCCCTGTGGGACAGCATCCAAACCCTTCATAGGACACCCTAGCTTTTCAAAATCTCCAGACTGCTGGAAAAAGCAGTAGTTGGCAATGTTCACAGCTTTTTGCAACTTCAGTCCTCTTCTTCATTAGGAGCTTTCAGGCTAAATTATTAAAAACCTGGCAAAATTCCTAGGATAGTCTTTTCTTAACACCCCCAGGGGACTGATGGGTTTCTTCCCAGCTGATTTCTTTCCTGGCTCTCTTCTCATTGTAAACTACTTCTTTCCCTCCTTTGAGGTCCCACTGTTCAACTACAAAAGGAACGAATGACTCCTGTGGGTGCCTCACCAGGCTGTCCCTGACAGAAACTACTGTTGCTGACCCCAACACCATGCACATCCAGGGGCTCGGTGGTTCTTGCCCACCCAGCTTACAAAAACCCACACACTTCAGCAAGGTTAAAAGCACAAAACATCCCCAAACCATAAACTGCATATCCTCTACCTTGTTCTTTGGCCGATTTATGCCACTTCAATACCCCGCTGCAGGCATGCTGGTTGCTATCATTTGCTTCAGGGTTTCATGGGTTTCATTGCAGGAGGCTTTCTGTGGCACCTCGCAGCAATGCCTTTCGTTGTATTGACCCAGCTTTAAGTGTTCATGCTGGGGCAGGAGACACGTAAGATTGTGCTGGCTGTTTTAACCATCTAGAAAACTACACAGATAAAGTGATCCAGGGAAAAGGGTCTTTGATTCTTAAAAGGAAGTAATTTACTAGGGAAGAGAATAATTTATTTGTTTCTTAGAGGAAGCACTAATCCTACTAAAGCCAGTGGGCAGTGAAGAGAAGGAGGTTGAAATAAAACGTCATCATATAGATCTGCCAAACAATCCCTACAGCCCAGCTGTCCAGAGTATTGCACTCCAAGCCTAATTTGGTGAAGTCAATGCACCTTGTTTGCAAGACCTAGGCCAGCAAATACCCTCAATCTCTGCAGATGCAATCAGTGGGAGGAGGAGAGCTGACACTGAACCTCAAGACTGAGGCACAGTCAGTTTCTAGGACAGAGAACATAGCACCTGTTGGGCTGTGAAAAGCCCCAGGAGGGTGGAGGCATCAGAAGGGTGAAGGGTTTAAATTGCCCAAAGGCATCAAGAAACAGTGTTTCTTCCTACCCCAAGTTATTTTCTAGAAGTGTATTTATTGTTCCATCTCAACAGCTCAGAAAAGTTTTTGTTCATCAGACAGATCATCAATACGTGAGGCTCTGAAGCCAAGGTCTAAGAGCAGAATTGGGTTTTGTCCACCTCCTGACTCTAAATGAGGATAACCTGATTGTGAGCTACAGCAAAATAAAAAGCAGCTGAGAGGAGAGGTTAAAAAAAAAAATTTTAAAAATCAAACCCCATCGCTAATCAGGTGTTCTGGAGCTGGACTAATCTTTGTTTGATGCCTTCAGTTTTGACTCAAGCATCTTAATTCAGAATGGTGATGCTCTTGCTGTAACCAGGCTGGTAACAGAGCCTTTCAAACCTGTCACCAAGACATCACAGTGATAGTCCATCTGCTTCTCAGCTGAGGTTTTTAAGAGACACCACCCACTCCAAGGTGGGGTATCAGTCTTTGTAAATTTAGAGCTAGACACATCCACTTCAGGGACTGTGCCCTGCACTCTGCACAGTCTGTGGTATTCCTGGCACTGGAGGTGTAGGTGGTCAGAGAACAAAATAATATTTAATGGGCTGGGAATAAGAAATCTTGCAACACCTTGTAAGAGTAGTTTAAGATATTTTCAATACCAGTGACTTAGAGGCAGAGAAATTAAAAAGTAACCGATTTATTTCTTTTAAAAAGAAAAAAAAAAAAAAGTCTGCCAGACTTTCCAGCAGATTTAGCACAGAGATTGGGCAGTTTTCTACTGCTCTTTATACTCCATTAGCAAAGGTTTTAAAAGCCAAAATACTTTCTCTTCTTTAAGAGAAGACAGCTGTGTGCTTTACAGGACTGAATAGATTACCTTGCCATTTCCTGTAGGCAGTCATGGTGGTTTAAATGTATCGGGCTGTCCCTGGTCTGAAGTTAAACGCAAATGTTTCCACAAGGCAGTAAATCTAGAGGAGGAAGGGGAGGGGAAAAAAATCACTATGAGAGAAAAGGTTCAAGCACATGATGGGGGAAATCCTCCTAAGCAGGTGCAAGTTTCAATATTTAGGATAGTATGGGAAGGGAGAGATCCCTATGGAGCTGCATCTTGCAGCACAGGCTGTGGAGTGCAGAAGGAAGGAAGGTGCTTGCAGCACCTGTCTTTTTTAGAAAATCCTTTTTCTTTGTAATGGTTCCTAAGGGGAGCGATACAAATAGGGCAGCCTCACACTGGGACAACACACTTTCCAGGAAGGTTGCTTTGTTCCTTTCTCAATACCGCAGATGCCCACATACAAAGCCACTGAAAACCTTACCTTCTAACTAGGAGCAAGCATGGGTACTACTGCCAACCAAAGGGAAAGGTCAATCAGGAAAAGAGACAAGAAGAAAAGACTGTTGCCCCAACTGAAGTCATTAAGCACGTCAGCATACCCACTAGAAAGCACTCCTCAGCTCTCTTCATCTCTTTTTGAAGGTGGATTTTATGTTTGGCACTCCTGCTGGTGTAAACACCTCTGCTGGAAAACACACTCAATAAGCAGGTTAGGGAGTACCACTGAGAGCAGAGGGGAAGATGACAACCAAAGCGTAGGCTGGGGCGAAGAAGATCTAGAGGTTTGCTCTGTGCTCTTTCCCATCCATTTCTTCCGGGGGGTAGGACAAGGCACTAAGCCTTCCTATACTTTCTCTTCTTTTTTGAAAGAACAAGGTGTAATATGAAACTCCCTGACACTGAGAATTAGTTTGAAAAGGGCTTTAAGATAAGGTAATAGAAAACTATAGAAGTAAAGTCTGTTGGTCATCATTTATTAATACACATTTGTCTTGTCCATGGATGGACAGTAATGCTGCCAGATCCACACACCAAGTGGTAGCAGTTTTATCCATTTCAACAAAATGGAACAGAATATATGTTCTTAAAGAAAGACATCTGTCACACACAGTATGGGTAACATTCGTCCTGTCTCTGGTTGTGAAAGCATAGAAGTAGAAAGAAAGTACAAGAACATTGACAATAGGTTGCCATTCATCAAAGCACGCTGTTTACGACTGAAATAAGTATTTTCAAAATGCCAGCAGCATCATGTTAATTAACCTGGAGAGCTAAGAGCCCTCAAATTTGAGGGCCTCAGTAGGCCATCTCAGGATAGACAATCTGGTTATTTCAAGCAACTGAGTTTTGACAAGATTAATGATATTTGACAAATCAGAGGTTAAAAAGGTAAGAACAGGATCATTATTGATGTTGAGAAAATAGGTTTGCAATTTCTTATACAATGATGAATAGAAGCACTACTCCTAGAAATAAAGCTGTCTATAAGTCTAACATTGAACAAGTACATTATGCTCTTACCAGACAGCACATATTTGTTTATACTAACTGCAAGAAACAGTACTAAACCTCAGTGTGGCTTTAGGCTTCTGGAAATCAGTAGTGCCAAATTAAGTTTGTCCTGTAATGAACTAGATGTCAGTTGGCAAGTTCTCCAAGACACAAAGTGATGAGCAATGGCATCCCTCCAGAGGGCATGACCACAGCCTTCAGTCACAGACCTGCACCTTGAATCCCACATGGTGGCTGATGGCAGTCAGTTTGGGACCTCCATGTCCCCAGTCCCCATGTCCCAGTACAGCATCTGTTGCCCACTGGGTGACACTCACTCCTGCTCAGTCGATTCTAGCACAGGGGAATCATTAACTCCTCTCCTTGCCTGCATGGGACTTGAGCAGACTTCCCTTGCACCCTTGCCACACAGTAAGAATTAGTAACAAGTAGAGCAGAGCAGGACTGAGTTGAAACCCTGCCAGGCAGGACACCTGGGAGGCACCGAGTCTGGGAAAAAGGTTGTGATATTCACCTGCTGGATCCAGAGACGCCCTGGAGCAAGTCAAGCGCCAGATCACTGTGCCCTGAGGGTGGTTTGGGTGCTGCCTTGCTGTTAAGCTCATTCTTCCCCATCAGAGCAGCAGTGGATATTTTGGTAATTTATAGTGGCTGCCAGACTCCATGGAAAAGCGAACACTAAATCTCCAACCTAGACTCTCACATAGAGTTAGCCTTCCCATTAATTAATATACTAGCCTGCAGCTGCCCTACCTGGCATGATGGGCCAGAGAGATCCTTTTAGAATAGAAGGGCAGCGCAAGAGAAGCAAACTAACAGTCCTCTGACTGCAGCTTTTGAGAAAGCACTCTGTGTGTATGTTACACAGCACATTCACCTGGCCAGATAAATTTTATAACTAATTACTACTGGCATGTCTTTATGCAGATCCAAATTTAACTACTAGAAAAGGAAAGCAGCAAGTCTATTCGCTTTTTTTTTTTTAAAGTCAGCCTCAGTTCTTAAAGAATATATAGGCCTGTTTAAGGATGCTGTTCCAGTCCAGAAAGCTCTAGGAAAAAATCAACTGCCTTGTATTGGCTTTGTGTGGCAAGGTTTTGGTAGTGGGGGGGTTACAGGGGTGGCTTCTGTGAGAAGCTGCTGGAAGCTTCCCCTGTGTCCGACAGAGCCAATACTAGCTGGTTCTAAGATGGACCCGCCGCCAGCCAAGGCTAAGCCCATCAGCGATAGTGGTAGCGCCTCTGTGATAACATTTTTAAGAAGGAAAAAAAGTTGCTGGGACAGACAGAAACGGCAGCTGGAGAGAGGAGTGAGAACATGTAAGAGAAACAAACCTGCAGACACCAAGGTCAGTGAAGAAGGAGGGGGAGGAGATGCTCCAGGCACCGGAGCAGAGATTCCCCTGCAGCCCGTGGGGAAGACCATGGTGAGGCAGGCTGTCCCCCTGCAGTCCATGGAGGTCCACGGTGGAGCAGATATCCACCTGCAGCCCGGGGAGAGAGGACCCCACGCCGGAGCAGGTGGGCTCCCAAAGGAGGCTGTGACCCCGTGGGAAGCTCGCGCTGGAGCAGGCTTCTGGCAGGACCTGCAGATCTGTGGAGAGAGGAGCCCACGGAGCAGGTTTTCCAGCAGGACTTGTGACCGCATGGGGGACCCACGCTGGAGCAGTGTCCTCCTGAAGGACTGCATGCCGTGGAAGGGACCCATGCTGGAGCAGTTCGTGAAGAACTGCAGCCTGTGGGAAGGACCCACGTTGGAGAAGTTCGTGGAGGACTGTCTCCTGTAGGAGGGATCCCATGCTGGAGCAAGAGAAGAGTGTGATGAGTCCTGCCCCTGAGGAGGATGAAGCAGCAGAAATAACATGTGATGAACTGACTGTAAACCCCATTCCCCATCCCCTTGCGCCACTGGGGGGGTTAGGTAGAGAATCCAGGAGTGAAGTTGTACCCGGGAAGAAGGGAGGGGTGGAGGGAAGGTGTTCTGAGATTTGGTTTTATTTCTCATTACCCTACTCTGGTTGATTGGTAATAAATTGAGTTAATTTTCCCCAAGCTGAGTCTGTTTTGCCCATGATGGTAATTGGTGAGTGATCTCTCCTGTCCTTATCACGACCCACAAGCTCTTTGTTATATTTTCTTTCCCCTGTCCAGCTGAGGAGGGGGGAGTGATAGAACGGTTTTGGTGGGCACCTGGCATTCAGCCAGGGTCAACCTGCCACAGTCTTTTTGGTGCATTGGCCAGGAAATGAACCCGGGTCAACTGCCTGGAAGGCAGCTATGCTCACCACTATACCACACTGGGCACCAAAAAGGACTGTGGTGGGTTGACCCTGGCTGGGTGCCAGGTGCCCACCAAAGCCGCTCTATCACTCTCCCCCCCTCAGCTGGACAGGGGGCAGAAAATATAACAAAAGGCTCACGGGTCAAGATAAGGACAGTTTAATAAAGTGAAAGCAAAGGTCGCGCGTGAAAGCAAAGAAAAATTATGTTATTCTCTACTTCCCATCAGCAGGCGATGTCTAGCCACTTCCTGGGAAGCAGGGCTTCAGTACGCGTAGTGGTTGCTCTGGAAGACAAAAATGCCCCCCTTCTGCCTCCCTTTACTTAGCTTTTATATCTGAGCTGACATTATATGGTATGGAACATCTGTTTGGTTAGTTTAGGTCAGCTGTCCTGGTTATGTCCCCTCCCAAGATCTTGCCCAGCCCCAGCCTGCCGTTGAGGGGGGCAAAAATGTTGGAGAGACAGCCTTGATGCTGTGCCAGCACTGCTCAGCAGTAGCCAAAACACGGGTGTGTTATCAACACCTTTCCAGCTACCAGTGCAGAGCACAGCACTACAAGGGCTGCTATGGGGAGAATTAACTCCATCTCAGCCAGACCCAATACATGGCCCTATCTTCATGTGCAGTTGGGTCTAGTCTTCTATAAAGGGATTTGCTCCCATAAAAACAGATTTAATTTTCATATCATTTTAATCTCAGAATAAAAGAAACAAGTTCTTGCAAGCATAATGCTTGACTGCCAAAATTTTGTAGGCAGCATGTGCTACTAAATGTAGTCATGAACTGACGCTTTCATCCACAAAATACTTTGAGCCTTCATTTTCTTAAATGTTGTTTCAATAGGCTGTTCAGTACAGGTCATTCTCCCTTTCCTGTGGTAGCTCAGCTTTCACTGCTCTAACGAATAGCTTCTGCCCAAAGGAGCTTGCTTTCAGCTGGGCTCTGCAGAGCAAGGTGCTAACTAGAAAAGCAGACCAGAAGTTCATACTGTTCTACACACTCAGTACTCTCCATCCAGCTGCTACTACCTCCTGCCATATCGGAGCACACAACTGGAATAATTAACTATTAGCCACAAAAAGAACTGAGAAGTATCTTTCTTGCTAACTGACCTTTTGTAATAGGCTTACTAACTGTATTTATGAAGGTTTGAATATCCCAGACTACTTGCAGCTGAAAACTGTTTCTTACTGAGAACTTTATTCTTATGGAGTACATTGTTTCAAACAGCCAAAACTGTTTTCTGAACCAAATTAATTTGTGTAACTTTATAGTCTGGTAGTGTAAATCAAGATTATTTGCAAGTTCTGGTCTATCAAAACTGTCTTAAAAGATGCAAGTTAATTTTTTTCTGAAAAACATGCTTTCCTTTGTTTACCACTAAAACAAACTGCAGATACATTCACTCTGAAGCCCATAAGTAACAGCTGATGCCCAGCTCAGTCATATTCCCCTTCTAGTAAAAGCAGATCTTACAGAATTTGATCTTCTATAAGAAAACACAAGGACATATTTCCCCTTACGTTACTCTGAGGTACTTAAATTTATGGAAAGCTATTTGTGACAGCCATCAATAGCTTCCTGGAACTGGTGCACATTGTATCAAGCAGAGAATAGCATTTCCATGGCAACTGTCTCAACACATGTCACAAAATGGATGAGCAAGAAGCAGTCATCACATTTTATGTTTTCCATTTCCTCAGTAGTATCTTGTCTTTCCATTCACCCAACTCTTTATGGCCAAGATAAGAAGATGACACTTTTCAGTTAAGCTCCATAGAAGTTGTTGGCTGCTTGGCCATTTGGCCGTTAAAGCTCTGAACTGATGCTGCTAAGAGATCTGCGTTACTATTCCTGCTTCTCCTTCTGACCCACAGCAAGGCACAGCTATCTGTAACTTTAAGTACCCCCCTTTTCCTAGGACATCAGACTGCCAAGGATGTCTGGTTTATCTCTGCCAGAACCCCTTCAAACAAAGGCAGCCACCACCTCCCTGTGCTGGCTGCCACCACCAGCCGCACAGAGGGAGGAAGCTCATGGCTCATCCCAGCACAGCCGCTGCCATCGCCCCTGCCCTGAAAGCAGCAGCCCAGCAGTCCTCTGACTTTCCAGTGCAGCTCAGTTCCTGCCCCTTACACCTCCCCTTCACCCTCGAGGCAGCATTAGTCACACTTTTTCCTACGCTTCAGAGGAGATCTGAGCCAGCTCTGCAATGCCATAAGCAGCTTGCCCATTTCTGAATCATACCTTTACCCCAAAGGGCTACAGAAAGGCACTGTTCATGTTTGCTCTGCTCTTCTAAATGCTTCTCTTCAGTGCACCTAGTACAACGTAGAAGAAATTGCTGTATGAGAACCGGAGTCTGACAAGCATGAAGGACTGAAGAACTTACATTTGGGGAAGAAATACACAACAGTACCATCGATAGGGAGATTGGCCTTCATGCTGCAGGCTTCCATATTTGTACTTGTGCTTGCTGAGACTGCAATGATCTGAATACAGAGCCAAGCTGCTCAAATTTTGGAGTTTGAGGAACAAATGTAATGGTTATTTTTAACAAGTAAAGCAGTCTCTGCAGTCAGGAGAGACCTGGAAATCTTTTTTCCCCCCTCTCTCTCTCTTTTTCTTTCTCTCCCTCTTTTTCTTCCCAAAACGGTGACTTTAATATCCTCAGAGAGAGAAAAGTATTTAAAGCATTATGTGAAAACACTTCATTCCCCTTTGAAAAGGACCATAAACAGCTGCATCTCCTCATTCTGCACCTCAAACTGGATATCATGGAAAAGACAGGCAAACAGCCTGATTCAACCATTCTGACTTTCAAGGTCTTTTTAGAAAAATGTTAAAACTTTTGCTGTTTCTAAGACTGAAACTTGTCAGACACAACCCCCACATTTCTTTATGCTTTGTTCAAAACACAAAATATGTAGTTTCTTTTGTTAAGGAACTTTTGCAAATCTTTCAGAGAATGAGCAAGTTCTGCTTTATTTCACTTTTGTTCTGAATAGTGTCAGTGTGCTCAGACTTAGAAATACTGCACTGACCTGCTCTAAACGTAAACATGGAGTTTGCTTTTCTGCACTTACTTCCCTGACACAACCACCCTATGATATCAGCGAAAGGAATCCAGAACAAAATTGCGCTTAGGAGAAAGTGATAGTGCTTCCTAGGTAAAATTTCTTCCTAGCCCTAAGCAGGTTGATTTTTTTTTTGAGGCACAAAATTAGACTTCTATATTGCAAGCAGGCCCATGTATATCTTGTCCTGCTACTAAAACTCTGTGCAGTCAGGATGTGAACTCTCAATCTTCAACAAATGTACTCTCGAAACAGAAAATGTGCCCATAGTCAATTTGCTGTGGACTACATGAACTCTATTATCAGTTTTACATACTAAATTTGTACTTGGCTTACTTGGCTTATTACTGAAAATGTCATTTTGAAATAGTTATTTTAAATATTTCCATTAGATACCTAATGGATTGCCTAAGCCAGTAGTCCAGCAAATTAAAAAAAAAAATTATCAAGCCAGTAAAACATGCTTGCTTAGCAAATTTCTCTCCTGATTTGTCCTTAAGGGTCACTTACTTTATATGCACACACACAAAGTCTTTCTAATAATCTCCCTTTCCCCATCATTTAGCATTAGCTGTATGCAAGCTTGTATTCATTATATCAATGAAATTGTCCATACTTTAATACTTAGCACAGAAATTAATGCAATAAGTCATGTAATTGCTGCTTTAAAAGCAGCTATATATTTATTACAAAAACGCATAAGCCAAATATTTATTGTTGTGCTGTTACTGCTTCAGGCCACAGCATTATATTAACCAGCTTTCTTGTACAAATTAGTTTTATAGGATTCAAAATAGAGAGAATAAGATAATTGGAGAATTGATATTCTATTAATGAAACAATGCCGTTATTGCAGAACTGACATGATTATTGCAGAAATCCTTGCTCATCTACACTGCACTGTAGTATCCCAGATTGGTTTCTAGAGGCCTGGACTGTCCTCCAAGGAAAGGAAGGTCCACAGAGGACCCTCATAATCCTGTAACTCTT
Source organism: Harpia harpyja (assembly GCF_026419915.1). Taxonomy (NCBI): domain Eukaryota; kingdom Metazoa; phylum Chordata; class Aves; order Accipitriformes; family Accipitridae; genus Harpia; species Harpia harpyja. Next base: position 36,087,633 of record NC_068947.1, read on the forward strand.
AAAATCAGCAGGGAATTCATAGAAAATGAATATGACAAGGTTTTATATATATATATATATATATAAAAATAAGGAAAATTAACATGACAACCCCAGTGTGGTTTGACATCACCCACTTAATTGTTGGCTCCTGAGGACAGCCAACTCTGAGAGCATTTGCAAAGGAACTAACCAGTTTGAGGAAGGCTCAAGCAGGGAACAGCGCTCAGGTACAGCAGGGTGGGTAGAGATACTGTAAAATATGAAACTTACTATGTTCCCGGGTGCACAGGTCTTAGAAATCCCTGCCAGTCATCCTTTCTAAACACAAAATAACTGCAAAGTAACTCGCAAAGTTCCCCTTCCCCACATACGATGCTGTCATTGCACTGCAGGAGCTTGAAGATGTATGGAGCAGCAATTTGGGGCCTCTAATCAGATAGAAGTAATCACTGTGTTACTTGAAAATGAAGAAGAATCTTTTATTTACCAGCATTATCAAAACTGCTACGATGCAGGAAATATTTGTGTCTCTCCTACTAAAACAATGCTTCCCACTAGCCTAGTAGTTGTAACCTTTAAATCCCAATCTCTAGGTCAAAGGAATGAGCCAAAAATTGCAGTAAATTGTCAGAGAGCGTTTTGAGATTGTGCAACTGAATGCACAAGACAGCACTAATCTGATGATGAGGGGGTGAAAATCTGATAAGCTTTTCTGAAGCAGATGTTTCGTCAACAATCCCCCCTTAAGCTGGTAAAATGGTTAATATAATCTTGAATCTGGCAAGAAACTTTAAACCAGTCAATTGGATGTTTCCTGCAGAGAAAGTTATAAAATATTTTGAGCTGAACTAAGGAATAAAATTATATAAAACATTGCTTGATTTAATACATTTTACACAGATTTAAGAAAATTAGTCTAACTGATCTGAAACTACCAGAAAGCCAGTCTATCAGCATACATTACCAAAAGTAACTTTCTACGATTGTTTAATTAAAAAATGCTAAGCACAAACACATGTTCAAATACAGATTAAGCCGCAAAAGCTCTTGAAGCCTGTTGCAAGTACCAGCATATTAGATCAGCTAGCACGTAAAGAGAGTGAAAGGCACCGTGTACCAGCTTCCCATAGAGGAGCCTGTACCAGCATCACTCAGAACAGCCATTTTAAAATAATGGCCCAAAGGAGCTTCTCCAAGTTATTCACATATCACTTAGGAGGAAGAGTGTGAGAGTTTTTGGAAATAACTCCCAATAGCATCAGTGTGAAGAGTGAGGTAACTGAAATCCACACGGTGAGGATGGCTCTGAGCCTGCCTTGTCAGACCTTCCTGACATGAAATGCTGTCTTGGGGAAAGTGTGGGCAGAGGGGGTGCTGGCAGCAGCGCAGAAGGAGCAAGTGCCTCTTTGCTGCACCTCACCTGGCCCAGGGCAGGCTAGAAAATGAGTTGGGAACACCAAGCCATGGTGTCGGAGAGCAGCTGCTGAGAGGAGAGATTCACCACTCCCCTCCATCCCTGCAGTTTTTGCTTTGGTGAGGGCACATGGCATGCAATAAACTCTCAGAAGTCCCTCCAGCAATGCAGGAGGTAGCAAAGGGTGATTTTTGTGCAGGCTGCCCAGCCCTGGCAGCAGGGGTCCCATCTTTGGCTCCAGGTGTCCCTTTCAGACTATGCTGTTTCCTCACTGCCCCCTACAACAACTTCTCCTGCTGCCACCCTATGGCCCCCACAGTGCTACAAGGAAAGTTACCTATTTATTTCATCTTTATTTTTTGTGTGTATATACACATTCTTCAATTTTATATACGTATATACAACGTTTGCACATAGGCACATACTTCAAAATTATGAGCAGCAAATGCTGCACAGCTGAAGTTCCCTGCCTTCAAATGCCAAGGTCTCCCTAGTGATCCCCAATACTCACACATCTGCTGCAATTTCCTTTGAGGGAAACTTCTTTCATCCCAGAGGACATTTATTAAAATGCTGAGACTTTTCATTTAGGGCACTTTCTAATTAAAATACCGATCTTTAATGCTTCTGCCTTCTACAACTCATTGTTCTTTGCACAAGATAAGGCAGTCACAATTCATTGTCATTATAGAGACACATATCAGTTTAAAAAAAAAAAAATATATATATAATTTAACAGCTTACAAGTTCATGTCCTTGAAGTTAGAAATACTTTTATAGTTTAATATAGGTAAATAGCCAGCCTTTGCTCTGTTAGACACAGACCCTTGACACATCCCAATGTCCATGGCATGTTTTAAAAATATACAAAATCTCAAAGAATTTAATTATGTCGTTGTAGACTCACTAAAAGTTCTTTAGTTCCATAAATTGGGCCATTACCTCACATCTGAGATTTCCATATTCTCATTTATGAGAAACTGATTATTACAAATAGGATAAAATCCAAGTGGCACCATATACTATTTTCCAATTAGAAGAAAGAAGAAAAAGGAAAATTTTAATGTCAAAAGGATTACAGGAAAGGGCCTACCTTTTAAGCAAGGAGTTACACAGACAGGCTGAAATGAGATGAAACATCAGTCCCCTATTGCCTCTCCACTGAGTTCCCTTTTACAAGGACAGTTAGTGAACCCCTACAGGATAAATTCCCCAAGAGAAGTGATCTCGACATTAACATTACTACAAACACCCTGAAAAATACTTCTTGCATGCCCTTGCTCTGTTGGTTATCTTCATTGATGAATCATTGCAGCCCTGACATCCCCATAGCTTTCAAGTACTTCTACAACCTTCTTGGACCACTGTGTAACACCACTATAGACATGATAAATATTCTGCTTGGAAATCTATCTGCAAACTTTCTGTTATTGGTATCTTGGCCAGGATTCATTTCCTCTAGCTCTAGAGGTCCACACTGCAGATTTCTATATCTGAATTAGTCTTCCTAGGCTGCCTTTATAATCAGTGGGGAGAAATAAGCACCTTCAGGCTTAATTTATCTGACTCAACTGAAATATTTACTTCGGGATGAGAATAACTGTGCCCTAGAGATGCCTGCTTCTCTGCGTAGGGTGACAATTCAGGATTAGATGGCTGCATTTAGTCAAATAAATTCCACCATTTGTGTTTTAAAGCATTATTTTCCCCCCACGCTCCCAATGCGCAGCATGACACATGGGTACCGAAATCTTGCACAGTCATAAGGGGAACCTGTACACAATAGCATGCTAGAGTTCACCCTCTAAAGAGCTGCTCTTGTCTTGAGAGTTGTATTGGCTTTGTGTGGCAAGGTTTTGGTAGCGGTGGGGGGGTTACAGGGGTGGCTTCTGTAAGAAGCTGCTGGAAGCTTCCCCTGTGTTCAAGAGAGAGCCAATACCAGCCGGATCTAAGACGGACCCGCCACTGGCCAAGGCCGAGCCAATCAGCGATAGTGGTAGCGCCTCTGTGATAACATTTTTAAGAAGGGAAAAAAAAGTTGGGACAGGCAGAAACGGCAGCTGGAGAGAGGAGTGAGAACATGTAAGAGAAACAACCCTGCAGACACCAAGGTCAGTGAAGAAGGAGGGGGAGGAGATGCTCCAGGCACCGGAGCAGAGATTCCCCTGCAGCCCGTGGGGAAGACCATGGTGAGGCAGGCTGTCCCCCTGCAGTCCATGGAGGTCCACAGTGGAGCAGATATCCACCTGCAGCCCGGGGAGAGAGGATCCCACGCCGGAGCAGGTGGGCTCCCAAAGGACGCTGTGACCCCATGGGAAGCTCGCGCTGGAGCAGGCTCCTGGCAGGACCTGCAGATCTGTGGAGAGAGGAGCCCACAGAGCAGGTTTTCCGGCAGGACTTGTGACCCCGTGGGGGACCCACGCTGGAGCAGTGTCCTCCTGAAGGACTGCATGCCGTGGAAGGGACCCATGCTGGAGCAGTTCGTGAAGAACTGCAGCCTGTGGGAAGGACCCACATTGGAGAACTTCATGGAGGACTGTCTCCTGTAGGAGGGACCCCACGCTGGAGCAAGAGAAGAGTGTGATGAGTCCTGCCCCTGAGGAGGATGAAGCAGCAGAAATAACATGTGATGAACTGACTGTAAACCCCATTCCCCATCCCCTTGCGCCACTGGGGGGGGTTAGGTAGAGAATCCAGGAGTGAAGTTGTACCCGGGAAGAAGGGAGGGGTGGAGGGAAGGTGTTCTGAGATTTGGTTTTATTTCTCATTACCCTACTCTGGTTGATTGGTAATAAATTGAGTTAATTTTCCCCAAGCTGAGTCTGTTTTGCCCATGATGGTAATTGGTGAGTGATCTCTCCTGTCCTTATCTCGACCCACAGCTCTTTGTTATATTTTCTCTCCCCTGTCCAGCTGAGGAGGGGGAGTGATAGAATGGCTTTGGTGGGCACCTGGTGTCCAGCCAGGGTCGACCCATCACAAGAGTACAGACTCAACATTTCCCAACAGAAGGAAATCATCAGTTTGCTCTAATTAATGTGGCTGAACATGTATACTAAAATGGACTTTCTCCATTTGCCACCCTTATGTTCAATAATTTGACAGAATACTTCATGCTCTTAGGTGCCTATTTCAATCCGAAACACCCTCTGAATAGCACATGTAGCTAATTGTTTTGTCTTAATTCACTTCCAGCTTGCTCTCTAATGCTCTAGCATGGTATTTTTTTAATTTTGAACACAGCAGAAAGCCCTCCTACAAGAAACACTTCTCTGAGATTCCCCATGGGGCTTTCAAGCCACATGTTATGGGTTTGTGCGGCGGGGTTTTTTTGGTAGCAGGGGAGGGGCTGCAGGGATGGCTCCTGTGAGAAGCTGCCAGAAGCTTCCCCAGCTCCAAGCCGGACCCGCCTGTGGCCCAGGCCGAGCCCATCAGTGACGGTGGTCGCGCCTCTGGGAGAACGGATTTAAGAAGGGGAACCGGTAGCGAGTGGTGGGATTGGAATGTGAGAGGAACCCCTCTGCAGGTACCGAGGTCAGTGAGGAAGGAGGGGGAGGAGGTGCGCCGGAGGAGGGGATGCCCCTGCAGCCCGTGGTGGGACGGCAGGCTGTCCCCCCCCAGCCCATGGAGGGGAGCGGAGGCCCCCCAAGATGGCCGCGACTCCACGGGAAAGCCCGCGCTGGAGCAGTGCGTGACTGAAGATCAGCCCGCGGAAAGGAGCCACGCCAGGGAAGTTCGGGAAGAGCTGAAGCCCACGGAAAGGACTCACGTTGGAGAAGTTGGTGAAGGACTGTCTCCCGTGGGAGGGACCCCACGCTGGAGCAGGGGACGGGTGAGGAGTCCTCCCCCCCGAGGAGAAAGGAGCGGCAGAGACAAGGTGTGGGGAGCTGACCCCAACCCCCATCCCCTGTTCCCCTGCGCCGCCGGGGGGAGGAGGCAGAGAGAGCCGGGAGTGGGCTTGAGGCGGGAAGGAGGGAGGGCTGGGGGGAAGGTGTTCTGAGGTTGGGGTTTACTTCTCAGTATCCTTGCTTTGATTTGATTGGTAGTAAGTTAAATTGATTTTGTTTTCTTCACCAAGTTGAGCCTGTCTTTTGCCTGTGACCATAAGTGGTGAGTGATCCCTCCCTGTCCTTGTCTCAACCCACGAGCCTGCCTTTATATTTTCTCCTCATCCCACCATGGCTGGGGCAGGGGGGAGTGAGCACGCAGCTGCGTGGTGCTTCGTTACCAGCTGGTCTGAAACCACAACACCACAGTTCATGGATGAAGAAGCAATGGGAGGACATACACCACCTCCAGCCATGCTAGAGGTGCACGAGGCGGCTGTCATTCCCACCCCCTTCCTGAGTGATTATGTTTAATCCTTTTGACCAGTGCAGACAAGGAGACAGGGTGCCAGCTGAAGCTTGCCCCTTTGGGATTTATAACATGGGTGGCTGCTAGGGCCATTTCTCTCAGCTTTTAAATGGGAATTTCCCAGAGGGAACACAGAGTGGTCACTTTGGGAACCAGCTGACTTTCCCAGTCCCCAAGTCCATTGTATTTAGCATCATTAGTGCAAAGACAGACCCACCTAGGTTTTATTTTGTCCATACACTCAAGCAAGGTACCACTATGTTAGAATAAATATTAACTGTGGATTTTTCTTTACTATGAGGACCTTAAGACAAGGATAACTTTCTCTGACAGAAAAAAAGTGCTTTATGTTACTTTTAATCCTTCATCCACTTCTGCCAAGAAAGACAAGCTTACTCAGTGTAAAACATGGACGTAAAGATCAGCCTAAGAGAGGAAGCTGCCAGTGTTAAATGTGTTTTAAGACAGCCTACCAACTACACGGATTGCTCCAATTTTCTTTCCTCAACTTCATGTGCGTAGTTTGCTTGCTGAGGTGCCAGGTGCGCTAAGGATAATGCCAGATCCCTTTGTGGCCTTTATGCAAGCATGTGGCATGGATAACCTGCCCCAGCACAACACTGGTGATGCCTCATCTGGTGCTGGGTCATCTGCCACCCTTGGCAGAAAAGCTCTTTTCTGGTCCCACTGCTTTCAAACAATACCTCTTGCCAACAGCACTGAAAACAAATGTGTGTCACAGTTTAGCTTCAGCCATCTGAAATGGAAAAGGGATTGACTTTCTAGTTAAGCACCAAGCTAACTTGGCAAGGAAGAGAATGTGGCCCTTCAAAGCACAGTTATTTTCAGCCACACTCTTGTTTCTGGAAAATTAATTTTCTTGCTAGAGAAAATAAGAGCTGGAGAGAAATCTTACAAAAATTATTCCTCATGGATACATTCTTGAGTTACATCTTTTTATGTAAGAGACCTTCAACCTGTACCTCTGCTTTGGGTACAAGAAAACCCAAGGACCTCCTTCTGTCTTATTAGCCTTAAACACATCAAGGAGTACTTAGTAAAAGAATTTTTCCACTGGCTTTACTTGGAGAGAAGTTTACAGCCGCTGACCAGCTAAATTGTGTTTAAGTTATTTGCACTCTGTTCTCTTGTTGCACTAGCAACTAAGAAAATTACTGCAGCCTTATACAAGGCATGATGAACATTTTGATTTGGTATGTCTGAATCCATGTTCTTAGAAGTTTAAGGCACTTAAACTTAGATGGCCTTTCCTTGTAAGAGACACCTTTTGGCAGGGCGATTGTAATGGATCAGTTAACAGGTTCAGCATTTGATTTCAATTCACCCTGCGCATCCATCAAGGCTCCTAAGCACTGGTGCTTTATGAGAGCAGGTGTCTTCTAACTGCCTGAACAGCTGGCTGGGAAACAAGTGCTTGCACCTTCAAAAACTCATCTACAGTTCCACATCTGAGTGAAATCATAATTGCTTCAAGATAAAAAACATTATAAATGCAAAGTACCACTAAGAACAGTAAGTCATTCTTAATGGTAAGCTCCTTGTTTCAAAGGGCTTTTCAGCATCCTAGATGCCCATTATATTTCCACCTGGTTCTCCAGGCTTAATAAATCAGCCAGTATTTTCAGTATTCCCCCTTACACTCATAAGGCCCGCATTGTACTTTCTCCATCAAAAGAAGCCCTCAAGAAGTTCAAGCAAGAGCTAACAAGGTCATCTGTAATCTTTCAGTGCACTTAAGCTGGGTTTCTACCTTATGGATCAGAAGCACTGGACACGAAAAGCAAATCTCCTACCCAGAAGATGCATCAGGAATGATTTGCTGCTGGGTTCTCTGCTGCAGAACTAATGGACAGTGCCCAATGCTCAAATTACTTGCAGACTGTACAGAGATTGGCAGGGGAAATGTAACCAACTCACTGCTGCCAATTGGTATGGATGGGGAAAGAGCCAAATGGGAGCATTTGGTCAAATTGCACAGAAGGATATCCTAAAAGCTGTACAAAACAGAGGACTGAGCTCGACTTGTCCTCAAGACACTTTTGCCACTAGAGCAAAAGAAAAGTACTTAGTCTACCTCTCCTGGAGCACTAAGTTATCCTTTTTTTACATTGCTTTGCAGCTAAACCAAAAGCCAAAAACATGTCTTTAACCTCACTAGTTTCTGTGTTTCTAGTACATGAGGAAGGAAATAGCGGGACAGGAAATATTCAACTTCTTTCCCTGATCGTAGATACTCTGTTGCTAATATTATCAAACATCTGAAAGGTTAATAAAAAAAGCCAACCAATTAAAATGTCATGTACCGTTGGCAATCCAGATGTCCAAACTCAGAAAATCTGTATAATTAAAGCTATATGTATGTGAATTTTCCATCACTGCTCATTATTATTACTATCATAATTCTATGTACTGAAAGAAGGGCTACATCTCCCTTATAAAGAAGGTTTATTTCATTAACTCCATCTGTATACGTGGAAAAATTGCAGTAGTGCCTAGAGGAGCAGGGGCACCGTTAAGCCTAGGTATTGAATATACAATTGAACAGATAAATACAGTCCCTGACACAGTGTTTGCAATATAGCAGATGAGGGAAATACTATTAAACGATACTTAATTCTTTTAAATCACTACAGTTTTAGATACTTAAGTATAACATTTCCTAAGGTTGATACTCAATTGCTCTAAATATTTAACCAAGATTAAATGTCCTTTAAAGATACGCAGGAAGTCAACTAGATTTTGAAAGGCTTTCTCAAAAATTGGTACATGAGGTTCTTTATCCTGTTTCACGAAGAATAAGAGATCTTTATGAGCTTTTCTCTGGTCATAAACAGAGCTTTAGGAAGAGCAAGCAGTAGATTTTATGCCTTTTGGCTAAAGTTAATAAATATAGGCAGTCTTGGTTGTCTTTTCAAACAACTCTCCTATATATGACTATAGCAATAGCACTAGAAGCTTCTTTATAGCTGGTAAAACATAATTTTTAACTGCACAAAACAATGTCCAGAAGGAGGCATTTGGATTCCTCACCCCCTACCAACTGAATTGTTAATTCTCTAGCATCTGTAGCATACACAGAGGAATAAAAATACCCTGATTGAACAGGACACAGGATTTGAACATGCCTTTAAAGTTCTGATCAAATGGTCTTAAAGGGCAGTAGACTCTCAGATGAAAAGCGAAGGCCTGAAACAGCAAGAATTGCTCAGGCTGACATTTTTACTATAGTCAGAAGAAAGTTCCTGTGCTCATCAGTCTTTTTTTTTGACAGAAAAATGATCCAAATATTGCTTCTCCCAGGGGTCCCAAGCAACATTTGCAATATTCTTAAAGGCAGTTACTTTTTAGCCTGCCTGCTCTGAGACCACACATATAAACATGTAATAGCATAACTTATGAAAACTTTTCAAAGGCAATTACCTTTCCCGTGACACACTTTTTGCCAGTTTTACATAACTGCTTTTAAAGTGCAAGTGCAGTAATCATCATCTATGGTAAACTGAGAATATTAAAAAGACCTCTTCCCATACATAAGCCATTGCCATTTATAACACCATTTTCATTATCAACTTGCAATGCAGCCAACACATACAGCTGAAGAAGCCTGAAGAAATAACTGTTGTTATTTTTACTCTTATAAGATGAAAGTGGCACATATAGTTGCAGTCAAAAACTGAATACATCAGTTTCAGACTGGAAAATAACTTTGTCATGCCATTGAATCAAGCAAATTAAGAGCCCCCGCTATTGATTTCCTAAACAGATCTCCACAATACCATCAATGACGCAGCCAAGCTTCCTTCTAAGGCACAATTCTTACCTACACAGAAACTCAAGAAAGCACACTCAACAACAGCTGAATAAAAGGTCACAAGTACCTCTTCTCTACTCTTACATGTTAGCAAAAGAAGAGCCTCCAAGACATCAACTTCTTGTACTTTGATGACCGATCAATATCCTCCCTCCGGATATTCTGTAACAACCATCATGGCAGCAAGAGTTTTCTAATTACATGACGCTGAAAAAAAACCCCTGCATTATTAAGAAACAAACAGTTCTTTCCTTAAAGCCTATTAAGGCTAACAGACCTTAAGCCTTGGTCTGGCAAGTGTTCAGCTAGACAAGGGAAAACATGTATGATACTGTCAGTGGCACAGGACAAGGAGCCCCAGCTGGAGTGCATCTATTTTTCTAGCTGGAAGGAAATTTCTGGGGGAAAAGGACTGAGAAATAATCGCCTTGTGTTCAAAATGCCTGATATGTCTGATGAACAAAACCCCTTTTTGTTGCATTTTGTTATCCCACCAGAAGGGGATGAGAGAAGAAAGAGAGAGGTATCTGCTGCTTCCCTGAATACAGCACTGCTAATAGCAGTCCCCTGAGGCTCCAGCTATTCACTGCAGATTTGTTTCAGAGACCCAAACTTGTAATAATCACTTGTCTTTATAAGGTTACCTTGAGCGATGTACAAGCATTTGACTGTGCTAACATCTGTGAATACTGAGCATCATTATTTCAGGGTTGCTCTGCAGTACAACTTTCTGGGGATCATTAGTGGCACTCCACACCACAGCATCTGAGCAGCCTTTGACAAAATTAAATTGCTCTGATTAAACTAGCCCACAGTCAGACCAAAGGGCTCTAACAGATTATTTGAACTAGATACTTTCTAGCTTAAGCACGTTTTATTCCTTACTTCAGTCATTCAATTCCAGGACTATCCACACAGCTGACAGTTTTTAATATATTTATGAAGCACAAGTACTGGAACGTCCATTTTACATATAGAGACACTTAAGTCATTGATTTACCCAAGATCTAGTACCTTTGCAGTCACAAAGGAACAGAAGGGACCCCACCACCCCACTTGGCACCAGCTGCTGGGCATCACGGGTTGTGTGGGCTCCTAGGCGTGTAGGGTGAATGCCATGGTGGCAAGGAGATGCCCTAGTGTAGAAGACAGAAATCAGTTCAGGGAGGCGTGAAGGTGCCAGCACACTTGCTTGATCCACATTGCCCTGCTGCAGCATCCAACAGGGACCTTCCGAAAATAGTTTTGGTACAGATACCAACTTCTTCTAACTGAATAAGAATGTCTAGTGTTTAAACTAACTCATCTATTTCTTAAGCCTGAAGAGGCACACAGTTGTCTAAACTGGGCAGAGGCAAACCAGCAAAAAGGGTGGCTGAGTTCACTGCACTGGGCAGAGGCAGCTGCTTTTGTCATGCATTACCCATATGAACAACCAGCTCCATCATTCTTGCTGGATATTGCTGCAGAAGCAGCAACTGCAAAAAGAACACGCTTCCTTCCTGCCCTCCAACTTCAACACTGCTCACTACAGGAAAAATAATTATCTGTTAATCATCACAGCAGTCAGAATCCAACATAAAAGCAGCAGATATATACAAAAAAAACCAAAAACAGACCATGTCAGGTACCCATTTATCTAAATTAAGATCTTTATCTATTTCAGTCTGGTAAGGAGGGTAAACCTAGTGATCCCATTAAATACAGCTGAAACACATCTTAGAGCAATGTTTTTCATCATAACAAAATGTTAATCTAATGACCCTGTACCATATTTGATGGTTATCAGAAGCAGTCAGATTTTATTTTGGGGGTTGGTTTGTTGGGCGTTTGTTGGGGGTTTTTTTCCTCGTTTGGGGCGGCAGGGGGGGGGCTGTTTTTGTCAGGCTTGGTTTTGTTTTGTTTCTTTCTTCAGTGTCTCATCTCCAACTGAGATATATGAGAAACTTTCATGGCATTTAAAGGTCTGCAGCATTTTTTCCACTGCTAACCTAAAATAATAGGGAAGCAAGGACTTCAGTACATTTGAGCATTTTTCCCTCCCACAGCACCATCTCAAATCACATTTTCTGAAAGCTCCTATGGTGTTTGTTATAGGGGTTTTTTTGTTTTTTTAATTAAAAGTCAGATTTTGATTAGTGGATGAATAAATGGTTATGTCTGTGAGGCTTTCTTCCATGCAGTGCTGCATACTTTCTAGTGAATTGAGAGTATTGACAGTCAATATTGTGGTCAAAACAGGTCATACTGGAGTAATCAAAAGAAAAAAAAAGGTGCAATCTTAATAAAATGTTATTTCCAACACAACAGATTCTCAGATTTTAGGACAAAGTTAGCTGCATGGCCTAAATTAGCTCCTAATGCCTCCTAATGAAAAAAAAATTCATTATCAGAAACAAAGAGAACAAAGCAACTGGAATAAATTATTTGCAGAAGGAAAATATTGTGATTGCTTGCCTGGATCTAAAGCAATCCATTTGAATTATCAGAAAGGATAATAAATGTTGCGGTAGAGGTCAAGCAACAGCAAACCTGGGAACTGCAGCTAATGGTGTTTGAACTTTTCAACACCAAAATGCAGAGTTAAACACCTACAAACAGATGGAGCTTCCAAGTAAAGACAATATATTTGATTTCTTCAGATGTTGGCAACCACATTCATTTTATCTGTTCCAACAGCTTTTCCTAACATAGCAAGTCACTGACCAGACCCTGAGGGCTCATTTATCCCCCTGCTAAGCAGGGGCTGTACCTTGGCGGTGGAGAGGAACACACACCCCTCGCACACCAGCACCCAGGCACAGACAGCAGCAGGAGCAGCAGGAGTTGGAGCTTGCAGATGCAAGAGGGCTCCCACCCTCACAGGGGCTGAAAGTCTTACTGGACCCCAAATAACCACCCACAACGTTCAGGAACTAATGCCACTGCTGGAGGGCAGATTCTTCCCCATCCCTCACAGTGCCTGGGTGCATAGTGGCCTGGCCAGGCTGAGGGCCACCAGGGCGGCGCGGTGCCCTCCCTCCCCAACCAGCCCTGTCCCACAGCCCCCAGTAAGGCAAAACAAGCCAAGGACAGCGATGAGGTCAGCCACAGTGCGGCCACCCCCAGGCACCCCCCCAGCCAGGGCAGAGAAGCAGAGTTTTCTCTTCGGAGGGAGCAGGGGCACTCACAGAGGTTATAGATCTCCCTAAATGCGAGGATATACATGTGAACTGCCTACAGCCAAAGCGCACCCTGCCACCACCCACTCCCAACCATCATGTCACAACTCTGGAGTGCCAGGCAAACAAAAAAGTTTATTTGGGTGCCCTTTTGGATTGACCAAGCATGCTTTTATGCTGGCTGTTGTATAAATAAGTGAGCATAAAGTTACAGTAGTTCCCATCCACATCAGACAGGAAGAGGCTGCTCTGTCTCCCTTACCTGAGATATCACTGCCTGTTCACAAACTCCCTCTCCTGGTTTGTTTTTTTCTGGTGGGTTTTTGTTTTACTTCAGGGTTTTGGTGGTTGGTTTTGTTTTATGGGGTTTTGTTTGTTTAAAATGCATACTCCAAAGAAACCACACCACAATCTTCAGGACTTTAATCTTCAAGCATTGGAGAGGGAGCTCACATCCCACAGGACTTACGTACTTAGACAGTCCTTACATTCTGCAGTGGATTGAGCCCAGTGGTCTTTTTTAGGATTTGCTACACTACGTGTTATATCACAAAGGTGCTGTAATGTAGCTGGATGGGCCATATAAAATTACTCTCATCAGCTCGTGATTTGGCTATTTCTCCTCATGCTTGCTAATTTTACTTGAAGCCATAGATGTCAACTCTATGACTCATGTCAACTGATCAGAGAGCACCCTCTTTATGTATGTGTAACTGCCTGTAGCTAGATCTGTATCTTTTTAAGAAAGCCTTTAAATCTTGGGACTATGAGGGGAAATGTTTGATATATATATGACCTAGCTACATCCTAAAGATTGTGAATCAAGAAACAAAGAGGTAAAAAGAATCCCAGAATGTAATGTCATCACTTAATGGCTAAAAATGGGAAAAATTGAAATTAGAAAAAGAAACAAGAGACTATACAGATGTGGAGACTCACCTGAAATGTGTTCATTGCTCCTTTCCAGAAGGGTTAACATTAAAATATTCTTCAGCTTCAAAGAGCAGAGATTCATTTTGAGCACTAAGGAAATGTAGTTTTCAATAATGACTTCTTAAAATAGAAAACATAGAAATGACGGGCAAAAATATGATGCAATATATACCTGTGTACCTGCATGAGGGCATACAGTGTGAGACCCTGTACTATATTTCTCATTACTTGTCAACAGTCTATTGCTGTTAAGTGTTAAAAGCCTTTTTTCATAAATTTCAGCAGCTTCAAAGGGTAAAACTGAAAAGGCATTTTAGCAGAGAGCTTGAAAGTTGTAATTTGGTCTTTTCCAGTCTCCTGGTAGGAAAAAAAAAAAAAGTTTCTCATGCTATAGTCCATAGTTAAATCCTCCAGCTTCCCAATGTGAGAGTTGGGCTGTAAGCAATGTAGGGAAAGGAATTCAGCATTTCCAACAGTGCTAAGCACAATGCTGCTCCCATACATAACAAACAAGCCAGATCATACAGAAGCAATGGCTCACCTTTGATTTTTCCAGGCCTCTTCCAGTCTCTGAAGATCAGTACATTAACCATTTGCCTCTGTCCTTTACTCCTGCTTTTTACCATGTTATTATGTGTAAGCACATCTTACAATCTTCATCTCTCTCAAACTACAGGGGCCATAGCCTACAATTGCAGAGAATCCACTGGAGGTTTTTGAACTCTCCTAAAGCAGTTCAGAGTACTGATGTGCCTTCTGCGCATTTGGGCAATTAGATACAGTCAGTTTAATGCTTTTCTTCACCACCAAATTAATATTATATGTTGTCATGTGCAAGTACAGTCAAACACCTTTTTTTAAGCAGTCCTTGTGAAATATTTTTAAATATTGCAACTATACACCAGGATTACAAAGAAATGTTCTTATGTAGAAAGACAAATTTCATTTTCTCAGCGAACAACTTAAGGAGAAAACAGCTGCTAAAATTATTGCTTCTTTATGTTAGTATTATAATCTAAATCTAAAACATAGCTTTGCTCAACCGTCTTTTGAAACTGCGTACTTTTTTCTTACTCAGAAAACAAAGAGCTGAAGTACTATCTACAAGCATCCCTAGGATAAAGTAGTATCTAAACTTCTATGGTGTTGAAAGCTTTCATAATCACAAAGTTATGTTTTAAAAGATCTTAGAAAGCCAACGTCAATAGATTCTTAAGGTGGGGGGGGGGGAAACAATAACAGTAAAAAAAAACCTTTGAAATTTTGTTTGGAAATAGTTTCTTAGGCTTATCATTTAAGATTCTTTAGCTGCATTATCAATGAGAAGTTTTGGGGATCAGCTGATACTGGATAATCTTGTTAGACAATTGCTGTCTGTACTGAATTCCTGGGACAACAATAAGATTGTTTTTCATAGTTAATTCTGAATTATCTGCTTAAATTTTAAGAAGCCATGCACAGTCATCTGTGCTCTATGTCAAGTGTCACAACTACATCGGAATTATGCAAACAAAAAAAAGTTGTGAGGGTCTGTTATTTTCCTATCAGAAATGAAGATGAGTTCACAAAGTGTTAGAGAGCTTAAGACCTTATTTAGTAATCACAGTGTCTGCAACAGGAGATGGATCCAGGAAGCTTCCTAGGGATTCTAAATCCTTGTTTCTCTGTTTGGACACATTTTAACACTGTCCTGCTGCTATGAGCTTTCTTGGAAGTGTTGTACCCCTAAAAATATACCCAAGGCCAAATGCTTCCAGGAATTAATCGGCAAGCTGTGATGCCAGCTGACCACAGAGACAGTCATTCTCTGCCAAAATGTGGTGCCGAGATCCCTGTCCTGACCACGCACAAGTCATTTCCAGACCAGCAGCCGGTCTGGGCCCAGCAGCGGCTGCTCCAGCTTGCCTCCTTCCCGTCCTTACCACAGCAGCCCGCACGGAGCCAAGTAGACATGCCAGCTTGCTCAGACAGCCCAGAAATCCCAAATGTTGACTTCTACTGCACAGACACGCTATTTGGCATCCTGGTTCTTCAAAAAAATTACTGTATTGGTGTATGTTCAATGTGATTCAGCAGCATTGTGAGATATAGACGCAGGGAAGTACTATGCGGGGGGTAGGCACTCCAGCATTCCTCCTCCCCAGGCATTCCACCTCTTTAAGTTCTCCCCAGAACTTTCACATCTGATGCACTCTCCCCCATCTCGATAGCTCTCCTCACCACACACTTGATTTTATGCAGGCTGTCCTAGGACCTATTTTTCCAAATACTGGTACTTTTAAAGGGGATCATGTCGTAATGTAGTAATAAACTGAAGTAGAGAGAAAAGTATGCTCAAGAGCTGTAGAGTATTTTGAAACTGTGAAAAGGAAGAAAGCTAAAGCCCAATCTGCACTAGAGAAGTTTCACCAGCATAACTGCATCCCGGATCTCAGACACAGGCCTGGAACAAAAGCTTTTTTGCCATTAGCACTTACACCAATTCACTGAGTGAACTAAACTCTTCTGGCTAAAACGTTCAGTTGTGTCAATGCTAGGATTTAAATCCTTAAAAAAATAGTAATTAAAAACCCTACACAACTGGAAAAGCATATGAAAGCAGCAAATGAGGACTTCCTAGGTATATAGTACCACCTCCCTTTGAAAGATACAGTCCCTAGGCAAGTTTCCTGTGGTGCTTATGGAGAGTCTGACCAGTTACCTGCCCATATTAATGCTCTGCCTCCACACAAGAGAAAGCACATACAAGAATGGCTCTGTGTTTTCTTATCACCAGCACTGTGACACCCCATGCAGAGTATAGCAAAAGTCACATCCTTTTTAGTACAGACCTAAATTCAAAGGCACAGAATCTGGATTTTGGAAAGATAGCCCCCAGTCTAAGTGTACACAGTGGTGAATAAATCAATCTTTGTAGAAACATCTAAAAAACTTTGCCGTGCCAGTTAGGAAGCACTAGTCTCAACAGTATAATTATACCTTTTTGCTTCTTCACTATGCAAGATCTACCAACAGGAGTCTCTGTTTACCTATGAAGGAGGCTAATAGCTTGGATCTCTTACAGGTCGACACAGTACCACATGGTGTGGAGTCCGCTGCGAGTCAGTCCAACCACTGCAATCTAAACCAGCCTGCCTTAAGGACAGTTTAGTTACTGCTTCTAAAATGAAAACTCCTGGGCAGGTTCCCAGGTTGAGATTTTATCCAACAGCTCCAATACAGGACCTTCCTGTGCAAGTAATTCAGATCCACTTAGCAATATTTCCCCAGCCTTCCACCTGCCTGTTCAGAGCTCCACCTGTGCCCTCGAAGTTCACTTTTTCCATGCTAAGCTTTTGCATAGCAGTTTCAAGAAAGACTCTGTGCATTACAGACCTTAACAAGACCACTCTCCACAGGCCACACTCGCTGCTTCCTTGGGGTCTGCAGTTTACCAGCATTTCAGACAGGAGAGGGTCTGTTGTGCCATTCCCCCATAGCATGTCCTTCTCTGTACAGTGGAAATGGGGTGGCAGCCCTCTGCACAGAGGAGGGCCCAGGTCCCTTTGCCGCCAAGGCAAACTGCAGGAGCTTGCACACATACTTGCCCTTCCCTTCCTCACCCCCTTTACAGGGTCTCTCACCTATGGCTGCTATTGTTCACTGGTAGAAGTCATCAGGCAAGCCAGCCTGGCACCCTCTGACAGAAAGCATTTTCTGAAGGAAAAAAACAAACATTTCTCCACAACAAAATCTTTTCCCATGGATGCATCACTTTGGGAAAGCTTTCAACAAATTCTGCCTGATTTTCTGGCAGCACGTAGATCCTTTCCTCTGTCTTTCCCAAGGACACTGGAAAAAAACATTGAGTTCTACTTCTGCTAAAAAGTTGATGCTCTTAATTTTCCTCCCAATTCCAAATCCATGAACTTAATTTTCCTCCCAATTCCAAATCCATGAACTTTAAGGACTGTTTTGTTTGGTTTGCTTAAAGTACTTCTTGGCCAGGGCTGCATGCACATCATTCAGAGGAAATGGCCTGAATTGTCTCAGTCCTGATAAAGAAAATATTAGAGAACTGCTGTTTAGTGCAAACCCAATGCAGAGTTTACTATCTGATAGGGTTATTCCATCACATGGATAACAAGACCTAGGGAAAGACCTTCAGCCTATGAGATGATCAGATGAGGACTAGAATAAAGACAAATGACACAGTGAAAAGAAGTACAGGCAAAGACACTGGGAAGTATGCAGTAAGATAGTCTTTGTAAAAAAGCATCAGTCTCCAAAAACTAGGCAGACACGAGACTGCAGATGATGTGAATTTTGCCATCTCACCAAATTGTAAGTGATTAACCACAGACTTGTACCGTTCTTGTGTCACACAGAACCTCTACTGCAGAGAAGGAGCACATTGATGCGTCAACTTCACTCCTCTTTCAACAAACTCTTCTGAGACCAGTTCTCCCTCAAAGCTATCCTGGTGAACACACAGCAGAAAAAGAAATATCCTACTGTTGGCCCAGGTAATAGTTTGAAAGTTATGTTTTCTTATACTGTAGACTGAAATAGAGATCTTTTCCAGAAAATTTTCAGTTTCAAACCCATTTGAAAACATTGTTTTGTTACTGTCCAGGAGAGAACAAGGTAGTTTCTTCCAGTTGAATAAAAGCTTTCACAGTTATTATATAATAAAAACCACATTTGATAATATTCGCAAGGAACTAAGACATAAGGTGCCCACATTATCTTAGAAGTCAGATAATACAGGAGTTATTCCAACAAAATGCCTGTTAACTAGAAAACATTTCATTAGGGGGTTGGGGGTTTTTTTTGGGGGGGGGGGGGTGTTTTTAAGTTGAACTTCTCCTTGTAATAGAGTTTCAGAGCTAGGTATATCAGTGAAAAAGGTTTGCGACTTAGAACTGTGTACACATGTGTTTTCAGAGGGCTAGCAAAGAACACATGGCCCCAAAGCATAAGGATGAGTGGGAAGTGGGAGAAACAAGGCTGTGTTTTGTTACCATTCAAAGGAAGTAAAACTGCCTCTCAACCTTCTTGCTCCAACGCTGCTTTGTGATTCCTACAGATTTCAAGCCCTTATCTGAAAGGCAGTGTTTTGAAACATAAGCAAAGCCATTCTGCATTTTCACCTCACTGTACAAATTTAGCTGATAATCATGAAAGCAAGCCACTCCCGCACAGTATGAAACTAGTTGTACAAATTATATAGATGGGTGAATAGTCACTTCTTTGATTCACTGCCAATCCAAATAAAAACTTGAAACAAAAAAAACAAAACCTTGTTTTTTCTTCAACAGAACTGAAATAAAATTTTTAAACATCTTTTCCTAATACAGAAAATTTTTGTTGAATAGAACATTTTAGGCTGTTAGAGGCAAACTAAAGATGAGTGCCAAAGAGTGGGGATAGGAAGTGAGTGGCCCACTCATGATACAGAGGGTCCAAGTTGAGATCCTGACCACCCATCCAAGGGGGCATGTGCCTCTAAGGACAGGGTGTTGACCACGTGGTTACATGGGACTTTGTCTCTCAGTATAGAATACTTGCCATCACGAAGGTACCATTTTGCTCAGTGTAGAGCTCACACAGGGGGATGAGGTGCCCAGACACTACTTCATTTCTCAGATACTTGTTTACACAGCTCAGAACATCAGCAGCAGAAGAGATGGCAGGAAGCAGCTCCCACAGGCACTATTGTCCAGGAGCTGGTTCTCTGGGCCTCTTCCACACCATATACAATATGAGAGGCAACTATCCAGACCACTCTCCCAAGAGGTCTGGACTAGGGATTCAGACCAGCCTCAAATAAGAGAAGAAACTGAATCCCCTCATCTAATGAATTATAGAAATAAATCACTGCCATCTCCTCTGAAGAATTATGAATATGGGTCTGAAATTTTCCCTTTCTCCAGCCAACGTAATCAAATTCATAACAGGTGCACTCTCCAGTCACCCAACAACTGAAGCTGCATTTGGGAGGTGTGCTTACTGTTTTATACAAGCAAGTCTGTCATCCTGTGGACCATGCTGTTCTTGCTGCTCCTCCTTCCCCCCTCCCAGAGGGCTGGCTCAGAAGCTGGCTTGCCTCCCCCCATCCCCCTCAGCTAGATTAAAACAGATGGCAGAGGGACATGAAATAAAGAGCAAACACAGATGAGTGACTAATTTTCCAAAAGGAGACAAAAAAAAAAAAATCAAACCCTCAACTTCAACATTAGAAGCAGCAAAGAATGCATAATTACTTTCTGAACACGGTTCTTCCTTATAAGCAAATGCAGCAGTTGCTACAGATATGATGACAATAAGCAGGGGAGGTATCCTCCAGGCAGGCTTGACAAGCAGCATAGGACTACGCTGCAGTCAAGAGATGCAAGTAGAGAACATGGCAAAGGCATCAAGGAGCACATCACAGACTAATCCCACCTATGTAGCAACCCTGCTTCCCAAGCAGGTTTTGCTGAGCACTCTGCTCATGGTTACCTGGCTGAGTTTAAAGCTAGCTCAAGTGGTACCTTCCCAGGAACTGCAGTGACACCTTTGAAATGCAGGAGGCATGAGACAGAGGTACAGGAATCCCCGTTATGTGGGGTTGTCACATTTGGGCTTGAAGAGTCTGGTATTTTGCAGACTGGAAAACACAGAGCACTTGGTAATGCTCATGAAGTAATGAAGCAAGGACCAAAGCCTCCTGGAGCGAGATGTGTCAAAGGAGTCACAGCCAGCATGCTGCAATTTATACAGCCTCAGTAGGAAACATGAAGGTGAGTTAATTACACCAGTGAGATGAGGACAGAAACTATTTCAGTGATTCACTCTGCCCCTTTGCCAGAGATTACTGCCCTCATTCTGTTCCTGACGCTGTTGGTGCTTGCATCTCTCTTACCAAGGCACAGAAACAGACTTTTCTTTGCCATTCTGTAAGAAATGAGAGTGCCTGTGCTTAGGCAATAAATGCATTTGTGCATCTCTAAGCTGGAGACACCTATTCTCCAGGACTCTCAGATTTGTTTCCTTCATGTGTTATACTAATATTCAGGGCACACTGCAAAGCCTGTCTATTTACCCATGCTTCTCCTGAGAGGTGCTTGGGAGGCAGAATTCTGTATTATCTTTAGTTGATATTAGTTTAATTGATTTATCTGCAATTTTACAGTTATTTGTGGTCTGTTTCTAGAAATGAGTCTGTTGTGACCTTCTACAAGTGGAAGTGATAAATAACAACAGTTAACAGAGATTCAAACAGCAAAACCTAAACAGCTTTTGCGATATTCCTCCAGCTTACCAATACATTTCAGGTCCAGAATGTGCTCAGTCCCATGTACTGAGACAGTACCACCCAAAACAGTGAATACAAAGCATTACTTCATGCATACACAAATACTTGCTGACAGATTAAGAACTGGAAATAATTCTACCTCCTAAGTAAGTATCAGATACAGAGTGGAAAAAAAAAAAAAGAAAAAAAGAAAGATTTTTAAGCATGCAGAAATGCAGACCGTGTAAGGAAAGCCGGCAACCTTGTGATTTCTGCATCGCCCTTCAAACTACTGATAGACATCTACTTTGCATTCCAGGAATGGCAGGTTTGCAGCAGCTGCCTTCAGCTGGCAAGTGATTTCCCTTACAAACCTGCCAGTCACCCCTGCCTTGCCTCAGGGGATGCACTGTAGCTTTAAGAAGCCTTAGAAAGAGTTATTGTGAGGAAAGAATTTAAGGACAGGACACTAAGAATCAAGTGAAAGTGCCCCTCTCCTCTTCCTCATCTGTTGGGACACTAGGGTTCAGGCTCAACAAGTATATATCCCCTATCAGATCCAAGTACAAGCTCACCCTTCTTAAACAGATTTGTTTAATCCAAAAGAGTATTATTTTCCTGTACTCGTGTTTAATATGATAGATCATTACTAAGCTAATTGTCATTAGTACATCACATGGTTGGTAACTAAAGACACACAGCCATATCAGGAAGGATTTTTACAAGCTCATAAATGCTGGTTTCAAAGCAATTTTAGTTCCCAAGCAAGGCTGGCACTTACAACTACTTTATCCTTCTATGGTTATTTTAGTCTTACCTCCAGTAAGTATCTAGTTAGCCTATACAGGAACAGATGATAAAACAGGGTAGCTGAAAACAAGTACAGTTTTCTCTTTCATCAGGAAAGGAAGTCTGTAGGATCAATTTCCACAAGAGCAAGAAAGCCGGGCCTTTAACTGGCTTACAGATCAGTTTGGCCAACAGAGCAAGGGATCCTGCTAGCAGGTGAAACACTTCATTTCAAAACCAGCTAAAGCCTGTTTGAGCAAGAGACAGGCAGCATCTATCTGTGCCACTGGCACAACTTTGTGTTTACTTAATGGACAAAGGCTGTTACTACTGTCTGTAGCAATTTAAATACCCTTAGTTCAATCAGTTGCTCATTTTGCTTTGAGTACTGTTACTGTTTTTAAATTAAAGGCACATTTTGCTAAGGAACCCACATGGACAAAAGAAAGCAAACATCCCCCAGTACACACAGAAAACTTGTGTTCAAAAGCAGTACTTAAACTCTCATCAGCAAGTTTTCTTGCTGCCAGTACTTAACAGCAATATAAAACAAACGAGGCCCAAAAATCAAGAGCTGTAAACTTCTAAGAGTTCAGCCTAAATTCAGAACCCCAAACAGTAGGGTCATGATGCCCTTCCAAAAGGCATTCCCAGCCATGTTTCTCCAGCAAATGGTGTTTCATATTAATTTCCAGGTTTACTCAAAAGCAGAGGAGTGTTGTTTTCCAAACCTGGA
This sequence comes from Harpia harpyja, assembly GCF_026419915.1. Lineage (NCBI taxonomy): Eukaryota > Metazoa > Chordata > Aves > Accipitriformes > Accipitridae > Harpia > Harpia harpyja. The sequence goes on from NC_068947.1 coordinate 36,110,094, forward strand.
AGGACAGACTAATGCTATTGAACAGGAGCAATCTTATTACTATTTTGTAAATCTCAGACATAAATGGGTGTTTATAGGCTTAATAACATATACACAAGCTCCTGCAAAACTGAGGACCAATAACAACATTCCCTTTTCTTTGAGTGGCCACTAGACAAATTTAATGTTTACTCTTGTGATAAGGCTGCGCAGACATTTTCCCCCATGCCCTCTAAACAAGAGCAGTAGGATGATATATGTGCTTTTACAGACAAAGAAGTACTTACATTCTGGTCACCTCATCATGCCATATCCAGGAGGGAAGGAAAAAAGATTTTTATAAGTGGCTAATACCTCAAAAATAATAATGTTCATGTATCCAAGATAACAGACAGGCTTTATTAGGTGAACAGCAGCTTCCTTTGTTTACAGGACTCTTGTTCAGCAATCAAAGGCTAATATTTTAATGGGTCAACTGCAATACCATACTACTTGTATTTTAATACCAGTTATAGATTAATTTACTGTGTGAAGATCTATAATGAAGACAAAGTACAAGACATCATTTTCACCAATCTTAAATTCAGGACAATATAATGCAATCAAAGCTTCAAGTCTTTCCAAAGTTTTCCAATGACAGTTGCATAATGAAAAGGTAATAATAAAAGACAACACTTCCAACTGCACCAAGAGCAGCTTCCATGGAATTTGAAGTATCAGTGATAAGCTGACAGATTCATCTTAGTCCTTCAAGAGGGCCACTGAGTTGCCAGTTCCACAAAAGTAACCTTAAAAACATCTGGACTGTAATAATTTCTTTGAAAATAGTTACATGTCACTGCTGAACCCATTCAATAATTGTTGAAATACAGATTTCTCTTCAGTTCAGCATGGCTGCAAGTTTGTTTTCATTTACCAGAGTAAATTCTCTGCTCAGAGAAGAGAGCTCCAAGTATTCCATGCTTCATCTTGAAGTCTTATGTCAGGTATGTGGCCATAAGGAGATGGCCACACCACAGGGCAGAGGAACTGTGACTGCCCTGTGAGGCAAGAGCTCAGTAGACTCACATGGGGATAACAGCAAAGTCCGAGCTGGAAATACAGTGTGTAGTTATGCCAGTATGCCCACAGCACCTGGGGGTATCACCTGAGATTAGATCTTCCCTGCACTAAATGCATACAAGAGATAATTCATGCTACTAAGAGAAGGCAATACAAATATGCAAAGTAGGGTAGCACAGAAGTACTCCTGTAGCTATTTTACAGGGAGTTAACTAAAGCACTTTAATGAATTTGCTCAAAAATTGACAAGGAAAGCCTACAGCAGAGGGGCAGAAGCCAGCTCTCCTGCATCCTAATTCAGTGCACCTTTTCCAGGATCATCCTTCATACTCCTAAAGTGGTTTGGTTGTTTGCTGAGGACAGAAGCCAGTGATGGCCACTGATTGATCTGAGTTCAACTCTGCAAGAGAAAATCCAGAATTAGTTCATCCTGGAAGTGATCACAAGAGAGAGAAGCAGCAGTCCTTAAATGCTGCCAGTGTTTCAACTCCCCATATTTAAAAAACAATCTTTTTAGGTAATGATCACCCAATAACCTTGTGCGAATTTCTGCCACAGTTAGCAGAGGATTCCCATCCCACTTGGACAGGAAAGCCACTAAACTTTGTGACTGGCAGTCCTCAGCAGCACAGCCACTGAATGGCTCTGTAACCTCAAAGGGAGCCACTACCTTGGAGGGCAGATATTGTCACCATACTGCTGTCTCCCTTGGATGGAGCCACACTCTTTGGTCTGCACAGCAGCCCATGGGGACCACCCTGGACACCTGCTGCCAGGACTGTGAGGGCAACAGCAGAGGGTATTAACACTCCACATAGGAACAGGAGGGCATATGTCCAGGTGGGTACCATTAAAGAACAGGTTATGTCCCATGAACAGGACACCCCAGCACAATTATCTATCTAACAGTAGTACACTAGAAACTCAGTGTAGTAGTCTCCAATCCTGCTGTATTTCCATACTATTCAGCGGCCTGAATGAAATCTGAGTGTACCAGCTGATAATCTTAAAACCACACAGAGAAGCATAATCATGGCACATGGCAAGTAAGCACATTTCTGTCACTGCTTCTTATAAAGAGTGTCCAAATAAATGCCGCACTAAGCAAAACCTACTTATTCCTACACACCAGTTTTTCAAACCCACCCATACCACTTTCCTTACTCCACAGTCCCAAACTGAATCATCTTTCAAAAGCTATTAATCAACTTTCATTATCTCTAAATTGCTTTTTGCTTGCTTGCAATTAAGTACTAATACCCAAAGAGTTAGAAATTTATAAGGTAATTAACCATAATGAGTAACTGTTCTAAAATATGATCAGCTGCTGGATATCAACAGAAGTCTTAGTTTTTCCCAATAAACTTTTTTTCCCATGTATTTATACAAGCTTGAAAATGAAGATTTATTTAGCAGACGTTGAACGTTCACCAGATAATACTATATGTGCCTCTTCCTTCTCTGGAAGGCAGCTAGCTATAGACAAAAATATCTGCAAAGTAGCAATTACTGTGGATTCATAAGCTTTTAAGGTGACACTGACATGACGAAGATCTATTTTTATGCCTATGAAGTGTATTTCAAGTTCAGAAAGAGGGACACAGAGAGAAAGAGAGCACACACATGCTGTAATCAGATCACATATAGGACAAGATTCCGCTCAGCATTTGTAAATATCACCATGTAAAATACATTTCCTTTCCTTGTTCTTCCATAAAATTAAACGTTGGTCAAGCAATGCTAAAAACCTTTTTGAGCAGGTCAATAACATTGTCGTGGTTTCAACCCAGCCGGTAACAAAGCACCATGAAGCCACTCACTCACTCACCCCCACCCCACCCCAGCCACGGTGGGATGAGGAGAAAATATAAAGGCAGGCTCGTGGGTTGAGACAAGGACAGGGAGGGATCACTCACCACTTATGGTCACAGGCAAAAGACAGGCTCGACTTGGTGAAGAAAACAAAATCAATTTAATTTACTACGAATCAAATCAAAACAAGGATACCGAGAAGTAAACCCCAACCTCAGAACACCTTCCCCCCAGCCCTCCCTCCTTCCCGCCTCAAGCCCACTCCCGGCTCTCTCTGCCTCCTCCCCCCGGCGGCGCAGGGGAACAGGGGATGGGGGTTGGGGTCAGCTCCCCACACCTTGTCTCTGCCGCTCCTTCCTCCTCGGGGGGGAGGACTCCTCACCCGTCCCCTGCTCCAGCGTGGGGTCCCTCCCACGGGAGACAGTCCTTCACCAACTTCTCCAACGTGAGTCCTTTCCGTGGGCTTCAGCTCTTCCCGAACTTCCCTGGCGTGGCTCCTTTCCACGGGCTGATCTTCAGTCACGCACTGCTCCAGCGCGGGCTTTCCCGTGGAGTCGCGGCCATCTTGGGGGGCCTCCGCTCCCCTCCATGGGCTGGGGGGGGACAGCCTGCCGTCCCACCACGGGCTGCAGGGGCATCCCCTCCTCCGGCGCACCTCCTCTCCCTCCTTCCTCACTGACCTCGGTACCTGCAGAGGGGTTCCTCTCACATTCCAATCCCACCACTCGCTACCGGTTCCCCTTCTTAAATCCGTTCTCCCAGAGGCGCGACCACCGTCACTGATGGGCTCGGCCTGGGCCACAGGCGGGTCCGGCTTGGAGCTGGGGAAGCTTCTGGCAGCTTCTCACGGGAGCCGTCCCTGCAGCCCCTCTCCTGCTACCAAAAAAACCCTGCCACACAAACCCACAACAAGCATATAAAGCATTGCCCAGGTTAGAATCTCAAACCAAATTAGTGAGCTGCGTCCAAGGTTATAAACAGTATGTGAGACTCTTTTTCAGCGACTCCAGCATAATATCAAAAAGCTTTAGTTATGTTAATGAGACCCATTTTCCTAAGAAAAATTATTCACTTATTCCACGTATTTCCCTACATGTGGCATCCAATGCAACGCAAATGCAACCCACTCACTACACTCCAAAATTTGTCAGAGAAAACCCCACTTAGGGGTTAATCAGGTAGATCCACACGCAAGAAATTGCAGGTCAAAAGGATGAAATCTGATCCTCTTACAGCAAGTTACAAGCTGTAGTCTAAAAACTTCAAAACTCTTACTTCAGCTGCAGTCCGTAGAGTGCTCAGAAACCCTTCTTGATAAGAAAGTAGGGTGCATGTCCCCAGAACATAACCGAGAATTTCTTTCATCAATATTTCCCTGCTTTTTGCTTCCTGCAGAGCTGTAGGAGGAGTTATACTGTTTCTGTAGAGTCATTAGCAGAACAACTAGCATCCAAGTTTTCTGCAGTTTTCTTCAGCAGCAACCACAAAATAGCAAAACCTGAGGAAAAATAATATGTTCTCAAGACTCTAAGCTATGTATAATATTTCAGTTAGACGATAAGTCAACCATTTGAAGCTTTAAAATATATTCAGCTGTTTTATTTTAGAGCTGCATAAGAGGAAGCTCTAAAATGAAACTTTGAACATGCAATTGTTTCTTCTCCTGTTTGCACTGCAATGTTTCACGTTTCTGTTTTCTCTTGAAAACTATGTCCCAGTTTAGAAAGCCCATGCTTATCTATACACAAGGAAGGACTCACATACTGCTGGGGAAAAAGGAGTTTATATAGAGAAAACAAGAATTATGCCTGCTTCCCGTGGATTAAAGTTTTAAACGGTCATTACATTGCTTAGTGGAGTGGAAAGTGCTAGCCTAAAGGCAGTATTAGTACTTACTTTAGGATGAGATTGTCCACCTTCAACCAGTTTCAAGACTCCACTACAATCCATTCAGAGTAAGTACTTAGCAGGAGGGCTGGCTCTGCACCCCAGGGGCCACATTGATGCCGCTGCCCTGCTCAAGGGACCAGGCTGGTTCCCCAGTGCAGCGACATGCAGCACCCCGCAGGGCAGTGCCATCTCAAGCACCACAGCATGCTCCTCTCCCCTGCCATGCAGACATGCCTTTCTCAACAGAGCAACCAAGGAGAAAGAGGAGGTCCCTATTCTGAAGGCAGAGCATCCCACATAGTGCTAGCCAGGGAAATCTGTCTGGAGGCAGAATAATTTCTAATAGTAAGTCTGAGGTTCTTGTAAGTTTGGGGCCCATAGCCTTTTAAGAAAGATGACAAAAATCAAGACTTCCTGGAGACTAAGGATGCACATTCTGAATGTTTTTACTTTTCCAACAGGTAACTGCTACTGGTAAAGATCACCTTTAAAAGGGAACATGGATTTAATAAACTCAACTGAACAAAATGGTACATCAGAAGAACTATTCAAATGGGTGACATCCAAGATTCTCATTTCCATTACCCTGTCTGTGCTTGCACTAATGACAACGGCCATCAACTCTCTTGTGATGACTGCAATAATTGTGACAAGAAAGCTCCACCACCCCGCCAACTATCTAATCTGCTCTCTTGCAGTGACTGATTTCCTTGTGGCAGTCCTAGTGATGCCCTTCAGCATTGTCTACATTGTAAAGGAGACCTGGATCATGGGGCAAGTGGTGTGTGACATTTGGCTGAGCGTGGACATTACATGCTGCACGTGTTCCATCTTGCATCTCTCTGCCATTGCTTTGGACCGGTATAGAGCAATCACAGATGCTGTGGAATATGCACGGAAAAGGACACCTAAGCATGCCGGCATCATGATTGCAGTGGTATGGATCATATCCATTTTTATCTCCATGCCACCTTTATTTTGGCGGCACCAGACGACCAGCAGGGATGACGAATGCATCATCAAACACGACCACATTGTTTTCACCATTTACTCTACATTTGGCGCCTTCTATATTCCTCTGGCCTTGATTCTGATCCTTTATTACAAGATATACAAGGCAGCAAAGACATTTCACAGAAGAAGTGTCAGCCGGATCGTAAGGGAGGAGGTAAATGGACAAGTCCTTTTGGATGCAGGTGAAAGAAGCACCAAATCGGCTTCAATGCCCAGCACAGCGGAGAAGACATCAGATCCCCTGGTGAACTGCGATAAAAGCAATATCACCCTACGGAGCCCTAGATCTGAATCTAAGCACGAGAAGTCCTGGAAAAAACAGAGAATCTCTAGCACAAGAGAGCGAAAGGCAGCAACTACGCTGGGTCTGATCTTGGGGGCATTTGTGATCTGCTGGCTCCCTTTTTTTGTAAAAGAAGTAGTTGTTAATACCTGTGAAAGGTGTCACATCTCAGAAGACATGTCTAATTTCCTAGCATGGCTGGGATATATAAATTCCCTTATTAACCCTCTAATCTACACAATCTTTAACGAAGATTTCAAGAAAGCCTTCCAGAAGCTTGTGCAGTGTAGGCAATATCTTTAAGAGCTTTTGTTCGTATAAGGAGAACATACTCATTGGTTTTTAACCTGTATAAATTTATATAACTGAGATGACATTTGTCATATTTAAGGAAAAGCACCAAGACTCTGCATTTACAGTATGACTTTTTTGTATCAGTAGTACTGGAAGCATAAATTGCCCAAGTTTTAAAGAGGTGGATCATCTGGGATCAGTTTTGCTCTGAAAAAAAAGGTAGCATATTGTGGCTCTGATCCAGTTGGGATTTGCAGAGCTGCCTAGCTTGAAGTATAAGGTATTACCTTAAATATGAAGGAAATATACACTTGAAGTAGACAAAGAAACAAAATTTGAAAAAAAGTAACCCTCAGTCACCAATGAAATTTTAAGTAAAACAACACACAGGTTCTAAACCCTAATGCAAATAAGAAGATAGAAAATACACCTTGGAATTAAAACACTATTTTATTAGTTTGACACAGGCCTGCAGCATAGAGCCAAGCCATTCCCAGTGAAGGGTAGTAGCTTTAAAAATATCTAGCATTATCCTATGTTGATTAGCTGAGTGCAGCTGCAGCCCTGTCTTCTCCCGTAAATGGAGGACTTCCCTGTGTTATGCCCTCGCAGCACCCCAGCAGTAGGCAAGGTGCTTTCATGGGTTACCAGTTTCATAGCAAGCCAATGTTGTGAGCCCTCTGCCATTGCACACCCACAACAGACATGGGCATAGCCCCAAGGGAAACAGCCAGACAGCTGGGGCACCTCCAGTGTGCTGGGTACACATAGTGCCTGGTGCTCTGAGACACCTCTTCAGTACAGACTAGGGAGGGTAAGCTCATAAAGAGCAGCTAGTCCTTCTCATGGAGATGTTAGAAGGGGACGAAGCATGAGACACTCCTTTCTTCATGTCCTCATCCCTGCCTCACACACCTGGCCAGGCATGGCCCCTGTGACTTTCAGTGCCAAACCAAGCCACACAATTTGTGCCAGGGTCTCCAGAGCATTGCTGATGGTGGGTGGCTTAGTGAGGTTTGGTTGAGGGCCACCTAATGGAGAACTTGGGCTGACAGCTCCAGCTCATCTTGTTCAGCCCTCCACCCCAAGAAGCACGATATCCCCCAAGTCTTTTCTCGACTGCCTCAAGCACTAGGGCTGTGCACTCCAAGCACGTGAGAAAGCAGAGACCAACCATGGTGCTGGCAGCGTTGGTCTCTGGAAAAGGCTGTGCAGCAGCTTCTCCAGTAAGAGCAGGGGAGTCACCTCAGTATGCAGTGCACACCTGGGCAGGGGATCCTGGGGGATGCTTACTGGCTGGCACCTCTAAACCCCTCCTTCCCCCAGAGCATCTAGTCCATGCCCCCAGTCCCAGCAGAGCTAAAAGGACGTTGTAGGCACTCCAGCCAGCCCTGGCCAGCTGGTTCAGTCAAAGATAACCACAATGAACTGTGGGCTTTGTGGGCTGTGTTCTAAGGCCTCAAAGATGGTACCTTGGCCAATTTTGATTTACATGCTCTAGATGCCAAGCCACAGCACAAATGAGTGCAAGAACAGCCCTTGCCTCAAAATCAGCAGAGCAAGTTTGCCAACAGCTAAGAGTACTAACAGAGCAGTGGGCATCTACCCCTGAGTGCAGATGAGTCACTAAGAGCCACACCAGAACACAGGGATGGGTTTTGCACTTTTCAGGACAAACAGATTCAGGCTGTGTCATTAAGACCCTGGCTTCAACTTCATTGCCAGCCATTCAGTGCTGTCAGGCAGGAACAGGGACTTGGAGGCTCCTTACAAGAACTACAAATCCACTGTCAGCAGCAGCAGTCTCCTGCTAAGGTGCTCTATTTTGGCACATGGGCCAGCAGCTTAGGGACATCACAAAGAAGCTGAGACATGAGACCACTACAGACACCCTTAGTTTGGGAAAGTTATCACTGGTCTTTCCAGTTGTTCTTCCAAGAGACTTTCAGCCATTTGCATTAGACAAGAAAACTCAGAAAGAAGCCATTACTGTCATTTCTCTCTCCCCCTCTCCCTCCCTTGTATTACCAACTCTGGAGTTTAATAATTTTTGTATTTTGCCCACTAGCTACCAGCTGACACAACAGCTGTCAGAGGTGTTTCTTGCAAGATGATGAGGTTTGAAACCTGAGATATTGAACTAATTTGTTTCTGTCACTTGCAACTTACTGTATTCTGCTTTCACATCAAGGTCCAAATGAGATGCTACTCAGAAGTACTAGAAATGGTGCATTTGCTTTGCCATTGATTTTAACCCAGCCTGAATCTAATGGAAAGCTCACTTGTCATGCCGTGTAGCTCTAGCGCAGCGGTAGCACAGCTAAATTTTGAAGATACTAGGATGCGGCAGAATGGAATTTGGCTCGTGCTCAGTGCAAGCTAGCACACTTTACTACCATTGCAGTCAGAGCACAGCCTCTGCAGCCCCCCATGACCTTGGCAATGGCTGCATTATGCTAAAAGAAAAAAACTGCTTTAAACATCAGCTGTGCTCTACTGTCTCCAGAAAGAGCCATGGAATTCAGCTTTCTAAAAGGATTAGCAGATTAGCAGAAGGCAGCAAAGGAAACCCCACTGAAACATTTAAGATTGAAGACCTCTGTTTCCCACATTTCCTGAGTCATAACATTGGATATCTAGGGGCAGGACTTCCTCTCCACCTGCTTCTCCCTTTATGACTACTGGAGGGTAGAGTATATTGTTTATCATCTTACACGTAAGAAGTTTGACAATATCTTGTGAAATCAAATTGGAAGGAAAAACAGGGGTTGCTTTTGAGGAGAAAAGATACTTGAAATACTCATATTTAAATAATAATGGATAATGCTCAAAGAATGGAATGATATGTAGATAAACAGAAAATAGCTGTCATTTATGCACTGTTAACAGTATTATAATCTGAATCTAATTTAGGGTGGTTTCTTTTGTATCCTTTTCACTGAGCTGTATCTGCTCACCCTTCAACACCCCAGTGGTGGAAGATGCAACTACAAGAAATCTAAGCAAATGAGTGGGTAGTTATCCTATTAAAAGCACTTGTGGCTTGTGGACCATCATTTCTTGGTGTCTGACTGCAACTCATCACTCGTTCTCTAACAGAATCCACTGTGCTGAACACTGTATCACACAACCCCACACAGTATCATTTCATCTCTAGCATTTACCCATGCATGTGTTGTGTTAAGAAAAAATGTGAGTTCCTTTTTCAAAATGCATAAAGGTTAAGATTTCTGTGGGATGCTGCTTTCCCCTCCCCATCCACTGGAGCTCAGCACTGGATTCAAGGAGCAAGATTTTATGAACTGGACCTAAGATTTTTTGCAGGTAGCTCTGTGCCTTGTGAGAGCTCAGTCTCAGCAAATAGAAAAAATTATGTCTGGTTTCCTGTCTCTATCAGAAGACTCTGTGTTGTATTGCAGGGAAAAGGTTTACATTTCCTCTAAGGTTTGCACAAGCTTCCTGGATCCCTATCCCTGCTGCAGCTACCCTCCCTGTTGCTGGTTACTGCCCACCCATCCACCCATCTAGTTTAGATTTCTTCTAATACCCAGAGAATTGGATTTGGAGCAGCTGACCTCCTCCCACTTCAGCTTGCACAGAGAATGATTCCTGAAGCAGCTGTGAACACTATATCCAGTTCAGGTGGATAGTTTTTGCTAACAGCAAGCAGTTAAGTACACCTCATTATCCTGTACTCATTTCTTTGCCTTTCCTCCCTGCCAGATGCTTTATTGGTGTCCTTTCCTCTTGAGGATGGCATATCTGTACAAAGGGCTTGGGGATACAAATATACTTTTGTTTCAGTGATGCAGTCACACTTGTTAACACGTGACTGTACCACCCAGAAACACCCACCTCATCCAAATGCGCTTTTGGCAGTCACTGTCTTCAGCTGGTGTGTAATTGTTCTTGGTGCTAGGGAGGTACACGGAAATAACTATGTGCCAAATTATTTTCTCCAGTAGTTACAAACTCAGCACATTATTTCTAGGCAAGTACACATTATTATTTGGCCTTTGCATTTCAGATTCCTTTGAAGAAGGGAAACAGAAAATCACCGCTGTAGCCCTTAGAAGGAAAGGCTTTTTCTGAACTCCACACATCAGAGAGTAAACGCTGCAAGAAAAGTGAGAGGAAACCGTTGTAGCAGCCCTTTAATGATTAAGCATAAACCTAACACTGTGCCTCATCTAGAAACAAGGGCTGCACCACTGCATGGGCAGCTGTTCTCAAACAGAGAGCTAATGGGTCAGCAGTCATCTACTGGTCACAGCAGGCACTCAGAAGCACTCCAACACCCAAGCAAGCAGTAAATGGCATCAGCTGGTGGCTCTCATATTCCTCCTCCAAAAAGTACTGCTGCACTACAGGGGCAGTACTACCTATAGCAGAACTGCTAAAAATTACCAGCAAGATGTTGGTATCCCTCCCCTGCAAAATCCTGAAATTAATTAAACAGATTTTTTTTTCTGGATTTTTCATTTGTCTTCTGGGGAGACTGGGTCAAATTTCTTATTTACCTCCTCAACCAGGAAGGTTAAACCTCTAAAAGAAATATAAACATTTCTTCAATCTACCATTTCTAGCCATCATTTGGTAACTCAAGAAATGAAAGCCTTGATGATACCGAGCTTGGCTAAAAAGAAAGATTACAGAGAACAGAACAAACAGAAGTCAGCAGCATTGGCGTGAACAGTCAAGGTTACCAACTGAATTCAAAACGGCGTTTCTGGTGTCAAGTCCCTCACTTATAATGGAGACCAATAACTGAAAGCAACCTTATATGCTCAGGAACTTACTGAAGTATGAGTTTCCTAAATTCCAGTTCTTTACTTCATGTTCAAGTGAGTTACTTCTTAAGAAAGAACTTTGCAACTCGGGAAAATTTCAGAGGGAAATATTTTTAGGCAAGGAAAAAGTACTGTATTTCATTAGTCAAACTACATTAGTACAATTATGTATTGAAAATCTTGCTAAGACAAAGATGCTTATTGAATGCTGTTACTTTTTTATCCAGTAGTAGCTTAAATCAATTGTATCCGCTCTTTAAGGCATACATTTATTTAAACCATAGATTTGAAGGTATTCATTGTTACATACCAGATGGGCAGCAGTAACAAAATTAGCCTCCATTTCCACTTTAAAGCAAGTTAGTTCCTATACATGCATGATACTTTCTCTCACTAAATTAAACCTTTTCCTGTTCTTCCCATACACTCATTGATTTGAAAATCAGAACAGCATTTTATGATTTGGGTTTAAAGACAAAAAACATGTTTAATGCCACAAAAAGCGCTAACTGCTAAGATAATGCTAGAAGAGCGATTAATCTTCTAGCTTTTGGTTTAGACCATGACTGGTAGTAGACATTTAATGCAATAGCTAGCTCTCTGCTGGCAGCTCTCCAAGATGCAAAAGCTGTGGCTAATTTGTATGGCAGCAAGCATCTGCTAAGCAACTCACTTTTTGCTAAGCCTGGTTTCCCATATTTCATAGTACAAAGCTGCATAAAATAGTCCACAGCCATGAAATAAGAAATCAGCCAGTTTGTACTCCAGCCATTTCTAGTCTGGCAGTCACTAGAAGATAGTTGCTCCAGAAACACACACCATTAACCAGCAGGAGCAAAGCTGTGTCTTTACAGCAAAAACAGTCACAATCTTTCACATCCATCTATTATTTTGGAGGTAGCCAGGACGCAGCCTGAACTGATTTGTGACCAGATGGGTTCAACACAGAGCAGCACTGCTCCCCAACCAGATGCAAAAAGAGATGTCTTCAATGAGAATGCCACCTGCAGCAAGCTTAGTCAGTACTAACTAGTAACAAAAGAAAGAGCAATCCAGCATCTGGCCCATCTTCCCGGGCAAGGGGAGTTCGACCAGACATCAGACATTAACGGTCCCTTAATATCAGTTCCTGCAGCTTATTCTCTATCCTAACTGAGCTGGGCTCTTTCAGCCCTTCCGGCATGTTTAGCAAGACAATGTTGAACTACCTCACCAACTCTGTGCTGGTCAATACAGAGTTTGCATGCCACCATCATAAAGTTCAGCTCTGAAGCTTGAGGTCATCATTCAGCTTGGGTAAATGCAAAACATTGGAATTTAAGATGATAAAAATTCAAGTTAAGGGTTTTCAGATTGTGGATTTTTCTTCCACATCTACTTTGGCAGCAAGTAAACTGTGGTCATTTTGAACCCAAAACAGTTTTCCAAGCAAGATATATCTATAACAAGTAAGCATGACCTTATTTTTCACACACATAAATATAAAGTATATTACTATTGGACTGTTTCTAACCTCGTTCATTGATGGTCTTTTGCATTTTGACAAGTATTTCTCCCATCTTGTTTTCAAAGTGTGGAAGAAATATTAGTTAACTAATTATCTGAGGTAGGTAGGAGGTCTTATCTCCCTTTTACAGGCAGAAATCCAGAAGCCGACAGAAGTGGACACCCAGCACCTCAACCTGGGTGAGGTCCTGGGGTGCCGTTCAGCATAGAAAACAAGAGAAGAGAACAAAGGGTGTTTCTAAAGCTAGTGCGAGACTCACAGAATCACAAAATGGTTGAGGTTGGAAGGGACTTCTGGAGGTCATCTCGTCCAACCCCCTACTCAAGCAGGGCCACCTAAGGCAGGCTGCGCAGGAGCATGTCCAGATGGCTTTTTAACATCTCCAAAGATAAAGCCTCTACCACCTCCTAGGGCAACTTGTTCCAGTGCTCAATCACCCCCATGATAAGAAAGTGTTCCTTACATTCAGATGGAGCCTCCTGTGTTTCAGGCCCATTGCCTCTCATCCTGTCACTAGGCCCTACTGAAAAGAGCCCAGCTCCATCGTCTCTACGCCTTCCTTTCAGGTATTTATTTAAGTTGATGAATTTTCCCTGAGCCTTCCCGTCTCCAGGCTGAACAGCCCCAGGTCTCTCAGCCTTTCCTCATAGGAGAGATGCTCCGGTCCTTTCATCATCTTAGTGGCCCTTTGCTGGACTCTCTCCAGTATGTCCACATCTCTCTTGTACTGAAGACCCCAGAACTGTACCCAGCACTCCAGGTGTGGGCTCACCAGTGCTGAGAAGAGGGGAAGGATCACCTCTCTTGACTTGGTGACAACACTTCTCCTAATGCAGCCCAGGACAGCATTGGCCTTCTTTACCACAAGTGCACATTGTTGGCTCACGTTCAACTTTGTGTCCACCGGGATGCCCCCAGGTCCTTTTTTGCCAAGCTGCTTTCCAGCTTGTCAGCCCCCAGCATATACTAGTGCATGGTGTTGTTCCTCCCCAGATGCAGGATTTTAAGCATCCTTTTGTTCAACTGCATGAGGAATCATATACTACAGTCTGAGGGAAGAAAACAAGAGCTGTGGAGTGAAGCAAATCAGAAAAGGGGAAGGAGGAACAGAACAGGAAGAGACAAAGACTGAGCAGTTTACTCCTTATAGAGCCAGGCAGCCTTGAAATAAACTTGCTTGAACTCATCACAGCTCAGATCCAACTAACAGAAGTGCCAGTTCACTTTGAAGCTGCCTGGCACCTCTCAGGAGCTGAGAGAGGGAGAGGAGGTTGTTTTGGCATCTTCATCCCACACAAGGTCAGTACAGCACTCAATATCTGAGCACACAGGATCCATCTCCAAGACTAGTGTGACAGTACTGGTCAGCACCAGGCACGCACAGCAGGTGAGACTGGGGAATTGCAAGTATTGAGATTTTAAAGGCCACAAACAGCAGAGAAAAAATTTCAGTAGCATCAAAGCACATCTTTTAAAATCTTGTCTACATTTCCACGCTGCCCCCTTGCCATTTCAAAAGCCACCTTGAGCACAGGAAGAGTGCTGAACAGAGACTTTGCCCCTTGCTTTAGACATGGCCAGGGATACATGCTCAGCTTGCTTTATATTCCACAAACACAAGTTACACAAAGTCAAATCACTACCACGTTTCCTGTCTCTCCTTGTTAAATACCCTGGTGTATGCCAATCCTCCCCAGCCCCTGCCAGCCTGGCCTTTGCCTGTGTCTCCAGCTCACTGAATGTGGCTTTAAACAACTTCATAACCAGTTTACTTCACTTCTCTTTTTTCTTTGACTGGAGAAGAATAACAAAAAGCAACTGAGACAGTCTCCAAGCTTTAAACCTGCAAACAAGACAAAAAAGAAAAAAAAGCAGTCTAGATTCAACAGAAAATAAATCAAGTAACACTTCTTTGAACCACCCCTTCTACTCACACCATTCCATGCTCTGACTGTTCTTACCCACAGCAGAATGCACACTGTGAATGAAGGGTAAGAGTTATTTCAGTAGAAGGTTTGACTTTTGTGTTATTGGACAAAAGGGCTCATTTAAAGATACTTCAGGGGAATGAGGAAGGCTATGAAATGATAACCTGTTCTGCCTTCTCTCATCCTTAGCTGTACAAGGAAAACCAAAGGAGGAGCGATACATTATAGACTAATGCGCAGACAAGGAAACACAGCACAGGTGAAAGAAGTGTCAGAGAGAAGGAGAAAAGCCCAAGCAGCAGAGCACCCTTTCACCGAGGGCTGGATTCGGCCTCAGTTCGGAGGGAAGCTCTCAGGAGGCAGAGCAGCTTTGCCTCAGCCACCAGATGCTTCGTGAACGGTGCAGCCAGCAGCCGGAGCCCCCGCTCCGCTGGTATGGCCACCTGCGGCACCAGCGCGGGAGCAAGCAGAAAGCCATGCCCTCCTCGCAGCCACCCTCCTGCATATCCAGGGCGGCAAAACCAGAGCCAAGACCAGATGAGCAGGCGGCAGCTCATCCCTCTGCTCAAGAGGCACCTTCGCTCTGACAGGTCTGAGCCGCTGCGAAGTTCACGCTCGGTCGCACTTACTAAGTGCGCTTTGAAAATAAGAGCCAGTCTATCCGAAGGCAAGAAATCACGTAGCATAAAACGGGGGATTCTGGCAACTTATAGGACAAACAAGAGGCAATCCGTAAATTGTTCGAGCCGTCCCAGGCCACTCGTACCGAAGCAGAGCCGCTGCACTGTCAGGCTTTGGGTCACGCCCGCTCAGCAGGAGCAGGAGCCCCCACCCCCGCAGCGGGGCACGCCTGGGCAAGCCGGGGCCGGGGCGGAGGCCGGGGCCGGGGCGGAGGCCGGGGCCGGGGCGGAGGCCGGGGCCGGGGCGGAGGCCGGGGCCGGGGCGGAGGCCGGGGCCGGGGCGGAGGCCGGGGCCGGGGCGGAGGCCGCGGCCGGAGGACCCCGCCGGGTGCCGGGCGGCTGGTTCCCGGGCGGGCGGTTCCCCCTAGCGGCCCCGGCAGCGCGGCCCGCCCGCCCGGCCGCCTCCGCCGGGCCTCACGGCAGCGGGCCCGCCGTGCCCCGCAGGGTCAGAGCGCTCCCCTGCTCCCACCCTTCCCCACGGGCAGGCAGGGGCCGCGCACCCCCGCCGAGGGTCCCCCTCGCACGCTTGGCTGCCTGCCGGGCCTCGCTTGAGCAGCTTTCCTCCCACAAAGCCCCCGGCTGGCCCGCAGGGTCAGCTCCTCCGCAGCATGGGCCCACCTGGCTGAACAACCCCAGCGGCCGCCGTCCCCAGCATGGCGCACGGCGCTCGGCGCACCTAGCACAGCTCTGTCGGCGTCTCCGTGGGCAGGGCTGTGCGGTTGCACCTTTGGGTGGGGGTTAGCGCCTTGGCAGCACGAAGGGCCCGACAAGTTGGGGAACCGATAGCATGGGATCCCTCCCCTTCCCGGCAAGATTGTCAGACCCCGTCTGTCTACTTGCACTCCACTTCACTAGGGCTTGATCGTTAATGACCAATGTCCAGCAATTTAGAGACTTACTGCAACTAGGTACACAGGCACATGCACGAAGAAGAGTTTCAGCTGAAGGTTGATTAATGTGCGCAGGAGCATAAGGGATCATTACTAGGACGATAACCCAAGAGGAGCCACCCAGCAGGTTGAAGACTGTAGGTGGGTGCAGAGCTGCGATACAGCTTTCCTCTAGGTTAATACCTCTGCAGCGTGAGGATCCTGCAACAACCAGCCACCAGCCACAAAATGGGTTTCCTAGGAAGGAGAAGGGGCGTGATATTTGCTCCTTCTCATTGCTGCTTCAAGATCGACATAGTTTACTTCTCTCTAACCTTTTGTTAGCTGAATGAGACTCTAGGGCATTTCGGTTAAAGTTGATGAGCTTAGAGAGTTCAGCGATGTTTGTGAGACCTCCCAGGCAAAGCTCAGGAAGGACTGTCATCTGAAACAGCGTGCAGAAACATCTATGCAGTTTGAAAATGTACACAGGGAAAAAAATTACAAATCACCAGAGATCATCTCCCCTGATAACATCTAATAGTACAGGCCTCAGCGGCAGGTTAAAAGTTTCTAGAGAAGCTGTTTCTTTTATGGTATGTTACTGGTTTTATTTCAGGATTAAATTATAGAGTCGTGAGCAATACCAAGCATGTAGGAAATAGCAACTCACGTCTCCATTTAAAGAAATGACATTAATTATAATAACTATTTTTGATTTGGACTTATTTGTGATTACCAGGCTAGAGGTTTCATTCACTGTTGCTCTTCATCTCCTTTTGTTATTGCACAGTACTGTATAAAGCGGCCAAAACTTCCTCATTTCTAAAAGCTATAACCCTACTTATACTGCACTGGTGTAAAGGACAAAGCCAGGCACAGGGCAGTGGAGAATTTTGCTCTGAAACTATAGACTGGTACTGACTGCAGTTGCATTCTGGGAAAGAAAAACTATTCACACTTCAACATAATTTAAGTCTTACTGTCTTCACATATTTTCTGTTAAATTCTACCAACAGGCTCCCTGGATCTGGTGGCATACTGAGCAGCAGGTACAAATCGTCAAGGTTTGTAGGGCAGTGGCCATGTAAGAAAGACAAACACATGCGCAAGAGCAGCAGCCCATGAATTTGAGTGCTTGTCTTCCCTCTTTGCTGGACTGCATCTGGACTACCCGGTTCTGAGCTGACTGCAGCAGTGGATGTACAATTACAGCCTACGAGGGGTACTCCATCAATAAGCACTGCCTAAACGCCTGAAACTCAGACAGCAACACACTCATGACATAGTTTTTGGCCTTTTATGACTGGTCTCAACAGAGAGGCAGATGGAGAAGGAGGACACTAATATAGAGAAGAAATGCATTAAAATACAATAACAATGTAGAGGTGGGAAGGAGGAAGTGTGAAATTAATAGATGTCTTTGCTATGTTCCTGTCACAAGATCACACTATGGAAGGGCAGAGAAAACGGACTGAAGAGTTTTTCATATGACAAAGCCAAGTACTTGCAGGAAGTCCTAGTTCATGATCCCCTAGCCAGCTTTGAAAAAAAGAGGATTATAACAATAAAAAAAAAATCTTTGGGAGCATCTGAGGTGTGATTCGGATGTAATATCAATGCAAATTGCAGGTACTAAGTAGAGAAGCTTTAAAGTCCCAACTGAGACTGGAAAAAGTAGAAAAACAAACATGTATAGGCCACACAAATATGTGTACATAAACATAGAGAGGAAGTGTGACAAAGGAGCTTTTCTAGAGTTCGAAATTAACACATACAAGGGATATGTGATGGAGATCTTTTCTGAGCAAGAGGAGAACTCAGGAGTTGAAAGAACTCTTTCTAATTCCCCTGGTATTTTTCATGCTAAGGAATTTTCTTTTTTGCATTGCCTAATCTTTGACTTACACACAAGTGCTTCAGTTCGTCCCTGTCAGCTGTCCAATTCCATTCCTGTTACTGGGAAGGTGAATCTAGAACTGTAGCTTGAATTTTATTTTGTTTTTTAAATATAGGCAGTGCAGAAGCCACTTGAGCTATTTTGCGAAGTGGAAAGGAAAATTATGACACATTTTCTGACTCCGGTGCTTCTGTCAACATCTCTTCTCCTTTTTTCTCTCCCATACAGTCTCTTTCACTGTCATACATGCAAAAAAGTCACCAAACCTGGAAATTTCTTTTCTTTTCCAAGTTTTGTTGAATTCTAAGGGGGAGTAAAAAAAAAACCAACACAAAACAAAGATTACTCCAAATCTTTCATAAGAAGTGTGAGGCCAGTTAGAGTTATCTATGCTGCATTTCCAAGGAAATACACATTGGCAGTATGATCCCATTTCATTCCCTTCTGCTGTGGGATATATTGCTGTAAAGGAAATAGGACTTGGGTAATTACAAATATTTAAACACCCTGAAGTTTTAAATAATGGAGGGCTTATATTTTAAGGTTCTTTAAGGAGTTGTACAAGCAATAGCATTACATTCAGCATGGTCATAACATGGTGCAAACCACATCCTCCTACTCAATAGCCTGGGAAAGCATGGGTAGAATTTTTTTGGCCAGATAATACTCTTGACAATATTTAACATTCATTTGATGCAGAAATAACACAGGGACTCTTTCTACCTGCAGCATTTCACCATATATTCAGCAAATATGAAGTAAACTCCTTCTCTTGTTTCCATATACCAACGTGTTTCTTTCTGTCAGAACATGACATACCCAGAGAAATATTCTAGCACGGGAGGTCTCTTTGCTCAAACACATCTCCTGGAGTTTCATTGCTGCAAGACGCAAGAAGTTCAAGCGATACCATCAGCATTGCAGGAGATCACAGACGTAAAATGAAGTAGCTTACTTCTCTCATTGCAGGAGGTATCTGTCAAAGGCCCTAAGGTAAAATGGAGCGCGTTAATGATCTAAAACAGGTAAGGACAGCAGCTTCCCCAGGCCCTGGAAAAGGAAACGAACACTCATGGTGAGCCAGGCTGCTGAATGTGGCTTGAAGCACAGCCAAAAGCAGTAAAATCCACAACCCAGCACCTAGGGAGAGCAGCACCTTGCCGACAGGCCTCTCTCTGTTCAGCTGAGCTGGTGTCCGTGCTGCCTGCAACTGCAGAAGGGCAATGCTGCCTCACAGGGACATGCTGCCTCACAGGTCTACAGGCAGGGAAAGGCCAGCCCACACACACAGCCAAGGAAGCTGCAGGCCCGTATCCCTACAGTACCTCCACTTATATACCTCCTATATAGGCTGCTGTCATTAAGCTATGTTAAAGGTCTGGGCACTCTGAGACTTTTAAGGGCCTTTTTTTACGCAAGGAAATCCCCTGCTGACCAATTAGTACAGCTTGCCATTTGCTTCACATCATGCTGTGGGAAAAATGCAGAGGAGACCAGCATGAATATGGTCCGGTTGACTCTGATCTTTGTTGACAGGAAGAGGCATGATAAGTATCGCTTCCCTCAGCAAAGCATTTTCTGGTCTGGATGTATATACATTTAGTTGCTAAGCTACCTGAAATGTAAATACAAAATAATCCTTTACTAATACAGCAAAAGACTGTAAATTCTGCTACTGTTTCTCCCCTGCTCTCTTAGAGGTGTATTTCTACACAATCCAGCCTTAAACATCAGGAGCCCCAGAAGTTTTTTTCTACTTCTGTTGAACTGTCGTATTTAACACAATCCCCCTTCCTGTTGTGTCTGAGCTCTTCATTGCCTTTATAGTGATTAAAATAATGCATCTCCGTGAGAAACAAGAAAGTGCTGTTGTCCTCAGTTAGAGATGAAGAATCAAAGCAGAGAGAAAAACTACTTGTCTGAGACCATGAAAGAAAAGAGCAGCAAAGAATTAAACCCAAGTATCCTCTCTTACTATGACATTATTTTATTCTGTTCTTAGTCTTCATTGTAGCATTTTTAAAAGTCTGTAAAATGATAAAGTGAGAAAACAAGCAAGGGAGCTCCTTTGACATAAAAGTGCAGGGTCTAGGGTAGAGATTTTCTGAAAGAATATACAGGTATTTATTATTTTTAGCTAGTGCCATTATTTTTAACCCCTACTGTTCAGAAGCTAAGGCTTCAGAAAACAGTACTTTTCAGAAAACAGAATCCTTTTAATTTGCCATTGGCAGGTGTGGTGTCCAGGTCCCCTGAGTTTTTCAATCATTTTAAGACCCAGGAACATCAGATTTCTTCTGTAGTCACAGAGTAAACCAAACAAAAACTGGGACTCAAACAGCTGGGATTTTAAGGTAAAACAAAACACTCAAAAAACAGAGGCTGTAGTCAGCTTGTGTTGTCAGAGATATTGGAAACTGAAAAATCACTCACAGGAGGGAACTTTGTACAGAGTCAGGAGGAAAAATATTGAGCTTGTCTCTATGGAAGTCCAGAATCAGATTTCCACTCTGTCTGTTCAATGTTAGGCTAAGATAACTCCCCAGACTACCACTTGGTATCCCAAGGAAGGGGTGTGAGCTTTCAGCCATGGTTAACTCACCTGCAAGGCCAGCTGCATGTGGTTCTTACCCCCCCCCCCAACCCTGCACACATATGTTTTCTACTTACAGACCACTGATTGTGCATGATGCAAAACACAAGGCCCACGGGTTCCCCTGGCTCTCCCAAACCATGGCGATGTGATGAGAGCTTCAGAGCTGAGGGATGTTCTCACCACAGCTGTTCTTGCACACAGCCCGAGAGCCACTGCTTAGCATTTGAAAGTATTTTGCAAGACCAGCCTTAGCACAGCTGCTGAAAATTCCCGCTTTCTCCCTGAGCTTCTTGATCTTTAAGATGGGTCTTTGTGCTGGGTAGCAATTTTTCCGTGTCATTGGTCTCTATGTGTTCCTACTGCCATTTCAAGAGCTGGCTGGAGCTGCTGTTTCCTTTGGTTCAGAAGCGAAGTCCCCAACAGCTTTAACCTAAATAAATTCCAGTCTTCATTTAAAGTGAAACCTTGACCTTCTTAGTCCATTCTTCACCATTTAGTTCCCTCTAAACTAAATCACAGACCCACATTCCAGGTCACATTAACTAAATCAACCTCACTTACTCACTCAAGGTTTTTTCTACAACCGTCTCCTTTAAGTTGTTAATGTTTTAGAGGTATCACCTGCTATTTGTCCATTGACTGCTCTGTTAAAAAGATATTTTTATTGTCACACCCATGGCCTATGATTGCTAATGGTTTTCAGTCTCAATGACAGAGAAATTGAAATTTCCTGTGACACAAATCTCAGGAGTATTTCTCTCTGATAGCATTAAATAACTTTTTGTTTATATCCACATTCAACTCCCCAGTCTATCCCAGAAGGGCCTCCTATGACATCATTTCCTACAATGACTTTGATCATAACGAATCTACTTTATCCACATTATCACTCTTTTTTTATAATTTCTTAACATCTTTAAAATATTATTCTACTCCTCCACTACCTTTAACTATTATTTCTATCATTTCCATAGTGCATTTCCAACATGATTGCTCCTTGTCAGGTAATAATCACTGCTGCTATTCCACCTTGATGCAGTCAACATCATATTCAGTTTCATGCTCTGTGCATCACCTGCAATACGCTTGCCTGGTGTGAATACACAAGCGTGTCTGTTGTCTCCTATTGACCACATACTTTCTAGCCATGTAAAAGTAAAAAATTTGACTACTGATAGTGCCGACCTCACTGCATCCGGTAGTGGTATTACTCCTTTTTTGCCCTTCTCCTTTTATTATAAAAACAACTGTAAGGATTTCACTAGTCTCCCAAACCCTTTTCCTCGTTTCTTAGTTTAAAGCTCTTCTCATTAGTCTTGTTAAGTGGCATCCCAGGAAGGTATGTCCTCAGCATTATCCATCGTCAGATGAGTCCCCTTTGCATGGCTTTGCCTTCTAACCACAATCCTTGTACCCACCAACTGTACTAATCTGCAGTAATTTTTCTGGCTTTCGCACTTCCATTCAAGGACTGGAAGTATTTTACCAAAGCTCACCTGAACATACTCTTCTTTGAGTATCATTCTGGCACAGTTATTTTTATTCACTCCAGGCACTGACGTTTGTCTTTCTTAACAGGGAAAAATCCACTGCTGATCCTTCTTATGACCTTCAGGATCTTTTTCAACCTTAACACCCTCTCCCAGGTCCTTTCTCAGCGCCGCACTCCATGAGCCTCCCACTCACTAGTGACAACCTAACCAGTTTTTGTTCAACAAGGGTTCTTCACGCTCCCAGATGTGCTCTTTTGGGGGCAGGTGAGAATCTCTGCGGTCTTCTCCCTGCTGTCCTTCAGCCTGGGCACATGTTGGTACAGCCTCTCCTTTGGATCAGTTTGTCTGGGTACCTTTAGCCAGGCAAAAAGAGTAACATACATAACTCTAAAGTGTAAAGAAATCACTTATCAGCTGAAACGCGTAAAAGACAGCTAGGGTCTTTTTGAACAGTTAGGCATAGCACTACTGTGCTCATGACACTGGTAAGGCATCCAAGGGCCTTTGCTGGCCAAGGAGAGGCAGGCAGCAGGGGCAGCATCATTCCCCACACCTCCATGGGACAGATCCGCAGTGCTGCTGGGGTGTCCTCTGCCGCCAGCTCTGTTGACACTGGTGGCATTGACAACCCCACCAGTGTTTTCTGGCTGTCCAACTAGCCTGACCTATTTTGGTTTGTTTTGCTTTTTCCTTCAGGACTTGATAATTCTCCATGTTGATGTTCTCCCTCTTGAAACCTTGACCTACTACCTCTCTTTTTCAGGAGCGAGCTGCTTTCCTCACATTTGCCACTTATTTCTGCTTCTCTTGCTGCATGTCAAGTATTTTTTCTTGCAAGGGAGCAAGCATTCTTGAGCTCCACCACAGTAATCCCTCCCCCCCTCAGCACCTAATTACCAGATGCTGTGATGAAGGACCATGAGGCCTCTTTTCCACCATATCATTGCTTCTCCATTGGCATTTTACAACACTGCCCCTACCTCCACGCATAGCCCACAGGGTTTCTGTCCCACTACTCATAGTGGAGACACTTCATACATAAAAACTGTCCAGTACATGTGTCCTATACCTTCTGCCTCTGGTTTTTAATATCTCTGGGAGCCTGTTCATTTCCTTCAGTGCTCACTGAGCTGAACTTACTGTCCTCCATTCTGCGGCCTCCAGAAAAAATTCTTAAGGAAAAAAATGGCCGCAGCACAAACCCCACCACCCTATTTGCCTTTTTATTGCTTTGCTTTCATGTCAGGTCACAGCTGCTTCAGGAGGCACATATGTAAATTATCAAGAAGTGAGTTTCAACCACCAGCATAAATTTTTTTTCACAGACCATAATTAAATTAGTGGAACTCATTGCTGCAGTTTATTTTGGACGTTAAAACAAAAAATAGGTTAAGAGATTGGAGTCATCATGCAAGGCAGGTATATCAATGGCCATTAAAAGATGATTCAAATGCAACCTCCATCTCACAGAGTCCTACATCCTTGACTGTAAAAAGCTACGCAGGATTTTCAAAGTGCAAGAGAGCTGTACTTTTCTTTGTTTTTTCTCTTCGCTGCTGCTGGCCACTGTTCAAGGTGGGATACAGCATTGAAGTTAAACCTGCTTTGAGCAGAGGTTTGGCGCAGGTGATGTCCAGAAGGCCTCTTCAACACAAATTATTTCTAGACTTTATTTATATTTTCTCTAACTTAATGTGGATGTTTGAGTTTTTTCTTACCATGAAGCAATAGCCTCCTAAGTAACTGAGAAATAAATTATTTGTGATCAAAGTAGCTACTTGTGAATGCTCAGCTATGAGGATCTAGCCTACTTAGTACAAACAATCTCGAGCTCCCTCCATAAACCACAAACTGCAACTACAGCAGACGATATGAAATGCAGCTGAAAAGAACCACTAAGCTACAGATGGTTTACTCTTGTCAGAGATGAAACCGAAATGAGCAAAGTCTAAATAGTACCTCAGAATGGTAACTTTCTGCCACTCTTAGCAAGACACGGGGACAGGGGTTGTTTGCTCTTACGTTTCACATGGCAGATAACATACATATACCAAAAATTAAACTAAACCAGAAGCTTTTATGCCTCTCCATTTATTGGCTGTTATACTGCAACAAACAAATAACATTTTTTTATCAAAACAAAAACATGGGAATCATGAAAAGGGGCTTGATCAACAGCCCTGTGGACAGAAACTGTCCTATGTATTGCCAAGATGAAAAGGACAGGTGAGTTTCCTCTTTGAAATAAAAATGTTGTTGTCTAGCATTGCAATTCTGAATCACCCTGTAAAATGTCGTACAAAGGTAGAACAGTCCAGAGCCATCTCCAGGATGTCACTTCTCCTGTATTCCTAAACGAGAAACGGATTTCACAATGTCTGGGCTAGCTTGTTTCACAGCTGACTCCTTATTCGAACTACAAGGCAGTATAGGGGCATTCAAGTATTGGTTCACAGCAACTGTAGTCAAATTCCACCAGGGCTGAAGGGTCGAAGGGAAAAAAAAAATCTGAAGACCCAGCAGGTAGTGTCTGTATATAAAAGGTGTCCTGAGTGTGAACTCCAGAGCTGGGACTGGTCTTGACATTGTATCTAGTACATCTATTCTAAGAATTAGAATTTTTACTTTTTTTTTAAAATATGCTGATTCTTATTTTCACTTAACCGCAATGGTTTTCTAAGTACAAGCTGTTGTGCAGTAACAGCAGAAATAGTGTGCCTTTTTTATATGTAACTACTGAAAAAGTCAAATGGGAGTCATGCATTTGCAAATAATTGTACAGATTGGCATTACTTCATTGTCTGTGGTATTTCAGCATTTGTGAAGAAAACATGAAGCTTAGCTGGCAACAATGGCTCCTGTGTTTTGTTGCTGAGCAATCCAAGGTTAGTAGGTCACCAGAAAAATCAGTCTGTAATGCTTTTTCCTAGAAAGAAGGAGACATAGCAGAAGCAGAGCTGATATTTGGTCCCATCTTTTCCATGCACTTCATTTCTGGAATAATCAAGACAGCTCTTCAATACACGAGCACTGCAAATCGGCATTTTTTCAGTGCCTTCTTGGAGATAATGCTCAAGTTATTTCTTGCATATAAAATAGATTTTAAAAAATCACACTGCAGGAAGAGCTTGTTTAATAAAAGCTATGTTTATCTCATCAGCTGTGTAGCTCAGCAGGAGTGGTTTGAGAGAACCATGGGTTGGGAGATTTTATTTTGGGCTAATCACACTTTGATCCTGTGAACTGAATGCCCATTAGCAGCTGGAGAGCATTAGGTGCTTTAGCACTATCAGAAAAGACCTAGTATTTTCTGTATGCTGCTTGGCAACATGAACCCAGCAGAGTAAGCACAGACCATCGGGTGTTTCTTTTCAAAAGCACATTCCTGACCCGGGCTAACACTATGTGAATGCATGTGCCAGAAGATAACAGCTACAGAGGAATTGCAAGGATAGAACATGTACGTCAGGTTTAGTGTTTAGTGGTTGGTACATACAGAGCTCAGGTCATATTTTTGCTTATTTGACAACCCATATTTGAAATGGGATTTTCTAAGAATAGAGGGACAATGACAGCTGCAGCTGAGCGCTAAAGTGTGTTTTGTGTTTAGCAAAACATATCTCTGTGCCTTAGCATCTTCTTATTGTTTCTTCTTCCCTCCTCCCTACTGTACCCTAAGCTTTTTCCTGCATCACAGTTAACTCCAGTGAAGGCAACAATATCAACAGTTCCAACTAACAGCTGCAGCTGGGCAGTAATGAGCACCAGGGATTAAATTTTTTTACCTTACACCAGACTAATATCAGGACAAGAGATCGGATTAAAATACTCAAAGGAACAGAAAAAATTCCAGTGGTCTGAGATGCACTTTACAGTCATAGTCAGATGTGATTTCCATTTCTGTAGCAGCAATTCAGATTCCTTTTCCTTAAGAAAGAAATTATATGCAAACAGTATTCTAATAGAACACAACGATTCTGAGTAACACAAAAGGAAGACTTATTTCAGGTTATGGTTTCCACAGCAACTTTTAATTTTATCCCTCATGTCTCTGTCTAATAAGGTCTTTCACAACATTTACACATAAGGAGATGTTCTGTTGATGGGAAATTATTAAGAAAGTAATTTCTCAAAAAAAAACATAACTTTTTCTGTATATAATCATAACTTCATACACAAAGAAATGTACATATGCATAAAGTTTTTGGACATATGTGTAAGTTTTTATTTTTGCTAAATACAGCACCACAAAATAGGCGACCATCGTTGATTACACAAAAATGACAATGATAAATGATGTCATAGTAGGTGCAGCTGGTAGAGGTTCAAAGCTGAAGGCAGACAGTGCTCATGAAGGTATCCTAGCTCCGCAGGCACTAACTTGCCTTATTAAGGAGGCAACTCCAACAATACTGCTCCTATGCAATTCTAATCTTCCTGATTTCAACATTTCAAGCACGTTGAAAATAAAGACAAGCAGCCAGGCCAGAGCTTTTCAGTACTTGGCTCACATTTTTTTTTGCACAGAGCACTCCTCTCTTACACAAGAGATTAAGTCAGTGAAAGCAAGACATTTATCTACTAAACACATTGTTCTGCTTGTGGCCGCTTATTTCCCACAGAAGTGGGGAGTGCATAGTTCAGAGATGATAACTAAAATATAGAAGGGATTTCAGTGGTTTTGTCCCAGGTTTCTCTTTCATATGCATGAATGGAAATCCAAAATATAAGCACAGCTAGGTAGAAGCACTATACTAATGCATATAACTCTTTGGGACTGTGGGAGCAGTCAGACAATAATCAGTCCAAATGCCCTTACCTTTGCTTCCTCATCAATACTTATTGTCAGCTAAGAGAATAGAATGCGTGGAAACAAAATTTTGAGAGCTCAGTACAGAGTGAGGAGAACGTCACTCTAGATGTCAGAATATCTGGAGATGTATCATCAGCATAAAATGCTTTAATAGTGTAGAGTCTATGTTTACAGCATCCTATTTCGTATTATATCTGTGATAGTGAATAAGCCTTACGTGGTGCGTTGACCTTGGCTAGCCACCAGGTGTCCACCTAGACGGTCTGTCACTCCCTCTCCTCAACAGAAGGGGAGAAGATACACTGAAAAAGCTTGTGGGTCAGGATAAGGACAGGGAGATCACTCACCACTTACTGACACGGGCAAAACAGACCTGACTTGAGGAAATGAATTTATTGCCAATTAATAACAGAGCAGGATAGTGAGAAATAAAAACAAAATTTAAAACACACTTCCCCACCCCCTCTTCTTCCCAGAGCTACCTCGTCCTCCCTATCTCCATCAGTGCAGGGTTATGGGGAACAGGGGTCAGGGTCAGTTCATAACACTTTGTCTCTGCCATTCCTTTCTCAGACTGTTCCCCTGCTCCAGCATAGGTCCTTCCCATGGGCTACAGTACCTGACAAACTCCTCCAGAACAGGTCTCCGTTCTTCAAAAAGTGCTCCACCATTGGTCCTTTCCACGAGGTGCAGTCCATCAGGAAAAGACTGCTCCAGTGTGGCTGCCCCCACAGTGTCACATGTCCTGCCAGAAAACCTAGTTCTGCATGGGCTCTTCTCCATAGCCAGAGCTCCTGCCAGGAGCCTGCTCCAGCATAGGGTCCTCCACAGACTGCAGTGTGGATATGTATTCTGGCATGGTCCTCTGTGGACTGCAGGGAGCCAACCTACTTCATCATGGTCCTCTGCATAGGTTGCTGGAGAATCTCTGCTCCAGCTCCTGGAGCACATCCTCTCCCTCCTTCTCCACTGATCTTGGTATCTACAGTGTTGTTTATGTCACATTTTTCTCACTCCTCTTCCTCAGCGCTGCTCTGCAGCGTTTCCTATCCTTTCTTAAATATTTGTCACAGAGGCTCTAGCGGTGTCACTGATGGGCTCAACTTTGGCCGTCCCGGAGCCAGCTGGAACTGACTCTGTCCAACATGGGGCACAGCCCCTGGTTTCTTCTATCAGAAGCCACCCCTGCAGCCCCCCCACTACCAAAACCTTGCCAGATGAACGCAAGACAACTAACTTATTCCTTTAAAATTTTTTTCTTTTTAAAAGTTTCAGTAATAAAAAAAAGTTGTCGTTTCTTTGATGTCCAAATATCCTCCTATTCTTACCTGAAAAATAAGATGGAGTTCTGCTCAGCTGAGACATACTCAGCTAAAGCAGGGACCATTTGTGTGGTGACTTAACATAGTTCGAAAAATGCTCAGTTACAAGAAAAAAACCCTGATGGTGACTGGGAGGACACTGCACA
The DNA here is from genome assembly GCF_026419915.1 of Harpia harpyja. Classification (NCBI taxonomy): domain Eukaryota; kingdom Metazoa; phylum Chordata; class Aves; order Accipitriformes; family Accipitridae; genus Harpia; species Harpia harpyja. The sequence goes on from NC_068947.1 coordinate 36,138,472, forward strand.
ACCCTAAACTTGCAGACACTGATTGCTAATCCTATCCTGCAGTGTATGCCATAACACCCAGGAATGCACCAGAGCAGCATGCACCTGTGTGCAACACTGAGCAGGCAAAGACAAAGCACTCCGGAAACCGTAGAGTCCTTACTTCAGAAGTCAGTGTTCAAGCAAAGGGCCACTGGCTTCCCAAGAGGAGTTGTGCACTCAGACAATGCCTCTGAAGTTGCTGAATCTTGCTTGTAAGGCATAACAGTCTCTTACAATATTCCTCTCCGGTATCCAAAGCACCAAAACTAAGACCTGACAACAATGTGCTGGAATGAACCCTTAGTTAGTTTTGGATCTAGAAACTCTGGCACAGAGTCACAGAATAGCTGAGGCTTGGAGGCATCTCTTGAGACCATCTAGTCCTAACCCTTGGTCAGGCAGATAAAGCACATTGCTGACAGTTGTGTCCAGTCTGGTTTTGCGTATGTACATAGATACAGTCGCCATGACACCCTGTAGGAAGCTACAGGTGGTCCAATAGAAATGAAAGTCCACAATCTGTGTCATCTGTTGACGCAAAACATTTCAGAACAAAACTGTCCTTCCCAGGCCATCCTGAACATACACTCATGTCCTCTGTCACAGGTAATCTGCTGTCCCCCTCTGTGTTCCGCAGCAAGCCTATTTCGGCAGAACATGTTGCTGGATTTTTATAGTAACTGAGTTGCCAGAATTGGGCCAGTATTGAGTATTTCCTGAAGCATCGTTTGGAAAGTGACAAAATTATAACCTAGAAAAGCAAAGAGTGATTGCTTGACAGTCTACATTTGTGTTTTCCTTGTGCTAAGATGCAGACAGTAGGATCTTCTTGGCAGAAGGTTTTGTAGCACTTAAGTCTAAGAAAAAATTTAGAAGATATTACTCCTGATATAACATCAATCTAAACCCACAGAAACAAGGAACAAGAGCAGAAACTCCAAATCCCCCATGGAGGTAAGCCAAAATCCCACTGAGAATAAATAACTGCAAATTTCTATTGGAGCACAGGAGTCATATGGACATATGTGGGTTACATCAGAGAAGACAGATACTACCATGACTGTACCAGCCTAGGATTTGCTGCAAATTCCCAAATTCAATCTAGGCTGGTAGTTCTAGATAACTCAGGAGGAGGAGGTCAGCCCACTTTTGAAGAGTCATGAAGATACACTCCAACTTGAGCTAGTCCTGTGACTGTTCTGCAGCACTACAAACTCATCTAGGCAGTCCCTAAATTTTTGTCTTCACCTGCAAGAAAGATGCTTTTGCTTTGAGAGACAGACTGGTTACCATTTCTTTTTCAAAGAGAACACAGAAGTATGGGAAGTTTTGTCTGAAGGAATACAGATGATAACAGACTTGAAAAGTTCTTGCAGAAGCTTCCTGGAACAAGATGCACAGGTCTGGGTACGTCTACGACTGTGAGGCAAATTACCAGTCAGGCGTCCATGAAAGCTGCTCAGGCTTTTGAAGACTTTTTTCACCAAGGATATGGAATGCAGGCAGTGAGACTCGAGTCAGATATCCCAAGCAGATCCCAATGAAAGGAATAACGTATTGCATTCCTTCTCATGCAGCAAAAGATTATTCCTTATCTCAGGCTATTCCAGAGGTCTCTACACCAGGCATCGGATGAAATACACTCAAGGCATAGGAGCCGGGATCAGTGCTAGAAAACAACACAAGCCTTCACAGAAAAATGAGAGAGCAGGAATCAGGAGTCAAAACAGAGGCCAATCAGACTAGCCCTTTCCAAACAACGAAGTCCATGAGGCTTCTCTGACTACTGTGTGCTAAACTCCGAACTGATTTGATAATATAGTCAAAATCACTAGAAAATACACAGAAAACTCAGCAGCAGATGTAGTGACAGATTCATACTGAGAAGAGACACAATCTGGACGAAGTGCAGTAAAAAGCCTCCATACGCTCTTTGTTTTGCACAACCACAAGGAGTATGTGGTTACCTTCTTTCTGTGAAAATATTATTGCTTGTAGGATTAATCAGGTAAAATGTCATCTACTTTCTACAGTGGAGCTAAGTCCACCATTTCTTGGTTATATACAATGTTATTAACAGTGTACAGCTAAGACATAGGCATAGTCCCATTCAGAAAAAGCGTGAGATTGTATCAGAGATGTTCTGTTATTGTGTCTTAATTAAGTAAAAATCGCTGGTAAACCAAGGTTGCCTGAAAAGTCTCACTGATAAATGCCTGCTTAGTTTCTCTGCGCTGGATGCCTCCAGGTGCTGTCAGTGGTACAAGGCAGCATGTAAACTATGGAAGAAAAAAATAAACTGGCTATGATATTTTTGGGTGAAAATAGAGAGATATCTACAAGGACAAATAAGACACTGCATAATATACATTTGGGGTTGGTAGATGAGCTTAGATTTGCAGAAGCTGAAGCACAGGACTAGTCAAAAGCAAGTAACTTTCTATTACGTGTAGGCCAAAAAAAGTAAATTAAGGAGCTGTACACTAAGTATATCTCTAAGGAGAAGTTCACTGAAAAGCTCTAGAAAAGTCATAACAAGCCATAATTTGAAACCTATTTGTCCCCAACCCCTTCAACAAGAAAAAAATCTCATGAAGAAAAAATTTCATTGAGAGGCTCTGGCACCTGCTAATGTAACTCAACAGAAAACGCAATTGTATTCGTTCAAAAAAGAAATGGGAAGAGAAATGAGTAATAAAGTAGTTAGAGAAGCTAGAAATCAATAAACAGAGAAAAGCAGTGCATGAGGGCATTGGGGAGAGAACATTAAGGAAATAAACAGAAAAGTGGTAATTCCTTAAAGCACCGTTAAGAGCGTAAAGTGTTCCAGGACAGAGAAGTGATAAGAAATATACTAGAAGTTGTACTTAGTTAAATCATAAGCTCTTCACTGCCTCCAGCACATTAAATTTGCATAGATATTGTGGACAGCAAGTCAAGTACCTGAGGACAAGTTTACATTCCTGTTTTTGGCAGGGAAGGATCTGGTAGAGGTAGACCTGACTGCCAGCCCAGCCCAATCCCTTGTAATGCACTGAAGCAGGCCTTTCCTTTGTGCCCTCGCACTGCTGAGGGGTGTGTCTGGTGAATTTTAGCCCTTTGGTATTGTCCTGGTTTTCGCTGGAATGAAGTTAATTGTCTTAATAAGTGGCAGAGTGCTGTGTTCCGGATTTAGGATGAGAATAATGTTGATAACACCCTGACGACTTTACTTGTTGCTAAGCAGTGTTTACACTAAGTCAAGGATTTTTAGCTTCTCATGCCCTGCGAGCAAGGAGGCTGGGGATGCACAGGAATATGGAGGGGGACACAGCCAGGACAGCTGAAACAAACGGATATTCCACACCATATTATATCATATCCAGTACATAAACTGGGAGGAATTGGGTAGGGGCACCGTGGCTCGGGGATTGGTTGGGCATCCATCAGCAGGTGGTGAGAAATTCTACAGTATACTGTGTGTTTTGTATAGTGTCTTGTATTTTCCATTCTTTATCTTTGTTCTATTAAACTATCTTTATCTCAACCCACGAGCTTTACCTTTTTCGTTTCTCTCTGAGTGTCCACTGGTGTGGCGACTGAGTCAGCAGCTGCGTTTTTGTCTTAACATGACTGAAAAACTTTGAAATATTGGTATTTTTAGCAAAATACATGATAATGAACAATGATAACTTTTCTGTAAAAAACAGGCAGGCCAGAGGCAATCCAATTTAGGCATGTAGAGATAATGGAAGCTTTAGACATTGATCTCTGCAAGTCCCACTCCTGTAAGTCAAATTGTCCTGAATGCCATAGAAGAGCATATCAGGAAATTAATCATTCTAACTTCAGAGCAGTGTTTGACTACTTTGCAACAAAGAAGGTACGAGCTGCTAGGCATCCGAGTTGTAAGAGTTACCAGAAGAAATGTAGCAGCACATGTGTCCGTCGGTCCGCCATCCCCATTCATTTCAGGGATCAGGCCCCAAGGTATGCGCTTCATGTTCACTATTTGCAAAGAGTTTTGCACCATGTCTGGGAGCAGTCTGCAGTGCACGCATTTGGCTCGGCTGCTGCCATAGTTTCTCCCGAGCAATCGTCTTCTCCTGGGAATTCCTCAAGTCCCTCCACTGGAAATTAAGTTACAGAACACAGAAAGACTTTGAATGGCCTGGGAGGAAGAAAAATCATATCAGAAGACTCAAAAGGTTGATATTCTGAAAGCTGTTCATTCTCAGGAACTGAAAAGTTTTTCGGGGAGCAGAGATGTTGTGTTGTTGCTCTGTTCTTAGTCATCTTCCTTAACTATCTGCAACTGTTTGATGCAAATGCTGCTGTGGTAATGGATTGTTGGTTTGACTTTATAGCCTCCTGGTACTTTATCTTTTGTGAAAGATAACTCTGCCCCTCAAAACACACACATGAAGCCCTGTACTAGCACAAGAAAAGATTACTAGCAACTGGAGGAGCTGTAACTCCAGCTTCGCAGGCTCCCCATTTGTCTTATACTTGCTTGAATCAGTGGAAGCCACAGATGCTTTGTGGGTCTGAAATTCAACACAAACAGTTCATGAGCTAGTTTCATTCAGTTCCAAATATGTAAAAGTCTAAAGCTTTATTATATACTGGGAAATAGAGGGTAAATGGCTTTCTGAAAGAATGAGAAGTAGCTTAATAGAAGGAGCTCTCAAACCAGTTCAGAATAAGTTATACTGAACAACTGAAAATTTCAGCATTTACCTAAAGATAAATAGCTTCGAAGGTTCCTCCACAGCAGTGCACAGGTTTGTGGTGTATGCATGTAGACTTCACCTAGGTATTAATACTTAGAATAGTACTACTATTAATGTCACAACAGAGCGGGGGTTTTTCCCAGGAAAAAAAAAGCTGTACAGCAGGTGAGTATTTTCTCCGGCTTTTTTTTAATCTTTAGTAGGTGTAGTTGAACAAAGTAAGTGGGCATCTCTTCTCTTCTCAGAACCATTTAGCTTGTCAACACCATCGCATTTAGAGACCAGCTTAGTCCCTTGAAGTTATTACATGACTTAAATTGCATAACTGACATCTGTAGCTACCTCGCAGCCAGCCTCTTCAGAAATCACTGTAACGAAGTGTTGGGAATGGAGAGTAGGAGCAAAGGATGAAGGAGAACACCACCACCGGCCTGTTCTTTTCCTTACAGAAAGAAATAATAAATTTGCTTGTCTACTGTATGGAAAAAAACTAGCCCATGTACCTAACAGCTTGGCCTTCTCAGGTAAAAACCATCTGTGGCTCTCACCAATGTCAGCAGACATATGGGGAGAACCACTGCTGATCATGAAGCCTTTAAAGCCTGAGAATTCCATGTCAGAATACCCAGAGGCAATTATATTGCAACTTGCAGAAACTAAGGAAAAGGATTTCTTTTTTAACTGTGGTTAATTGTTTCCCTAACTGCACAGCTAGTGGGCCACCATGGCCATGCTCAGCAGCTTCTGCTTCTGGCCCCACAGAATCCCACTACACTTCTGGGTCAGTAAACTCAGGGGCTTCTCACTCACTCAATCTCAATACTCCAGTAACAAAATCTACCTACAACAAAGATGCTTGTGACCGTAACTACTATAATGCCTACCTCGTGTACATATTGCACCTTGCTGTTTCCCAGGAAGAACCTCAGAACCGACAACCCGCAAGCTCAATTACTGCCTTTACAGCTGTGCATAATACAAGAAAAAGTGTTCCACACAGTACTCAAAGGTGAACAGGAAAGAGCTAGTTTATATGTGGACACTTAATTCGAAAACACTTCAGTAAGAATTGGTACATGTCTCAGAACCACCTTTTTTCTTTTCTCATGAAAGCTTCCTTCCCGTATTTCGGCTGGAGGTATTAGCTTCCCAGTCCGCAGCGAAATGTGAGGGAACTGCAGCACACATCCCGAACTGCATGTAAAAGAATGCTGGAAAGCTCAGATAATTCCCACTTTAAAGAGAACAGAAACAGCAGAAGAACTAGTTTCTAGCAGAAATAAAATCGCAGATTTTTTCCTCCCTCACTCTTGACTCAACCCTACATGGTTTAGATAGTGCCAAGCAGGGGTAGAGATACAGGACTACCAGGCCTCTCTCTCCTTCAGCTGTTCACTGCTTCTCTTTCACACCCGAGGGAACATAAGGTTTTCTGAAAACTACAGCTTCCTCCTCCCATGCTCGATCCGAGGGAGTACGATACCAGGGGAAGTCTACGGAATGTCCTTATTCAGGTTTGTGCTGCCTGAATTGCCTGCCCTTTTTGTAGACCGGTGGTCTGCAGGCGGAAAACGTGACATGAAGTCAGATCAGCTATCACAAAGATTGATGCTGTAATGGCATTATGACCGTTGCTGGTAAAACGTCTGCATTTTCTCATCTTCTCACAGGGGAAGTTCCTGAGGATAGGGTGGCACAGGAATGCATGCTGCAGGCTAGAAGATCATGCACATCAGGACTTCTGGCTCCTTATTCGCTGTCCTAAGGTGCTGTGTGAAAAGTTGAGGCAATGCATTACAAAAGAAGCGAGACAAAGGGAAATAAGATCAAAAAAGTCAACTAGCAGGAATTCTCCGGAATGAAGAAGCCTCCGGACCGCCCCCCACAAGGCCTTTGCTGCAGGTATTCACACCACAGACCGCAGCCTTTTTCACACCCCTTGCGCTCAGGCCTGCACAGACATGGTCGAACTTAAATTACATCTAAAATATCTTAATTTGGTAAAAGTATCTGTGCTGTGGCAATGTGCGCATGCTGCTACATATAAAAATCAATACGTAAACATACAATATCATATGCAAACTTTTAGAGTGAAAAAGTAGCTATGGGTGGTCAGCTTCACTAATGCTTCACTGATGATATGCCATTTTCGTGTAACTCTCTTAATAAAGTGGACCCTTTCAGTAGAGCAGCTGTCGGGGTGCCACTCCCAAAAACTCCAGTTTGTGCAGGCAGATACAGCTATAGAGTCTTCCCACAAGCCCTTTTGAACAGGATGATTTTCCTTAGTGTGGCCATATATCATGTAAAATGCTGTGGGCAGCTTACCTGGGAGTCCCTGCAACAGAACAGCAAAGAATGCATTCAAAGTCCAGATTCAATACATTGCAGTCCAGCAGCTCTGCTCAGCCAGGCCTCTGTACGTGTGCTACAAAACTTCTCCAAACTAGCTTTAATGCAGTTAACAATGGCATAACGCACAGTGATCTCACTATGGACATACGGGATCCTGGCTGAATGCATACTTCGCTACTTAGCTTGAAAATCAGTTTTCACTCAAAAAAGACATTTCAATCCAGAAGTTTTGCACTAGAGTCTGTATCTCTTTAAATGTTCTAGAAATATGTATTTCACTACCTACTGAAATTTGTCTTTTTCCTGACCGTAAAGGGCAGTTCTGACATGGCTACCACAAAAACTTTTGGTCTTTCCTCTGAAATAGGAAAATGGCATTGACCTGGCAAAGAGCAAGAAACGGGCACTATTGGTTACTGAGCAGGTCCTCGGGAAAAAACGCAGCTGTGGCTACAATATAGTCAAAGACAGGGAGACGTCATCCCTCTGTTGTGAAAGAGATTTTTTCATTTGGGAAAATTAACATTTCTCATTACGGAAAGGCACCTACCTCGCAGAATGCCTACAGTCTTTACTCCGTAACAGAATGTATGTATACTTTAGAGACTGAAGTTTCTCTGTGTTCATGTTGCAGTTAGCACGGGTATACACTCATGTTCCCTCTCTCAATATAAAATACCTGATTTCTTATTACTTACAGTCCTGCCGCATCTTCTAGCGCCTAGCAAAAATAAAAACATAATCGTCCTTAATCACTTTTCAGCTGTTCCTTACACTTGCCAGGAGGTGGAAACATAGCTACAGCAGTCTACAACGGAAGCATCATGTTGATATGTAATTGTACAGCATGCTGCCTGCTGAAGAATAGTGCTAAAAATATCTCCAGTCTCAATTCGCACACTGGAGCCCAAAACATATGATCCTATAATGCTCTTCCTGGCACCTGCATCAAATTGTTTGGCTAGCACAGGCAAGAAGAGCCTGGCTCCCAGCAAATTGTCTCAGGCTATTTTAACAAATGTACAGAACAGCCTATTGGCATCTCTTTTTCAAAGATAAAAAAATCAATTCTTGTTCCTGTATTTGTACTCTGAGTACGAGATCTTCGATGTGCAAGTCAACAAAAAAAATAAAGAAATTCTGAAAAAAAAAATGTTTACCACAACATTGCCCGTTTCAGACTAGTGTCAAGAGGAAGGAGAGCTTCTTTACCTCTGAATATAGATCTTCCTTTTCCCTGGAAAAACGAAACTGTCTTTTAGAAATATCTCTAAGTGCCCAACCAGCAAGTGGAGCTTGGCATGCTGCTGGGAAGGAGAAAAGCAAGAGTGCTTCACTTGGCATCCATTTTCCAAACAGCTAGGTGCCTTGAAAGATCCTGATGTTAAGTAACCAAAAATCAAAAGCTTTTGTTTTGTTTGGTTGGGATTTGTTATTTTCCCCATCACCTAATACCTTAGAAGAAGATATGGAAGAAATCCGTGGCAGGATTTCTGGTTGTTACACATTGTCCACTGCTTGGGTATGCTCTGATCTTCTTGTTGGTGGGGAGGACAGAAAAAATTGTGAGAGTGAAAATAGCAGTTAGAGATTTAGCTGCACTTTTCTACACTGCAAGGAAACTCCTGTGTAGTCTGTACTTGCAAGAAGTTGGAGTGTCCTGGTTTCAGCTGGGGTAGAGTTAACTGTCTTCCTAGTAGCTGGTACAGTGCTGTGTTTTGAGTTCAGTATGAGAAGAATGTTGATAACACTGATGTTTTCAGTTGTTGCTCAGTACTGTTTAGACTAATGTCAAGGATTTTTCAGCTTCTCATGCCCAGCCAGCGAGAAAGCTGGAGGGGCACAACAAGTTGGGACAGGACACAGCCAGGGCACCTGACCCGAACTGGCCATCAGGGTATTCCATACCATGTGACGTCCCATCTGGTATAGGAACTGGGAAGTGGGGCAGGGATTCGCCGCTCAGGGACTGGCTGGGTGTCGGTCGGCGGGTGGTGAGCAATTGCACTGCGCATCATTTGTACATTCCAATCCTTTCATTATTGCTGTTGTCATTTTATTAGTGTTATCATTATTAGTTTCTTCTTTTCTGTTCTATTAAACCGTTCTTATCTCAACCCACGGGTTTTGCTTCTTTTCCCAATTTTCTCCCCCATCCCGCTGGGTGGGGGGGAGTGAGTGAGCGGCTGCGTGGTGTTTAGTTGCTGGCTGGGGTTAAACCACGACATGGAGTTGGTTGTATGTCTGTTTGCTTTCTGTGTTATTTCAACTGTAACATCTACTCTTCATTTTTTGTTAACATTCAGCTACTTGTTGGCTTTCTAGAAGGTTCCCCATACACTTTCTGGTGCCAACCTTTCAGTTATGGATCACATACCCAGGACCAGGAGATTTTATTGGCTTTTACCAGCTAAGGCCAGCTTAGCTAAAATTTCCTCTCTTAGATGACCCAGTAATTTTCAGACAGTTAAAAGACTCAGAAGAGTTTTCATTTTCAGAGTGTTGACAAAACCCCCCATTAATTCATTTGGTCATTTACCAGCATAGCAGTTAATGTAAGGGGAATAATCACAGCTGCAAACTCACAGCCTCTGCCACTCATTGAAGCAATCAAAATCTTTGCTATTAGCACAAAGTAGTTCAGTGTCCCAGACACCTTTACTGAAAATGTATGCTCTCCTAGCCGCAAAGCCATTAGTTTCCACAGTATCCTATGTATTTCCTGCTTTAGGAACCTACCTCCTCAGGAAAGAAAAAAGCTTTCAGCTCTTGTCTGTTTATACTATATCAAAAGATAAAACCTGTGACAGATTTTAACTATTGAAATCCTGATATTTTCATCCTACTTTGTTTAACTAAAAAAAGGAAACATGGCAGAAATACAGAGCATAAAAAAGTGTCATGAGGATGCTTTGAGCAATCACTTTCACTTATACATATGCATGATAATGAAAGAAACATTTCAAATAAAGAAAATTCCAGGATTTCTCTTAGTGGTATGCAAATCATATTCAGAAGGCAAGAGAAAAAGTAAAGTTCAGTTTCACCGAAATAATCTGTTACACATGAAAAAGACTATATTCATAAAGAAAAACATAGAGAGAAAATAAGCAAGTCAGATTAATGCAGTTCACAGCAACTGATATATAACCAGATAAAAACATATTCTGTATTTGCAACAGAGGTTCCAAAATTTCAGAGTACCTACCAAGTTTTCCCAGAACCAAATCAGCTTTGTAAATGAGATGCTGGGAAAGTCTGCTCCTCATCAAATCTGTGAAAACGGATATATCCTCTAGGTTGTCTGGAAGTGGTCTTTCACCACTTCGGACACAAGTGCAGCAGGAACAGGCAGGACACGGGTGTGCACCAGGTGCTCTGGATTTCTAACAGTCCTGCTTGTAATGTCTACTAGATTCTTGTCTTTCCCCTGATCATATGGCAGGACTGCATTTTTGGATGCAGTGATCCATGATGACCAAAAGACACCCTTTTACCGTCCCACTCTAACTCACTTTAAGACCTAGTTTGCTGAGTTCCCTTTTGTAGAAAGCACTTCAATGAGTACACATTATACATTGGCTTCTATAAATGAAAAATGGCATGTCATTTTTACTTTCTTATAGCTAGAAAAAAAATTTTAAAAAATTAAAACGCAAGAGTTCTATACTGAATTAAAACATAAGGCTTTTTTCAATATAGCAATCACTATTTTTATTAATTATGCTGTGAAGCAATTTAGAACTAAATCTGAGAGAACACAAAGACCTTACTAGTTTTGTACCTCAAGATAGACGTATTCTGTTACTGTAAAGAGAATAGGTCCAGGTACCAATTAGTGAAAAGATGTACCTTCTTTTTTTTCATTTTTTAAAAATCAAAATACTAACATGAATAATGTCACTCAAATAATGAAAAAGCAAGAAAACCTTGGGAAATCAACACTCCACTTTTATCTAAGCTGATTAAATATGTAACTTCACAGTATCACAGTGAATCAACAGACTAACATAGTCAAGTGATGAACAAACAGATTATCACCACTCACAGAGTTAACCCTAGGAGAATTTAAGACAATGACAACATCCTTAAGTTTCAGTTACCTTATTTAATATAAATGACTACCTGATTTAACTGGTCATTATCTACTTTTTCCTTACATCTTACTGTAACCAAACAGAATTAGAGAGGATTCTTATTCCATCATCATCTTCTTCGAAAAGACACAGTGGGCTTTAAAGAAGGTGCGACAGTTAAATCACAGAGCAGCAGATTAAAATACAACCATTAACACAAGAGAAGCTGACTCAGTGACAAGTTGCAGTTTAAGTTTGCGAAATCATTAATGGACTCTGTTAGGAATCTGTCATGTACACAGACAAATGAAGTACAAGAGATAAAAGTACAATGCTCCCCCACAAAGGCAAAACAACAAGCAAAGAGAGTAGAATAAACTACTTCTGGTTAACTTCCTCGGATCTTTTCACTGGCACTATTGACTCAAATATTGTGGAGCTCACTGCCACACAGGCTTATTCCATTCAGGCTTATCCTAGTTTCTCCAATGGCATAAATCTTTAAATTCTTCCTCCTCGGATGGCCTGCCCAAGGAAATACCTTAACGTACCTTCAGCTGTGTCTGTGGATAACAAAATTCTTCTTTTTCCTTCTCTGGTCTTCTTGAGAACACATCCTGCTTGCTCCAGCTCTGAACGCATTTCAGGATCACTTAGTTTTTTAGGCCCAGGTATAGTCATGTCACTCACTATCTTCAAGCCAGGCAATAAGCTAAAATGTAGGTGGGTATTTCCTAGAAACTTTGACTGGCATCGTCCAGCTGAAATCAGACACACAAGCTCTGCTGTCACTAAAACCAGCTTTACTCTTACAATCAAGCAGATTTTTATGGAGATTTATTTTGTCCTTAGTACTTAGGTATGGTTTTCTGGTAAAGTCTGTTCCTTGTTTGGAATAAATATAAGCTCATAAGCAGCTCTACTGGCTTTTACACAGTATTAAAATAATTTTTTTCATACTGATTTTTTTTCTCATATTAAAGTATTCTTGGTTTCAGGTAGTGTCTAGATTTATATTCCTCCCAAATCTTATAACAACGGTGTTCAATAGTTACACAGGAAAACAGCTGCATTCTGCAGTGCCAAACATAGCAGTAGCTATTTCCTTTTTGTGATAACAGATAACAAGACTTTCAAAGTGACAAGCAGTAATAAAAAGCAGGCATTATTCCTCCCCCCGTTTCTAGTAAGAGTTCTATAATCATCATGTAAGCGTCATCAGAGCAGAACAGAATAGGTCCCCAACACAAAAGCAAATATAAAGTGACCAAGAAGCCTTCAGGACTTTCCGTTATGATGACTGATTTCAGAAACAGAGGTAAATGAATGCTATTCCAATTTAAATCCGCTCCAAGAAGCAACAAGAGTGGATGGACCCAGTAAGAAATTTGAAGCAAAAGTTAGGTCCTTGGCATACAGACAAGGACTTGAAATAATTCTCCTGGATTCCATGAAGAAACATAATTTATATTTACTGAGGCTAATGCACCTTACCCGTCCAGACATCAGTTCAGTATCTTTAGTATCTTTACTGATAAAGTGAAATTAAATACTCAGTAATGTAGATGTTAATACAGAAATCGGGGACATTTCCTGGATAGATTACAGGCTTGGGGGGGCGGGACGAGATGGGCCACAGGCAGCAGGAAGAGGAATGGAAGACGGGAAGAGATACAGATTCATGCTTGCTGTCGTCAAAGCCTTAGTACCGGATACTTCTGGCTCAGAGAGCTGTATTTTTTGAGGAAGAGTACATGTTTTCTGTAGTGAATGTATAAGAATCTCTTCCTCATGCACCTGAAGAAAATAGTGAAGTAGACCTAGTACTAATTATTTATACATTTCAAAAGCTTAAAAGAAAAGGAACACTGTCTACTGTCAAATTCAGAGATTCGTCTCCAGATGGTAAGAAATGTACATGCAACTGAGATCTAACTGACAAGGTTCTTTCATAGATCAGAAAAAAACAGTTTTATAAACTACATACACTAGGAAAAAGAAAGCTTCACGTGCTGAATGGAAAAAGCCAGACTACTAGATTTATAACTACTTTTTATGACTCGGCATCTTGCACGTCCAAAGAATACTGAATGATACAGGAATTAAAAGGCAGAACAAAAGAAATACATGTGCAGAAAATGCCCAACAGAAGGAGCTGGAAAGAAAAGTGGTCCCTCATGTTACGAGTGCCAGTGGGAATATGAGAATTCCAAAGGCGTTGCTATTTCAGCAGCATTAATCAAACCAAGTTCAGTTGCTGTTATCCAAACAGTCTTGAATACAGCCTGATTGCTATGCATGCATGTGAATATATATACACATGCATACAGACATTTGCTATGAACAAATACATAGGTTGACCAAAAAGTCTACTTAGGTAACATAATTCCTTATTTTTAAGACCTTTGAATTTTTGCTTCAACAAAAATTCCCAGTTTTTAACATTGATTTCAGCCTGACATGACAGCAAAAGGATCTGCAGAGACAACCCTCACAGTTAACTCAGTAAAAAAAAATTCATGATCAATAGAGAATATTTGTTGAATAGCTAAACAAGAAAGCATTGTTTATAGTATATATTCTCCAGTAAAAAGGTCACTAGGGAAGACAATTCAATATTTAAAGTACAAAGATCAAAGCTTGGGGGAAGAAGACTGCCACTGTAATTCTTTAGTGACAGCTCCGGAGGATAACAGAATACCTTTCTTTGCTGCAAACACAGGTACAGCAAATAGAATATTTCCCCACACCCTGTGCTGGTTTTGGTTGGGATAGAGTACATTCTCTTCATAGCAGCTAGTATGGGGCTATGTTTTGGATTTGTGTTGAAAACAGTGTTGATAATGCCAAGATGTTTTTGTTACTGCTGAGCAGTGCTTACACTGAGCCAAGGCCTTTTCTGCTTCTCACCCCACCCCACCAGCGAGTAGGCTGGGGGGGCACAATGAGTTGGCACGGAACACAGCCGGGACAGCTGACCCCAACTGACCAAAGGGATATTCCAGACCATATGACGTCATGCTCATCATATAAAGCTAGGGGAAGAAGAAAGAAGGGGGGACATTCGGAGTTATGGCGGTTTGTCTTCCCAAGTAACTGTTCCATGTGATGGAGCCCTGCTTTCCTGGAGATGGCTGAACACCTGCCTGCCGATGGGAAGTGCTGAATGAATTCCTTCTTTTGCTTTGCTTGTGTGCCCAGCTTTTGCTTTACCTATTAAACTGACTGTATCTCAACCCATGAGTTCTCTCAGTTTTACCCTTCTGATTCTCACCCCCATCCCACTGTGAGAGACGTGAGTGAGCAGCTGCATGGGGCTCACACCGGCTGGGGTTAAAGCATGACACCCCATTTTTTAGGAAGAGATAAGCCCAAAATGCTAGAAGGAGGGTATTCTCCTCTTCTTCTGCAAGTCTACAAACCAGCAGGATTCCAATGTCATTCATCTTTGCATCCCCTTTTTTCCCTGACTCTCTTTGCCATATCAGGAGCATGTGGTCACCAGAAGAGAAAGAAAAAATTACCACTTGGCTATGTGCAGGATGACTGATGAACATTCATTTGGTAGCTCAGAATGGACTTTGCCTCATGATTAAGGAGGACTTCAGTGAACCAAATATACGTATTACCAAATCACATAGTGCTTTATATAATACTTACCACTCTAAAGAGGAAAAACCATCACTGGTGAAATAAGGGGCAAAGGGAAAGGGCTGTACTGATCTTGAACAGCTTAAATACAAGAACAAATAAAATATGCCTTCAACTGAAGGAGACCTTAAAACACACCAAAGCTGTGATTCACAATCCCTGTCAGACTTAGCTGCGGAATGAAAGGCTTAGCTGAATTGGCCGCTGCCCACCTCGGATGGGAACAACAGATTCTTCAGGGAGCGTATCTTTAGCTGACAGAGGTTGCGAATCACAGCTTTCAGCCATCACAGTTAGCCTTGCATATTAATATAAATTGAAAGTGATGTTTCCTCTTGTTAATACTGTGGGTTGCAGTGGCTTAGATAAGGTGTACCACCTTTCCATAACTCAGCTGCAAGGGCATAATTTTATGCAGGGAGTAAGGGATAGCTTTACAATTGTGGTGCTTAGTTGCTGACTGGGGTTAAACCACAACAATGGGTCACTTGATTGCAATGTATGTTTCACATGTATGATAACCTCAACAGTCAGGGCCACCCCTCAGTGACAAGCCCATTTTTTTATTGTATCTCTCCCAGTTACTGTTGTTATCTTGAATTCTTCAAGCTTTTTCATCCTATTTTCTCTCCCTGTCCTCTGGAGTAGGGGAGTGAAAGCAGCTCAGTGGGCATCTGGCTGCTGGCTAAGGTTAACCCACCACAGTCCCTTTTTTTGGCATCCAACATGGGGTGCACAGATTTGAACCTCTTGATCTGCAGTCAAATGCTGCTGGCCCAGGTCAATCCACAATCCAAACGTGCTGCCTTTAAAACATTTCTTGCAGCTGGAGAAGGCTGTTGCCCAGAGCAAAGATCAGGCTTGCCTCCGATGACTTGCTTGACTAAATTTTTGAGTATAATTATCGGTAGAACAAAATTCAAAGCTGCTGAGAAATGCATGTGATTAGCATTTATGCAGGCTGGGACAAGACAGCCTATCAAGGTGTTGAACATATTCAGTGAAACTTGGTTAAATAAATCATCTTTTAAGTCAACCTTTGCCCAAGCAAAGTCCAGTCTTACTTATAGGTACAGCCACAGGAGGGGCAGCAAAAGAGAATTCCTGTGCAGGCTGCTCCACACAGAAACACAGGTAAGAAATTCCTTTTTTTGCTAATCCCTCTTCCCTTAGAAAACGCCTTTTTATGATCCCAATAATTTTGCATGTAAAATTTTCATGGATTAAAAAGAGTAGTATGCAGTGCACTGTAACCTTCCCTCCATTTCTAAATACAAAGATATAGTCTTTTCCTTAAAAGCCTACTGTTTCTTCAGTTTTGTGTGCCACTGGTTTTGCATGTTAATGTCAGGAAGTACCGCTGATTCCCAGTGTTTGTCAAGAAAAACTGCTTTGAGTTGTAGTTGTGATCAATACAGCCTGGTGTGTTCCAAACGATGTCCAAACAAATAGGGCAGTCCATCCCTATATGGAGTTAGTCCCAGTGCAACTACACAGAGACCCAAAAAAGCACAAGGCACCTGACAAAATGAATCATGATCTGCAGGCTTCCTACCCCTGCATGCTGAAATTCCCCATATTTTCCAGCTTCAGTGACATCTGTGCCAAACCCCCGCCACACATCCATACTGTTCTATATGTTGCCCAACTAACCTCAACAATGCACTTTCAGCTTCAATAGCAAACGGTCTGTAGCATGGGTAGCCACAGAGGCTGTTGCACAGTAGCCTGCTGTCATGGAAGGATTTGACTCCCAGCTACTTCTAAAAAAAAGGAAAAGGAAAAAGGCCAGCTCCCACATACATTAGTCACACAGGTGATAAAAAGAGAATTAAAACACAAAGTTGCAAAGAATTCTTTACACAGAAACAGATTAATTTTCTTAGGATTTATTAGGCTGTGATTAGTGGCTAATCTCTACAACAAAACTTCGATCTTTTGACAGACTGTTAAGAATTCTCAGTCATGGGTTTCTCTAGGTTTGCTTTATTAACAACTCAGAGTTGGGCCACCACCGCAGTGAATGGCAACCCTCCAAAAATTTCTCAGTCTTGTATACCTTTTTACCACCCATTATCCCAGTCCAAAGTCTTTGTAATTTTCCAGTTGATCTCAGTTCCCACGTCATTATCATTCATCAGCATCTTGTCTCATCAATTCTTCTCTTGTTCCATCTGGTCATCATCCTGTGGCTTTCAAAGTCCATCTTGGGTCAGTCATCTTCCCATCCGCTTTACCTTGAAGTCTCATACCTACACAATTCTGAGAAAACCTCTCTGGTTGTTCCATTAACTATTTCACATTTATCTTTGTAAGTTCTCTATATTTTAATCACTCCCCGGCTAAGCACCTGTATCTTGCTGATTTTTCATCTTTCGTTTGATCTGTCTCTACGGATTAGCTTGGCTGGGTTTTAATCTGGTCCTGGATTGGGGCTATACCAGGGGGCAGGCTGAGAACACTGTTCATGGCCTGTTGAGCAGCTCTGTTGCCATTAATAACCTTAACCCATTCTATACTAACTTCTAACAGTCTTAATAGTCCTAAATTTTCTAAAATCTTCTACAGTTCCCTCCTTTTGTTTTTATTCTACTCAATTGCATACCTGCAATTATAATAACTACAATAATTCCAGGCAGTATCTCTAATCTTATTCATCATGCTTATATAACAAGCAATACAACCTTGTGCTAAAACTAATCCACACACAAAAATCACAATAATTACTATCAGTATCACAATCCCCTTTTTCAACCATGTTGCTACGCTTGGAAACCATGACATGAGCCAAGAAAAGATTTCTGCAAATCCCCGTGATGTATCATCTTTCGCTATTTGTTGCATCCTTGAATGTATTTCCCATATTTTACGCACATTGGTCAGCAATTCTCCAGTGTGGTCTACATACATACAACAACTAACATTTAACACCATACATACTCCTCCTTGTGATGCCAAAAGAATATCTAATGCCATATGGTTTTGAAGAGTCAACTTAGGTAACTCATGAAACTCTTTTTGTAAAGTTAATAACCCATGAGCAGTATAATTGACTAACTTCTCAATTTCACCAGAAACATTCGAAATTGCCTTTTCCGATTCACTTACACCTAGTCTTGGCATGAACCAATGGATAAAAGATTGAAATTTAGTGGATCTGTCTATTTCTGGTTTGTCGAGTACGTGATAAAAATGTTCTATGCCAAACAGGCCTTCAAGTTTTTTGGCCATATTTCTAAATCCGTGGACAACAGTCCCAATGTACAAGAGCTTTGTATGCCCTCTGTCCACACAACCAAAAGACCCCCAAAGAAGTTGCTCCAATCCAACTCAATTCAGTTGCTGACTTAATCATTATAGTAGTGTTACATTTAGTCTAATTACCTACAAACATATGATTTTTTACATAAATTCTTGTTCTTAATGTCAGGTGGATAACGTCTCTGGATACATTGTGTAGGGAGAGAATCAGCACCTGTAGGTAAACTAATATCCCATATATGTTCCTCATGAGCATCAGTGAAGGTGGTATTTTGCCAGTATTTTTCCCAATTTTTATTCATTGGGATAGGTACCCTTACCAATTGAGTTCTGTAACCTACTGAGTTTGGTAAGGTAACACAAAGCCAGCAATCAGACAGATTTACATTATGTGAGATCGACTGCATTATAGACACGTGTGTTGTCTTTTCAATGATTTTCCCAATTTATGTCTGGCAGGCTCCTAGGTTTTCCTAGTTTTCGTTCAAAATTTGGTATTGATCGATATTCAAAAGATCTTCTCAAAACTCAGTCATAAATTTCCTGCTTGTTAGGTTCGCCTCGTACACCTAATATCAAAACCTGATATTCAATGAAAAAGGCATGATTCAGAGATAAATCATAACACCACCAATCATTGTTCATCTAACCTGTTTCCTTATGTTGTCCATGTCCAATCATCCATAGGTCGTGACTGATACACGAAGTTCCTTTCCCTGTTCTTGGCTCACGTATTTGTAAAAGATAAGCACAAGGAATTCACCGTTTTGGTTCGCAGCAAGGTTTGAAATTCCAAGGACCTTCAAGATTAGACCAAACCATTACACAAAATTTTGCAGTTTGCATTATATTTTCAGGAACTTCCCACTCTAATTTTGTGTTCCCGGAAACAACAACACTTCTATTATTTCTAATTTGAGTTCCCTTAGCTCTACCAAAGTTTTGGTATGTGGGATTTCCATAACTTCTCACAGTTCGTACAGTTTCAAGTTCTCGGTAATGCAATATAAAATTAGACCACAAGGTGTCAGTAAAAAACAAAAATTGAGTCAATACCAAGATTGCTGTTGAGATGTTAATTCTTCCGAAGTATCTTTACATGTGAATGATGGATCCAGGCTTCTTTTCCTTGTATCTTTATGGCATAAAAAGAGGTTAATAATATAAGATAAGGTCCTTCTCAATTTGGTTCAGACCTGTTCTTCCTTTTAAATTTTTTAATATAAACCACGTCTCCAGGTTGAATGTCATGCACCTGTACTTCTGGAGAAACTCCTCGGTACCAATATGCATGATTTCTCAACTTAGTAAATGAATGTTGTAAGTATAGTAAATGTTGGGTCACTTGTTCACCTCCATCCAATAAGCTTGTCTTAGCTGGGACTTAAGTTCCCCGGTACTGCTATTATCCTCCCAAATAGGATTTCAGCAGATGAAACTCCTATTGGTTGCCTTGGTGTATTCCTAATATCCCAAAGAACTAAATTTAAAGCTTCTGGCCATTTCAATCCTGTCTGTTTATACACTTTCACCATTTTTTCTTTTATTGTCCTGTTCATCCTTCCTATCTGCCCTGAGTATTCTGGGTGATAGGGTGTACGAAATTGAGCTTTAGTGTTTAAAAAAAATGATATATCTGCAAAAGAATTGCAGCTGAGAAATGTGCTCCTCGATCTGAATCAATCACTTCTGGTACCCCATATCTTGGTATGACTTCTTTAATCAAAGCTTTCACTACTGCTTTTGAATCACTTTCCCTTATCGGGAAGGCTTCTACCCATCCAGACAGCTGATCAACTATCACCAGCATAGAGGTAAAACCTAATGCCTTGGGCATTTCAGCATAGTCTATTTGTAATTTCTGAAAAGGATATGTATCCGGAGGTCTTTTCCCAGATGGGGTTTTAATTTGGAGAGTTGCACATTCTTTACACAACCAGCAACTTTGACAAATCCTTTTAGTTGCTGCATAAACTCCTGGTGCTGCCCACAATCTCTGAATCTTCAAGGCAATACTCTCTGGTCCCCCATGCATCTTATCATGGTACCATTGCATGATTGGTAATAAATACCTTTTGGGAAGTAACGCTTTACCTCCTAATGTCCAGATTCCTTTGCTTTGCTCTCCTCCAAGTTTTTCCCATAGTTTTTTCTTATCTTCTGGGAGATCATCATATAATTTTCCCATCTCAGGGAGTTCCCCTTCTGAGTACTCCAACTTCAATGCCATCAATAATAAGATCTGTTTTGCTGCCGCCTTAGCTGCTTGATCTGCTAGGGCATTCCTCTTTGTGATTCTGTCCGTCTTGTTCGTGTAGGTCTTTATATATATCACGGCAATTTTAGAAGGTAACTTGATCGCTTCCAACAATGCTTTAATTTCTGCCCCATGTGCAACAGTTTTTCCTGCGGAGGTGAGAAATCCTCTCTCTTTCCATAGCACACCTGTTGCACAACAGACTCTAAAAGCATATTTAGAATCAGTGTAAAGATTTACACGCATTCCGATTGCATACCTTGCTGCTCCAGTAAGGGTGATAATTTCCACTCCTTGAGTACCTAGAGAAGGTGATAAAGGTTCAGCCAATAATACCTGTGTTTCTGGGGTAAGTTCGCTTCAATCCACCCTCATAATATGATGCTCTGTCTGTAAATAAGTTCAGATCTGGGTTATCTAAAGGTTCATCTCTCAAGTCGTTCCGTGGTTTGCTGGCTGAGTATATAATGTGAGTACAATTATGTACATCCTTTTCACATCCGTCGGCAGTGGCATTAAAGTAGTTGGATTCAAAGTATTACATCTCTCTATTTTCAGGTTATCAGTAAGTAACAAAATCAATTCATAACGATGTGCCCTTTGTGGAGATGGTACCTTTTCTGCATATTGTTCTAATAAAAGTTCAACTTCATGGGGTACACAGACAGTGAGTGGGTGTCTCAGAATCAGGTTTCAAGTTCGCTCCACTAACCCAGCTGCCGCTGCCACCGCTCTTATACAGAATGGCGTGCCTCTTATCACAGGATCTAAAATATGAGAGTAATAGGCTACTGGTCTTTCATGTGGTCCTAAAGTTTGTACTACAACAGCATTTGTAACTCCCTTCATTTCAACACAATACAATTTAAATGGTTTAGTGTAATCTGGTATCCCTGAAGCTGGTGCCTTTAATAAGGCCCCTTTTAAAATCCTAAAAGCTTTCTCCCTTTCAGGTCCCCATTTTATACATTCCACTTCTTCATTTCTAGTGGCTTCATGTAGGGGTTTTACTAGTTCACTAAAACCCAGAATCCAAGATCTACAAAATCCCACTTGTCCTAAAAATCCCTTTAATTGTTTTTTTGTAATTGATCTTGGCAGCTCTTGTATTACTCTTACCCGATCTGGGTCCACTTCTCCTTCCCTAGGTTTCAATATGAATTCCGAGTACTTTACCTGCTGTAGACAACGCTGTAGTTTGGATAGAGATGCTCGGTGTCCCTTCCTTCATAGTTGAATACAGAGATATTCTGTGTCTTTCATGCACTCCTGCTGTGTGTGACTGGCCAACAATAAATCATCAACATATTGGACCAATACTGAATTGCCTGGAAAACTTAAATCTCTCAGATCTTTTTTCAATATTTGAGAAAAAATTGTTGGAGAACTAGTAAACCCTTGCGGTAGCCGCATCCAAGTTAACTGTTTCCCTTGCCATGTAAAAGCAAATATTAGCTGACTTTCTTCTGTAATAGGAATACTAAAAAATGCTCCTGTTAGATCTAAAACAGTATAATACTGTGCCCGTGCAGGTATCTGAGTTAGTATTAAATTTGGATCAGGAACAATATGGTGCAATGATACTACATGCTCATTTACAGCTCGGAGATCTTGTACAAATCTATATTCTGCGTCTCCATGTTTATCTAATTGATGCTTATTTACAGGCAAGATAGGGGTATTGTATGGGCCTTCATATTCTTTCAAGATCCCCTTTTTCAAAAAAGAATCAATTTGTTTTGAAATACTAGGTATAGCTTCATTAGCAATTGGGTATTGTCTAATAGAAGGGGGTAACCCTCCCTTTGTTTTTATTACTACAGGTTCTGCAGAAAGGAACAATCCCACATCTTCCCCTGAGGTGCTCCAGAGTGTTTGGGGTACCACCTCAAGTCCTCGTGGAATATTTTCGGTCAACTCTTTTTCATTTGAAATATGTGCAATTTCAGATCCAATAAAATATAATTTCATTCCACTAGGAGCTAGAGATATCTGAGTACCAGATTCCTGCAAAAGGTCACGTCCCAGTAAGGAAATAGGTGAATTGGGAGATATTATAAATCTTCCCCATGCCAATTTTCTGGCCAAAATGACAAGTAAAGGGAGAGAGAGGTACTTCAATTCTTCTCCCACAACTCCTTTAATTATCACTTTTTCCCCAGAAATCTGAGGAATATTGTAATTTAATAATGCCAATGTAGCTCCCGTATCCACCAAAAAAGTAAAAAAAATTCCATTTACCTTTGCAGTAATCTGTCCATACTCATTTACGTCCACTCCATCAAGAGGCTCAGTCATCCCAATCACCTTGGATTCCTCAATATCATTGAGAATGTGGTTGCGGTGGCTATGCTGCAACAGATCGTTGTCCTGCTGCCACAGGTTGCAGTGGACAATCTCGCTGTGTGTGCCCTATATTTCTGCAATAAAAACACTCTGAAGCATTTAACTTCATTCCTTGAAGTTGTGCAGCAGAAGGAGGTAGTCGTCCCTGACCACCTTGTCCTGCTCTAAAATTCCCACGGGGGAATCCCCGTCCTCTTCCCCTGGGGTTATAATTTTGAGTAATTGCAGCTGCCAGCAAACTGATTTCCCTTTCTTTCTCCTTCCATTCTTATTTCTTTTCTTCCTTCTGCTTTTCTTCTTCTCTCTTTTGCTTTTCCTCATCTCTACCATCGTAAACAAAAGTTGCAATGCTAAGAATTTTTGGTAGGGTTTCCCCCTGCCAACCAGGCATGTGCTGCTTAAAATATTTATTGATATCCAGAGCTGATTGTTCCACAGATACACTGATTGGTAATGGCTCTTGAAAATTATCTTCTGCCATTCCCCCATATTTTAAGAGCACTGCCTTTAATCGTGCCCAATAATCACTAGGATGTTCATCCGATTTTTGCCTGCATTCCATAACTTTTGTCCAATTAGTCACTTTTTCTCCACACTGTCGTACAGCTTCTAGAAGTTGCTGCACAGCAGTCTGGTAAATTCTCACTCCTTCTGTAGTGGTCAGATTCCAATTTGGGTCCTGGTCTGGCCAAGGGATTAACCCTTGTCCTCTTTGGGCTATCCCTCTTTCTTTTAGGAATATTTTTTCTCTTTCTTCAGGCTGAAATAGTTCTCACAATAAAGTTTTCATATCATTCCAATTAGGCCTATAATCTGTTACTATGCCAGATAACAACTGCGCACATTTTTCTGCAGCATGTCTCAGCCTGGGCATGTTACTTTTCCAGGAAACTAGATCTTCTTGTTTCCAAGATTCATGTCTCTACTGCAGTAACCACAGGGACATCAGGAGGAGCTCCTGGTCCAGTTCTTGGATTCAGAATGTATTCAAGCCTCATTAGATACATTCCTGCAGAGACAAGGTCAGTTTCCTAGCTACCGGAGCAGAGGGATGTGAGCTTGCCCTCCTTTTTGATAATTTTGGTCTTTGTTGTGCCCAATTGTACCATATATACCAGTAGTCAATAGCCTGACTACCCCTATCTTCCAGAATCATTCTTAGGAACTTTTGTTTATGAGGCTTAAAAGTTCCTTTTGGAGGCCACACATCTGCTGGTCCTCCTCCTCTATCATAAGTCAGGGGTGGCCATCCCTCCTGGCACAAAGTAATCAGCTTTCGCTTTTGTAGTGTTTGTGCCAGGGGTATCTTTTTCCAATTTTCTAGTACCTCAGCAAGGGGTGTCCCCCTTTGAACGCTGGGTACATTTCCCATCTTCTCCTATGACCAAGTTTAAACTCAAGAGTACTCCCAGTATATCTGGAATCACCTGTTCCCAAATCTCAATAGGTGAACTCACCTGATACTTTTGCCAGCTTTTGAGTATTGGTTACGGGTCTGCCCAAAGAGAGCCCTGGTCTCCTTCCTCTTGTGTTCTAGAGTCCCATTTGGGGTGCCAATTCTGTTCAAGAATTCTCAGTCATGGGTTTCTCTAGGTTTGCTTTATTAACAACTCAGAGTTGGGCCACCACCGCAGTGAATGGCAACCCTCCAAAAATTTCTCAGTCTTGTATACCTTTTTACCACCCATTATCCCAGTCCAAAGTCTTTGTAATTTTCCAGTTGATCTCAGTTCCCACGTCATTATCATTCATCAGCATCTTGTCTCATCAATTCTTCTCTTGTTCCATCTGGTCATCATCCTGTGGCTTTCAAAGTCCATCTTGGGTCAGTCATCTTCCCATCCGCTTTACCTTGAAGTCTCATACCTACACAATTCTGAGAAAACCTCTCTGGTTGTTCCATTAACTATTTCACATTTATCTTTGTAAGTTCTCTATATTTTAATCACTCCCCGGCTAAGCACCTGTATCTTGCTGATTTTTCATCTTTCGTTTGATCTGTCTCTACGGATTAGCTTGGCTGGGTTTTAATCTGGTCCTGGATTGGGGCTATACCAGGGGGCAGGCTGAGAACACTGTTCATGGCCTGTTGAGCAGCTCTGTTGCCATTAATAACCTTAACCCATTCTATACTAACTTCTAACAGTCTTAATAGTCCTAAATTTTCTAAAATCTTCTACACAGACTTCTGTTAGTAGAGAGAGGCAGAAAAAAATCTTTCCAGTAAAATACAAATCAAGTTTGCTAATTACCTGGACTTTCCAACTGGAGGAAGTTGCCTTCACTCGTCTTGTTCCTCTATGATCATGGATCTTTGGTAGGAGTTCCTAAGACAACTATCTTTGGAGTTGTTTCCTGGTCACAACTACTGCTTACTTTCATTACGTAGTATTCCTGCTAACGATACGCATCACCCAAACCGGAGTTTCATGACATAATAAAAGCATAGAAGAATTTAGGTTGGAAGAGTCTTCTGGAGGTCGTCTGGTCCAATGCCCCATACAAAACAGGGCCAACTTAGATAAGGTTGCTCAGGGCCCCATCCAGCTATGTATCTCCAAGGACGGAGATTCCACAGCCTCTCTGGGCACCTGTTCTAGTATCTGACAGCCCCCAAGATGAAAAGCTGTCCGTATGGCTGTCCAATTGGAATTTTCCTTGCTGCAGCTTGTGTCTGTTGCCTCTTGTCCTACCACTGTTAACTTCCAAGAAGAGTCTGGCTCTGTGTTCTCTACACAATCCAGTTAGGCAGTTGAAGACATCAATAAGATCTTCCCCTTACTTTCTCTTCCCAAGACTGAACAGACCCAGCTCTCTCTGCCTCCTTAAACATTATGATGTGCTCCAAAACCTAAATCACCTCAGTAGACTAGCTCCAATATGTCAATTATTTGGGGAGCTCAAAACTGGAGACAGGTCTCACGAGTGCCAAAGAGAGGGGAATAATCCCTTCTATTGACCTGCTGGCTACATTCTGATACCACCCAGTATACAGTTGACTTTCTTCACTGCAAAGGTGCACCACTGATTCATGTTCAGCTTGGGCACTTGAGTGCTGTCCAGCAACACTGCCTTCTGGCCAGCCAGCAGTCAGCCTGTATTGTTGTGCATGCTCTAGATACAGATTTTTTTTTTTTCATTTTTCTTCATTGAACTTCATGATGTTCCTGTCAGCCCATTTCTCCAGCCTGCTGAGGTCCCACTAAATAGCAACCCTAACCTCCAGCCTATTGACTGCTCCCCCTCAGTTTAGTATCATCTACCAGCTTGTTGAGGACATATTCTGTCTTACTGTCTGTATCCTAAAGATGTTAAACAGTATCCGCCCAGTACCAACTCTAAAGAATGCCACTAATAACCAGCCAACGACTGGATTATATACCACTGATCAAACCCCTCTGAATCTAGTGGCCCAGCCAATTTTCTGCATTATCTAGTAGTCTGCTTATGCAGTACATTTGTCACCAAATTGGCTACACCGACTGTACTAGAGACTGTGTCAAAGTCATTGCAAAAGTTAAAGTGAACAGCATCCACCGCTCTAAATTAAATTACCTCTCCTGCAAGTGATGACCTGATGGCACATTCACATTGTCAGTAGGTGTATGCCTGAATATTCCATGCTTTTGTTAGACCACATAATACCTGCATTCATATCTTACCCAAGTCTCACATACAATGATATACCAAAGTGAAATAGCTCTGTTAGCTCCTCTTCATAACAGATTCAGAGTGTTTAATTAGGATTCAGAGGCAGAGGACAACATGGACAGCTCCAAGAACTTTGACTCTACCAGTAACTTCTAAAGGACACAGAAATAAAGCAAGGGCACCATTTTGTATGACAACTGAGATGTAGAGATAACAAAACCAGCTAGAAGAAAAAAAGCTTCGTAAGTGGAGACAAGGGTCTTCCTAGTTCCTTTATAGTCCTTGCTTTCCACCCTCCAATGCAAACCCTGCACTCATTAACAAAAACACTCTAGTTACAATGTCTTTTCCTGAAACTTAATGTTTTTGCTAAAATAACTAAGAACAGGAAAGCCTGGTTAGGACATTGAGGTCCTTCCTTGATCCCACCTGCTCGTCCATCTGCACAGGTTGCCCAGAAAAGTTGTAAAGTCTCCATCCTTGGAGATATTAAAAAGGCTGAGAGTTGCACTGTTCAGCCCGGAGAAGCTAAGGCTTAGGGGAAACTTACCAACGTATAAAAATATCTGAAGGGAGGGTGCAAAGAAGATGGAACCAGGCTCTTTTCAGTGGTGCCCAGTAAAAGGACAAGAGGCAACGGGCACAAACTGAAACACAGGAGATTCCTTCTGAACATCAGGAGGCATTTATTTACTGAGGGTGACCGAGCAGTGGCACAGGTTGCCCAGAGGGGTAAAGGAGCCTCCCTCCTTGGAGATATTCAAAAGCCATCTGGACTTGTTCCTGGGGAACTGGCTCTAGGTGGCCCTGCTTGAGCTGGGAGGCTAGACCACATGACCTCCAGAAGTCCCTTCCAACCTTGACCATTCTGCGATTCTGTGAAATCCCATTTTGTCACATAACTTTCCTGTAGTGTTCCAGTATTTTTCTGCTGCCATTACTTTTCCTCTGTAAGACTTAATTTTGGTATTAAATCCTCACCTCAATTTTCACTATGTTATCCCAGGCAGACAACTTCTTTCTTCCAGTTCTGCATCGTGCGTAACTTCATTTGAGATAGGGAGACAAGAAAAGCAAGGGGGGAGAGGGAAAAGGGATTGGTGTCTTCTCCCTAGTTTTGTTAACTAGCTTCAACTTTGCACAGCTGGATTTCCTGGGAAACAAAAACCCAAGAATTTTGGAGCAAACTGTCTCGATATGTATTTAGAGGAAACATATCTAGGTAACCTTAGTGTTTTTACTCACACATATGTTTTCCATCCTGTCTGATAGAGATGACTTCTGTTCTCCAGCCCCGAGAATGTACAGTGACCAAAAAGCCCCAAAAGAGCTACGGATTCTACCTGCGTATTGAGAAAGACACAGCAGGGCATCTCATCCGGAATGTGGAAAAGAACAGTCCAGCTGAAAAGGCTGGCTTGAAGGATGGAGACAGAGTCCTCAGGGTTAATGGTGTGTTTGTAGACAAGGAGGAACATGCACAGGTACATCTCTCTTTAGTCTGGGATCCACATCACTCCCCCATCACCTAGATCGACTGCCACTATGTGAAGCTTTCTCTTCCAGTTTTTATGGCATCTTCAGCTAGGAAATCCAAGAGTTGAGTTAACTGCTCTGAGTGTCTCCCTGCATCATTTATTACCCACCATGGGCACGAAATGTCTTTGAGGTGCCTCCATAGTGCATAAGCAGAGGGATGAGACAACAAAAACAGTAGACAGTGCAACCCTTCCTGGGGAGAGCTTTTAGGTCAACTACTCTAGGACCTGCTTGCCATTTCACCTTGTCCACTACAGGTGGTGGAGATTGTCAAAAACAGCGGGAATTCTGTTGTACTTCTTGTTCTGGATGACGCATCCTATCAAAAGGCAGAAAAGGAGGGAGTGAACTTGGAAGAGCTGGGCCAAAAGGTGTCAACAGGACAGCAGCAGGAGCAGCAGTCCCCACTGCCCATGGCCAATGGAGCAACAACTGGAGTTCCACAACCCCGGCTCTGCTACCTAGTGAAGGAGGAGAAAGGCTATGGCTTCTCCCTGAAAACCACAGAAGGTGAGAGCCTGGGGAGAACTGATACTCTCTGTGTGTGTGTATATATATATCTCTATGGCAGCAGGGACAGAGGCAACCACAGTTAACATGTGGAGCCAATGGGGACACACAAACTGCTCTTGCTGACAGAAAGAGAGAAGCAGCAAGATGAGTTCAGATCCATCTCTAGTCTGTTTCTGTACAGCATATACAGTGCACTGTTTTCCAAGGACCACTTTTCTTATGGGGTGGAGAAAAGATAAAAAAAAAAAAAAAGACATAAAAAGAATAAGCTATTTTCTGCTAGTTATTTAAGCCCACTTACCAAAACCAAATTCGCAGTCCCTGCTCAAATACCAGATATACACTCAAGGTGCTACATTAAGTCCTGTTCCATACCTCCAAATCACCTCAGGAATCAGCACACGAGGTTCTAGACAGCTGTAATAAACACTTTTCCTGATTTGTAAGTTATTTCATTTAGAAAGCAAGGCATTTTGAACCTCCTCCACACATGCCTTTCTTCCAAGGCCAGTCAACACAATAGGGAAGTCTTCTGGAAAGCATCACCTCTGAAGAGGGTATTTTGGAATGCAATATAACTGAAAGACCAAACGTGGAAGCCTTCCAAACACAGGAAATGATGAAATGTATAAAACAATAAAAGCAGGTCATCACTTCAAACTGGGGGGGAAGGGGGGTGGGAATCAAATCCCTTTCAGCTATCTTAATCAGCCCCTTTGGCATTCTTGGTAGAGACATAAAAGACTGTTTGAGCTGCAGATAGTGAACAAATGCCTCCCTCCCCCACAGAAGTGATTTTTCCAGAATAAGAGATAGAGGTGTGCCTATGTGGAAGGCTTGTGGTGCCACTGTAATCTGCACATAAGCAGAGACCAAGAGTCTGTAAGGACATCAGTGCTGAGTTTCCTTAACCATTAAATTCAGGCATATTTCAGTGACTTACCCTGTGTAATGTAATGAGTTTTCATTTATTTTAGGACAGAAGGGGTTGTTCATAGTAGAGCTTTCATCACAAGGAGCAGCTGCAAAGGCTGGTGTCCAAGATAATGATCGCCTGATTGAAATCAATGGAAAAAATGTGGAAAATGACACACATGAGGAAGTGGTAGAAAAGGTATTTGTTTGTATACTGATTCATCTTCTGTTCTAGCCCACTTTCACTGCAACCTATCAATCAGGGTTACTGAGGAGGCAGGTCTGGTTCATTTGAATGCTTCACAGTAAATATTTGAAGCTAGTGTTCACGTATCATCAACATGGCAGAGTACCCCTCTGCTTTCGCTCTGTTGTCAAGCAGCCTCTTGAACTGACTCTGAATACTGCAATCAAGACAGGCCAAAGAATTTTAAATAACAGAAGTATACTGCTGCCAGGAACCCGATTAAATAAATCATGCTCTGTTCCTAGAAGTCCTGGAAATACTCCCAATGGTAAAAGGGCAAGTCATCAAATGTGGTTTTCAGGGCAGGAAGAGGGGGAACTCTCCAATGATACAGTTACTGTGGAACAGGGAAAATTCATTATTTTAGACAGTAGTTCCTTTCTTCTGTTAAGAAGTCCAAAACTAATGAAAATTACTGTGCAAGTAATTTCACTACCTGGCCTCAGCTGCACAGAACACTGCTAATGAGGCTTCCAGCTTTCCGCTACTGGCACTGCTAAAACGCAGCTGGAGTTGAAGAGATTTCAGAGAGCTATTAGACAGGCAGTACATACTCTGGCACTCCAGCATCACAATTCAGTGCATGCTACTAAACATGGAATGGTGCAACACTTGTGTTTTGTTGAGCTGCTGTAACATCAGCAGCAGAGTGACATTGGTTAAGATGAGTAAAGAGGGCACCCATTAGACTAGAAAGGAGTAAGAGAAGGATGGACTTGGAGAGGTTGAACAGACAAAAAACCTCCCACAACCTCAGAATCAGTGATACAGGGAGATGGAAGAGGACCAAGAGTGACAGAAGCTTGACGCTTGTCACTGTAATCTAAAATAGTGGTATAGATGGCATGATATGTCTATATTGTAGAGTTCCACATCTAGATAAGGCAAGCACTGCCTACTGAGGTTCACCGGATTCTACTGGCACTGTATGCCACCCTCATGGCACGCTACAGCTAATTCCCTAGAGGTCAGGAACACAGTGTAAAATACAGAAGATTTCCTCATATACATGCTGGATCTTACATGCCCAAGATCTTGTCATGGTCCGAATTTCTGACTGGAGTGGTCAAGGGGAGAAATCAACTTACAGCAGCACGGCCTACACTTTATGGCGCATTCATCAACAGCACCCACACACCACTGTGTCAGTACACCAGTTCCCAAAGTATCTACAATTCCCACGTGTTGTTGAAGGGGTGACATCTAAGACTGTACATGTACTATCACAGGTGAAGAAGTCTGAAAATCATGTTATGTTTCTACTTTCAAATGAAGAAACAGACCACTATTACACAAGCCAGAAGATGGTACTTAGCAAAGAGAGCGCCAGCCTAAGATTGCTTCCCCTCAAACCACGACTTATTGAGATCCAGAAGGGGAAAAATGGTTACGGCTTTTATCTACGGATGGAACAAAATACTGGTGGTAAGAACCAAGTTAACACACAGCCCATGACATTTGCTATACAGTTTATTCCTGTACAAGGTTTGCAGACCTCAATCTCTTTGACTTCTTACTGGTCACCTAGAAGTCTACATCTACAGATGTGTTGTAAACAGGGCTACATCAGGAAAATGGTCTCAACCTGAAGTGCAATTCTGACAACTGGCCTTTACCATGCATTTTGATGTCTTTAAACTTACCAAGCATATGCCTTCACATCAATTTTTTTTCCCTCCTGATCTTAGATCATGTAATCAAGGATGTTGATTCTGGGAGCCCAGCAGCTGAGGCAGGTCTCAAAGACAATGATATCTTAGTAGCTGTCAATGGCGAGCAAGTGGATGGTCTGGATCATGAAAGCGTAGTGGGAAAAATTAAGCAGTCTGAGGCAAAAACCACACTGTTGGTAGTGGATAAGGAGACTGAAGCCATGTATAAACTGGTAAGAAAATGCAAACTACTGCTAAGAATTGATAATTTATCATTATTAAGAGACATATGCAGCAATGAAACAGCCAGTCTGCTCTAACAGACACTTCTTCAACTTGCAAGAAATGTCTAAACTACACCTGTATTTCAGCAACTCTCCTTGCACTTATACAGCAAGTCACTAAACACCCAAATTTTTGGCCTCTTCCAGATTTTTATAGGCACCACTGGAACAATTCTAAATTTAAACACACCACAAGAAAGGTTAGAAGTTTAAGACAGCGAATTCCGAGCTACGCAGCTGCATAACCATTTATGAACAAAACAAGTAACAAAATTCCCTTCTCACATAGATCAACACTGTAGTTTTCCACTCAGCCAGAAATTAATAGCAAAGAGTTCTTCATTGCAGCTCAAGTCTGAGTCATTAAAAAGGTTTCAAACAAAACATGCTGAGCATGAAAGCCTAATACAGATTTCACAACAGAAGTTTTTATGTTAAAAACGTTTTATTTGTCACTTTTTCAGGCTCAGATTTCCCCCTTCTCATACTACTACAAAGCACAAGATCCAGCTCCAGCTAAAACAGAGGAAAGAGTGGAGTTGCACACTGAGCAGAAAATGAACCACAAGCCAAGAATCTGCAAGATGGTGAAAGGGCCTAGTGGATTTGGCTTCAGTTTAAACATGATCAAGAACAAGCCTGGACTGTTCATCAGTGAGGTACTAATGTAGAATGAGGAACAAGGAAAAGCTCAAGTAGTCTGTTGGACAGCTTCCTCCCTTCCATCCTACAAATACATTCAAGAAAAGCCACAAAAGACAAGTCTTCTCCAGCACCCTCAGATAAGAGCTGTAATTGTTAAAGTCAGACTGACATTGTAGGACCAAGATAAAAAATAAGCACCAGAAAACATTCCTCATTCTGCTACACATCTAAAGGGAAGGGGAATCCAGCTTTTGCATAATTTTTACTTTTATTCATGAGGCTGGCAAGCTAAAATTGGTATTTTAAATAGATTTTTTTGACTGTAGAACATCCTAAATGTAAGAGAAACACGTTTGCCCCACTCTACCCCCCTTCTCTGAATTCCACAGCTAGCAAAAGTCAAACCTCTACTGTCTCAAATTACATCTGTGCCTTTAGCTTTCTTGAGAGGAGGGGTTCCACTCATTACTAAGGAATCTGTGAAACGTAGTAAGTTAAAGTTAATGGACAGGGACCTGCAAATAAGAAAATTAGTTTTCCACCTGTCTTCATGATTCTACCATGCCACATTTCTATAACGAAAGTCTATCAAAATCAAGATGCACCTTAAATCTCTAGGCCTATTGCCTCTCCCAATTCATTTCTGCCCCACAAATCTCCCCTTCTCCATGCTTATTTTGCTGTCTTGTAAGGAAAGCAGTAACACAATAGTCTAGCTAACCATCAGTTACCACAGTTTGAACTTGCCTTTGCAGGTACAAAACCACGGGCCAGCTGACGCAGCAGGTGTAGAAAATAACAACTTTTTGGTGGAAGTGAATGGGGTGAATGTGATCAATGAATCCTATGACAAAGTGGTGGCAAGAATCCAAGATAGTGGTGACAGACTGACACTACTGGTGTGCAGCAAAGATGCTTACAAATACTTCCAGGGCCAGAACATTCCCATCACAGTCTCTATGGCAGATCCAGCCCATGACACTTCTGAACCTCCTGCTTATACAGAAAACAATCTGTCAAAGCCAGAGAGACACTCACCTGAACCAAGGGAAAGGGTGAGTAATACTGCGTTAAATAGATGTTGAGGGATCATCTAGGGGATAGAAAAAGAACTTTTTTCAGCTAGTATGTATTCCTGAGCTAGGATTTTTAACCTGAGCCTGGATTTTTACAAGTCAGTCTAGGTTATTAAAAGGGAAGCCATGGTCTGATTATCATAAACAACTCTTCATTTCCCCACACATAATACAGGTGAGTATCTTTAATGCAAGATTAAATCACAGAAAGGATGCACATACAAGAGATTTTATGGAACAAGATAATCCAAATATGGTAATCCTTAACGAAGATGGGAAACAGGCAACACAATCCTGAAAGTGCAGGGGAAAAAAGTGCTTAAATACAACAAAAAGTATAAACCATTTCTGGGGAAATCAGGTGAATATTTCAAAACAGATCATTTTGTAGAAAGAAGAGCAACTGATAGGTTATGATGACATTTTCTAGGAAATGTGCTGATTTGAAATTATTTTACTTACTTCATGCCATTAGAAATAATCTGAAGCATGACAGAAGTCAGAAAAGCAGGAAGGTATTTCTTCTTGAAACAGTGATTTTGAACCCTCTGTGTGGTCTGCCTTAAATATTTAAATGCTTCTTTTCTGATCATGCAAAAGAGACAGCAAGGAAGAATAAGACCAACACTGTCTCCTATTCATTTTTCATTAGCCTTGTCTGCAAACGTCCAGCTGCAAGTTTTTTCAAAAGTTTCTTAGTCACCAAGCTGCATTTCCCAGATGTGAAGTTAGCACCACTTTTGTGTGCAAATTCAGCAGGTATGGGAACTAAACAATAGGAAACCTCTATTGAACAAATTTCTCTCTAAATGTACTCAACCAAAAAGCGCTTCAACAACAAAAGTCATATTTGTTGGTTCATTCTGCCATTCAAACAAGTACATAATTAGCGCAGATGAAAATAGGAATCCTTCATAACACTGCAGACTATCAAGCATGTTTACAAACTAAAAATAATCGGAACGTTTTTGTTACTCCTCTGCAGGCAAGCTCATCCTCCTCTTCACAATCAGCTGCCTCTACAAGAGCAGACAGTGACAACGATGACACAAAGTTGTGAGGAGACAAACTATGCCAAGAACAAGAAAGAAACCTTCCAAATCCTCTTTCGTCATTCATTCTTTGCTACTACACCTCCCAGAACTTTACTATTCCTAGTGAGTGTCATACCTGTAAAGGACTGCAATCTCTTGCTGAAATGCAGCTGCCTGAAATAAACACTTCAGTGTAACTTGCATTCATTTAACACGCTGCAATTGTACTTCATTGGCTTTCCACCTGGTAAAGTGGGCAGTTAGTCACTTCTGTAAAGGCTTAACTAACTAGAAGTATATAGTTAAGTATAGTGCAGCAGAAGGCAGAAACATTTTATAGATTCATAAACATCTTAGCCTTTTAAGGATAAGCTCTTAATGAAGAGCAACTGATTTCTCCTCATCTCCCAGAAGAGGCAGTTCTCCCCCTAATCCAAGTCCATCAACTCAATCTCTGTGGCAACTCTTCTATGCTATACTAACAGCAGTACAACTGCTGTGAAACGGCATAAGCCAACATACCCTGTGCATTACATGCCTTTCTCCTGCTAACACTGCAGAAATTTCTTTCAAACATTAAGCTAACTTCGTAATTCATAACTCAAGACGTTTAAGCACTACTGTTCTCTCCTGCATACAGTCGTGGATCATGGTATTTAGAATAGTGTACATAATTTGGTCATGCAGGTTTGTCTAACTCCAAGTCAACACCACATTGTCTTGAATGTGACATATATGGCTCTGTAATACTGCTGTTGCATACTTTGCCTCCTTGCATGCTGAAGACAACACAAAAATAAATTGTTTAAAGTGGCTATTTTTTCCCCACCCAGGTCTTACTCTTACCATCTATGATTTATGTTCCAGAACAATTTTAAAACAAAGCCTAGGAGAGGCTATGGGAAGCTACAAGTTTAAGTCACATGAATGAAATTTATGCCTTGATTACATCAAGAAGGGGAAATGGGCTACTGTAGAAGAATACACAGGTTGTGGGGAACACCAAATTTACAGCATATAAGGTAAACAAATTTGTAACATATAAGGCAAACAATGCATAGCTGTGGTCTTTGACTTCACAATGAACTCTAGCAGAGAGGAATCCAAAACCTCAGTTCCATTTATGCAGGGAGAGAAAAAAAAGTTGAGACTCAGCAACAGAAAGCTAATCTCCAGCTCCTAAGGACAGTAGGTACTAGTGATACACACTAGCATACACTCCATACAGAAATGGAGTGAAATTCTCTCCACTTCACTTCTGCCAGGCAGCATATCCTAGCCGCTTTCTAGCTCGCTTCCAGCCAAATCTTTGGGGCTGACAAAAAAACAACTGTGATGCTTGCATGGAATATTACAAAAGCTTATTTAATTCCACAGACTCAAACGTTCAACTCCAGAATTGCCATCCTCTGAATCCCAATTATGAGTTGATTTTCAACAGACAAATCACATTTTCTTGGTGCCTTCTCTTCTAAAAGTAAGACGTCTTACCTCAGACAGCCTACTACGCAAGTTCCAATGCCCCTACGTATTGGTGTGCCAAGGAGTGACCTTATAACTTGGCAATGAACTATCTCACATTCAATACGTGCATCCCCTTTCCTTCAAGCTGTGGCACTTTAACAAAATGAGCCACAGAGCTTGATGATGACATGTGTGGAAGTTCAAAGAGCCAGTTACACTGCTGGAACACACAGAATAGTCCTGGCTGTCTTCGAGTTTTGCAGTCCACAGGAGTTGCAGCAGTGCAGTTGAAAGGACAGAGAGCAGTGTGTGACTGTAGTCCGTCCTTACAGGGCCATATGCTTTTCTGGGGCTTGTTTGTGTGCTAAATAGAGAAAAAGGATACTGGACAGTGCACTAACTAGGAATATCACATCAAACCAACGATGATAGAAGTTGAACTGGAGCTCTCCCAGGACTTCTGTAATAATAGTGCGGTACTCT
Organism: Harpia harpyja; assembly: GCF_026419915.1. Classification (NCBI taxonomy): domain Eukaryota; kingdom Metazoa; phylum Chordata; class Aves; order Accipitriformes; family Accipitridae; genus Harpia; species Harpia harpyja. The sequence continues at coordinate 36,174,654 of NC_068947.1, forward strand.
AGAGGCATACTCATACGGATCAGGAGCACTGATGACACAAAGTACATACCCTGTAAATTAAAAAAGAGAAAGTAGTTACTGTTTCACAATTGGCTAGGTGGCTAACGTGGGTCAGCATACAAAGATTTTATTATGTGTACATGTATACATACACAAATATGTATGCATGCATAAATGTATATAGGTGTGCCCATGGTTCTACATACTCACCATTATCTGTGCTAAAAGCAGAACAATAACATTGGAGGACTTGCTGCTGGAAATGGCATAGAAGAACTAGGGGGAAAAAAGAAAAGCACTGGAAATAAGCAGTCAGATAAGTCTGATGTGCCTTAGGACAGCATGAAAGGTACATACCATTCAATGCTTCTTCATTGAAAAAAAACAATAAAAAGCACACTTTCTGGAGGGCTGCCTGCACCCTACTTTCAGAAACCTGCAGTCTTAGTCTTAAACATGAATATCCCTAAGCCAGTGGCACCACGTGGTAAAAGTCATATAACGATATATATTGATGTTTAAGCTTAGATACCAAAAGCCAGGTCAAGACAATGAGTCACATGTCTCTTGAGTTAATGCCTTTCAAGTCCTACCAGCAGCTCAAATTAAGCAATCTAAATTCTTTTAATCACCATCTCATCAACCTTACTAATAAGCCCTAGCTACAGCATCATTTTGAATCCTTGCTTACATTTAACATCTCATTTAGCATCTATATCTCTTCCCCACAGTAATAACAATAGAGACTGAGTGGGAAAATACACTGCAGAAGGTATTCTTCCTCTCTCCCTCCCTCTGCAAGTATTTATATTCAGATATTTAAAACACAAATGCATATTGAGAGTTCATACAGTATTTGTCCCATCTAAAGTTAAAGATCTGATAACAGCTTTCCCGGTCCAAAACCACATTAAGAGTCCTGACTCTTACCTTTGTAAGTGTGATTAACAATCCTCTGATAGAGGTAACAATGATTATTCCAACAAGAATAAAGGAAATGTGCTGAGACCAGAATTTCACCTGTATCAACAAGAAGAATACAGTTAAATCTCTAACATTAACCCCATTTACACCACATTGTACAGCTGCCAATTCTTCAGGGTCTTTGTATTTTCTAATTGTACAGATATCCATTGTAGACAGGCTTATATAACAGACATTTTCACAAATACATTAGCAATTGTTTACTCCAAACACACGAGAAATCACAAAGAACCCCATATTCACAGGGATATATTTAAAAAGTATAAATGACAAAACACCTATGTGCACATGCAAACATAATTACTCTGTAAATAAATGTATTAATCTAAGCAAGTTGACTAAGGTGTTTTCATTTGCCCAAAATAAACAAGCAACTCGCTACCTCTCTGGCAAGACCACATTACCATCCCAGCATAAAATCAGTGCAAAAGCAAAGTTCATGGTGCGTTTTCCCTTCCTACTCAATAAGTCAGAAGCCAAAGGCACATTCTCATGGCTCTATCACCCTCTCCCATTCAGCAGTATGATTTTATTTTTATAAGACTGGAATTGCTGAAAAGGCTATAAGAATTAATAAAGTCTCACATCAAACTGGATTCCCAGATAATTTACAGTGATCTCAATTCCTCTTGTGACTGGATCAGTCTTCCCCACACGGTCAAATACAATATTGATGGTTGCCTGCAAGAGGGAGATGGATTTACATTCAAAGAAGAAAACAAAAGCATACTTCATTGTCACACGTGAGACACGTGCATGACTCTTACTTTGTATCACCTAGGAAAGGGGCAGGGGCGGTCAGATTGTCTAAGAAGGTGCAAAATGCACACATGTAAGAATTGCTTGTCTAATGCTTTATACAAAAAGACAGATCCAGAGCTTTATTTCAACCAAGGACCAGTTTCTTTCAGAATTTCCAGAAGCAGGATTTTAAGGAAACTGGAGCATTAATTGATGAACTGCATGTATAGCATAATCTATGCAGGGTGTGACAATTGCTTATGTCCACATAAAACACAATAAAACATTTACATACCATGAAGATTTTCCAGACACAATAGATGGAGAAAAAATAACCCAAAAAATTAAAGTATTTTCCCTGGAAAGTTTTTGAGTACTCTATTCTCTCCTGGAAATACAAAAGGAGGGATGGGGAACAGAACACACAAAAAAATATATCATTTCCACAATCACCCACAACACATAATTTTAATGGAGCACCAGTAGTAGCAAACACAGCTTTATCCCTCTACACCTCTTAATTCAAATGTTCCTGAACTCAAACGTTTTAATTCAAAAGTTTCTGAATGGCTTTAGGGACATGGGGCATAGTCCAGTATGTATCTGAACTGGAAGGAAACTGCCATCTAGAACCCAAATTAAAGAAACAGATCCTCACTCCACCACATCACAACATTTCAACATCTACCTGCTGAACAGCTTTCAATTTCTTATAACATACATTCTCTTTCAAACTACTCTGGCCTCCCAACACCCACCTGGGCAGTTACTTTGCTATGTACCTTTGTTGCATGCAAGTCAGCAGTTTCCAGAAAAAGCTGCCGACTCAGCTCTTCTAGGGCATCCACTTCTTGCTGGATAAGGGACAGGTCTGGCAAACCAGCATAGTCAAGGCTAGAATACGTCACTAATTCTTACTTAAAAACAAAACATTCTCCACCTTCAGCTCAAGGGCCACATCTAACGGTTTGATCACTTTTTTGACCCAGATCAGTTTTTTGATTCAGTCTTAATGCTCCTTGTTAATACTGCACCAAAAAAAATCTCAAGGATACATATACTGCACACTACTCCATTTTAAGAAGGCAGGCAGTACACAGGCAGTCATGCAACAAGCTCTTTATTCCTCTGCCTGAAGAACACAATGCAGAATAGAACCAGAGCTCTGGAAGACTGCTGCTCCACTTTAATCAGTGTCCCTTGTCACTGAAGTGCATCTCTCAATATGTCACTCTCACATCATCTTCATAAACAAAACTGCTGAGTAACTACTCCAAGAGATTAGCGATTATTATGAAGAGTCTTGTCAAATAGCCAAATTCTGATTTTAACAGCTAGTGGGAAAGGAGAGGAAGAAGAGCCCTCAGCCTTAAATATGCAAACTGCACTCTTTAGGTGGTCTAGCAGAAATTGTTGGTAGGCAACTGTAAGTTAGAGAAATACAGACCCTTGTAATTCCCAACAGATTCCTTCTACCCCTTTCACATGGGCAGAACAGCTTCTGTTCACCTGTTCCTATCCACCTTTTTTCTCACATTGCTATAGCATCAGTGGCCAGCCTATATATATATATATATATATCACGAGAACAACTTATTTGGTCAACTAGTTGCTTACTGCCCTTCTTTTTCTCACGGCTTTCCAACGTGGCCAGAAAGTCAACTATAGGCTAGGTAAATTGTTCCAGCACCTCAGCCAACCCCATTGTTTTGCTCAAGTACGTCACAGGCTCTCCATCCCGGAAGAGCATATTTCAAGTTATGAGAAAAATACACATGCAGGTCAGTCATATGAGCAGAGGATACATCAGAATGGAAAGATGCCTCCCATGTCAGTGATGTGATGGGGTAGACATCTGCAGTGTGACACCATAAGTGTGCACATCTGTCCTGCAATCTGCTGTACACCTCAACCATGCTGATGCAACAGCACGTTTATAGGGCAGGGCAGCAGCATGCAACTCCCAACTGTGTCATAGTAAAACTATGTGTCCAACCCCTGGGCAAAAGGTCAGACAGTACTGTGCTAGAGAGCAAACTTCCCAGGAGACATTAAGCCTTTTGCTCAGACTGCTGAAACGTGCTGAAACACAAACGCTTTGTAACTGGCCCAGCTAACACTCTTTCTTTCAAAACAGAAGAAAGCTGGAGCCACCTCCTGAGGCAGATGCCAGCATGCAGATGAAGGATACTTTCACTCCCTGCAACAGATGTTGTAACACTTTTTATCATTCCCCAGAAGCCCGTGGGTTTGTTATGCACTTCTCCTCTCTGGAACATTGTCCGATGAGCCACTGCTATCCTGAAAGAACAGGAAACACAAGTCCTTAGGACTAAAGTATTTTTATTAAAAAAATCAAATTTAAAAAAACCCCAAAGTTCCTTAGAATTCACTGTTAAACAAAACTTGCTGCAAACAGATTCCCTCTTTTTTTTTTTTTCCCCCCTAAGCACCAATCTTGCTTCATAACATTATCTTGATTAGCTCTGGAGTAGAGCCCAGATCTAATCAAGCGAGATTCAATAAGACACTTCCCAAGACTTCCATTCAGGATCCTATTTCAAACCTTAAAGGGATTTAAACCCAATTAAAAATAAACATTCAAATTCAAATGGATTTCTAAGTCATATCATTAGTCACTTTCCCTTCCCCAAACACAAGACTCTGCTATCTCAGGTTCAGGAATCAGAAGACTTCTCATGCTCCTCTCTCCCCTGGAACACCTCTCCTTTATCACTGCACATCTGCCTCTTCCACAGAACTGTGAGCGCTGGATGGTATGCAGCAGACTCTCTGATATGCTGTCACTCACTATTGGGCTGCATGACAAGCTGTTATGAAGCAGAAACACATAAATCCATTATTGGACTGAACCACTGGATGCTTCAGGTGATCTGAACATGACTCCTAAAGCTAATACCAACACTACAGCAGCAGCTGCATATTGTCCCTCACACTCCCATGTGCACCACAGCATAATCCCCATGAGCAGTGCCAGCTTCTGGCCTCATTCCCTCACATTTCTCCCCATTCAAATTTGTGAGCCAGTTATCCACTCCTAAGCTGAAAACTATTCATAGGATTGTCAAGGCGACCCATGATTTGACAGTGTTTAGGCCCTTTCTTGTAGCTGCAGCCAGTATTGCTACATTTGGCACTGAGCCCTCTTCAAGGTTGTTGATAAGCAGTGTAACGAAAAAAAAAAAAAAAATCACTCCTCCTTCATATCCAGCGAAAGAAACACCCTTGGGGCACCCCACATAACACACATAAAAGCACATATGGCCACAGACTACAAATAACAGAGATCTTAGAACGATTCAATTCATCCTAATAGCTGCCAAATACAAGAACTGCATTTTCAACCCTTGCTTTCTTCCCAGTACCCAATTCACACATTCCATCCCAAACAATCCACAGCATTGCAGCAAGAATGCAGCTACGTCAAGGTGAAGCGCAAGGCTACAAGTATACAAAGGCAAATCTTATATTCTGAGAGCTGACAGGGATCTCTGTACCCACACAGAAGTGAGGAGTTCTGGAGACCTCATAGAAAGGATCCACAGGCAAAAACCACACACTTTGCCTGTGTAGATATGTGATATACCTACATCAGATAGGCTGATGTGACCTTAACATGAACCAAAATGAAGCAATAGTGTCACAGAATCTAGGCATTTCAAACCTGAGACTTAGTTATGTCATACCTGCAAGGATGAATATAAAGAACCTGCCAACCTTAGAGGCGAATTTCCATAAGGCTTTACTTGAATACACTCAGGAAGGAGAAAACAATAATTCCTGTGCAAAAAGCATCAGGGAAAACAACTTTCAACAACCACCTCCTACTGACAAGGAAGCCAATGTGAATAAGGGTTGTATGAGAAGAAATGCCAAGATCAGCAAAGAAAACAAAAAAGCTTTATGTTCTATTGCCTTATAACCCTTGTGATAAGTTCTGAGTTATCAGTAGTACTGAAAAGGTGGCCAGCAAGTAACTGACAATTTATGGAACTATAGCATTTACCCTACACTGTAAAATACTGTTATTCCCGCTATTCTGCCAAATGATTTGGATTGCATTTAGACTGATCCAAATTAACTTTTTAAGCTCTGCTTTACATGAGCAAATAGTCCAATTATGCAAGCCACTGCTCCCTGTCAAAGCAAAAAGAGAACAAAATCTACAGAACTCGAGCTTCTGCTATTTCTTGCACATTTCTGAGACTACATAGGGTTTTTTTGGGTGGGGAGCTGGGTTTTGGCCGGGGGGGGGGCAGGGTGTGTGTTTTTTTTAAAAACACCAATACATGAACTTCAGTATAATTACCAAGTGATTATCGCACTTTACGTGGCTCTTCATAATGGTTAGAAAGTTGCTATATTAAGATTTCCTGGCCATAGGAAGGCAAGAAAGTGTTAGTCAGTTACAAGTCCCAGGCATCCTTCCTTTTACCCCAACATCACTCTCCCTGGACCACAGGACCAAAAATGCTATACAAAACAAAAGAGCACAGAGTCAGAAGCAGCACTACACAGTATCTTTTAACTCCAAAGGCAGTATTTTACTATGCTTCTAGTCAATTAAATCAATTAAACCTGAGTACTCACTACTCACCATCTCACACGACCACAAATATGGAGTTAAAATTTGTTCGCCACTTAATGTTTTCAAAGGGGAAGAAAAAAGTTATGCTTTAACTACACTTTCATATGCTAATACTTATCAGCAGATACACACACTGGTGACTAATTCAGCAAGGTTAGACTACCTAAAAGCTCCCTTGTCATACATTAAAAGGTTCCATTAAAACATTAGCGCACCAAAAGTAAAGTTTGGGGGACTGCTGTGAGAATTCAGTGTCACACAGCCAAACCTTTGAAGTGACTATGGTAATTGTATTTATTCTGCACAATTAGTAAGGCATGCAATATGTAATTTGTAACAGCAGACAAAAATCTTTCCAGTGTAAATGAAATTACATTGTTTCCAAAAGTAGCTTTTTCGCTTAGGGTACGTGGAATAAATTAAACCAACAAAAGCAGAGTTCTGACGGCATGCTTGTGCACTACACTGCATTCACATTAGCAATGTTTTGCAATTCTGCAAAACTTAACTAACGTAAACCTTGCCATTTGCAAGAATATAGCTGTGTCCATGCCAGCTCACTAGCCTGCTTCAGCTTTGACCAGGAAACAGCAGATCAACAGAGCAGGACAGCGCTCAATATGTATGAACCAATTTCTGTACTGACACCACCAGTAAGAGAGCCAGCTGCAGTGGCTTAAGGGTCACTTATTCATCAGGAGAGAAAGGTGCCCATCTTACAGACTAGTCAAGGTGCCATCAGACAGTATCAATTTGTCTTGGAAGCGTAATCTGTGCCACTGCAGTAAGAAAGGGTACTATTTAGTGCATATGTCTGGGAAAAAAACAAAGTTGTGTATCAGGCCAGAATGAAGCACCACACAGCTCAACCCCATTCAGCCGCCTGTTCCACTGGAACACGTAGCCCTGAAAAGACTAATAATTTTGGTAATTTCAAGAACCATCTTGCACCATACCAACTGAAAATCCTTGAAATAAATCATTTCATGCTACTGCTGCCTTCTCACCTTTTTTTCTTGCTAACAATCATGTCCATAGTCTGAAGGAGTCGTCGCTCCAAAGCCAGAATATCTGCATCTGTCACATTCCTGCAAAATGAAGACACCCAATTAGGCCTGCTATCCTGTTTCGGTGGAAATATGTACATGCCCATGAAACAAAGAAAAGAGAAGCCTGCATAAGGAGAATAAGCTTCAGCAATGGAAATGGTTCTAGCATCTAGACATGACAATAGCTAGATTCAGAAAAAAAGTTATGAAAAAACTTGAATCAATGCCACAGGAAAATCAGAATAATCTCAAAAAGATAGACAAAATATTTCACAAGGCTGCAGTTACCTTAGAAAGTAGGACATGTAAGTGTATGGACAGTTGACAGCCCCAAATCCTGACAGCAAAGCCATGAGTGTCACCCCAATCACACCCACGCGGCTGATGAGCTGTTCTATAGACAGGATTCCTGAGAGAGGAAAAACACGGCATTAGTAACCTTCCTCTTTTCACTTTGGTCCACACTTGGTGCTTTCACAACATAACACACATACAGAGCTGCTTTATGGATCCAACTGCCTGCCTACTGCAATGACCAGAGGTAATATGAAGTACAGGCAGGGACTATGAAAAGAAAGAGGTAGGAAGTCTCCCTCAGAAAGCATGCTACCATGCTTAGAAACAGGGATGGGAAACTCTAGCTACGAAGAAGCTTAAGACAGACCTGGAGAGGACTAACAGTTAATATTTTGGTTCTAAATTAATAAAGAATTAGTGATTGCACTTTGCTGACGTGGGAACGCAGATCATCCACCAGACACTATAAAGGAGGCATCTTCCGCAAAGCCACTTCTGCAATAACCAGGATTAGAGTTACCAAACCAGTTAGTCCTGGAAAACTGGCCCAAAAATGTCTGAGCCATAGAGAGGAAGCCCTATCCTGTCAACTGTTATTAGAAGTGACCCCTCCAGATCAGACGCAATTTGTGCTTGTAGGACAGCAGAATTGCGACAGTGTGGGAAGCTTATGCTGCTCCTGGCTGTTCAGTATTCATCTTGTGGACGCACACACGTTGTTGAGGAGACCACCAACAAGGCATTCCACCTGAGCACCAAGTGGACTCTAAAACATATATTCATGTAATACAGCATGAACATCAAGCCTGTGCTGTAACCAACACCAAGCACTGAAGTTGCTTTTATTCTTCCCAGTCATTAAACACAGACCTCAGCCTGCCTTCTCAGGATACAGTGCCATGTGCTACTAACATCAGTCGCTTTTTAGGGAGCTAGTTATAGAGCAGCTGCCGCACACAGCACATTTGGAGCTTACATGATCGCAAAGCTGAGATGGCCAAGCGCCAAGCCACATTTCACACTTCAGAGAAGGGGAATAAATGATGAAAACAAGGCAAAAAGACTTCACAAAGGGAGACCGAGACACCCAGTCACGTGCAGCTGCATAGAGATTTACACGAGCTACAGAATGTGCTACAATACACTGGCCTTTTGCCCCACACACTGTCAGACAGCAGCAGTTAAAACAGAGGTGCCTTCAAAATGACATGACATTCCACTGGTTAAAGCAATGCTTCCCCATAACACACACAGCAACCCTACTCTTGTGATCAGGTCGGATAAAATGAATGTTTTATCGACGCAGATAAAGTTAAGTTTTACTAGAATACTAGTACACAACTGAGTAAAGCGTAACTTTCCTTCTACTATGAGCTCCCAAACTCAGGTCTATCAAACAAGCTGCAGACCAGCTAGGGCTCCTGACTCAGAGCCCTTGATTGATGGTGCATTTCCCAGCTGCAGCACACTGCCATCACCATCCCCAGGCAAGGCACCCCCTGACGCAGGATGCCAGTGCAGGTACTTAAAGGGGCCCCACTAGTCAGGACAATTCCCCGGCTGCAGCACACCACCGTACATGCAGGTGAGCAGGGTGGGGCACACTGAGAAAAACACTACAGGTAATGTACTGCAGCATGAGGGGCTCATTAAGCATGGCCTCCTGCCACATCTCCCTCCACAATAGGATCCCACCTGTCTGAATTAGGCCACCACCACACAACAAAGCCCTGCAGCAGCTTTGTCCGTACATGCAGGGCAGCAGCACCCCAGCAGTACAGCAGGGAAAAAAACCCCTAGAATCCTTTGCTCTAACTTTATGTCTACAGCTGATAGGATAAGGCACTGTGGAGGCACCATCCTGTGAAGCAGAAGTTAAATATAGAAAACACCCCACTACCAGTTCTGGAAATCTGCAGTTGTTATGCAGCTTCACATAACCTTTTCAGTGATCTGAAGAGGATTACCTAAACCCCATAGCTAAGTTCCCGTTGGGTTATTATATTCTGCCATCTCAAGCACCTTCTGCAACTCAAAGTGGATACATGTTTTTCTTGGAAATGAAACACTGGGCAGAGGGATCTGCACTATATACTAGCTGCTGTATTTCAGTGGCAAATGACACAATTACAAAACACAGATACACGCTTTCTCTTAGAGAAGTTTTAGGATCACAGATGAAAGGGTGAGCAAACCCTACAGCAGTTGGTATCCTTCAGTTTTTCTCTTACAGATTAGTACAAAGTAGCTTCCTAGAGCACAGAAAGATTAAGCTGACCGTTATCTATGCAGACAGACATATTCACCAATTTGAGTGAAACCGACTGAATTTCACCTGTTGAGAACAATATACATACAAACGATTTTCCAGTGCAGAGGATAAGGGCAACATAACTTACACAGGAAACCAAGGTGACAAATAGTCTGGTTCTACAGTGTTGTTATCCTTCGGCACGTTTAAGTGCCTGAAGGATTCAGTACAGGTAGGCACATGCTAACACGTGGACCCAAAGTAGCTACTGTTGGACCCAAAGTAGCCCAAGTGCACACAGTATCTTCACACTTCACTCTTAGTTCCATGACTCCAATGCAGAGATACCCAAGCTAATTCTGCACATAAACAGCTCTGGCGTCCAGCAGGACTTACCAACTCACATTCTAGTACCGTGCAACTGTACTGCCTCTGGGCTCAGGCGGTGTACAAAGCTGTACTGAAGCTAGCTAGACATGTTGCTGGCTACAGTCTATATCGCTCTGGTGTTTAGGCACCCTGCCATGTTTTGTCAACTGGACAGCCACCTATGCTAAAGTGATCTGATTTCAGTCACAAGAAACAATAATCTGACTGAAAAAAGTCAGATGAAGGATTGGTTGTTGATTCTCTTCTTAAATAAATTAGCTTTAGTCTCCACAAGAAAATAAACAAGCGAATAAAAATTGTGATCAACTATTTGCAGAGATGAAGTTTTTGTGTCCTCAAAAAGTACACTGTGTTCTTACCTAGTCTAGGTTCAGTTAGGACTCATTCACTTCCCTAAAGTTTTCCTGTGGTACTGCAAGAAAACTAATGCAAATAATTCAGATGTATCCACCCATTTCTGTCAGTCTGACAACCTCCAGATTGCAGATTTCAAAGCAGAGTGGACGCTCAGTTGCAAGAACTACTTTCTACAGACCCGACTGTAGAGCTGAGACAACATAATAATAGCTCCAAGATAAAAGTGAGATAACAAAGCCTATTTTCAGGAGGGAATTAATCAGCAAGAATATGAAACTCACCATGTTTTGGGCTGAGGATAGGAAATGGATCCCCCAACTTCCAGAAGAAATACATGAATGTCAACCAGAGAACACACGCAAAAAGCAGTTTCTGTCTGTGCACTAATGGAGAGGAAAAAAACCAGTATTTTAAAGACATTCTTCCGCTAGGGCTTCTTCAAGCTTGCAAAATTGCCACCTCAGTCCAAAGGCTGCTTTGAGCACAGGTGGCCAAAACAGGTGTCAACTAACAGAGCTACAGCTAGCAGTATGCACCCCTTCACTTCCTACTGAACCAGCTATTTGAGAGACATAGCAAGAGCTAATGCAGCAATGTACCACTTTGGCTTTTCCCCACAGATGTATGACGAGGGCTGCACTATGAACAGGGGAACACTTAGCTGCACCTTTCTTGTGTGACCCTGAACATGAAACTTGAAAACTTCATTTTCATGCCAAAACTACACATTTTATACTTCCAACCTACATGTCTAAGCTTAATACAAAAGGGCGATGAATATCAATAGCTCAAGGGTACGTGTCCATTAGCACATGGAAGAGGCCTCATTCAGACAGTAGTAAGCAAAAAAAGCAAAAGTAATTTATTGAGCTTCTCTGCCGCATTTCTTTTACCCTCTAGCAGAACAACACAGCCTTGCCAAGGGTTCCAGGGTTTGGCTGCAAGCTTAAAATTGTAAAGGAACAAATTCCAGTAACATTACTCTAAAGTGCGCAACTTTGTCGAAACCCATGAAGAAAAGCTGCATTTGTTGGGGTCAGGTAAAGCATCTCCTAACTGCTCAATAAACAGTTCATGCTAAATTTCCAAAGAGAAGTTACCTAGCCAGAACAAAGCCAGAGGAAGGAGGGAGCTACAGGGATAGTGACCAACACCTCTATCTCTCAGAAAAGGTATTTCTCATTCGTACGCATAATCTCAAGTTAACAGCCCCACTGCCATAAACCAAATACTCACATAATCTGATATTGCTCACAACAAAGTAACCAATGTAGAAGGGTACCATAAAGACTAGGATGAGCAAAATGACACACAGGTTCAGCTTCCAGTGAAAATACCGAGAGCTGAAATAAAGCCAAAATACTGATTAGCACGCTATCATAATAGAACAAATTTCTCAAAGACAATCACATGTCAATGCAATCCTTTCAACTACATCAAGCATTGGATAATATTGGCCTAGCATATAGAATACTCTGGATTTCGTTTGGTGTTTGGGTTGGGGAGGGGGAGTTGTTTGGTTTGGGTTTTTGTTTTGTTTTTTAATACAGAACTCAAGAATGTGCACTTCAAAATCAACAAATATCTGGCTATTTTATCAAATACTGTATTTCTACAGCGACAAATGCCGGCTGCAGCATCATTCATTTGACTTACTGCTCATCTAGTCGAACAGTAAATCAAAACTAAGTATAAGCAGTAATTAATTTTGTAATGAGTGGCTGGGTCAAAAAAGAGCTAATTCAAATTGACAAGATTAAAAATATTAATGTTCAGAATTCAACATGTTTCACTTCAAAGTGAGTTGTCTCATCTGCAAGACATCGCAAAGCAAGAATTTAAAAATACACATATATACCAAAATCATCAATACTCCTCTGACCAAAGGAGATTAGTCCAATGCAGATGAGATTCATCTTGGCTGAACTGACTTTTCATTTAGCTTGGATAGAAAAATACAAGTCCTGTTCCCAATATTAACTTATATCTTCTTTATGCCTTGGGGAAGGAGAAATTACAAGGATCCTTGTCACTTTTTCCTAGCTAATTCAGAGGCAAACATTTTCATCTATATTGATGTCCAGCCCTTTATTGACACTTATAAAAGCATTCTCCTCAGTGATCTCTCTGGCTGCAAGCTCTACAGATTAATAACATACAATCAGAACTAACATTACCTTTTACCAGTTTTGTACTTCTTGCCTTTCAACTCCTTTGACTGCTCTCTTATACTAGTATGACGAGAGAGAATAAACAGGAAACCCAGTGTCCTGGTTTCAGCTGGGATAGAGTTAACTGTCTTCCTAGTAGCTGGTACAGTGCTGTGTTTTGAGTTCAGTATGAGAAGAATGTTGATAACACTGATGTTTTCAGTTGTTGCTCAGTACTGTTTAGACTAAAGTCAAGGATTTTTCAGCTTCTCATGCCCAGCCAGCGAGAAAGCTGGAGGGGCACAACAAGTGGGGACAGGACACAGCCAGGGCACCTGACCCAAACTGGCCATCAGGGTATTCCATACCATGTGACGTCCCATCTGGTATAGGAACTGGGAAGTGGGGGTGGGGATCGCCGCTCAGGGACTAGCTGGGTGTTGGTCAGCAGGTGGTGAGCAATTGCACTGCGCATCATCTGTACATTCTAATCCTTTCATTATTGCTGTTGTCATTTTATTAGTGTTATCATTATCATTATTAGTTTCTTCTTTTCTGTTCTATTAAACCGTTCTTATCTCAACCCACGGGTTTTGCTTCTTTTCCCGATTTTCTCCCCCATCCCACTGGGGGGGGGGGGGGGGGGGGGGGGAGTGAGTGAGCGGCTGCGTGGTGTTTAGTTGCTGGCTGGGGTTAAAGCACGACACCCAGCTAGCCCCTACAGGTTACTGCTCTACCTTCTCTTTCCTAGTGACTTCTGAAGTAGACAGTTTTTAACATCCTCTTTATGTAGAAGTCTCCACCCTATATCAAGGGAGGATGCGCCTTTGATTCACAAATACCGTATCATTACAGAAGTAGTTTTCACTCCACAATTAGCTTCACATCTTATTCGCTGCTCTGACCACCACAGAAAAACTAGCACTTGTAGTTTCTATAGTCCTTAACATCTGAAAAGTGCTCTTCAGCATGATCTGAAGCTTCACAATACTCCCATAAAAGAAATCATTTCTTTTAACTTCACAAATGGAGAAAGTCAAAGACTAATGCCTTGCCCCAAGGACCTAGACCACACCAACAGCAATTGCATGGAAAATTGGGAACTTATGGCTTCTAGTCTCATGTTCTGTCAAATACACAAATGTTGCTGCTCAAACACCTCCACTGAGTTGTTGACAATATTCTCACACAAATTCCCCAATCCAAGACTAATCCATTAATTTAGAAGTTGGATTGAAGATGCTGCAGAACACAAGGCAGGGTAGTCCTTGAGTGAGCTCCCAGACTCACCTGCTGTTCAGCACTCCCAAAATCTCAAAGATGATGAGTTCAAACATGGTACAAGAGAATGCAAAAGTCACAGAGAAGATCACCTGGACCACATACTGTCGCACCTGCAATGGAGAAAACGAACCAGAGACATCAGGCATTTCCATTCCTAAAATGGCATGCTGATATCCCTCAGGTAACAAAAACAAATCACAAGGTACGATGGCACACAACTGGGTCTCTTGCTTCAAGGCACCTTGCCCTTTATCTAAACAGGAAGAAACCAACAGCCTGTTAGAAACCAGAGGGCGAACTCCTACATTGCTCAGTATTACACTGATTGCAGCTATTGGCACATTTAACAGAGATGCCTTACACAGAAGGCATGTCAAGCGTGCAGTGCTCTACGTCAACTTCACTAATGATAGGCCCTTGCTAACAGAGCTCTTTGATCTTAACCTTAGATTTAAAAGTAAGATCCACATCAGAAAAACTTCTGGGGTCTGAATTTGGCTCGCACTTAAGCCATCTGTGACCTAGACTGTATTCTCTCATATCTCTAGGGATAACAGACAAACAATTCAGCCACAGTGAACACACCTCACTGAGTTTAAAGTTAACCACTGAATTTGATTTTGCCTCAAAAATTTTACAATTACATAAGGCAGGCTTACTCAAGCAAAAGGCAAAACAGTTTCCTATTACCCCTGCACCTCCTCCATGTTTTTTGGTTTTTTTTATTTAACCGTAGCCAATATGGAAACTTTCACTGGCCCCAGAGAACCCATTTCCTCAGCCATCTAGGAGTCTTTCAAGTTGAAGCACAAGAGGAAATTAGAAAGTAACTGTAAAGACAATTAAAAACAAGATAAGAGGGCTTATAGAGAAGAAAAAAGCCAAATGCAGTTTTAAAAATATTTCTATAATTGGGAGTAATTTTTAAGATATAGACCTGTAATGAAAAGTCCCTTCTCACCTCATAATCCTTGAAGAGCTTACGCATGAAGAATAGCCACCCAAATCCAAAGAACAGCACCTGCAGAAAAGATGAAGCACTTAACATTTGTATCCAGCAGCTTGCAAAATACAAAGCTACCTCACTACTGATTGTAGATGAAACAAACGGAAGGAAAAGAGCTGGGCCAAAGTACCCAAGATCCACAAAAGGTTAAAACTTGCCGCAGTACCACAGAGAGAAGAATATTTTAAATATTCAAGCATAGCAGACACAGAAGGCTATGACCTTACAGAAGATCCAGTCAAGACAGCTCAGTTCTGTATTCCCAAGTTCTCAGAATTCCTTGGTTCCTGGCCTGCCAGAATCCTTTGCATTGTTGTTTCTTGTTTCACTCTTCTAATCTACAGAATTAAAGCTTATAGTTTTTACAGGAAACACAGTAATGGAGGCAAAGTAAACACCTGAATGTCCACAACACACACATCTTCTAGAGATGAGTAAATTTTATAAAAATATCTGCTGTTTCTTTAAGACTAGAAGTGCATTTGATTTTTCTGAAGAGGTCTTTACACTGAATCTGGTTACACACTAACACAAGGTGGATGAAAGGTGTTAAAAGCACCTCTAAGGTAGGGAAATGGCAGTGCTGAATGCCTCAAACCACAATCTGGAGTTGCAGAAAGCCACATAGGCAAGGTAGGTGAAGCAGGACAAGCCAATAATGCTTTGCATTTCAATTGCTCTCAGAGCACTTTACAAAATTTAGTTAAGTTTCAACACACACCTGAAGAGACAAACTTAATATCACAGCTATTTTGCAGATAACTTAAATGAAATAAATAATTAAGCAATGTGGTCAAAAGCGTAACTACCCATCTTCACGCAGTAAAAGGAGATCGTGTTGTCAGGCCTTCCATGGGTAGCCCTGTCTATTCCTCAGAAGACTAAAACGAGTGCAATGATTTAAAAGAACCCAAGCAAAAAGAGAATTCAGAAGATATTTAGTATTTTTTATAAAGGTAGCTATGACCAAAACAAAGAGAAAAATCAGTATATGTCAGAAAGCATGGGACAAAGATAGTATTTCTCCTCAGAGCACATGGAAAAAGCTATAGCATTCTGTCCCCCTGTGGAGATGAGAAACCTTCAAAGACAAAAATGCAGGAATCATTGTGGATGATTCCACTGTGCATCAGGAGTAACTGGATCCCAGCAGTGGCAAAGGTAACAGACTAACATGATTTACAGGCAAGGAATACCTGGAATGCTGGGCAAGGAAGATCAAACATATTTGCCTTGAAAGGAGAACTGCAATAGGAACGAGGTCTAGTGATTGGTAACAGCTGGCAACACTTGTTTGAGGAGGACTTCAGACTTTAAAGTAATTGATAGCAAAAAAAAAGGTAAGACATTCCATAAGCCTCCTATCTACAGGTCATAAGTTAAAGAAGTGTGATAAGCAAGTGATATTTACATGAAGTAATTTCACATTTAACAGTGGGAAGGAGGAAAAAGGTAGAGACAAACTCTTCAAAAAGAAATAAGTAAATAAAGAGATGAGGAGATAATCAAGTACAATAATAACAGAGGAAATTATATATGAAGACTAGAATTCCCATATGTTAGGGACTGTACAAAAGCATAGAAAAACATGTTAACAGTTCACACTCTAAGATACCGCAGGTGAATGTGACATGTTAAGTCAGAGAATTCTTGAGCATTTGACAACTACCTGCAGCAATTTAAGATAAACTTGATACTTTTGATGATGAGAAGATGCAAAGCTGCCATCACAAATGAAAGAAAAGCAATTAGATTAGTTAGATCTCAGAATGCAAAGCAAATAATAGGAAAGTTTTTGTTCTGGGTGAATTGTTAACAGTGAAAAAGCATGTTAGGAGCAAAAATCAAAGCATTATCAAGTAGGAGGACATTGTACTTCTAAGAAACAGCCAAAAGCTGTCCTGAAAACTACAGAGTTGTTCATTAAAGTCTATATAAGACAACCAACTGCTGCTGAGAGGGGAAAGGTTCTCTTTCCTCAGCTCATCCCGCCTCATTACAGAACAAAAATTTCACACCAGCTCAGAAGCTTATCAGATCCCTCTGTGATGCAATTAAACTCATTTAACCAAATATTGAAGAGAGCACAAATAAGAGAGTATGACTGTGTAGCAAAGTGGAAGTGAAGAGGGAGCAAAACCTTCCCCTTTTGGCAGAAACAAACAGTTGGACCACCTCAGTTGCCAGAGGCAGACAGGAAGAAAGGGTATTTAGATGCTTACTGAGGAGGGAGCAGGGTAGCAAGCAGGAAAGGAAGGTCAAAGAGAACACAATGACACAATAAATTACTAGCAAAGGAGGCTAATGAAGAAGGAGGCAGTATTTCCTCCCACAAAACAATAGGACAGTTTCACGTATGTTAAGACCACAGCCCACTTCATAATGATGAAGACAGGATGACATGAAAAGGTTTAAAGGGCTCCTAGGTGGAGCTGGTGTAAAACAGCTGGTGTAAAACAAAGACTAATTGAAAGATGACTTCGATGGCAGCAGAAAGAAAAAGCTGAAGGAAGTGCTGAATCTGATGGATCAATGGAGAAGGAAGCATTTAAGATAAAACAGTGGCGTCTTTTTAAATTCCTTAAAGCAGATAATAAAAAAATCTTCCAAAGTTGTAAACAAGCAAACTCCTCGGGGCAAACCAGGGGTAGAAGACACGAATAGAATAGAATAGCACAGAATAGAATATTTCAGTTGGAAAGGACCTACAACAATCATCTGGTCCAACTGCCTGTGACCAGCCTTCTTGAAGAATATCAGAAACAAAATAAGTACTAAATAGAGAATAGCAAGATGAAGTTCCCTGTCTGTTCCAACTTAAGAAAATTTAAATTTATAGAAGTGAGGCAGTATTACAAAAGCGCCATTTCCTCCAACCTTATTTACTGAACCTTTTTATGCATTATACTCCGACTTGACAATTGCACGAGAGCAACGGTCACCAAGACGTGTAAGGAAGCAGTCTAAAGACGTATGCAGCTTATCTTCTCCTGCAATAGGAGCGCAGGGGACAGAAAAGGGCGGGCAGCCATGAGGTGACAAACTGGCGGCCTAACACCCCTACACTCGCAGCGACGAGGGGTTTTCTTCCACCTTTGCTGCCGAGCGGCGGGCGGCGAACGCGTCCAGGCGCGGAGCCGTTCCCTCCGCTCAGCAGGCGAGGCCAAGGGGGCCCGAGCAGCGGGGCGAGTACCGCGGGCGGCAGCTGCACGGCACGGCACGGCACGGCACGGCACGGCACGCCGTTGCCGTTCCCGTTTGCCGCCGCTCCGGGACCGCCCCGCCGCAGCCTGCCCCGGGGCTCCGCGCGCCTCGCGCGCCGGGAGGTGCGCATGCGCGCCCCCAGGCAAAGCCCGCCCAGGCGCTCCCAACGGCCGCTTCCGGGGTGGACGGCGGGTGAGCCAGGCCGCGGCGAGACCCACCTCGCCCCCCTCTCACCCCTCCGGGGAGGCGGGGGGGGCCGCGCCGCGCAGCAGCGGGGTACCTGGGAGGTGACCATAATGCTGGAGTCGATGAGGAAGCTCATGGCGGCGGCCGCCGCCGCTCGCCCCACTTCCGGCCCCGCGCGCGGCCCAGCGGCTGCAACGCGCAGGCGCGCGGTCGCCTTCCTCAGGCCGGCGCACCTCCCTCCCCGCGGCGGGGTGGGGCCGGCGGGCGGGGCAGGCGAAGAAGCTCCGCCCCGGGGCGGGGCCAGCCGCGGCAGGATGGGTGGCGGTGCCCCCGGTGCCCCCTTCCCGCTGCTGCGGGGACGGGGTCTCGCCCCACCGGGGGGAACACGGGTGGGCCCGGTGGCTGGGATTTGCTGCCGCTGGCAGCCTGCTGAGCGGCAGCTCCGGGGGAAACCGGACCCCTTTTCCTGAGCGCTCTCGAAACTCGGGCGGGTGGTGCCCCTCTGACCGCAGAGGGAAGCCGAGGGAAGGGGACCCGCTGCCGGCCGGGGAAGGAGGTGGCCGGCTGGAGATGCAAACGCCATTCCGCCATCTTACCTCCGCTCTGACTCCTGTGCAAGAGTCGAGCGGCAGCGGAGCGTGGTGCGCCGCGACTGCGCCAGGCCCGTCTTCCCACCTCAGGGGAGATGGGTCTCCCGCGTGGGGCCCTCTCCGTCCTCCCTCTGCGCCGGGAGCCGGGCTGGGGATGCGGGTCAGGCCTTGCAATTATAATGTATCAAGGAATGGGGCCAGAAGGGAAGTAATAGTTCAAACAGGGAATTTCCTGATGCCTATCAGTGTGAGATCCAATCCTTCATGTCACAGTCATGTCCCTGCTTGAACTTGATGGTGTCTGTATCTTTTTTTACTTTTAAAAATACACCTAACCCTTGCCGCTCAAAACTCTGTATTTGGAATAACATACAGGAAGAGAAAGAATCAAGTGGGGCTAGCTGGGAGTTTAACAAAGCACAGAGCCCCTGCTGATTGAAAATCAGGAACCTTTATTCATTACAACTCATTTCACTAGGAAAACAAATCTATGTTTGGTTGTGCCGAGTCACCGGATTAGTCCCACAGTCTCTTTGATTGTTTGGCTTTCTGTCTTGCTGTCAGTCATCTTGGTTTGAAATTTGTCTCTTTGTCTACAGCATTGCAAAGAGAAAGAGACATTCAGCTTTCACGGGGAAATGAACTGAGGGAGCAGATTATCATATCTGACCTGAGGCCTCTCTTTTTACAGCTTCTGGTCTTGCTGCCAATTAATGCAGAGCTGAGATCAGGACTTCCCTGTTCTTCCTTTCTGTATCTGCTACTTAGAAACTGATCTTTCCTAAAGCGGTGAGATTCCTGAGTTTGGAGGGATTTGTGGTTGTTTTGTTCTGTATTGGTAGGTTGTGGGGCAAGATTAGTTGTTGGTTGCTTTTTAAAGACAGAAGTTAACAGGAAATCCTTTAAAAAGTAAATTATACAAAGCCAAATTCTGCTCTTGTTTACACCTTGGCAACTCCACTCACTTCAACACAAGGTTAAAAAACAAGGCAGAGTTTGGTCATAGCTCTTTAAAATTTCTTCTTTGCATGTGTTTATAAATAGGCTTGAAACATGCCTCTGCTTAGCTGTAAATTACTGATTCCTGAGCCTGGGGAGAAACACACAGGGAAGAAGATAATTCCTACTGGAAAAACTCAGATCCACCCCCTAGTCCCAGGACTTCTCCTTCAGGGAAGACAAAAAGTGTAAAAAGAAAATAGGAAATTTATTCCGTGTTGTTCCTCCTTAGATAGCTGCTGATGTGCATGTGTGGGGAGAAGGGTCCATGGTACTCCACAGGTACAAAGACAACTTCTCAGTTGTGAGAGGCTGGTAGTTTCATTAAACAGAATATAGATGGAGGTGGCCAGAGAGGAGAGGCAGCGCACGAGGAGGAAGGGCTGGTCAGTACGTTGGCAGGTTTCCGCTCAGTTCCATATTTTATTCTTCCCCATATTAAAGTGTGAATGTGACTATTTTATGTTCAGTTTGTAGAGGGAGCTGAAGTCAAGCCTTTCAAGTAAAGTGGAAAGGTGGAGCATATTGAATTAAGGCAGTTTGTTGGCCAAGAGTATATTTAGAAATAGCACAGGGTTCCAGAAAGTGCTACAGGGCACATTCATGACAAATAGGCTTAGCTGGCAGCTGGCCATCCATTTTCTTTTCTCTCCAAAGGTTTTCATGAACAGGAGCTCTGAAGCTGGGAGTAATCCGACATCATTCTGATTTCTGAATTTCTTTCAAATTTATTTTTGGTGAGTTCAGATGATGGTGTTCACTGGCAATAGATGAATTCCTTTATGGGGTTGTCTATGACTTTTCTTTGAACTAGCATATATGTATTGAGAAACTTACCTGACCATTTTTGTCCCAGTAATTCTTCATATACTTAGGTAGAAGGATTTGGAAAAAAAAGCTTTGCCCATGCTATTTCTGGTTCTCAATTCTACCCAGTAAATAGAGAAACCAGTGCATAAAAGTTCAATTAAATTACTTTAAAGTTGCTGACCTTCTTAAAATCCAGGAATACCAGATTTGGTAACAGACTGGGTTTAATTCATGTCTCACGTTGGCTTGCCTTATCCTTACAATGAGGTACTCGGCCCATGAGCTTGCAGGCTTCCTCACTTCGGCCTTTGCCTGCAGCCTGCTTCTAATCCAGCATTTTTTGGTATGCTCATTTGTAACTGCGTTTCCTTATCCTAATCATCCTTCAATCCAGCTCTCCCCTGAGCTTCAGGGAAACACCATAGGAGCCAACTTTTCTGTTTAATGTTTCACCACAAATTTGTTGCTGTGTTGACTTAAAAATTTTTCAGTAGGCTACTCCATGACTTTTCCAAGCAATACAGACTTTCCTCCTTGGAAACCAATAAACGGCTTGTTTTGCTTTTACTGTGTCAGGCTGGATCTAGCAAGGCGAAGGCCAACAGTCTCTGGGTTTTTTTAAAAATGTTCTGTCAGTAGCTCTGTAATCACCATTTCTATTCAGTTCTGCTTCATCCCAGATCAGCAAGCTTTAAAATACCCAGGTTTTTGTTGACAGAACATTAAAATGCCATCCTCTGCACTTTCAGATGGATTTAAAGGCACACTTGACACTGAAATTAAAGGGAGCTGGAAAGACCTAAGCCCCTTATATTTCCATGATTTTCTCTGTTGACAAGCATACTCTTTTCTTTTTAATTTTATTTTATTTGTAATGTTCTTTCCAAACCAGTTACACAACACATAGTTCTGGCCTCAAGCAGCTTTTCTAGCTACCAAACATCAGCTGACTGTGTTTGTGCATCGGCCTCTGCTGCAATGCCCACTTAGTTGGTGTTGTCTGCCGGGACAGCCTAAGCAAATTCTACCAGAGCACCCCAGAGAGGCAAAAAGTGCCCCACACCCATTGTTCCACATGCAGTGGCTGCACTGAGTTTTCAGCTTCCCATGGGATAGATAGTTCAGGCTGGAAGGGACCAGCTGGTCCAGCCTTCAGCTCAATGCAGAGCCAACATCAAAGTCAGACCAGGGTGCTCAACGCTTTTCCCAGTCAGGCTTCATCCTCCAAGGATGGAGATCCTACCACGTCTCTGGGCACCTGTTTTAGTGCTGAACCACTCTCCAGTTGAACAATTTTTTTCCTAGTCAGAATTTTTTAGTGAAAATTTTCCTTGCTGTTCTTTGTGATCATTGCTTCTGATCCTTTGCTGTGCACCTCTGTCAAGAGTCTGGCTCCATCTTCCCTGTAACTCCCCATTAAGTACCTGAAGACAGCAGTTAGACTTCCCCACCCCCTTAGCCACCTCCTCTCTAGGTTGAACAAATCTTCAATGTCTCTTTGTACGTCAAGCTGCTGAGAGAAAAACTTGAATTGTTGACAGAGACACAAGTCTTGCCGGTTCTACTGAAATAGGTGCATGCCAAGCTAGTTGCAAGGAAAGGACTGTGTGCCAGGCTACATCTTGGCAAGTCAATACACATTTATTTGCCATGGTTACTACTCAACTGTATAAGCACATTTGGTGTTGGCAAAAACCCTTTCCCGAGCCATGTTAAAAGGCGTAGCACACACAGAGCCTAAGAAATGGTAGCATCATTCTGTTGGGGAAAAAAAATTATTCCAATACTTAGACAAGTCCCCTGATTTTGGTATGTTTATCCAACCCTGGCCCTTGGGGAAATCTGGCACCGCATACCATTTTATCACAACTGCCTCAGGCTTATAGGAAGGCTTTAGTCTAGCTCTCATAGCTGTTCCTGTCTTTACTAAACAAAACTATGCCTAGGCTAGGATTACTTTCAGTTGTCAGCCTGAAAAGCCATTTTCTATACAAAACAGCAAACTGCCACTTTTTTTCAGCATTGTGTGACATGGCCACTCTTTAAATGTAAAACTGCTCAGTCAGTGAGTTACTGAGTGGCAGGAGAGACTGGGCTTTACTCCCTCAGTAAGTAGATTTCATGCTTACACAGACCTAGAGAGCAGAGATCTCCCCAAATGTCTCCATTCCTACAGGAGGAGGAATCTGTACTTCATTGTGTTTCAGCACTCAGGGATCGTTGGTATCTATCACACTTACAGGAAAGAATCAGTATAACATGATAATTTGTGGGTTTGCATTCACGAAGAGGGGCTTTTTTTCTGCGTGCTATAAGCAATTGTAAACTCTTTCATGGAGACTCTGGAAAATTTACTTGGAGTTTGCACTGAGTGGTTTAAAACAGAAGCCCAGCAATATTGTGCATTATACAACCCTCTCCTACATGCCTTGCAAAGCCCTTAAAATTGTTAGAGCTCCCCAGCCTGCACCCCCCTCCAGAAACTGTCTTATTTAAGCATAAATGCTGCCCCAGAATGGATGCTGGGGATGGAGAAGAGGGGTCCATGTAACCACACTGTCACTGCTACTTCATACGGCCAGGCCAAGGCTAAGGTGGGAGAGAGGGGTGGGGGATCAATGGAGTCTTTTTTACTCATGGCAAATCCACATCTGCGTTGATGTTGTCAGTGCAATGCAGTGTTCACATTTTCAAACTAATGCCCGCCCAGTCGAGGAGTTACATATTAACCAAGTTAGCCATTCTGCCAGGGAAGAACAAGGATACCATGCATTTCAGCAGTGCTTTTCATCAGATCATTCCTACTTACTTTACAAACAGAATTAAAGAAGCCTCACAACATCCCTGTGAGGTAGGTGGAAATTCTTACACCCATTTTACAGGTGGAGAAAACAGGCGCTGAGAGGTAAAGTGATTATCACAGCAAGTCAGAAGCAGAGCTGGAAATAAATCTAAGATTATTATCCTAGGTCCACTGCTCTAGACACTAGAGAACACCAACTCCCACATGCTATTGTAAGCTAAGACACTACCTTTCTCTTCTACTTTTACCTCCTTTGGTGATTTTGACACTTGCATCTTAATGCTCCTTGCAGAGAGCCAGTTATTTATTTGCACAGAGAGCCAAGGGGGTACACACACCTTTAAATGATCCAGGCATGGCTCTAATTGTTCAGTGACTTCCCCCTTCCCAAGAAAATAATTTTCCCTGTTCTTTATATCTATGTTTTGCTTACTTATTTTTCGAGTAGAATCATACACTGAATCCACAGCTCTGAGGCTGTTATGCAACTTCACCAGCAATTTCTTGAATAAATGATTAAATTTGTCTCATTGAGAAGGAATAAAACACATTTATATGATATCACATCCAGAAATAGCAATAATCCTTTGCTCATCTGTAGGGCCTTCCATCCAAGGACCTCCCGTTCTATTACTAACACAATATATCGAGCCTCACATCATCTTTGTGAGGTAGAAAATTATTCCCAATTGTACAAGAAGGAAGAATGAGTTGCTGACAGTCCCACAGTGATTTCATTGCAGAGATGAGGCTGAATGCCAGAAGGCCAGACTGTTAGTTCCCTGCTCAGTTTGCCGAGAAGGGCTGTCTTGATGCCGTGGCTCATACTTGGTGGCTACAGATTTGCTAGCAGTCTGGCAGGGTACTTGAAAACCAGCTTGAAAAAAAAAATCAACAAGCAGGTGACTGGATACTGGAGGAAAATGCTGGTTTGTTTCATTGTGCTGTCATGACCCAGAGGAAGAAACGGCCTTTCCTGTGGCAGCTGTAAAAGAACTACAGGGTGTCCATTGAGTTCACTGCATATAGTGCATTTTACTGAAGCACTCCAGTGAAAAAGAATGACATACTCAACATCTGATGATTAAAGACTGGACCGCCCAACAGCCATAGTGTGGACCATATACCTGTGATGAATAAATACTCGTCTGAATTAGTCCAGAGATCTAATGAAGGTACGCATGTCAGAGGTCAGGAACAGGGATGGTTATTAAAATACTTTGTATGTAAAAGGACTTGTCAAGTAATTAGAAGTAAACAAGTGTGGGGGTGATTCATCTAGTCTGTTGGTATCTGGAAGGATCAGACGCTCTGAAGATGGAAGATACCTCATACTGAACCGTTACAGATATATATATTTTTTTTACCTACAGGCAAGTGTGTTTCCTACCCCTTTAGACAAGTGGGCTGGTTTATGCTTAGAACCATTAAAACTCTCTTCTATCTTTCTGTGAAGAAAATAAAAAGTAATAGATCCCATCTCGTATAAGTGTAGTGATTTCGCTGTTCATCTGAGTTTTTGCCCTTGCTTGAATTCTAGTAGAATACTGGGCACAGTGGACCCTTTTCCTGCTGAAAAACATTCTCTTTCCTCAGTTGACTTTCATTTGTGTTAACTGTTCTCCTGTTTCCGCGTCAAGAGAGTGGATAAATGGTAGCCTCCAGATTCTCTCTCTGCACGTGCCTTCGCATGTGTTGCTTTGTCATATTCCTTCCCAAAACTGAGGAGGTACCTTCCAGTCTTCCTTCACAAGGGAGGACAACCTAACAGCCTTTGTCCAGGGAGCAAAGATTTTGACCTCAGGCAGCAAAACTTGGGAAAATACGCAGGCCCAAGAGGAGCAAAAGGATTAATAGTAAAAAAAAAAAAATACGTGGCACCACTGTGATGCTGAAGAATCCCAATGCACCCTACAAACTTTCTACATATGTACAGCTTACTTCACTTAGCAGTGAAGTCTAGCCACCTTTGCACTCGTACAGGGCAGCTGCATAACAAGGCAGGGGAACTCCACCAAACAGGTTAGATCAGCAAGTGACAGAACTGACTGTACTGGTGGCTGCATGGGCTGGGATGCAGCAGGACTGGAGGTATGAGCCCAAGCCTACCCAGAGCGCTCTCAGACACCCATTTGACTTCAATGGGCTTGGAGTCAGCCCTACTACAATGGGAGACCACAGAGGGTCTTTTCTAGCTAATGGCGGGATGAGTTTTATGCATTATGCCAAAGACCTTTTTTTTCCTGACCTGGATTAGAGCCTGCCCTGGGAACAATGGGATGGGCTGCAGCCCAGCAGAAAGAATTTGCTGAGCTGGCAGGGTCTGAGGTTTGCAGAGCAGAGCAGATGAGAGTGCATACCTGCACTTTTCTGGCATGAGGCTCAGTTTTGGGGGGACACAGCTGTTATCCTGAAGTTTTTTGAATGCATTGCTGCACTGTCTCAGCCGAAAGATGCTGCTGTAGTCCTAAAATTAGAAATCCACGGGGATTTAAACATTTGCAAGCACATGCTTTTCTGCCTTTTGTAACAAAAAAAGATTTTGCTGAGGCTCTGGGAGTTCTCTACAGACCTGTTGGCACAAAAGGTCTAAATCATGTTTTGGAAGGCCTTGTTTTACTCGAGACTTTGGCATTTAATAGAGACGTAAACCACTGGATGGCTCCCGTCTGTCAAATTAAAAACAAAGGATGTCAAAAGACTATTATCATATCAGACTTTTCAAACTTGAACAACCAGTTTTGTGTTTAGAGGTTTAAATAGGCACGTAGTTACCTAGACCCCAGGTTTAGGTACACAGGTGCCTTCAGGACTCTGTACCTGAGATTTGCTGAGTGCCTGTAAGTTTGGGAGCTCCAGGAACTGAGCACATGTCAGGATCATGCCATGAAGGCTTGTGTTTGGTTTCATGCTCTGGCGGCTGTAGCTGTTTCCTCCTTTCACAGAAGCCTTCCCACGCTTGCTTTGCTAAATCGAGTTGCAGATCTTTAAATCACAAGACTACAAGTAAAAAATATCACTTGAATTTATTCTTTCCAGTGCTCTGAAATAGACTCGGGGCTGGACGACCCTCTTGGGAACAAATAATCCATCTGTGGGCATCTGCTAAATCCTAGTAGAGAGCTACTGTTAACCTTGCCCACTGTCAATGTCACTTGAAGAGCAGAAATATTTTTGACATAAAGGAAAATATTTTTACCTAACTCAGATTTGCATTCACAGAGAAAATGGGGACATTTTGACCCTTATTTTCTGAATAGAGAGGGGAAATAGTGCTTACTATTTTAGTCTGTTGATGCTAAGCACAGAATTCACTTTGTGAATTAAATAACTGCAATTCCGTGCCAACAGCGAAGGGGAGATCTGCTCAGCATGCCATAGGTGGAAACAGAAAAAGAAATACTAGATACAGTTGTTGATCAGTCATCCCCCTTGCTGGCTGCAGAGACAGATCGTCCCCATGTTCCTAGAGAAATGTGGAACACAAAGCTTCCAGTAAATACGTTCACAGTGGTGACATCTGGGTTTCACTGCCACGTTAGGTTTTAAAAGACATCAGTTATGTGTACAATGTAGCTATTACTGTAAGGAGTTAGCTGGCATGTGGAAACAGGGAAAATGTTCCTTTTTAAATGGACATACAGGGCAAATAAGGCACAGTTACCATGATAGTACCTTTCCAGTTGAGAATCTCAAGAGGAAATAATATTCAAATGGCCATTTTAGCACTTTGCTTAAAAATATCTTTTGATTTCTTTCTCTCTCTCTCCTTTTCTCTTCAACCTTTTCCTTTTCATGTGCTCCCCATATCCTGCACCTTCATACAGTCAAATCATCTGACCTGGCCCGGCTGCTGGCTTTACTTAGCCTGCTGAGGGGTCTCATATCAGTGGTGAGTTCAGCAGGTGCTGAAGGCCCTTCCACTTCATCGCTCACCACCTCCTCCACTGCTTTCTTCACCCCTGGCTCTCCCTGAGGTCCCAGCTGCTCCTCTTCTTGTTCCTCCTCTGCTCTTACCTTCTCCTCTTCCAGTTCCTTCGCTTGTGCATATGATGGTAACCTCTCATCAAATGCCCTAGAGAGATCTTCCAATGGTCCCACCCCAATCTTCTCCTCAAACTCATTGAAGGCTGATGGAAGGGGACTGGGCTCAACCCCTACTTCTGCGAGAGGGAAATAGTGGGGCACTGGCTTCTCTTCTTCCAGCAACTTGTAGCCTTTGGTCTTTGGGATGGAGGGGACTGTGATGGCATGGAGGGGCTTCTCTGGGACCTCCCCCAGCTGTTCCTCCACTGGTCTTCTCAGAGCCCTCCGGATCCTTTTGAGGATCAAGTGACTGATCTCCACCAGGTTGAGGAAGAGGGACACGGAAGCCACCACCAGCATGAACATAATAAAGATGGTCTTCTCCGTGGGCCTGGAGACAAAACAGTCCACAAGATTGGGACAGGGCCACCGCCCACAGCGGTAAAGGGGGAGAATTCGGAAGCCATAAAGGAAGTACTGACCTACTATGAATCCCACCTCAAAGAGGGTTTTGAAAATGATGTGGAAGATATAGGTTCTCAGGAGGGTGCCCTCCAGGCGAAACTTCTTGGTCCCATCAGGGTTGTTGCCTTTGTTTTGATTTGGAGCCAGGGGCAGCTTCTCTTCATCCACCTCAACTTGCTGACGCCTCTCAGCTTCCTCCCTCTCTCTCCTCTTCTCCTCCATGCGGACATGGTGCACGGCATGCCCAAAGTACATGAGTGAAGGTGTGGATACAAAAATGATCTGCAGGACCCAGAGCCGGATGTGGGAGATGGGGAAGGCCTCATCATAGCAGACATTCTCACAACCAGGTTGCTGAGTGTTGCACACAAAGTCTGATTGTTCATCTCCCCACACTAGCTCGGCAGCTGTTCCCAGGATCAGGATGCGGAAAATGAAGAGCACTGTGAGCCAAACTCTCCCGATGACAGTGGATTGCTCGTTCACCTGCTCTAAAATGTTCCCCAAGAAACTCCAGTCACCCATTTCTTACTGTCTAAGGAAAGAAAAAAGAAAGAGAATGACCACAAATTATGCTAAATTTAAAAGATTTCAGGTTTTCCCACTGATGTCTTTTGTTGCTTTCAACCAGTAAGTATTTCCCTAATATGCTTTGAGAACAGAAAAAAGGTTGCTTGCCTGCTTATTTGCCTGATCACAATGATTTATTAGCAAGAGAAGGGCTGGGAAGCCAGAGCAAACTGCTTGCTAAATTCTTTCTTCCCTGGCTCTAAATGGGCAATTACTTTGCAGCCGGGGAGGGGGGGTTTATTTAACTCCTTGTCCGGGTAAGAGTCTTCTGTGGTGCCTCGTAGGCTCAGTTGCATGAGCCTGCTTAAATTTCGTACACGTACAAACACTCGCCAGCAGTACAGTAGAACAGATTTATCAGCATGCAGCTGCAGTGGTTAGAAAAGAGTGAAGCTTTCAAGCACCCAAGCTCTTCTTCACACATGGGTCAAACAGATCTTGAATTGGTGCCCATCTTGCACCTATACAAACCTGAATTCTCTCTAAGGTTGCATATATTAATTCTACATTAGAAATCACTCTGTTAGGTAAGAATAGCAATTACAACACCATTATTATTTTAGTAATACTGTATAAGCTTAATAACTACCATATATACTAGTTTTGCTATATAGTATGCATGATATACAGTATAATGATTTGGTGTTCTTTGGGCTATTCTTTGTATCCTCTCCTGAAGTCAGTTGCCACACTGACTTTGGAACCAACCTGGAGAAAAACACAAAGGTCTATAACTGGGACCTAAAATACTATTTTCTCTCTCTAAAATGTCAGTGCTATCTCAGGCTAACACAGAACTGGAAGCCAGCTGCAGGTATCCTACAGGAAAGCTAAGTAGTCCATTTTCAAGTAATGTAAGTCAAACTTTACATCTGTCATTATTTTTGCATGATAAGAAATTATTCCTAGGCCAGGACTTCATCCTGCGTGTCCTCAACTTCCTACTATATAATTTTAGGCAAGGGAAAATCTATGAATGAGGGAAATAAAGAGCAAACTTGTTTGGGATGGGCTGATTTAACACGCCACAGCAGTCTGAAGTCTTTGAGGAATGCAGAATATTACAGTGATCCAGAAAGACCAACTTGTGGACCATGACAAGTGAAGCAGGGAATAGCTGGTCACAGGGATCTAGAAGATCATCTCTTAGATACTACCTCCATCTATAGTTTCCTAAATGCAGACATACATAGACAAGTGCTGGGAAAAAGAATGTACAATCAACTGCATGGAAAACTGAGTATCTAAACTTCCCTCCTCCTTCAGATACCACTGGGATATATTTGTAATGCCATATATTACAACACACCATTGCGTACCAGGCAGTTTCAACTACTGTGTGTACATATTCACACATAGAAAACCACACAAAATATTGAGATTTCTATGGCTCTGGGGAATTTCACAAATTTTCAACAAAAAAAAAATCCTTCTGATGTCATTTTTCTAAACCAAGATGGACTCATTTTCCTTGCCTTCAAACCTTGTAAAATTTTAACCCCAGACACCCATGTTAGAAAACGAAGAACAGAACACAGTCCTTCAGCTTGCACAAACACCTTGCATGCATAAGCGGCAAACATATAATTTAATTGCTACTTTCTCAGTCATTAAAGTTGTGTAAAAGAGTGTGTTAATGTCAGCACTTACATTAACAAATCTAGCAGAAGATTATGCTGTTTACATACATTATCTAAACTGATTTAAACATTCTCTTTCTGCAAATTCACAGAGCAAAGTACACCCAACAGTTACCAGTCATGTGCAACTCTGTAAAAAACACGACTACACACAATATAAACTTCATTGTCCCCCAGGCACTGCGGTTAACTCCATCCCTTCCTTTCTTTGTGAGTTACGCTGATATCCACAGCTACCATTTGAACATTTCCACTGCAGCACGCAAGAGCGGCATTCAAGATGTGATAAACCTTATCATACGGAAAACTCACTGTACAAGAGAAGGAAAAATGTTTCCTGTCTAACTCCATCAAATGTCTCGCTTCAGCTTGCTACATTTGGCTAAACTCTTCCTGAGATCACTTCCGAGCTAGTCACGTTTTTCAAACCTCTGCCATGACCATCCTATTTTCTCCAAGTGAAGTGGTTCGAGGTTGCTCAATCAGTTCAACTGCAAGGAACAGTTTTGGGTGGACTGAAGTGGTACAACCAGTTCAAATGTCTAGGATTCCACCTGTAAGCAGTCACCCCTCAAGTCTCAAGAAAGGTGCTAGCGATGAATTTAGGCAGTCACCTTTTCCCTTAAATTGCCTGTCATAAAGAAAGAGCAGGAGACTGCCTAAGCCCACTCAGAGTCAACAGACTCGTGTTCTTAACTCACTTGTTGCAAACCCCCACCCCGCACTTCCAGACGTTGCAACCTGAGCACGCTACCAGTGAAAAAGACTGTATAGGTTAAGGACGTTGAGCAAGCAACTTGCCGCTGTGAAAGGCTCCACCGAAGAAATGTGTCCCCCTCCTGTCTTGGCACTCTGCAGGGAAGAGTGAACTTTTGTCTCTCTTCTTCCCTACCCTAAAAGTCCCAATCTTGTCGCACGACTGAGCAGATATGACTGAATTGGCTCTGATGGTGGGTTTTAGTTGCCCTGCAATATTTAAGCTCTGAGCCAGACGGCTTTATGAAGTGAGTGACAGTTAGTGACATGGGGAACAATAGGGAGAAAAAAATAGAGAAAGAGAGGCAGAGACACAGAGAGGAGAATCCACTGAACATGAAAAGCAGAGGGGGGAGAGGAACAGGCAGTGAAAAACCTAATACATGCATAAATGGGAGTTTGCACAGTTAAGCAGGGACTAAAGCATCTCTGCAATTCTGGTATGGTTCAGCACAGCTCTGTGTGTGTCCCCACTTGCTAGTCTTTAGGTGTTGTCGTGTGACAGGTGACAAGGGAGTGCCAACATCTCTGATAGTGGCAGAACTAATTGAATTAATTTGTTACCCTATACCCAGCTCTGACAGCCAAGTCGCAGTGCTGATTTCCAGCACAGGCGTCACTGAGGTACGGGGTCTGTATTTGGCATCGTCAGATACTTTGGACTGCTCTTTAACATCTTTTACCTGGAAAAAGAAGCAGTATGGGAAAATGAGATCATCAGTCAATATTAATCAAGGCTGAGAAATACCAATTTTACAACCTCGCCTTTCAGTTTCTTAGTTCTGCTTAGTTTTTCTTCCAAATGCATCTTGCACATGCACATGCATCAAAAATGTCTAAACCAAACTGTTTTGTTAAGGAGCATAGCCAAATTCCAGCAGCTCAGCAAACAGGAATGTTACCCCAGGCGCACTCACCTACCCCCAGCCATCTGCAAAAATGCTGGAGAGCCCACAGAAGAGAAAAATCACAGGCTCAATAATGCATCCACAAGTACAACTAACTGCCCTGTGAGTTTTGATTATAAGCCAAAGGATATAACTTTATTCTGAGATGTTATTTTTGTAGTCTTTCGTATGAATTGCTCAGAATGTGCTCTTGGTGCTCAGCTCTGAAGAAAAAGAGGATTACTGGAAGCAAGATCTGCTAAGCAATGATACAGACACCAGGCTCATAAAGTGATGAAGCAGCAAGTAGCTCTCCTCTCTCTTTATGCATACTCAACACTGAATTTAATTCCCCAGAATGGCATTGGGAGACGCTCTGTCTCTAGAAATGCTGTCGTTTGAATGAGATGATATAATAAGAGGGCCACAAAATTTTGTATCTTCAAAAGATGCCCCTCTTCGGTGTTTCTGGGCATTTGTGCCCATGTAAGTTCAGAGCCTCATTTCAGCAGTTGTCTTCCTAAACAGCTTTTAAGCTGAGTTGCATAGCCCCAAAGGACAAAGCACAACTGGAGAGAGAGATGATATTTTTCAAACTGGATTTCAGAAGAGCTAAAGGATAAGTGAGAGTTGGAAAAGAATCATATTTTTCAAGAGCGATCAGTTTGGAGACACAAAAGAAAAACATTTTCTATGCATGCAGTTGGAATGAAGGTCATATTCTGAACACCTTAATAAATCGCTCTCTTAATAGAAAAGTAGTAGAGGTCTATACATGACATTTTTCAGCCTGTGCTACATAGTCTTCCTGGAGAGAGGACACACAGAGGAGAGGACACAAGTTCCAAGAACGTGAAGTGAGTAAGACAAGGCACAATTTGATCAACAAGAGGAATAAGGACAGTAGGGAAGAGTAAGGAATACTTTTGTTGCTTTGTTTTGCTATATGCTACTGAGATAAACTAGGATTAATACATGAGTGACTGGTCATCACTGCCATCCTCATCCTTTCTCTGGGAAACAGTAAGAGAGGGAGAACTAAATGATACCACCAGCAGCTAACACCTTTAAAGAGTGCGTGCAAGCTGGTGCATCACAGAAGCCAGATAGTTCAGATGTTAAACTGCCCATCCCTTTTCAGACTGAAACTGTCTTTTTGGAAAACTCAGCTCTGGCTGAATGTGCATATCCTTTTCTGGGCCTTACCTCTCTAATATAATGAGCCAAAACCCAAATCTGGTATGTAACTACATGGCTGTAGTCCATCTCTAAATTACATCCAGCTACTGTCAGAGACATTTCCCATTAACCTTCTATCTGCCATTTGCAAACACTATCCAAATATCAAACACTGTCTGGCAAGTTGCAGAACAGCTTGCAAGATGCAGCTGATGCAGAAATTATATTCAAGTCACTGATCATTTGGTATAAGTTACCTTCGTCTGAATGATCAGGGTAACTTTCTTTGCTATCACTAGGGTGCAGAGCCTTTAACATGGGGCACACTGACTTTGCTGGACATTTTGGGCTTGGGGAAAACCACACAGTCCCTTCAACTGGATGCCTTTTAAAAAGGCACCATTGAGCTCTGGGACAGATTCTCCAGCTCACTAGGGCCTCCTCCCCCTGAAGAAAATGGCTGCAGAAAATGGCCTAAATGAAGATGAAGATGGCCAGTGAGGAATTCCTCTTGTACTGGGCTACCCAGGGAAGTGGTTGTTTGAGATGGGGATGAAGAGGAGAGGGCAGAGCACGAGAAGAGCAAGAAAGGGACTTGATTCTCTCAGGTATCAGAGTAATGCTGGAAGTCAGGGCTGCCTTTGTAATATGAAAGCAATGGCTGTGAAAGAAAGGAGTAGAGACCATAAAACCAAAGCTCTAGAAGACTGGACTTCACACGCAGCATGCTTCATTCGCCGAGTCTGCAAAAGAACTGCAACACTGACAGTGCCAGACTGGTAATGGTGAACACTTCCAACCTGTGTACCTGGCCTAGCATTTATGCTCTCATTAGGCAACCTGTAGAAGTGCTGAGTACTTCCATCTCCAAAAACCAGCGCTAGAAATAGTAGCAGCTAATGAGAGTAACACTGTTACTCAGAATGACTTTTTCTTGCCTTCAGGACTTTTCTTGCCTTCAAAGAAACATAGACATTTCCTGCACTTTTAAAATGTTATTTTCTTTGGAAAAAAGTTTGCTTCATTGCTGACTTCTCATCCTCTAGCTGCTTTGAGGCTGGTGACTGAGCTCCTGTCTCTGGCACCACTGAAACTGTGAAGTCTCCACTGCAACTCAGCCTTTTGCTCAAAGACTACAAGGTCACTTGGGGAATGTGGGATTTTTCATTCCAGATGGATTTCCAACACAGACATGATGTCAGGACAAGGCAGGGCCATGCTATTGAACAGCTCTGTTCATGCATGATAGCAGATTGTGCAATTATATAGTGCACAACCCTGGATAACGATACCTCTCCCGCAAACAAAGTTATCTTCTCCTGATCTGCTTAGCTAGAAAGTGGCACATGCTTCCTGTTCTTCTGCTGAACACACAAACCTTTTGCTCATGGCTGAAGCTGAACACTAAATATATTCAACCTGCCTACAAGAAGGTGGGAGCTTTACCCAACACTCTTGTTTGCTAGACGCTACCCAACTTAGCAGACACCTGCTTTCTAATAACACGTGTCTGTCCATCCTAGATCCAAAGCTATCTATTGGTCTGACCACTAGGACCAGTGTCCCAGATTTCATCTTCTCTCTGCCACCTACTGGTCTCAGAAATCACTTAAATGTAGCTAGCCCTGGGCAAACCTTTAGGCAGAACTTGCTATGTCCCTATAAGACCGGTAAATGTCACTGTCCACATTTTAAGGGCAGAGCTCTGAGATTTTTCCAGGACTCTCTTCAGAGCCCTCCAGGCACTGGGGGATATAAATTGTTGGGGAATGTATTTTGCTGGGAAACTGCAAACAAACCATAAAGAAAAGAGAGGAAGGAACATATAAAGCATCAAGAAGGAGGGAAATTGGAGAAGTATGTAAGTAACAGGAAGGTTTGGGCAAGAACACAGGAGAAAAGGTGAAGGCAGGGCTGGATTGTGC
This sequence comes from Harpia harpyja, assembly GCF_026419915.1. NCBI lineage: Eukaryota > Metazoa > Chordata > Aves > Accipitriformes > Accipitridae > Harpia > Harpia harpyja. Next base: position 36,209,812 of record NC_068947.1, read on the forward strand.
TGAGCCTCAAGTGGAGGATAAATACTTATGGGAAACATGTTTTTAATTTAAGGGATAGAACAAAACTAGACAATGAATAAAGATAAGCAGGGCAAAAGTGGAATGTCTTTCAATATCTATTTAACTTAAACGCAGTTCTTCTCTGACAATTACTGTTAGAAGAGGATCTGGGGAATTACAGGCCAGTCAGCCTAACTGTGATACCTAGAAAGATACTGGAACCAATTATGAAACAATCAATTTATAAGTAGCTGAAAGACAATAAGGTGATAAGAAACAAACAGCAGGAAATTTTGAAGAACAAATCCTGTCAAACGAGGCTAATTTCCCTCTTTGACTAACGGGCCTGGTAGATGAGGAGGAAATGGTAGTTGTAAAATACCTTGACTTTACTGAGCATTTAGAAAATGTCTAGATTGCAGGCTCCCGGAGCAGCAAACAAAGTCACCATGCAGAGGCTACACAGGTTGAAGTACCATAATCAAGGGTAATTATCAGGGCTTCACTTTTCCAGCTGGGAGGATCATATCCCTGAAGTTCTGCCTCCAGGGCTGCTCAGTATTTCCTTGTGTGTTTTGGTCAACAGACTAGAGGAGAAAACCAAAAGGATGACAGCTGGGGTAGGGGGGCAGCAGTCCTTCCTGAAGGCAGGGGGGCTGGGGTGATCAGAATTTGAGAGGAATGTGAGACACTGGAAAGCAGGGCTGCCCTCTGCAGAGGTGACTGTACCAAGATACAATTCGGGAAAGGTGACTGCACAGACACCAAATACGCTGATCCAAACTAGATCGTAACCATTTCAGCAGCAGTGCAACAAAGAAAGAGCTGGGGCGGGACTGACTATGAGTCTGTTAAGTGAGATTCCCACAGAAAAAGACAAATCTCATTCTGAGATGCTTTAAGGGGAGTTTTGTGTATAAGGCAAAGAAAGCAATTATTATGTGCATTTACTCGATACTGCTGAGCTCTCAGCAGGAACAGTGTGTCCGGTTCCAGGCACTACATTTTACAGGAGATGTAGACAATTTGGAGAGAGTCCAAAAAAGAACAACAAAATGATAAGACATGCAAAAAACCATGACTTATAAGGAATGGATAAAATAACTGAGTTTGTTTTCTCTAGGAAAAGAACAACAGGAGGGGAGGCATGATAACAGTCTTCCAGCGCATAAACATTTGTTATAATGGGTGGAAAGACTAAGCAGTTGTCCTCTACATTCACCAGAAGTTAAAGAAGAAATAATCAGCTTAATTTGCAATAAAAATGATATAGCTAAACATTAGAAAAACACTTTGCAATGGTAAGAATAGCAAAGCACTACACCACACTGCTTGGGGAGGCTCACAGGAGGTTTTTATGAAGAGGTAAACAAACATCTGTTAAGGATGATCTTACCTCATAAGCAGAAAAACAATCTGGGGGGAGAGGGAGGCTTTCTGATGTCTTTGGCTGTACAGTTTTATGTAGGGCCACAGACCTAGAGAAATCTCAGAGAAATATTTTCAGTTTGGTTTTGTTTTTTTTTAAAAGTATCTTGCTACCAATGCTGAAAACTCAGCCTGGACATCCCAGGTTGTCTACACCACCCAGTGCAATGCTGAGCCGGGGAGATACCAGCTCAGGTTTGGGAGCAGGTTGGCTGTGTCAGCAAAGCATTCCACTTGAATTAATTATCTCCTCTGGAGTGGGGCTAATTAGCTGGGGCAGCGTGAAGAACAGTGGTGCTATGCTGCTTCCCATGCCGGTGCTAGGTGACCCCAGGCTACCAGAGGTATCTCCACACCGCCCTGCAAGGAGGGCTGTCCTCGGGGAAGCTTCGGGAGGGTCACTGCTTTGTTCTTTAACTTCACCGATGACTCTGAACGTGGTGCGGATTTAGAGGTGTTTGCTCACCGTAACCGCATTTCAACCAATTTGTTCTCTTACTGTAGTAACTGTAAGATTAAATGCCATAGCTTATTTAGAGTGTTTCATCTGGACTTTGAGGCTAAACATGAAAAAGGGTGCGAGCGATCCATGGCACTTCCAGTAAGAACCTCTGTTCTCGCTCAGTTCAGCGCTGACCTTTTCCAGAGGTGCTGATTTTATCTGAGGGCGGGAGGAATAAAAACCACCCACCTTGTCCCAGTACAATTGGCGGAGTACATCAGCAAAGCAGAAACAAGGAGCAGCCTCTGCAAGCGGTCCCTCGGGCTCCTGCAGCCTAAACCACTAGTGGGCGGTGTTCTCTCATTCATGCACTGTACAGCACCGGGGAGACCGAGGGATGCTATGAAAGAGAAAAGAGAAGGCACAGTGTGTCTGGTATTACCTTTCTCTTCCCTCATCCTTCCTTTCTTAAACTTCTCTACCAAAACCAAGGCAAAGCAAACACAGGAAAGTTGCAGTGATGCAGTAATACCTATCGTGAATACGATTTTTTTATAGTGCTTTTACAATGGTTAAATAGATGGAGTTAAACTGACGTGAAGATCACTTTTATGTCACTGATTTTACTTATAGAATCAGTGTAAACTTTGTTGACAAAGCACTCTTTTTGCTAATATAATCTGTATTTTCAGTTGATTCTGCATCCCTTTTCCAGCAAATATTTCTCACATATACCAGCTGACCTGCATGATTCTCCTTTTAATAACAGCATGGTTAATAATAAAAACTGCACTAAACTTACAAAGAATGTGTAAAGCAAAGGAGATGAACTCTCACATGTCAAAGGTAGGTGCTATGGTACCGCAGCAGCAGCACAAACAGGGCTAGGAAAAGAATACTGGTTTAGACACATGATTTCATGGTTCAGCATGATTTCACTTAAAATTTAACCAGGCTATTTCTAGAAATGCAGACCTTTACAACAGTGCCCTGGTTAGAAATTCTAAGTTCTCATGCCAGTGCAGATGCTATTTCTGAAAAAGTGCACTGGGAAAGGGCCCAGAGCTTGTAGGCAAGGTGTAGCACATGCATTATGGAGCTATCATATACAAAATGCCTTTCCTAGGTCCCCATATAGCCTCCTCTTACCTGGCCCTTTCTCTGCCCCCTGCCTAGAACCTACTGCCTGGTCAGATGTGGAGGTGGAGCACATCAGCTGAAGGACATCTCTGAGAAGATCTAAGACTATATGCATGCTGCATACTTAGGTGGTCCATAGACACAAATTTCTTTCTGCATATGGTCTAGATCATGGCCCTTCCACCACTATTGAGATCCTCCTCAGAGAAATGGATTAACTGCTATCAGGAGTTGTGAGGTATCAGACCAGTTAGGGAACATGTTGCTTACAGCCAGTCTGGACTATGTAAAGTGGATCCAGGGAAAGCAGTGACAAGCACCTGGTAATACTTCTGGTAATAATTAATTGCTCCAGGCCTGCCAGTAACAGAGGGGCTAATAATATCTCCCAGCCTCTTGAGGGGATCTCCATATGTTTGTTTTATCAAGACTTTTTATGCAATCTCTTAACATCCTTAGGCACAAGGAGCTGGAAAGAGCAAAGCTTCTGAAAGACCTGAACAAGTGGGTATGTCTGGAAATGTCCTGTGTTACCTCACTGTGCATCAGGATTGTTGCCTTCCAGTTTCTGATGCGGGCTCATTCCCCCATCCTTTCTCCTTTCTTCTGGGCTCTTCTAACACCACCAAGGCCTGCCTTGCTGAGTGGTAGGCTCAGGGCTCTCAGGAGCATTGTCACCACCCACTCTCCACCTTTATCTCCCTGCCTTCATTTCCACACCGCGGAATGGTGCGGTGAAGGTGCGCTGTGCACACGAGGTGTGGAGGCGGCCTGGGAGAGCTCATAAGCAGGACAGGGGAGCAATGGGCATGGCAAAACAGGCCATTATCTGTTCTTCCAGTCCCGAGAGATGAGCATACCTGCCGTGCACTTTGGCTGACCTCAGCTTCCCATTTCCCACAGCAGAGCATGTTCCCAGCCTCTCTGGGGAGGACATCCGTGGGGACGGTTCCTGTTTCCCTGCCCTTTCAGTCATTTGCCTTCCTGAGCCTGATATGATTGTTTCTTTGGGCACAGTGTAAAAGATGCCAGCAAGGAACGGAAGCCTCTCATGCCTCAGCGATTTATTAAGAAGAAAAGGAGGTTATTGAACTTGGAAGCTGTTGAGCCAGTCGTTCTCTTTTCCTGATCAAGGAGATAACCCGTCCATAGATAAATCGTCCATCCAAAGATCTTCAGCATTCCCTAAGACAACCTGGCCTCAAACTAATAAACAGCCGGGTGGAAGGAGGCAGGGATTATCTATGTACAGACCTGCCAGAAAACATAGGTGGTAGGGCTGAAGGGCTTCCAGTTTGGAGAGACCTGTTGGGGTTTTTTCTTCATTATTTCCAGCAAACTTCAATCCCTTGAAGTCCTGTTACTGCTCAGTTAATATGATATTCTTAACAGCAATATGGTTTAAAGCATTATCAGGATCCTTGTAAGAGAAGCATTAAGACTCTTTGGGGGTCCCCTGTCCTGTGTCCTGGCAAAACTTTCAGCAGCTACTTCTGTGGCAAGTCCCACCTTGGCATAGCAACTGTCGATTACTCTTCCACATGTCCTGCGCTACGAGGCCCCATTCTTTTCTGACTGATAAACACCATCATAATGAATGCAGCTATTACTACAGATAGTTCCTCCGCAAAATACTGGCATGTATTTTAATGACCTGTGTCTCTCCAGTCCGTGAAGCTCTGAAGTGAGGACATGAACTCTAATATTTCTGTTGGCCACCCTGCTTGGGCCCAGGGTGCAGCAGGTTTGGCGGGTTTCTAATCCCTCTGCTGCATATCAGCTCCACTGACCAGTGCTGGGTGTATTCAGCTGCAGCCCTTGCTCTTCCTTTCAGAATCATGCCCTCCTTTACAGAAGCACGATACAGAAGTTAAGTCCATTCTAATACATCCTCTTTAGCTGTATACAGTCGTGGCATCCCTTTCCATTTTATATTCATCAAGGCTTTACCTACCCAGGAGACTACAGCTATAACACATTGGAAAAGATGCTGGGATGGTTTGTACAACTGAATGTTAAAATCAATGGCTGTAGCCCTAAGAAAGACTGAGTGGGCAGAAGTGGGGTAAAAAGAAAAGGTTTTACCTGCTCGCTTGTTTGTGATTTTGAATCGTAATTTCCTAGTTAACAATATTCAATATTTGTGACTCAATGTTCTAGTAAATGGATTGATGATTTAGTTCTGCAACAGATAACCAAGCAACACTGGAATATGGGACCACTGGTTATTCAAGCACTAACCAAAGAAAAAACAAACATAAGTTATTGTTTAGTTTAACACATGCTGATATTGCCGACTCAAAAACAGCCTTGGGGATTTTTAAATGTTCTAAACAGCTTCCTCATTTTGCAAATCTTAAATCCAAAATGAACAAAACCTGTATTTCACCTTATCCAGATGGGTAAAGTGATGGTAGAAATGAGAGGCTGATAGCTGGTTTACTGATCCCCAGTTAACTGCACTGTTATATGAAAGCAGACCAGGGTCCAGAGTGGTAATGCAAAGCTTTGAAAGACATGATGCTTTAAAAAGTCTTGTTTCCCAGCCCTGAGTATAATTCTGGGCTAAATCAACACAAAGAAAGGATTTACATAAGAAAATATAAATAATCATTGAGAACTGCTTAAAAATTTTTTACTAGGCACCAAAAATACACAAGTCCCCAGTAAAGAAAGTGTAATTGAAAAAACACCACCAGATTTAAAATGGAAATGCGGGTGGCGTTAAGTAAGTAAAACACATATAATAGTAAGAGAGGAGAAGCTGAATATAAATTAGAAGATAGGACTTATAAAAAAGTGATGATGGAAATGAAAGAGAAAAAAAGACTGACAAAGCTATTTTTTAAAAAAGTAAATTAAGAACAAAATGAGTCCTAATCATGGTATTGATCTGTTATCAGATGGAAATGTTAGATTATTCAATAATAATGCAGACGAGAAAAATGAAATCAATAAATACTTCTACCCTACTGCTGGGAAAAAAGAAAGTAGATTATGAAGACATTGTTGATGACATGTCTATTATCGTCATATCCCAGAGGAATTAAATACCACCTACTAAAATCAGGCATTTTAAATCAGCAGGACTGGATACCTTGCACTGAAACTTACTTTTTTTTTTTCATAAGCTGCATAGGATGTCTCTGCACTATTTATGTTGATTTTCTGTACTTCTTGGTGCAATGGGTAAGTCCTAGAGAAGAAGAAAACCCATATTCTGGCATTTTGTAAAGACTATGTAGAAGGGCATATCCCATAACTGTAATTACTCACAGGTAACTACAGCCTGTGGTAGGATCTCAGTCCTGAACTAAATAATGAAGTGGCTAACACAGAACAAAGGGAATAAAAGGAGGGAAATATAACTAGGGGCAATCAACATTGTTTTATAGAAAATTCACCCCACTGAACTGTGTTAATACTTTTCTCTGAGGAAATTGCACATACCATTGTTAAATATAACAAAGCTGGTACGACATACTTAAGATCCTGGAAGGCAGTTTCTCTTCTATCACATGGCAATTTGAGTAAAGAACTTGCTTGACATAAAAATAAGATAGCAGTCGTTAAACAGACTATAAATGACCTATCAGACTGGTCCCAAAATACAATTGAGAACTAGAAGTGATTGTTTTGTTTATAGCGTGTTTGTACCAAGATCCTGAAGGGTGTTTGGCCTCACGATATTTTTAGTCGATAACCTGGAAGTAAACAGCAAACGTTTTGCAAATGTCAGTAAGTCCAGGAGAGGGACAAATCATGAAAAAGGGGACTGCTGATCTAGAGCACCCCTGATGGCACAGTGAGCTGAGCAAACACGGAAAGGGTTTGCTTTAGCACAAGGAAGGTCACGTCTTGCACATCCGCAAGGAGATCAGCTGTAGCTCTGCTATGGGGAACTTCGTCCCGGGAAGCAGTGACTCCACGGAATACTCTTGAGCTCAGGGTAGCTGAACTGCATACAAGCTCGCAGTGCAACTTTGTGCTTGATAGGGCTAATGTGATCCTTGGATGTACACATAGAGGCAAGGCGTGTACATATATCACCTCAGTCCTGCCTGGTTTGTTATCCAGTTTTCGTGACAGTCCTCTGCTGTCAAAATCTCCCCATTATGTGTTCTCCATGACCCCTAATTCAGCAAATTAGAAAAAGAGTACTTATTTTCTGGTTCAAAAGTCAGTTTGCTTTAATGACTACCTGCCGGCCTGAATGAAGAAGGTAACCCCCAGGACTGTCTTCTCACCCTGTATTGATCATATGAGATCTTAGATCTATACACGGGCTGCTAGTATGTAATTTTAAGGGCTTAAATCTGCTCATCTCTAGTCCAGCTCCCAAAAATAATTTATGATCTGTAGCCCAGAAAGCAGTGTCACGAGTGTCTGTGTACAGCATCATCCTGAGGATTCTTGCTCATACATTTCAAAAGCTAGTCCCATCTATAAGCAATGTCTCATCTCTCAGTCCTGGAAAGATAGCGCCTACCTTTGCTATCCATATAAGGGAAGCAGTTTGAAGGACACAGGCAAGACCATGTGAGAAGCAAATGTGAAGCAAGAAGACTAGAATTACTGCAAAGCAGAATGAGAATAGCAAAGAACACTCAGCAGAAAACAAAGCAATAAAGACACAGCCAATCCACATGTGCCAAAGGACAGCTCACAGACAACTTGAACATAGAGCCTGCCTCCTTCAAGCTTAATACAGATGATGCCCCACAAAGCACCTAAGTGCATTTGTATCAAAGGGTATCACGCATCAGCACTTGAGCTGCCTATAGCAGACTCATATCTGTCCAGCATGAAGGTGCCAGCAACAGCCTGTTTGTTACTGTACTGTTTCAAGCCTATTTATTGGAGTACAAATGCCAATCCTGGCAAGCTGTCAGCAAACCTACAAAGACTTATGAACAACCAGGCACCAATCATGTACCCAGAACAGGCCCCCAAAAATACAGAGACTCCTGCAAATTCTCTTGGATGCTATTTGCTGTATACATTGTCATGCCTGTCGAAAGCCATATGACTGTCCTACGAGTAGATTTTAATTTAGCTGGAAATTGACATTTGCATTAACAGGTCTCCCTGATGCCAAAGACTTTAGTCACTCATGAATCTCAGGTGTCAAAGGTTGGAACCACTTCATTTCCTGCAAACTAGTCCAGTGCTGTTACACTCTTTGAATGTGTTGCCTATCCTGCCAAAGCATGGAAAACCTGGAACTGTCCTAGAAAACATCTGTCCTGGGAAAAGCAAAGGCTGCCAAGGAATTAAGGAAAGGGTATTGATTTCTTCTTTTCAAGAAAGGATGCCTGGGCTTGCCTGGGCAAAAAGGCAAGCAAGGGGCAATAAAAGTCTTATTCATGGAACAACAGAACAAAATAAATAATGTAGGCTTTCTGCTAGTGCAGGCAAGAGGGCAGGCTCAGGCTGGGACTTCTAGCAGCAGCATTTAATCTAGCTTGTGTCCCTTAGAGAAAAGATAAACCTTCCGTAGACTGCCATGGAGGGAGATCTGTGAAAATGCCAAGTGCTTCTGATGATCCAGGCCCGACTCTCCCTTTTAGGCAAGATATTTAACAGTGACAAAAGTAAAGGTGACTGTACACAGACCACACATCCCTGACCCATGGAAACCACTGCCACAGACTGGTTCTGAGCCCCGAAGGACTACGTTTATCCAAGGACTGCATTTATCCAAGAGTACTCATGGTTTCAGCAGCAATGTATCTGTTACAGAAAGGGGAATGGGCTTCTTGGGAAGGATTTCTATCCGAGCAGTAAAGTCTTCATGCAGCCGGGACTTTTTGAGTCATTAACTCAGCTGTTTTGCACAGCAATAAACCCTAGATAAGGAAACAGCCAAGAGCAGCACAGATTGCCAGAGAGGTGGGGGGTAGAGGAGAGGTCCTGATTCAGTTCCTGACAAAACCCTTCACTTTTACTCCCAACAACTACATACCCACCTCAGCAGCACAGGTCATCCATGAGCAGAGGCAGTCCCGGTACCATTGGAAACAAACCCAGGGAATAGGGTCATGGCATGTTTCTGGCAAAAGCCATCAAAGCCAAAAGCTATAAGAACTGGAGAATGTCTCCTGGGGCCTGACTGTGCAAGCACAGCCGTCCTGGCCATGTGCTGGCTTGCAGTGATAACATTGTGTGCTGAGGTTGGCACACAATCCAGGTGAAGTCACAAGAGGAAAAGCTTCCCACCCGGCGCAGCCTCAGTGGTCACATCCACAGCTCCTCGCCCACTTACCGCCCCTTGCCACGCTCCACCCAGCTAGCCCTCCTGCACCGCAGGGGACACACTGCCCTGCCTGGCTTTCTTCCACTGTGTTGGGATAGGGCTGGCTCATAAGGGGCCATTGTGTTTCCCAGAAAGTACTGTTACAGCAAGTATCTACTCACACCAGCTGTGCGCAAAGGCTCAGAGCCCCTGCTGGCGCCTATTAATATTGCCCCAACCTCCATCTGCGTCAGTGCTCATCTTTCTAGTGCTGTTCTCAGAAGTTTCTAATGGTACATTGCACCACTGACTCTTCCACATGCACACTCTTGGCCTCTGCCAAAGTTTAAGTCTGTGGGGAATAAGTTAAGAAATGAAGCAAAACCCTGGCATCATGGGAATATAGTTTTTCCACAAAACAATTTAAATGCCCATTGAGGAAGGAGAGGGAAAGAACTCATTCTTGTTTGCGTCAGAAATATAGGAGAATAACTGTTCAAGGTTTAAACTTTGAAATGTATTCAAAGCCATAGATGATGGTATGCAAAGGAACGCCTTGGCTTGGCTCGAGGAGAATTAAAGCAACACTGATAAATGATGATTAATACCTCTTATCACTGAGCACCTCAGTGGACACTAATGAAGCCTCATTTGCTTTAGGATATCACTGCAGCATAATCCAATAAAAAGGTGAAGCAAACACTCTGAGTTCAGGTGAGAGGCCTGCATCTAGCCCATGCCCTTTTCTCCCAGTGAAGACGGTGCCTGGTTGCTCCTGCTGAGGACTCTGGCTTCTCCCACCTTGTACAGCCAGACCCATGGGTGCCACCATGGACAGTGGAACAGTGCTCTGGGATGAAGGGCTGGTGACAGGGTAGGGGTGGTGGCAGCTCCTCTTTGAAATGTTGGTGCCCACCTCCACCACCCTCAGTGGTCTTTCAGTGGTGGAGGTGGCTGCCAATGTCATGGAGTGGGAACAGAGTAGATGGTTACATAGGAAACAGGAATGAAGGGGGAGCAATGCTGCTTACTGGAGCAATAGCATGCATTTGAAACTTAAAGAGGAAGAGTGATGTGGTTTGGCTGTTTGCACAGGTCAGGGTGAAAAGGAGTAATGCCTTGGGTTGAGAGGAGATGCCTTCTGTTCTTGCCCTGAGGTCCCAACTCTCAACCCCATAGCTGCCAACAGTGAGCCAACCTCTGACTCTAATTCCAGAAAGATCATCTAGACCCACACCTTCAAAAACTTGGGTCAGAAGACTTGGTAGAAATCCTTTCCATCTCGGCAAGGGTCTACTTTCTGACAAGAATCCAGCCACAATTTAAAAGCCTCCTTGTGGAGGATACTCCACAACCCTCAGTGAGTTAGTTTTTCCAATGGTTAATTACAGACAATGTTAAAAAAATAGTGCTTTTTCTCATGTGATTTCCCCCCGCCCCAGTTTCAAATTCTGAGTTTTGGATCTTATTACACTTCAGTCTGCTAAGTTTGTTCCCCATGTAAGTATATATAGACACTGAAAAAAGTTAGCCTTCAGCTTTCTGTTTTTTCTTTAACTTCTTTCACTGGAAGGCATACTTCCAATTCTTTTACACCCTCAGGCATTGTCCCTGAAACCTCTCCCATCCAGGAACCACCAACAAAAGCACTAAATAGAGTACATGGGAAGTGACCGTGTTAGTGCTAAATGACACATGCTCAGCCTCTCCTAGAGCTATTAATCTTGAAGTTATTTACCGAAAGCTGCATGAGTTCCCCCAGCTACAGCATCATCCTGGAATTTTGTTGTCAGCCAGTGAGCTGCACCAGCCCCCACTTCTTCCCTGTCACTGCTTCCCGAGACAAACTTGCCAGCTGATAAGTATAGCCTGTATTCCTTATTCTTTGACATGTGACTTACAGCAGCTAATGTTATGCTTGGCCCCATCTTTCTGAGTGATGCAGACTATTGCAGTAATGGTTTTTTTTTTGCTAGCTTGACTGATTTTTGAGTCATTCCTACTGACCAATGACTATTTTGCTGTCTTTCAGATCATTGATAGTAGAGTTCAATAGTATACAGCCACAAATAACTAACTTTACAATGCTTATTCCCCCTTACAATTATACACCTCCATCCATTTGGAGGACCAGCAAGTTTCCTGTGAAGTTCTAATGTCTGCATTGCAACAAACAGCAACAACAAAACTTTTTAAAAGCACTATACCAGCACTATCTATTCCTCGCTCAGTCTACCTTGTGTAATTTGATTTGAAGTGCTTTAAGGTAAAGTTACCATTTGATACATGTTTCAGTAGGGCCTACCACAGGTGGGCCCCAATTAAGAAACAGTAGTCTTCCTCTCTGGCTGGGACAAAAGCAAGCTTATGCACATGCTTAACTTCATGCTGTGTCAGAGGAGCTAGTCTCAGTGCACACTAAAATACAGGCTTTCTGTTTTTGCAGGACTGGGCACCAAGAAGATGCATAGCATGCAACAGGGAAGGTGAAACAGAAAGTTAGATAGTCAAAGCTTTTCTTTATACTGTTGTAAATACAAACCTTTTCTCACATCTTCTTTTCAGTTGTTAAATACAAAAATATGGGATTGCATTCCCATGTCTGGTTGCTTCAGGGGCAGTACACAAATTACACAAGTTGCAAATAAGCAAATGTATGGATTCCCTGACTTCCAAGGGATTTTTGAAGATTAACTACTTAACCCCTAATTATACTGACACAGGCTGGCTAATGAATGAGGTGAGGCAACACCGTTGGCTGCTAAGATTCATGATGAAAAAAGGTGGGTTATTCCATCCCAGGGTGGAGAAGGGCTCATGGGTCTGGCATCTTACTGTGCACATTTCCCATCCGGGACAGAGCCCCAGTAGTCTGTATCTACAGGAATGTCTGATCTTTCCCGTTTTATTGTAGGATCACTGTACGAGAAGGTATGAAATCCAATAGCTTTGGTCAGTGTAAACGAAGGGTCCAAGTGACACAGATCCTTCCTGGAGAGGCACTTTCCCCCACTGTCATACCTGACTAATGTGAGAACAACCAACGTCCTAGAAGATTTCACTTTAGTTATGAGGGACACTTTGGTTTCTTCCATCATCCAGGCGGTTTGTGCATCCATGTCAGACCACACACCAGAGAGGAAGCTAGCACACTCCAGGCTGCTCAGGTTTGGTGTCTCCGACTGGGAGCAGAGGTGTGGGGTGGGTTATAGGGTGAAACAGTAGCCATTGCTGTCAGGAAACACCAACGCTTGCAACATGCTACTGGATATTAAACTTGTAGTAACCTTCACTTTAGTGTCTTGACTAGGACCAGGAAATACAGAGCAGTGTCATACAAGCACTTCCAAGCATCAACACCCTGCATACTCTGCACCCCAAGGTATAGGTATAGCTGTGGCCTATGGTGACAGACCCATAAAGATTTTTAATGCAAAGAGCCTACATGCCAAGAACAGCTTCAGAGACCCAAGCTGTTATACCATTGCATTCAAGCTAGCAAGAGCGGTGGGGATAAACAGAGCATCCACAACTACTGCATATGGCACTTGCCCTGTGTTCCGCAAAGTAAAATAGCAAATACATTCCTTTGGTCATATCTTCCTTCACATTACTTTTGGGAATACAGATGATCCAGACCTGCTAGAGCCACAGCCCCCCCCCCGGATGAATTCAGGATCATTATCTAGGGCATAAATTCTGTTCTCATTGAATTTGGAGAGAGCAGCAGGACTTGGGGACCCATCATTTGCGTACTTGCCTCCACAGAGGCCCTTAGACTAGCTAGCTGAAAAAAATGCAGTATTTATGGAGTGTATTCAATAGTTGGGACACTTCTCCATTGTACAAAACACTGCCAATACTCCCCCCCCCCTTTCCCTAATTATTTTCTTCCTCTTTTCATCTTTCTTTCTGTTTTTGACTCCTTCCCTTTTCTGTCTCCCTCTGCTTCAGCTTGACTGGGCTTTCATTTATTCTTTACCCCATGGCTCTATCTTCGATACCGTCTTGGATGATCCACACCAGTAGCACTGGGCACTCCTGTCCTCCCTGACTGATGGGCTTCATCCCCCTCACAAAAGCATATCCCGGTAGTATTAGGCCTGTATGGAAAAGCAGACATCTTCTGATTACTGTTAGATCCTTATTGCTTCATATAGGAAGAGCCTGTTTATAGCTTGGAGCCTGCAAAGACTTCTGGAATTTGAAATGCTTTCTCCTTCCATTTTGAGGGCAAGCAGCTGAAGAGACCAGGAATCCTGCCTCCCCTCACAAATATCTTGGCTTTCCAGATACTGCCCTTACCTTTAGATCCCACAGCTCAGCAAATGTGCTATCATATATCCCAATGTTTATCCAGCCTATGCAACCTGATAGGCCACCTATATTGAAGGGGGTGATTAACGTCTAAGAACGGATGGGAGGTGACTTTCCACCCAGCCATGATATATTTTTGGAAGGGCAAGGCAAAGTCAGAAGGGCTTACTGAACTCTTTGATCATTTAAGCTTCTAGTTACCAAATAACCACCAGTATCCTTTCTATAAACCCATTTATTTTTAGCCACATGAATCCCCATCCCCATTTCTGCAACATTAGCATCTACTCCTAAGCTACATCTTTCCTCCCAGCTACACCATCATCCCTCAGCAGTTCCAGTAACCCATTCCCCAAGTGCTCTCCTCTTCCTGACTGAAGACACATCATGCATCTTGCTTGCTGCCCCTTCTCTCACCCTCTGCAGCATTCCAATCACTTGACAGGAGCAACCAGTAGGCCACAGTTTGAAAACTGCTAGTTCTAAGCCCCCCACAAAACAACAGTAAGAAAGTCTACTTAATTCATGCATTTCTCATAGCTTCTCTCATTCCCCTATTAGTTGTTACATTCACATCTGCTGTGACTAACTAGCCTCATTTTTAGCAAAGCACAGCAGGAGCTAAAGAAATCTAAGTCTGGTAGAGTTACAATACCAGAAGCACTCCCCCAATTTCATTATCTCCGTGTCCTGCTTTTTATTTTCTCTATTCCCTTTTTCTTCTCCTCCTTTCTCTTTTGCTGGCATGGTTAACTATTACACTAGGTCTGCAGCAAATGTGAGCTGGTTAGTGCTGAGTGCAGGAGCAGCTCAGCTGGTAGTTCACATCCCCTTACTGCTGCACACTGGACAAAGAGTGGAGGTGGCTGGCGCTGGGTGCCTCAGAAGAGCACCAGCAAATACCAGCACCCTTAAGGGACGCCACATAGGATGTCCATGGGAAAACACTGACCAAGGGCATGGCTTCAGAAGGACATGGATATCTCACACCTATCTGTAGAGGGGGTATCCATCTCAAAACAGGACTCACCACCTTGCTGTCTTCCCCAGTCTAAGTACACAATGCAAGGGTTTTTTGTCAAAAAGCACTCCAGAAAAAAAAAAAAAAAAGATAGTAAGCCAGGCTGGTGGTGACATGGCCCAGTAAGCCACTAATTAGGACATTTTAATAGAATGTAGAAAAAAAAAGAAAGAAGTCAAGTTCAACACTTTCTCCATTTGGCCTCAAGTGTTTTGAGCAAGTGGCTCTGCCCATCAGGCTGGAGCACATTCTAGGATGAAATTCACTCAAATCTGATAAGGAAGGTCCTTAAAATTTCAAAGAACAATAACCAGATGGCTAGATAAAGTGCAAATGTAAGTCTTGGTCTTACACAGGCAGATTACCAGAGGGACATAAAGGAAGCACAGTCCCACTTTTTCCCACCATGACAGCTTAGCCTAATATTACATACACTTCATTTCATATGCTCTGCTGATCCACTGAGCAAACTTCAACATCATAGCTGCCTCCGTCTCTACAAATAGTGGATTTCAGAGGTGAGGAGGCTAGGTGCTGTTTCCCATCCTCCAAGAAGGAAGTTAAATCTGGTCATTTACCTCCTGGTCTCAGACACTGGCCACAACACTTACCTTCTCCACCAGCCCTTCATTGTGCACCAGTTGATCTGGTATGCCTTCTGGGAAAACCTGTACGAGATCAGGCCCTGACAGAGAGATAGGCAGAAGGACAGCTTGCTTATGGATCCCAGTGGACTGAAGCAAGAACTAGATACCAAGTTCCTCAGGCTGTTACCAAATGCAGACTATGGGGACACTACTGACAGATACCACAGACTTCCAGGGTGAGGTGGCATCAGCAGTGTAGGGAATCTAAGTAGGGGTCTCAAGAGCTAATAGTGGGTGCCAGGTGGCACACTGGTACACAAATACCTTAAAAATATCCAGCTGCCTAACTCCTAGGTGGGCAGATAATCAGTATTCATTTCAAGAGGAATCAGGTATTTACTGTCTTCAAGGTGTTTTGCTCCTGATTGTGCCTAGTATGAACAGGGTCAAGGGAAAAAACCCAAAACATTGAAGTGCAGGAAAAGAAATTTTGAAGGCTTGGAAAGAGGCATAAAGGTGAGCAAACGATGCAGAAAGAGTCAGTAAGTGGTTAAACACCACTCAGGGAGATGGCAAGTGTGAGGGGATAGCAGACAACCATGAAATGGGTACATACAGAGTCTACATGTAGAGTCTGAAACCTGATGGAGAAGCCACAGAAGGAATATGAAGCTGAGGAATGACAAGGGTAAGCCAGCAGGACCTGGGAGGCAGGAGGCTGGGGACTGCAAGCAGCACTGCAGTAACTGAAGACAAATGAGCTCGTCACTTAGACAGTGTAGGCACAAAGTCAGGGTTTAGAGGAAAAACTGGTGAGATTTGACAGGTCCATATGCAAGACAGCTTGGATACAGTAAAATGTGCGGTAATGTGGATGTCACTGTTGGGGAGAACAGCGGAAGTGCTGGGGGTGATGAAGAGAGGTGGTGTTGGGAAAAGGCCTGGGTTTCCCACACATAGAGTTCCAGATGTTGGTAGGGGATGATGGAAGACTGGAGAAATGGGGAGACGCTGGAACAAAGAGATGGTAGTACAAGATGTTGGACAGAAACAAGAGAAAGAGACCAAAGGGGGAGAACAGTTCAAAAGCACAGGAAAGATCAAAGCTGGTGGGAAAAAAATAAGAGACTCCTAAAAGTGGCTGGGGCAGCACTAGATGTTCCTGTGAGAACAACTTTGGGATTATGATATTGAAAATAAACTTCAAGGTATCCAAGCAAGAATTGGAGAGGAAGAACTTGGCAAAGATAATGTGCATACAGGGAATGTGGAAGGAGTTTGTTCCATTCTGCAAGTTTGCAGCATGTGGAAGTGATTACAGGGACGATTACAAGAATAGTGCTATATAAGAGATACAGGATAATAACATTCAATGAATAACATAGTACAGAGTAGAGCTGTAGCCCAAGAAGAAAAAAAATGTGCTGAGAGCTGCATAAACCTATTTTCTGAATAAGATGGAAAAGTAAAACAGCAAGTCAAACTGAAACTTTTCATTGATTTCACTGGAAGTTTCTGTTTTTAATGATAATTCCTTACTCTAAAGAAGTCCCTTGTTTCACCTTTCATCAGTTAAAATAGTTGGATCAGTGAAGCTGAAATCAAATTTTCAGCCATGAAAAAAGTGAAGGACTTTGGCCCCAAGTTCTTTGATAAAATCTTCAGAAGTTTTTCTCCAGCAATTAATTTTAGCATCATGACTTTTTTCTCCAATTCAGGAAGAAGAACACTGCGCCTAGGATCCTTTCTTTTAAAAAAACAAAAAAAAAAGACATTCTTAAACATCCAAATTTCTCACTCAGAAGGAAAATTCTTTTTTCCAGCCAGTTCCACGACAGGTTTCGTTGTTCTCCTTCAGTGGCAAGATACTGTAAAAGAGTTTGGCACCAGTTATAGGTTCCAAAAATGACATACCTGCTCAGTAGTTGTGTATCGTTTTATATTCAGGGGTCCTTAGTTCAAACCCATAAAGAGGACTCTCTGAAATGTATCACTGCAAGTTTCTTGCATGTAAAAAAAAAATAAATTAAAAATAGCTTAAAAAATTGCCATGGGCCTACAAGTAGCAGTTATGGGTTGAAAAATAATACCTTCTTTTAGTGATAATTAAGATTTGTACAAGAACTACTTAGGCGCTTAACAACCCAAGAGAGAGAAATAAGTTATTTCTGGGAAAAAAAGAAAGACAACAAAAACCCCTGTGCATTCCTTCCCATTATCATAACTCTGTTGTTTATAGCTCTGGGTACTAACATACTGCAGTCACTTCAGATGGCTTACATTTCCAACTCCACTAGGTACTGAAAAGTAACAGCTATCCCAGCTTCTGCAAACCCCATTCTAACACAAAATTCATGTGCTGCTGTGTCAGTCATATCGGCACACCTGGTGCTCCGTAAACCTAGGAGATTATTCCACCCTCGCCTTGTCTCAGGTTAGGGCCATTTCTTTGTTACCTTGCTCTGGACCAGAGTCCCATGCTGGTTGCTGGCTGCAGGCGGTTCAGCCTCCCATGCTCTGCAACGTTTTCTGCAGAGCTGCTCAGGAGATTACACCGGCGATGGCATTTTATCAGCTACGAGGTGAGCGCAGACACGATAAGGAAGTGTTAAAAGTCAACGAGGTGCCATTGACAAGGATTGAAGCTGGGCTCGCGCTTCCCCACCGATCATGTGTTCGCTGATGCTGTGCAGTCCAGTCGCCTTCTCACCAGCTGCTGCTTTGGCAGGCGGCACCTTTCACCCTCTCTTTTCAGTACACAGCCTCCTGTCTAGCCACCCAGCTCATCTCCACTGGAAGCTGTCACAGCATCAGGCCTGCAGGGAACAAATCTTTTCTTATTAACTCCCCACGGGTTCCCTAGTGAGCATTAAAAAGATTTTTCATTGCTCAAACATGCTGATGGAGGGGTAGTCTGGTTGCTTCAGGTCCTCCCCACCATTCCCTCCCAGAGAGGAAAGCTCTGCTCTCTGAAATGACTGCTTTCCCAGGCAAGCATTCTCACATGCTGCCTGGAGCAGAGCAGAGCCCCCAGCAGCATAGGTGGCATGTGCCCCACAGAGATTAGCCGCCTGCACAGGCAAGCCCCAAGGCTTGGGAAACCTGCTGTGACTAACAGCTTGATTAGGACCTAAGTCTTTTTCCACCAAGTTTTCAGGGGCAGGTGAAGAAGTTCATGAGAAATTTATTTCTTTTGTGCAGCCACAGTCCCTGAGCTGGAACCGTACAAGCAGCCAGCAAGCTGTAGGCTTAACCACATCACAGGGCAATACACACTGTTAAAGCCAAAACATCCTGGCTCCTTCCTTGCCGTGGTGACCATTAACTCCACATAGCAACAGCAAAGATAGCCTAAGTGGCCACAGACTGATCAGTGTTTCAAGCCAACCTGAAGCTCAGGAATCTCTTCCGCAACCTACATAACAAGGATCCACGCATGTACCAAGGACACCAAGGATACTCCCACTGCCTGAGCTACCATAGCCAAGGCCCAGTGGCTCAAGCAGCACTGCTCTGGGGAAGCAATCAAATCACCAGAGCACCACTAACAGGCTCTGACACACAGCAAACCCCCACAACCATTGCAATGAGCTAAAGGACTCCATTATATTCCCATGGGGCAGGTGTGGTTGTCACAACTGCCCCCTTTCCCAGCTGGTGCCAATGAAGTCCTTTACCAGCAGCCTCAGCACAGAAGCCCAGGTCTGAAAGAAATTCTCATTTCACCTCCAGAAAGGCCCTGCCTGCGCGAGGTTGAGATGCACCAAGGATTTAACCAGGCAAGCTGTATCTTGCCGGTCCTCTGGCACCCTGAATTTACATTCAGAGAGAGAGAAGAGAGAGACACTTCTTCTTGGTGTGTGCTTGCTGGAAAACACCTTCTGAGATAGCCATGCTTTCTGTTTCCTAGTCATCATAAAGATGCCAGGGGCAAGAAGATTCTCTCTCTACTCCTTCAAATTCAATACAAAACCACATCCCACCAATGCAAGCAGTAGGCGTTACAGGCAGAGCCCCCTGGTCACTCCCAGGGGGGCTGGCACGTAGGGTTTAGTGCTGAGAGCATGGTGTTGGGGCCAGGCCAGCCCTCACCACGCCATACCATGCTTGCGTTGGCAAGCACTGCTTCCCGTATTGTGCAAAACAGATCTGAGGCTCCCAGGAGACTTAAGGACCCAGTAATATCGTTAAAAGGAGGATGTTTCTTTCCCAGAAGAAACAGATTTCCAGTACAGGAACTCCATTTAAGGCCACTTAGCTGTGGATGTTGCCCTGTTTATATTTGCACAGGGGAAAAGGCTGTGACAGTATCTGAAATGTGTATCACTGTAGGGATATCTGAAAGCAACAGTCACAGGCTATGTGCAGTAAAGGCCCCACTCAAATGCCTAGTAGATGCTATTTCAGCTTAATCTGAAATGGTTTCTCCATTGCCTGTAATTTCTATTTCTCCCTCCACCCCCACCCCTCAGGACAAAGGCTTTGTCCAAAGACAGGATTGTGCCTCTGCCAAGTACCGCGCTGGGAAACTCAGGGGTTTGTCCTGCTTTGGATTCTTCTCTTTTATATTATTTTTCAAACACAACCCTGCCCCCAGCCAGGGAAAAAAATGCAATCCCTGAACCAAAAGGTGCCAGAGAACAATGGGCAGGAGGGGCCCACAGAGGTGGGCAGGCATACATGAGGAAGGACAGGTGGATATCACGGGGGCCTTCATGCCAGCACCTCCTCAGTGGCTCTGAGCAACCACATCTGCTCTAGCCTAAAAGCGAGGGGAGTGTGGGCAGCTGCCACGTTCCGCCGGTGCCCTCTCCACGGGCGACACAAATGCTGGGCGCCCCGTCCTCCCTGTCTCTGGACAGGAGCAGGCCTACGGGAGGGAGCGGAGCATCCCTCCCCCTGCGATCCTGCCACCAGCTGGTGTTCCTCCCTTGCCAGATGGTGCCCGTGAAACGAGCCTTTGCCACACGCACGAACTTCCTCCCCACCTTTGCCGCTAGAAACACAGAGTTTTTCCAGAACTTCAGCACTTCTGGAAAGGAAAAGAAAAAATAGATCTGAGGGGAAAAAAAAAAATTGAATTTTGAGAACAGTTTCCTTTGCCCAACATCCTCTGGTACAGTGGGCCCTGCTGCTGGGCTGGGTGTCCCCCCACTGGGTTTACAGGCCTCGGCAGCGCTCGCATGGTGTCCCCCCCGCTCAGGGAGCCACGTTTGGCAGACCACAGCACCCACCGCCCTGGGGCACAGCTGTCCTCAACCTGGCTCCTGATGGGCACCCTCGGGTCCTGATTCCTCTGTGCCACCAGTCCTCAAGCATTTTGTTGAGGGACCTACCAAGCTCCTCATGGACCTAGCAAGTACCTCACGGATGGTCGTTCAATGTCTGCTCCCAGCCCCCAGCAAGAGCAGCAAGTTTGCCGGTCTGGCAGGCTTCCCCCCAGCATTTTCACAAGCAGTCACCTTACCTTCTTTGAGCTTCAGGGAGTTCAGTTCGGGGTGAAGGGTAGGTCAGCTCTTATCTCATATCTACACATGCAGATGTAACCCTTACCAGTTCCCTTTCCAGCTCTGAGAGTTCCTGCCCGGCGGCACAGTGAAGACCACGCTTTCCCCGTCTGCTGAGGCCTTTTAGCAGGAGACAAGCAGTGCCGAAGAGCCACAAAGATTTCCTAGGGACCCCCCAGCCTTGAGGAAAGTCCTGGGGGCATCTCTGACCCTTCTCCTCTGCAGCCTTTGATGCAGGGCTCATGGCTAGGGGAAGGAGCAGAGCCACAGCCCTCCCTGGTCCGTGCTGGCGAGAGCAGCCCTGGGGTGATGCTCAGGGATGACAGGAGCTGAATGAAACCCACACACAGGACTCTGCAGGCCCTGTGAGATTCGGAGATTACGGAAAGCCACCCTGGCCCCCTACTCGTTCTGGAAAATGTTTTTAGTGCAGCTGAGGTGGATTCAAGAGCTTGAGCTACAGGATTTTGCAGTTTGTTTAAGTAAATACTGCTTTTGTCAATTTCCAAATGTCTGTTTGCACACAGACTGTCCTAGCATCCTGCCAAGGGCTCCAAACATTCATCTATGGAGAGATTTTCTGGGAACCTGTGCCTGCATCCTTGCCTTGCCTTCTGACCATTTTAAGACTAATCACATAAATATGAGCCCACATGGAAATTTAGGTGTGAAAGACTGCGTTCTCCAAAGCCTTGCAGATGTATGTGACTTAGGGACCCCTGCTCAGAACACCGCTACCTTGTCCTAACCACAGAACATCGCACTCAGCTCGAAGTCCAAACTAGCAAATTGTATCTAACCTGGTTTCAGGACAATCCCTCAGTGCTGGAAGCTACCACAGGACAAAGACACCAAAAATGAGTGGGGGTGGGTGGGAAGGGAACAGTGGAGCAGGCAGACGCAGTTGGTCCCGTGTATTTTCTTTTCTTAAAGATAAAAATTTACCCCAGTCAAATGAAAAATAAGGAACAATGCAGGAATTTTAAAAAGGCCCAAGCTGCCACCTGACTCAGCGTCTAGGCAGGATATCAATTAGCGAGGCTATTCTTTATTCCTCTGCTATTGTTTAAGACTGGCCTCCCTCATGACAGCAACAGGCGTGGGAACACAGCAGCTTTGGTGTTAAAAAGCGCTTTTATCACCAGGCTGAGTAGAGGGGTCTCTGCGAACCAGAGATGGTGTATCTGATAGTCAGGGAAATGTCTTCACCTAACCTTAAGATAAAATAAAAAAAATGAAACTCCTTCAGGCACTGACTGGACAAACATCAACGTATTAATTCACTTCAAAGACACCCCAAATGAAAGCACGCAGTGCACTGGAGAGTGGATCTCCAGACATAGGGCATGCTCTCTGTAGACACTAGATATTTATTCCAGCATCTAGAAACACTCTGCAATATTACTTCACGTGTCTCACTGTGTGAGAATATGCAGTTTAGTAATAGTGTGATTGCACCAACTTTTTTGCAGGCTTACATGTTTCAGTTTCATTCTTTCCATGCATTTTCCACGTTCCCAAAGTTTAAAAGCAGTTTAACATCCTTGTCGGCGACATGGACAGTGGGACTGAGTGCACCCTCAGCAAGTTTGCCGACGACACCAAGCTGTGCCGTGCGGTCGACATGCTGGAGGGAAGGGATGCCATCCAGGGGGACCTTGACAGGCTTGAGAGGTGGGCCCATGCAAATCTCATGAAGTTCAACAAGGCCAAGTGCAAAGTGTTGCACATGGGTCAGGGCAATCCCAAGCACAAATACAGGCTGGGCAATGAGTGGATTGAGAGCAGCCCTGCAGAGAAGGACTTGGGGGTATTAGCGGATGAAAAACTGAGTAAGAGCCAGCAATGTGCTCTCGCAGCCCAGAAGGCCAATCGCATCCTGGGCTGCAGTAGAAGAAGTGTGGCTAGCAGGTCAAGGGAGTTGATTCTCCCCCTCTACTCCGCTCTTTTGAGACCCCACCTGGAGTACTGTGTTCAGCTCTGGGGCCCGCAGCGTAAGAAAGAACCTATTGCAGTAGGTCCAGAGGAGGGCCACAAAGATGATCAGGGGGCTGGAGCACCTCTCCTATGAAGACAGGCTGAGACAGTTGAGGTTGTTTAGCCTGGAGAAGAGAAGGCTCCAGGGAGATCTCATAGTGGCCTTCCAGTACTTAAAGGAGGCCTACAGGAAAGATGCGGAGGGAGTGTTTATCAGGGAGTGTAGTGATAGGATGAGGGGTAATGGTTTTAAACTGAAAGAGAGTAGATTTGGATTAGATGTTAGGAAGAAATTCTTTACTGTGAGGGTGGCGAGACACTGGAACAGGTGGCCCAGAGAAGTTGTGGATGCCCCATCCCTGGAAGTGTTCAAGGCCAGGTTGGATGGGGCTTTGAGCAACCTGGTCTAGTGGAAGGTGTCCCTGCCCATGGTGGGGGGGGTTGGAAGTAGGTGATCTTTAAGGTCCCTTCCAACCCAAACTGTTCTATGATTCCATTCTATAAATAGGACTCAGCCAAGATTCTCCTCCTCTTGTCTATGACAAATGGACAACCAAGCTAAACTTACATGTTTTTTTAATAGGTGATAGCCCCACTTCTGCAAGAACCATGTTAGCACACAAATACTGTTTTTCAAAGATGATGGACATGTTATCTCAGGACTGGTTATTTATACTGCCTCCATGCCAGCTTGTACTCAGTGCCTAGCACAGAGCAAGCCAGGCACCAGACTGGGAAGCTGAGGCCCAGAGCCTGGCTCACTCTGACCATACAGGTACCATAGACACAACAGGCTGGAGCCACTTGGCTCTGCAAAAACAAACCCTACTCTAGCACTAACCTGCATTTCAATCCAGAGATAAACAAAGTAGCTACTGCATCAGCTCACAAGCTTAGCAAAGATGTCAGTTATGTCCTTTTCCACATATTTGGGCAGTCAGGAGTTGAGGAATCTGTCGTGGTTTAACCCCAGCCAGCAACTAAACACCACGCAGCCACTCACCCACTCCCCCCCACCCGGTGGGATGGGGGAGAAAATCAGGAAAAGAAGCAAAACCCGTGGGTTGAGATAAGAACGGTTTAATAGAACAGAAAAGAAGAAACTAATAATGATAATGATAACACTAATAAAATGACAACAGCAATAATGAAAGGATTGGAATGTACAAATGGTGCGCAGTGCAATTGCTCACCACCCGCCGACCAACACCCAGCTAGTCCCCGAGCGGCGATTCCCCGCCCCCACTTCCCCAGTTTCTATACTAGATGTGATGTCACATGGTATGGAATACCCTGATGGCCAGTTTGGGTCAGGTGCCCTGGCTGTGTCCTGTGCCAACTTCTTGTGCCCCTCCAGCTTTCTCGCTGGCTGGGCATGAGAAGCTGAAAAATCCTTGACTTTAGTCTAAACACTACTGAGCAACAACTGAAAACATCAGTGTTATCAACATTCTTCGCGTACTGAACTCAAAACATAGCACTGTACCAGCTACTAGGAAGACAGTTAACTCTATCCCAGCTGAAACCAGGACAGAATCCATCATCTTACCCATTACTCAACAGCCCAAAAAGCAACCCACTAAATGCAGCAGGTTGCAATTTAAGTGACAGCTCCTCTCTCCTTGAGCTCAGTGGCATGGTCTACATGCTACAACCCCCCCCAGGGCTCAGGGCATGGTGTCTCACAGAGCAGGAGAAATGGCTTTTCAGGACTGTCTCATAAATCCCCTGGCACATGAAAAGAAAGATGTCAATCTATGAAGCACTTCAACAATTGTTCCATAACTGGAACACGAACTTAAAGGCAAGGATAGTCTATGTGAAACCTGTGGAAAAAGCATCCTCTGCCAAGGGAGTCCCAATCAGGGCACAATCTTCCAGAAGGAAGAAAACAAATCCAGAATGTAGGTATCCATTTTTTAGGAGTCTTTCTTGTTGAGAAAAGCTGGCCATGAAAATAAGTGTTGATACACTTTGCTAACTGAGAAAACTCAGGCAACCAAAACAAAAAAGCTACTCTGACAGACCTGCACCTAGAAAAGCAAATAACATGTGTTTTTAAACATAGAAGACTCTTCCTCAGTGAGCAATCTAACCCCCCAAATTAGGAATGTTATTGATGCCTTGGGGCTTATGTGCCGATGCATAATATTATTCACCAGATACATATATAGGTAGATACATACATTTGTGCTAGTCATGAATTTGGTCGTGTTCTTATCCCTATCCATGTCACTACTATATATTTTAATATGCTTTGGGACATATCCCTTTTTTTTTTCCTGTGTTAGACTGGCAAACCATTTCAGTAATTTCCTTTTTTTTACTTTTTCATGATCTATAACAGAGTCCTCCTCAAACCAAGGCCACTTGGACTCCTTAATAGCTTCATCTCAGGAATTTTTGAAAAATAAGATTAATAATTTCTCTTTTTACTACTTTTCTTGATATGCTGAAGAAATCCTGTACACTGATATGATTTACCTGTAGAGAAGCTGCTGCACTGACCTCAACCTACTACAGACCATCTGCTCCCAGCAACTTATAATCATAGCATAATTCAGATGCGAAGGGACATCAGGAGGTTTGAAATTCTTGCTCTTTAACTTCAGCTGAGACCAGCCTTCCTTTCTGACACTAGTTTCCCCAGCAGTTCATCTTTACTACCAGTACTAGACAGACTAGGAGTCTAGCCTGGACTGTGGCAAAGCTGAGGAGTGTTATAGCTTGAAGGGCAGCCTATTGTCAGATAGAGCAATTTGGAGGCTGCTCTATGTAACACAAGCAGCCTCAAACAGTCCCAGAGCTCAGAGGGCTTTAAGACAGCTTAAGGTATGCAAGTGGTGGGTTTTCTCTGCTATGTCCCCATTCTCCTTCACTGCAGCTTACAACCCTCTCCAGAATGAATTTCTCCATATTAACCACACTTACTATGTCACCACCTGTTCCAACAACTGGAAACGCTGCAGGGCATTTCTGACCATCACCAGCTGGGTTCAGCAACTTGGACAGGAGGTAACAGCAGAAGACTAAAGGAAGCAGGAGGCCCAGATATTTCCATCTTTGGAGATCTCTGGCCATTACCAAGGCCAAATAATATTAATGTTGGCATCACATTAAGTTTCTTCAGCTCCATCTTCTTTTTTCATAGCTGAACCATCTCACAGCTTTGTTGCACTTGGAAACAAAAAGTGAGCTCCCATCCAGTTCAGCACCAAGCAGACTGCCTGCACAAAGCAGGCCAGATACCACTCCACGGATCACCATTGACCTCTGCGTGGATTCCTGTAATGCTGGTCTATTTGCTTACACAGCTGCAGGCTACTATTTCACATCAATTCGGTAGCTGAAAGATAATCTTGTGTTATTCCTGTGTTGGAGTTTCTGCGTGGGTCCACTTTTCAGAGTGGAAAATAACTCTTTCTAACTATATGAAGTGATTTCTGAAGGTATCTTTTTAAATGTAAGGATGGTCACACAGTTCTGAGCAGAGGAGGAAAAATGGAAAGGATTGCTCTGGTGGAAGGAAAGTTTTGTCCCCTTGACTGGAAAGAATTTGACTGGAAGACTGGCTTGGATTTGCCCAGACCTATGAGATAGGAATGGGAGAAGAACTCCTCTCAAAGGTTTTCGGGATGGGGCTGTAGGGAGCACAAAAGAGAGCACCTCCTGTGACAAGTATGGGCAGCCACAGGAGCTCCAGGAGAAATGTTTAAGTCAGGTTTAGATTTACCCTGGATTGTGGTGCTTGGGGAGTTCTCCAGCTCTTAGGAATCCAATGGCATTAAACCACCAGCAACTACTCTCAAGGCAGCATTCCTCATGTTTTCCAAACAATTTGGGAACTGCAAATCAGTGCAGATTTCTCAGCTCAGTAATTGTGATGTTGCCTCAGCATTTTTCTATCAGTATACTTCAAAGCCCTTTAGATTTTCTCCCCAAATGCAGCCATCCATCCTCCTCCAACAAATCTCAGACCTCACTGATTATTACCAATAGAATTATTGATGTTAGAAATGCTGATGCAGGAAGATGAGGCTATTTAAGAGTGTTTTACCAGATGTTAGTTGAGTGATACTGCATCATTTCATGCAGTACATTGCAAAGTACTCTTTCTTCCCTGCTGTGTTAAATTGTTACTTTCCCTGAGAGAGAAACGTGGTTCTTCACAAAGCTGGCCTGAGAGAAAAGTGGGGAAAGAGTGTGGGAACAGCAAACAACATCAAGGCTTTCCATTTCCCTATTCTCTGCTTCTTGTGAGCAATCTTGCATGGCTTTTAACCACTGCAATTCATATTCTGAAGTGCTTTTTCAGTGGGAACATCCTGTGGTGTCCCTGGTTTGGTGACAACACTCCTAAATACTGAGTGCATTGTCAAAAATTCAGTCTTGGGTTCTTCTTGGTCTGAAAGAACCAATTTACTTTTCTCCTTCAACAGACATAGGATAATTATAGGAAGCCCCCACATCATACCATGTGGGTATCACATGCAAAAACCATCTATCCTACTAACGTGCATTGCTTAGGCATCTCTGTTTCTCCTACACTCAGAAAGCCAAAACCCATCATCCCCAACCGGGAAAAAAAATTGCTTATTATTTTAATAGCTATTTTTGTCACATCTCAATTGGGGGTAGGGGCTAGTTTTTAAGGAAAATGAATTTCAGTTTTCTCACCAAGAAGCCAAAATCCGTCTTTGAATACAGAACTGCAAGATTCAGCTCAAAACCAATGAATTTATAGTTACTTCAACTTGTTTCAATCAAGTTCAAATATCTCTTCCTTTTCCACCATCTTAAGGAAAGCAATAAACATCAGCAAACACACACAATCCTGTCTGACATCACTTACTGGCCAGATTTTATCACCAGGTTTCTGCAGGAGCTCATACAGGGGTCTTAACACAGTGCAAGCCCACTTTGATATCATCTGTCAATCACCAAATCAGAGAGATGAAAAAACCAGCAACCCACAAATGAAACATCTCGGTACAGGCTAGCAATTTTGTGTGTAGTTTCCTGCTAGGTGTGCCATGATCACACTTCATCTTTGCCTCTGCTCGCATTAAAAACAAGAAGCTACAGCGTGCAAAGGACCCAGTGAGAATGCAGTGCCTGGATTTATACAGAGCGGTCGGCAGTTAGGATCGGAGCAGAGCACATCGCACTATGTATGAGGAGCAAGGGGAGAGAATTTAAATGGAGTTAAATGGGAAGTTAGGTGGGGAAAGGCCTATGTTAGGCCACTGGCAGGGCTTCAGCGCTCAGAGAATTTCCTAGCCTCCTCCCCACTCCTCATAGCTTTAAACATGAGCACTGCTTGTGGCCACCTGGAGAGCCAGCGTGGCTCTCTGCATGGCCTCGGCTGGCTGCTGCGGAGAAGCCAGGGCACTCCCTTCCTTGCCTTTGAGGCTGTAGGTGACTCAGGCGCACACCTGCTTCCTCTGCAGGCTGTCACCTCTTCTGGGCAGGGGGGGCTGTCAGAAAAAGTCGAGCAGACGGCGTTTTACCAGGAAACCCAGGTGTCCAGAAACACAGTTAAGGAGATTTGAATTGGCAAATTGCTTCACCCTTCCAGAAAGCAAAACTGGATACAAACCTTTTCCAAGCTTTCCTCTAATAAATACTCAGGACACGAGGCTGACAAGTATAGGTGCCTAATGCATCCCTGTGAGCCTATTTGCCTTTATGCAGCCACACAGAAGGTGCAGCATGAAGGAGCAGAGCTGCCTGCTTCCCTCGCACTGCTCGAGTCGACCTCATGGCACACTTTGGAAAGGGAAGCCCCTCGGAAGGCACCTTCCCTGCGTGCCGTGCACCACAACGTTGCTGGGAGTTAGTCTAGCTTGTGAGCTCTTGCCAACAAAAGAAATATAATTTTATTCTATGCACGTGTGTGCCCACGCACATGCACGCTTAGCATGTGGATATTTGGTCTTCTAATATAAAATGTACCCTTCTAATCTGCTTGGGCCTGCAGTGTCCTCCTGCCTCCTCCATTTGCTGTAATTTGCATTGTTCACAGAAGGCTTCAGAATCCAGCCAACACACATCACAAAATTGGTAGGAAGAACCATTACTCATAAATTTGTGCAATTAAGTTCTTAATTTTACCCAGGAGGTCATGTCTTGAAATGCTTTCAGACCATCACAGAAGAGAACAAGCTGGCTGGGAGTAATAAGCACCATCTGAGAATCCTCCCCTAACTCAGGTTGTTTACTTTTCAGTTTCACTCACCACCATCCAAGTACATGTCTCTTTTTCCTCGAATCCTTTTACTGTTTCTTCCTTTGAAGTTGACTTTCAGGGAAAGCTCTAGAGATCTTGGCCTTCAGAGCAGATTCAAGTCCTGATTTCTCTTCCCCCTGTGGAGAATGTACAGTACAGACTGATGTGGTTCTACCCCACAGCAAAACTAGCTGGCTTTATGATGAGACGTGTGCCTGTGATTCTTTCCACACTGGCAATATTGCTTAAGCAGCCTTTTTCTAAAGCCTCAAGCTTTAGAGCTGGGAGATCTCACAGCAGCGCAGCTACCTAACCCCACCACGGGACAGCACGTCCCAGGAACTGGGTGCTGGCACTGGCAACCACACCACGTGGCAGCATGTCGCAGCCTTCTGGGGTGAGAGGTCCCCCAGCATCCATGTGTCCAGCTGGCTAGTAACCTCTGTCATCCCAGAAGTTTCTAAGCAACCATGTTGGCTCCTGGTAGAAAAGACAGGAGCTTCAACAATCTACAACCTTTTCCGATCTATGACATTTGTACACAGAGGGAACTTTATGCACACGAATGGCCCCAAGCCGTAACTATATCAAGTTACTCACATGACGAAGTCTTTGCAGGATCCCAGCCTCAGGGACTACTGAGAGTCCAACAGTCCTGAGCAACTAACAAAAAGACTCTCACAGCATACATTTGGGGTTGAAACACTACTTACTGAACAAAGTACAAATTAAGTTATACCCGTCCAGATGACACAGGTTCCAAATAAGTGCAGATAAAATATTTTCCATTGCCAGAGCACCATCATGTGATTTACATGTGGCATCCCTTACAGCAGAGGCGATTGAGAAGTATATCGACTAGCTGCTGTCTGCCTCGGAATTCCCCCAGCAAAGCTGGCCTAGCTGGCAACGTAGGGTGCTTAACTTCCAGGCTATTAAATATCATTGAAATCAATGCAACTCAAGAATGTACTTAAAATTAAGTAAACGCCTACGGACTGTAATGAACTAGGATGCTGCACTCCTCTGTGTGCTTCTTTGGCTGATTTGTTTACCAAGGAAATATCTCAGACAGAAATTAGAGAAACCTTGTAAAAGCTGTAAGAATATCTTAAACAAATGCAAGATTGTTGCATTTACATTAAAACTACCAAGTTTAAGACCCAGTTCCTTAGTCCGTTCCTGAGATCATGCACTCACTTTGACCCTCTTATAAGCATCTAACCTGGATAAATTAAAAGGAACATATAAACCAAGATCTTCTACCACTTGCCGATACAAGATGCATTATTGCCCTAGGCCTCGGAGAAAACTGTAGCTTTGCATTCACACTTTTAGTTAAGCTAATGAGGAGAAGAAGAAAGAGAATTTTTGAGGTGGGCTCTTCTTCCTTTCATCTGAAAAGTGGTTACTGAGTTGTTCAAAGCTTGTGTGCATAGCTCTGCGGGCTCAGTACCTCTCAGCGCCTGACTTTCTAGAGACTACTGCTGCACCGTTGAAAGGAGAGGTGAGTTCTTCCTATATGCTCCCTGGAAGCAGGTTAAACACTCAGTTAGCAGAGCGCCCTCTGAAAAAGGGATATGGCTTTGCATTAAGCAGAGTTTTAAATGCTTCTCCGTTACTTGTTTTATTCTCTTCTTGTTTCCTTGCAAATGATGAAACTCCTTAGAAAGGCTTAGGCAGCACAGACACTTTCTGCTTGTGAGTCTAATAGCTTGGCTGTCCATTCTTCTCACCAGCCGCATGCCAGCATGTTTTCAGTGACTTAACGGCACTGCTACTTTGGGGTAGCTGAATGGGGAAGCAGACTGCAGCTGCTTCTAAAGGATATAAATATTTTTTACAGTTGGGGGGGTCCAGCAGTCCAACAGGATCAGGGACACCTGGGCTCTATTCCTGGCTCTTCTGCAGACCTACCATATTGTTTTGCTCCTTTCAGTAGCTCTAAATGAAGACCTTTTCCTGCCAGATTTGTAATCTTAGGTGTGAGGCTTCCATTTGAAAATTCCAGCCACTATAAGGAATGTGGGCTGATGGGGCTAGCCTATGAATGCAAGCCCTGGCTTTCATTCAGTAACAAAATCCCATGAAAGCCATTGCACTGGTGAACACCACAAATGGCTCACAGGCCAACCTTACTTGCACCATTTACCATTTAGCCATCTGCTCCCTTCAGATATTATTTTATGGCTTTCCTTTGTTTCCACTGAGGCCTAAACAGGAACGAAATTTTGAGTCTTGTCGCTAGCCCTTTTAAATAAATAGCTCTGCCATTGCTCCAATAAGTTTGACAAGTTGGTCCCAGGCCCTGGGCAGGAAGCTAATAAACTTCAAGTTGCTTTTCTATTGTTTTCCTAAAACAATTTGACTTCCTTTCTGATAGCCTCAAATTCCTTCAATAAAAATAGAGTAGCTGGGAGCCAGAGGAAGAGCTGAACTTGAGCCAAGTTGTGCTTACAATGCTGCCTGCGTAAGATCACATTTTTATCCTGATCCATGAAGACTCTTTAAAAGAATACCAGGCAGACAGCTGCCAGTGCATGTCAGGAACAGCTCGGGAGCTAGTCTTCCCCAGCATCGGTCCTCCAGGCTTGAGGGAACCTCCAGCCGGTGAGCCAGTGTCAGACCATAGCAGGAGGCTGAGCTCCTGGGAGCTGACTGGGGTTTGCTTACCCTATCCAGAGTGTTCTCCCTCAGACACGGATCTCTTCTGGGAGCCGAACACTGACAGAGAGGTGGGCTCCAGCAAGACCAAGGGGCTGTGCTAAAGCTCACCCTTCAGTCAACTTCACCTGCTCCTCCCTCTACCTGTGCAGTCTCAGCAAAAAGAGGTAAAGGTCTGTTCTTTCTTTTCTTCTCACTTTGGGAAACATATACATGTATATATGTATACACACATATTTTTGTAAAGCAGCAATTCATCTAGCTGGAAGTTTACAGGACAAGATGAATGTCTGGTGGCTAAGCAGGTGAGGACTCTTTGCTTGAAAATGACTTGCTGATCCTTTGGTCAAATCCTTTATGCCCCCTGTGGTTTGGTTCCTCCACCTGTAAAGCAAGGAGAGTGTTTATAGGAGCTGTAATTACATTATCATTTGCAAAGCACTTCTCAACTACTCAGAGATGCTGCAGAGTTGAAAAGTGGAAGCAGTAGCTGCGAGAGTGCTGTGCTTTATTTCCAGTAAAATAAAGCTGACAGCTAAGCATTTACTTTGGGATAGATGGTCATTTCTCCTCAGTGAGATGAAAACCTCTTCCAGTTTTTCTTGCTGAAAACTTTACTGGCAAATGAGACTGACACACAGTGACATTTCACGCTTTGCTGTTTCTGGGTTCCTCTTTTCTCACTCTGTGCTGGTTTGGTACTCTGGGCTGGGAAGGGGAAAACATCCATCTATAATGGAATAATTTGGGATTTTTAACTAAATAAGAAACTGTGACTATAAAACTGTTCCCCCTCATTCAGGGGCCCACTGTCACATGCTAATCCTGTTCCCTTGGTCCCAGGGACCCCTTGGGAATTTGCCTCCTGCTGGAGGATGCCTTCAAGCTGTCTCCAGAGGTCTAATGTATAACAGAGGACTTCCCCCTCCCTCCTTCTCTTTCAATCATATCCACGCATGGGGATTTTAGATAAAATGTTTCACCAGGAAGGTACCATCCATTGGTGCTTTAGAGAAGGTACTAGAGGTGCCTGTCTAGCATGGGACAATATGACAAATCAGAATAAGTGCAGTGATGTGGCCAGGCATCAGAGATGAAATACATATGAGAAGTTTCTATCTCAACTGTTGTTGGGTGGTGTTTTTCTCTGAAATTTCCCAATGCCACAAATCTGATATCCTCCCCAAGCACAAAGTCCTCGGTAATGGCAGGAAAGTACAAGACATTTTCCCTTCAGACAGTCTCTTGAAGTTCTCAAATCTCAGGAGACAATCTACTCGCATTTGAAACAGCCTTCCAGCAAAGCCAGATGCTCCAAGAACATCTGTTTTATGTGAAGAAGCTCTTTCATATGTGAGCTCTCATCTATATTACTGCATATTTGCAGACCTTCTCTACGCATTGTGTTAGCTTGCTCTTTTTGTTTGTTTAAATCCCTGACACAGAATGAATCCTCCATTAAATATCCATGGGATCAATGCCGAAAAACTCATCACACAAACTCTATTCAGGATTTACCTGGCTTCTGTGTGAAAGGGAGCAGCTCTGATAAGGCAATAAGGCAAGTACAGGAAATAGAATGAAAAAGGGACCTCTTAGCTTATCAGGTTCAATCCCTTTGAATAACAGGCAAGTACAAAACAAATGGCCTTTTCTAAACTTACTAAGCTCTGTCCTAAATTTCATTAGGCTTCCGCCCTCACTTGTGCTACTAGAATGCTGTTCCAGCACCTCCTTCCCTGCTCTGTTGCTTAGAAACCTTCTGATTTCCAACCTAAATTCATTCACAGCCAATTTGTTTCTATTTATTCTTGTGCCACATTGTCCTTTAGCTTATGTAGCTCTCCCTCTCCCTAGCACTCCCAACCCCCAATTCCTAGAAGTATTTATAGGCAGCAAATTTTTCCTCTCTTAACCTTTGTTCTGCCAGACTAAGTAACTAAGCTCCCTTATAGTATTCACCCTGCAGGCACATCACACCATGTTTTAATTACTTTGGGTAGCTGCACTAGCATGAAGTTCAGTGCAAAATAATTAATGCAGAAAACTCAGACTGGTACCGCATCTATTTTCAAATCAGCTCAAAACATCTCCCTGCAGTCACTTCTGTGACTGATAAATAAACATACTCTTGGCCAAGAGACACCCTCTGTCCCTCTGATCACCCCGTTGCCTTTCTTTGCACCTGTTCCAGGCTGAATATCTTTCTTGAACGTGGGTGAGCAGCACTGCACGCAATATTCTAGAGGGGTCTCGCGTCCTCTTGGACAGCATTAATCTCACTCGCTACAACTGGAAATACTGCTACGTCCTGAAAGCTCTCTTGCCTTTTTCACCCCCACATAGCATTGCTGGTTCCTCCTCCTTTGGTGACCTTCACCCAGGACTTTCCCCATCTCAGTCCTGCCAACTAGGAACTCCCAGTTGCTAAAAGAGATTCCTGTTACTCTCTGAGCAACAAGTTCCTAGCATGTGACTTTGCACTCTCTCATTTAACCTCACCTCGATCACTCCAGTCACAAAAAGCCTCCAGGTCTCCTAGTGCTGGAATCCACCTCTGTCCTGACAATACCTCCCAGCTTTGTTCATCAGCAGGTTTCATTAGCATTTCTACTTTCAGTGCCAAGGTAATTAACACAAATATTAAAAAAGATCAGTCCTAAGAGCAATCTTTGAGCAGCCTCACAGATAACTTCCCTTCAACCTATTAGGGAACTGTTGTCTCAATTCTGTCAGTCTCTTACCCACTTGAGGATTTCTCTAATAATCCCTGTCTTCTTCAGCTGAATCTTCTCCACTAATCTGCTTCTCCTGGGACACCATATCATATGCCTTACTGAAGTCCAGGTAGATAAGGTCTGCTATGTTTCTTTTACCTAGAGGGTCGGGAATCTTACCCGAAGAAAGCTATTTACCTTTGATCAAAAGATGGTACATGTTGCCCTATTTTTCCCTTACCTCCTGGCTTTATTTCTCCTTTCCTTCAAAATCTGTTCCACAGCATCATAAACTGCTGAGATCTGCAAGCTGCACATGGCAAGCTGTCAGCTGTTCTCCTCATTCCCACTGTCTGGGGGAGCATTCTCTTCCACTTGCTCTCCTCACTCAAGTCTACAAGTTTTGCATAGCAGTCTCTTGGGGAGGGGAGGAAAAATCCTTCTTCCCAGCTTACCAGCAGGCAAAACAGCTATTTCTCTAGCTGTGGAGCTGAAGAAACTGCCGTGACACCTCTGTTTTCCCTTGAAGAGGGTGCAGTAGAGAAGAGAAGGGACGACACATTGAGGTGCTGGCTGAGGTATCCATACAACACCTCTACCCACCTTTCTGTCTTTTGCCTCCCTGTCTGCCTTCACCCATTTCCTTTCTGTGCATCAAAATCCAAATAGTTACCACCACCACCAAAAAGAGCTCGTAACAGTTACCTCACATGCATGATGCATATATTGGACAGAAACCTTCTCCCCTCCCTCATTCATTCAACAGAACTAGACTGTATCTGCTGGATTCAGAGATTAACTGTGGGAGAATGAGTATGCCACTCAGGAACAATACTGGGATAGGAAACACAAAGGAGTGAGCAGGGAGAATCAGACCTGATCACCCTGAGTGTACAGCAAAGTGTCAGCCATGCAGGGAGGGGATTACATTTCAGACAGCTCACTTGCAGGACCTGCCTCTCTATAGCACGTGAGAAAAACTTGACAAGCCTTAGCTAGCCTATCCCAAAGCCATCTGTGAGCTGGATCTGTATTATTAACACCTTTTTTTGGACACTTCTATAATGAAGTCCTTGACAATTTCACTGGCATAAAATCAACAGGACTTTACATAATAATGCTTTATGGAAATTACTCCAGAAAAACGAAAGCACACAGTGATATTCTCCTTCCCATGAAGTTCCATCAGAGCTATACAACTGCCAGGGAGGAGAGGGAGAAACAACTCCAGAAACATTCCTGTTTAATTTGAAGTCACAGAAAGCCTTTCAATGAAGTTAGAAGTTTGAAGTGGCAAATGACTATGGATTTCTCCATACCAGGAGTTTACTGAGCTGCTATGGGAATTTACTGTGCACTGTATGTCCTGCACTACCCATCAGTGAGGATTCAGCCCTCTTGAAAAGGAGTTGCACTTTTAATTTCAGAGTGAGTGTGTCCACACAGGACATGCCTCCAGAGGTAGCCTCTGCACAGCACTGTCCCCATGTAGGCTGGCTTTCAATCTTGTGACTAAAGGGGATACTAAATTAGTGGGAGAACAATGATTAGAAGAGTTGCCAGCCCTGTGCTTCAGTCTCTGGACTGCTTTTGCTTCATGATCTACACTAGCTGCTGCATAGGGACCACTGGGCAATTGTGTTCTGGATGGGAGATATCTAGCCCAGGAAGGATTGCTGGAGGGACACCCGCCAAAGGTTGTGCGCAGCAAGCCAGTTCTCAGGGTAGCAGAGTCTTCCGTGCAAATCTCACTCTCCTGACACTGGGTCTTTGAGACCAGCCTTTATCAAAGCCCAAAGGCATCTCTGATTAACCCTCCTCTCTGGGGCCTGATGTGCAGGAATCAGAGGCTCGACTTGACACATACATGAAATACAAGACCTCTAGACACTTTATGTGCCAAAAGCATTTTTTAGAAAGGCCCAAATGCTCACGTGCCAGACTCTGTGCGTGCAGGGAGGTGGGGGGGGGGGGGGGGTGTCTCAAAAAACACCTCTCCTGGCAGGCAGGTTATTCTCTATTTATCAGTAAAGGAGCCTGTAAAACCCTCCTGGGAAGCATCAAGTGCCCTTTGGGCCAAGGCTGCAGCTGTGCTGGGCCTGTGGTCCAAGCCAGCAGAGCAAGTCCTATGTTATTTGAAGAGGTGGAAGACGCTGCTCCACATGAACTCTGCGTTGCCAGATTAAGCTTGAACAAGTCAGAAAAATGTCTTTCATCGATATCTTGCATGGAAAAAGCTTCCCAGGATCGGGCTGGTGTAACTGTGGGGCAACCCTGTCTCTTTTCGTTTAAGGAAGGCTTAGACCGTGGCATGTTATCTGGGGGAGGAGGTGCAAGGAACAGCAGTAGCGGCAAATGGAAGGGACAGCACGAAGCCGGCAGCGAGTGCATCCTGTCGGCATGGGGAGGGTGGCATGGGGAGAGGCTGAGAATGGAGAAGGAGGAATGAGATCCATGGTCTTTAAAGGAAAAACAACAGGAAACTAGGTTTGAAAATAGAAAGATTAAGCTGGAGGGGGTGGGAAAGACAAGAAAAGTAGGTGAAGAAAGAAGAGGGGGAAAGGCAGAGAGGCAGTGGGGAAGACAAAGTGACACAGAAAGGGGGTGGAGAAAAAGAGAGGAAGAGAGAGAGACCATATTAAAGGAATAAAACCAAGCAACTGAGAAGAACAAGGAGTCCAACTCAACTGCAGAAAGGAAAAGTGCTAAAGCAAGGAAAGGAGACAGAAGACAAAATACTCAAAATAAGGTAAGTAACCATGAGGGGGAAATAACAGAACTGCAGAAGCATTGATGGCAGCTCAAGCTGTCACACTTAAGGGGAAAAGAGCATAAGGGGAGAGAAGGACTTGGTGAGGCAGGAAAAGAAGGATGGCCAAAAATAACTTAAGAAATTTACTTTTTCTTTCAATTTCTCTCCAAAACATTCCCACTAATATCAAGATGGGCTTGGGACATTTTAAAAATTAAACTCTTTTTGCCACAGGCAGCTACAGAAATGACAAGGAAGCCTCCCTGCAATGAACATGGATACCGATAGATTTCAATGTACAGGAAAGCAGGATAAGAGCCCCAAGTATCCTCAGACAGTATAATGTGCAAATTGCAGTTTCTGTCAGATCCCATTTCAGCATGCTGTCTGGCTGCTCAGGGGAGGGTGGTGAAGGGAACTCTTACCTATGAGAGGCTCTCAGGGTATAAACACTTTATCAAGTGTTTGCGTGAACCGCCTATATTCCGAAGTGCACAGGATGGTTTCAAAATATTGCAGTTTCTGTTCCTTGAGAGTACTGCATCCTGGCTGGTCTGTGACATGGAGCCTGGGAATGTAACTCAAATGTAGAGAAGCGCCTTGCTCGTATCTCCCAGTCACCCGTACTGTGCACGCTGCAGGGAGAATGCCTTTCTTCTCCATCCCAACACTGCCCAGGGCAGCCTCAGCAGAGAGGCACACAGACCTAGAGGGACAAACGCCCTCTCCCACTAGCAGCTGCTGCTTCTTTTTATTTGCCTTCCTAACTTTTTTCCCCTTTTTGTACTTGGAATAATTATTCAATTACATTTCCATTATTTAATACTTCTAGCATTGCCAACACATATTTCAAACAGTAGTCCAGCTTGAAAACACAGTACTCCTACACATCCACCTGGAAAGAAGCAATGACAATGACTGTAAAGGTTGCTGCTATTTGCCACCTCTGATCTGTGGTGACTCCTTTGATTTCCTAAAGGGTCATTTTACTGGCCATTTCTCATGTCTAATGAGCTTTGTGGCACTCTGATTTTAACAGCTCAGGTAAACTGCTTCTGTCCCTGAAGTACTGTAAAAACCATCAGAGAATCGTGTAAGTAGCATTTCTGGACAAACTTCAGCTAAAAAAGTCACAAGCTGAATGAGCCTTAATTGTTGAACTCTTCCTCCATGCTAATAAACCTGCCAAAATACCTCAGAGAAGCAGTATGTGTAAGAGTTTTTCCCTACTGCTGCCTATGTGATTCTCTCTTTAAGGCTAAAGAACTTAATGCATGTAATATACGTATGCATATGTGTGTGCAGCTAGGAGCAGGTTAAACTGTTATTCAGAAGCCTCTTAGTATTCAGTATTTGCACCAGAAGCCAAACAATTCTGCATTTGCTGGTCTTTTCCAAATCCACTCTGAGAAGAGTGCAGAAGATTTCTAACTTTCTTCCCCCTTTCCTTGGGAGCAGAACAGTAGTTTAGGAGAATTCCTGAGGCTTCAGGGTTTAAAATACTCATCAGGCTCCGGTCACTTGGGAACTATGTTAAGTATTCCTGCTACTAAAACTATTCAGGGTTGTTGATTTTTTCCACTCAATGGTATATATTATCACAATATTTTAGTATTTCGGACTTTCACATGAAAAATTTAAATCTTGCCAGAAAATAAAGAACTTCATACCCTAGCCTCTCTTCTCTTTTTGACCTTCAGACAGATTTCACACATTCTGCACGTTTGCCCTTGTTTTCTAACTTATCTCACAGCATTGAAAATAGACAAGAAGGAATGAGTAATTCAGCACTATACATTGTCATTAGGGAGCACATTTCAGAGACTGCTCTACACCTTGGGTGCTGTTGTATGAGGCATGAGGACAGAGGCTTAAAATTAGAAATAGTTCCCAGGAGCCACCAGAGAAACTTCAACCTTTGGGCTAAGAATTCATAAAGAGGGAAAAAAATGATTTTTATTGCTGTTGATAAGCAACAGAGATCTCTATGAACAATAATCTCGCATGCCAGCTCTTTCCTGAAACAAACAAATATTCATGCCACACAGCATGTAATGAATATAGAGATGCATGCTTCTAAATCTCTCTAGTGTATCTTTAAAGAAGGGTCAGTGGTTTTTAATGTAAGAACTAAGGGGTTTACACTTACTTACATTTCTGTCTTTCTTCATTATCTTTGTCATTTTGGACATGCCTTGAGAATGGTTGAGAATTTCCATACAAACTCCTCTCCCTTAGAAGCAGAAAAGCTGACAGATGCCTTGGCCAGGGCACAGGGTCACTCGGGCAGTGAAGCAGTCCGGTGAGGGTGACTGCTGCAGAGCTCCAGGGTCTTCAACTGCACTTGGATGTCTGGTAAAGAAGGGAGGGAATAGAAAAAGTGTCTCCAATTTAAAGTCAGATAAAGCTATCCAAGAGGACTGAGGTTAATTATTGCTTCTTACTCCACTTTCCTCTGTCATGAAGGGGCAAATTACTTAAGCCACATTTCTTCACAAATGGCCCCTCAGTGGTGTCTCTCATCTTCTGGATGTCTGACTTTTAGATGTGGTCCAACTGGTGGAAGTGATAAACTCTCCCACTCCAGCGTTAACCAGACAGAGCTCTGCTTTGAACATACTTTATATAGTGCTAAGTACACTGAAAAAAACCCCAGATTAGCAACATCTCCAAACAGCTTCCAAAATTAATGAACACTTTTTACCTTAATCTCTTACTGCCTTAGTTCCTCAGCTGTAGAGGTGATCTAATACCATCTCCTCACCTCGAGGTGGTAATGAAAATAAGTAAATTAGTAATTGTGAAGCAATCAGATACCGTTGTGATGAAAGCCATAGGAAAACCCATGAGGAAACTAATAATTCTGTCTTTAGAACTGGACTTGAATAATGTACTGTAAATGAGGCACAGGCCACCCACTGAACAATGACGAGAAAACAAAACATTGAATAGCTGCTGTTCAAGAAAGCCCCAGCCAGGCTGGCACAGAATAAGGCAGGCATCCTGTGCAAAGAATGAGGTGACAATGTGAGGATGTGGTTAAAGACTCATAGCTATGAGGCACAGGTACAAAGAGATTGAATTAAGATGACTGAGAACAGTAATTCTAGCATTTCCTAACTCCCTACTGCTGGGTTTTGCAAATTTAATATTGGTTGTTTTCAAGGGCGGGGGGGGGGGGGTGGAGGGGAGGAATGTGCATATATATGTACATACACTGAGTATATAAAATAATCCACTCACAAGTTATCGCCAGACTTTGCCATGAATGAGAAATTAAATACTTGAGGCAAGGATACAGCAATGAGGCTGGAGCATGAAGAGAATCCTATGGATTTTTTGAAAGAAAGAAGAAATGAGATTTGACAAGGTAGTACTAAGTGGGAAGTAGATAGTTACTGAAAATTTCCCCTTTCTAAAGCTGAAAGCATTAGCAGTCTGGGTGCTGTAGAGAGTTAAGTGGTCAAAATTGCCAAAAAGCTGAAGCAAGGCTCGGGGCAGGGGTAAGCTTGAGTGTGTGAGAGCAATGGGAAAGTGATAGGCAGGGAGACACTGTGGGGAGAGGAGGGAAGAAAGGATGGGAAAAGTCTGAATGAGAGCCCTCTCCTTCTCCCACTACCTCTCCAGTCTGTTTTATTTCAACACTATAACAAGTTGCATCTCATGCAGTCTATGAACCAGCCTAAAATCACATGGACAGGTTTTTTTGCTGCTATATTGGGCCCAACGTGACGCCTGCCATCACCTCCACGTCTCCTTATACCAGGCTCCTCCACTGGCTAAGCAGTGCTTAAGGTCAGTTTCTCTTAGCAGAGCTCAGGAACTGCTTTACTACAGCAGTCCCCAAATTTCCTAGCATGTTTCTGTTTTCCGGAGTTCCCTCTGCCCTGTTTGGCTGTCCTCTCTCCTGTATACAGTACTGCCCAGTTTAGCATCAGCTGCAAATTCATGTAAGTTAGCTTCTCCCTGGAAAGATAAAGAAATTGTAAAGAGCATCAAGCTCTGTAATCCTGAACTGGATGCTCTTCATCCTGTTAGTTAAGGAGTAAGCTGAGTAATATCCATTAGCCTCTTTGCAGCATTTACATCAAAGAGAAAACTGATGGTTTTTTCTAGCAAAAAGCACATGTGAGCCTTCATTTAGCTTATCCCAAGTCCAGTTTTGTTGGGCTCTCTAAGCAACCATGTTTCTCTAAGGCACAGAGATAATCCCAAGAGAATTAGAGGGTGCTCCCTCCATGCAAAATGTAAGCCTGGATACCACTATCACATAACTATTTGATGCAGGCTTTTCACACACAGTGGGACAAATTCATTGCTCAGCTTGACTCATCTGAGTTCAAGGTCTTTTCTGTTCTTGGTCTCCTGCATCTACATCAGGCAGAGCTTGGCCCTAATGTCTGGATATATGAAAGTACAATTTGACCATGGCCAAGGAGGAGAAAAAATAGCATTAGATGGGCTGGATAGACAAATAATAAAAATTCAGCTAACTGGGAGTCTGCAGCTTCCACCGTTACTTCAGATGAAAATATTCTACATAGTACTGTCTTCCGTGTGTGTAACACATTCCTGATGTACACACGTGGAGGTGTTGAGTGATTTCCCTCTGTCTGGGTGTCTGTGTGCGTCAGGGTGGGTGTGTGTTCAGGAGGTGACGGGTCATTCAACTCCCTTATCTTCTCACCCACTTTCTTTTTTGTGAACTCTGAGATTTTCCACATTTGGAGAGGAGGGGGAAAGCATACCTCATGAAGGAATAACAAGCTGTCTGCAACTGCAAGCAGGGCCAGTGGTCTGGATACCAGCATGGCCCTTCCAGAAATTGCAGTGAACTCAGGAGGAGCAGAGACATGAGAAACATTTGATGTCTGTCTTCTA
This sequence comes from Harpia harpyja, assembly GCF_026419915.1. Lineage (NCBI taxonomy): Eukaryota > Metazoa > Chordata > Aves > Accipitriformes > Accipitridae > Harpia > Harpia harpyja. The sequence continues at coordinate 36,251,709 of NC_068947.1, forward strand.
GGACAGGAGCTGTTAACATGGAGCCCTGCCTCTTCCATGAGACTTTAGCACTGGAGTCAAAGTCACTCTCCCTGATACTGATTCAGCACAGGACTTTGAACCCAAGCAGCTAGAAAGGAACCTATGCAAACACGTCAGACTTTTTTTTAATAAAGCATAAAGAAGTACAAAAGTACAAAACTATTTAGTCCCGATCCATGCACAGATGAGAGTTACAAATTTGGCTAAAGAACTGGCCTATTTCAGGCAGAAACTTACCATAAGCACATGCATGCACATATGAAGCCAGAGGGACAGTGCTTGGAAAACAATGCCTAATGAGTGACTGCTTGTCTATTGTATACACGTATGAAGGAGCCAATGTCGTTAAACAGTGAACAAAAAGATACATGCTGAGGTGGGCTTTAGCATTGATCTATGTTGCAAAGCTCTGAAAAGCCTCTGGAATTCAAAGCATCACACCCACGCTGTACAGTGCATTTCTAACTTTATTCATCTTTTAACGTTGTAAGCCATGTGCCCCCAAAATGCTTCCTGACCAGGTCCTGGCAACAAAGGAGCACTGTATATGTACACTGAATAGGCTGGTTCTTCCTTTTGGGCACTGACCGCAGCTGCGGGCTCTGCCAGCAATAACAAGATGTTGACCTCCTAGAAAAGCACCAAACCCCCCCCCCCAAACCCACACCTCTGGTTCTGCCAGGTGTACCTGCTGTCGAAGGGTAGCACAAGGGGGATTTCTTTCAGGTGACCACAACAGTATTGTCCCAGGGCACAGGAGAGAAGGTCTGCAGTCTGTAGAACCAGATGTTCTCGTGCTGTAGAAGCAGCATTGTGTCGCTATCACCAAGTCTAAGAGGACAGAAAAAAGGACACAAGTTTGCAAGTCACAACCCCTGAGCTCTGTCCCTGGACTGCCTCTGCCACAGTGACCTTGAACAAGCAGTCTGCCCTTTCTGTACCCCGGTGATCACCATCTGCAAGATAAAGATGACAGCATCTGCACTGGGTGGGATGCTGTGAGGCTGGACTACTGTTAATGGGGGGCTGGAGATCCTTAAGTGAAGGTATAGCTGTAGAGCAAAGCAGCATTAGCTGACCTCCAGCACAGAGCTGAAAGTGTCCTTCCCAAGTGTCTACAGTGTGAGCAGCCAGTTTTGCAGTGCGGGGACCACTCAGGTCTGGCTGCAGTCTGACAATTGTCAATACAGGGGAAAAGGTCTCTGCCCCCATGCCCCCCATGGTAGCTATCTGTTGTGCCACATGCTGGCCTGGACCTGCTCTGAGGTGACACAGCTGGAGGAAGGAAGGCCACAAGCAATTCCTAGGCACTGACCATGCCACAGCTGGCCACTGCACAGGGCTGTCACATCTCATGTGCCCAGTGCCTAGAAGAGACATCTGCCTCCCCATTTGGTAGTTCAGAGGGGATGGACTTTTTGCATGGCCTCCACACACAGCCCCATGTCTGGTGTGTAAGCCTCTTCAAAACATCTTGGGCCCCTGGGCCCCAGCCTTCCGGTTCGTTGGGACATCTGATTAACTGTCATATACATACACTTGTATCCAGCTGAGCAAATCACATGCAGATTGGGCAAAAATACAAGGGCTTTGACTTTGTTACTTTCCTCCTCCCTGGGAACCGTGCTTTGGAGGAGCTTTCCTCGGAGAGCCTCTCTGTGCACCCCTGGGACCTGCCAAGGGGAAGAGGTGAGCCCAGCAAGGGAGAGCAGAAACAGTGTTATAATCAGGTGCTCCACTTTATTTTAGAAACATCCTGCAGAGATGGCGACCTCCTGTCACTTTCCTTGTGGGAAAAGTTAGTGTGAAGTGTCAAGCTCAGCTATTTATATCACTGCTGATAGTCTCGCCTGTCTTCTAAAGAGGGGAAAACTTTCTTCCTAACAACCCCCAGGGAAATAAACTCATATAAAGATGATGATTGCACAGGAACAGCCCTTCTGGCTCTCTGGTGTGAATTTCCTAGCTGTTCCTCAAAGCCCTGGCTAGTCCAACCAGAAGGAGTGCGCCAGCTGGAGCAAGAAGCCGTGATGTGAAACGCTTGCCTGTCCTTCAGACCATGCAGCATCACCAAGTGGATGGGCAAAACTGCTCCGAGAGCAATGGATGCTTCCCCTCCCACAGAAGAAGGTAGTGCAAAAAAGGAATGGCAGAGAGCAGCCTGTGACTGGCGAGCCAGCCGGGCATACCAGCAGGTGCCATCCCCGCTGGGGTATTTTTATCATGGAATTTGGCAGTCACAAGGCAGCCCGGAGCTGAGTGGACTCCACGCCTGGCCTGCGGTGTGATATTCGGTTTTCCCCAGCTTTAGTAGCATTTCAGGTGATGATTAAGCCAGGACGGCCACGTCGCTGGGTTTGTGCCAGGCTGTGCTGCTCTTTGTCACATACGCGTTTCCCGGTGCCAAGATCCCATGACTGTGCACAGCTCCTTTGTTGATCCAGCAGAAAGCTGTCAGCCAAAAGCACTGCTGGGCAGTGGCCCAGCCTACGACTCTGCACGAAGATGCATGACTCTGCTGTCAAGACAGTCTTCTATCAGGTGCTGAGGCCCTGCAAAGATACCCAGAGGTGTCTTTTGCTGAGTCACACCAGAGTGAGACAAGATTTGTCCGACTGAGTCCAAACTAGGAATATAAAAGGCCACAGATGCTCACACACTGAGAGCTCAAAGCATGCGAGGACAACAGTAGTCTGGGAATGAGGAAAGGGAACTATATGGAAAAATCCCAAGAATAGTAAAGCCCTGAGGAGAAAGGCTAGGTCAGAGGCAGTCCTGCATAGCCAGGAAAAGCTGTCAGGGGGTGACAACAATCCTTCTTTGCTTGCTGGCAGCAGAGAGCTAGATGCTCTCTTCTGTTGTTCTAGAAGGCCAGTGGTGTGGCATTGCAATAACTCGCTAATAACTAAAAAGCGTCTAAGCCAAAAACACTGCTGTAGAAGAGAAACTCCTCTTGGTTTCCAAACCCCATTATTCTGTGGCCACCTACTCCCTTGCAGTAGCCACCTCACCTCTCTATAGGGCTGTACCAAGATGATCAGGAGGCATCTTGAGGCAGCCCCTCCTTTAAACAGCCTGTGCAGGGGAGCAGCCAGCAGGGAAGGGCAGAGAAAATGGCCCTATTATCTAGTCTAAGCCTCATGGCTGCCAGCCTTGGATCCTTCTCGTTTACATCCTCTTGGAAAATTTTGTGCATGTGTGAGGCAGGTGAATTACTGTTATTCTCGCATCCGTTAGCATTTTTTGTTTCTGGACTCCTCTTGTACTTACATTTGCTTTACTTTGTGTTCTGTACACACCGATTTTTACAATTTGCGAGTGTCTAGGTTTAGTAGGCTTCCCTAGGGAAAACAAGCCATAGTAAAACCTCAAACTACCTGCACGTGGTAGAACTGATGGGAAGAGGTGCTCAGTTTGTGATTGCACATGCCCATGGCAGGGAGGAAAACTCAGCCTTTGGCACAGCCAGGGAGAACTCTGTTCATTTTTACCCTAACAAGCAAGGTGAATTAAGAAAAGGCATCTGTCAGCTAACAACAGCAGGAGCAATAGGGGCACCTGCAAACAACATAAGCTCACCTGGAAAAATGAGGACACCCATCATTGTTCGTGCTGTCTTGGAAGGAATATCTCACTCGTACAGTTGTGCTACAGTATATTGACACAAGACGTACCTGTAGGTAGCTGGTTGCCTTGTCTGCGCTCTGGGAAAAAAAAAATATTAAAACCCCTGATTTCAGTGCAACAGCCTGTAAATATTTCCCATCACTGATTTATCTGCCTGTATTTAATCCCCTGGTGCTCACAGAATGAAGCCATATGCTAATTTCTCCAGAGTGCAGTAACTGCACTAAAGCCATTTCAGAAGGTAAGACAGACCCACACATTCACCAGTTTTTACCAGTGCAGACAAGAGGAGTCAGAAAGACTAGCTGATTTTCTGTGTTACTGCTCCTCCAGTTCTGGGCTGGCAGCAGATGAAAGCTTCTGCATACGCCAAGCAGCCACCAGGATCCACATGAGCATGACTGCAGCATACCTGCCAAAGCAGGCAAGAGCCAAAGCCCATCCTTTGCTTCCCGGTATGCCCCTTCTCCCTCCTCACACGGCTTCGGACAGGCGGCGGGGCAGCAAGTGGTCACCTCCCTGTCTCCTTACACGGGCAATCCTCGCCTTTCTGCACGGCAGCCCTCAGCAGCACCAGGAGTTTAAGGATTCAACCTTCGATCTTTGTCCCATCCATCCTTGCAGATGGACACCGCATATAAACAAGTGATAGCATAAATCATCGTGCGCTGCTACATTAAATTACATCACTCACATAACCAGAGGAGGGGATATTGTTCCCCCAACAAGTCTCTCTCTCTGTTCTCCAGCTTTTGCTCACAGGAAACCTACACAATATTGCTGCAGTAAATTTTCAGCTTTTAACAGTGTCTACTCTCCACAGACGTTCTTTGTACAGTAAAAATAATTGGCTCTTAAAGACAAGACAAGGGACAATAAAGAAGGGGAGTTAACAATGTGGTCCCTTCGGCTTTGGGATTTACCTTGTCTAGTGCTTTTAATATTTCATTGTGATGATGATTAAGTTCTTCATTTGTTTATTAAAAGGATATTTTAAAAAAGAGCGACTGTGGGAGAATATTATCTCCAAGGTAATATTGCACACTTTATAGCACCTAGCCCTTAACTCATGCACAAGGGAGAGCTTTGCAGTGCCCTGGGAAGGTAAGTATGGTGAATATAACTGGATGAAGTGATTGCTCAAGCACTCCCACAGAGCCCCACAAAAGATGGATTAAACCCATCGTTCTCTTTTTATCCATGAGGTTAAGTGACTTGGCCAGAAACAATCTGTCAGAAGCAGCCTCTCCAACATCTTCACTGCAATCTTACTACCAGCCCACCAAACCTTTCCTCTCATCAGACCACCTACCAAACAGCACTTCCCAGGAGCTGCTGGTCCTTGGGAGGCATTTCAAAGGAGGCTTTTTTCTTTGTCTGTGTCATTTGAACTGTGAATTTTGTTTCAGAGCTTAAGAAAAAGAGGACGAAGCGAGATCCACCATGTAGATTTTGCAGCAGTTCCCTCTGAGAGAGGCATGATGGTGGCAGCAGATTAGGTTTACAGGACTGGCACAGCTCACCAAAAGTCTTAACACTCCCCAAACCATTTGCAACTTGTAAATGAAACACTTGCAACTGGCAACACTGCAAAACCAAAGCAAAAGCTATGGGCAAGGGGCAGGTGGGCAACAGGAAGGTTTTCTCTGCATTTCTTTCAGTAATGGCATCGAGCTCAGAAACAAAGTCCAGAGCTGCGAGCACTTCACGTTCCAGGGCGCAGGTATTGCACAAAGGCAACATATGAAAGTGCCAAGGCACTGCTCAGACCAAGCTGTAGACTCCAGTCTTATCTCCCAGGGGATCAGCCCATTAAGGATTCCCAAGAGCACAGTTTGCAGACAGATGACTGCTGCTTTAACTATGCAGTCCACAGAGGATACAATATGCAGACCGCAGTGAAAGGACTTTCTGAACCAGGAATAAATCCGGCTCACCCTCAAAGTTTTGGCAGCCCGTTTAACAGGTTGTAGTTGGGTTATGCAAAATAGATCACTTTCTGTTTCAGTAGCTGAATAAAAAAAAACCCCAAACCAACCCAAAGCATTGTTTTCAGTGGATGTGAAACAAAGTTTTCAGCAAACCAGACCTCATTCATTTCAGGTCAAATGAAAACATTTCCTTTCACACAAACCAAATCATTTCACTCCATGCATTCCCGGTTGGGCATTTCCTAACCCTCCTTAGAACCACTCTTTTCTATTTTCTTCCACAGAGGCTGTGTCCAATTCTCCCTTCAACACTTCTCACCCCTCCTGGTGAGCAGAAATGGGGGACTGGAGTTTCCTGGGAGAGTTCCTCGAGGAGGTCCACAAACACTCCACAGTGGTGGGGAAAGTCTGGTTGACCGTGCTCTTCATCTTCCGGATGCTGGTGCTGGGTACAGCAGCTGAGTCCTCCTGGGGGGACGAGCAGTCTGACTTCATGTGCGACACTCAGCAGCCTGGCTGTGAGAATGTCTGCTATGACAAGGCTTTCCCCATCTCCCATGTCCGGTTTTGGGTCCTCCAGATCATCTTTGTCTCCACCCCATCTCTAGTATACATGGGCCATGCAATGCACACTGTGCGCATGGAGGAGAAGAGGAAGATGAAGGAGGCAGAAATAGAAGCCCGTGAGATGAAAAACAACGGTGACACATACTACCAGCAGAAGTGCCCCGTGGCAGAGAAGGCTGAGCTGTCTTGCTGGGATGAATCAGGAGGCAAAATCATACTCAGGGGCAGTCTGCTGAACACCTACGTCTACAGCATTTTGATTCGCACTGCCATGGAAGTGGCCTTCATTGTAGGACAGTACATCTTGTACGGGATCTTCCTGGAGACCCTGTATATCTGCCAGCGGGCACCTTGCCCCCACCCTGTCAACTGCTACGTTTCCCGTCCCACAGAGAAGAACGTATTCATCGTCTTCATGCTGGCTGTGGCAGTGCTCTCCCTATTCCTCAGTCTGGCTGAGTTGTACCACTTGGGCTGGAAGAAAGCCAAAGAGAGGTGCTCCCGGTCTTACAAACCCAGCCCCAGCACAGTCCCCAGCAGATTGGAGTCTGCCCCGCAAGTGGAAAGGGCCCAGACATACACACCTCCACCAGATTTTAACCAGTGCTTGTCAAGTCCCAACGGGAAGTTCATCAGCCCCTTCAGCAACAAGACGGCCTCCCAGCAGAACACCGCCAACTTCGCCACTGAGAGAGTCCATGGCCAGGAGGATGCCGCTGGTGAAGGGCCCTTCATTAAGTCCAGCTACGTGGAGAGTCCAGAGGTGGCCAACGAATGTGCGGCACCCGCCTTCCCCGAGAACTACTTCAATGAGAAACGCCGGTTCAGCAAGACCAGCCGTGCCAGCAGCAAGGCAAGGTCAGATGATTTGTCTGTGTGACCTGTCTCCAGGAGGGATGAGGAGAAGGAGCAGTCTTAGCACTTAGTAAAACTTCTGCAAAGCGGACTCCAGTCTTCTGCCACTAAGCTCTCTCTGTTTTAACACCCTCTTGCTCCTTTTCAGTGAACACCATTGTTATATTGCAGACAGCACCTCTCACAGCTTAAGGCAGGGGACAGCCACTGGGAGACACGCATGGAAGAGAAGCACCGATCTCGAGATGTGAAGCTCTCGGCCATATTTTCCTCATGGGACCCACAGAGATTGGAGACTCACCATCTTTAGCCTGGTAGAGCACAGACCAGCAGACTCCTGAGGCTGCCCATCAGGTATCTACCGTGACACTGCATTCAACAGACTGACTGGACCTCAACCCCCTTGCATCTTCTTTGATGTCTATTCAACGTTCGCTATATCAGCTTGGCAATTATACTGACCTGAAGCTTCTCTCACCTGCAGGGAGCAGAAACACACCGGTAGGCTTTCTGAAAGACTTTCTCATCTGCTTTGTTCTCGCTCTTTCTAACTGTCCCTTTCTCTACCTGAGCCCAGATATTTTATACCAGTTTACCTATAAAATAAACCCTACTTGAATTTTTTGACACTGTGTATAGAACTCTTCCCCACAAATAAGGATGTCCGTGGTGCCCCATGCACAGCTGCCTCATGTCCAACATTGGAATCCCTTCCTCATTCCTAAGTCAGCGCAGAAGACTGGCCCCAGGGATATCGCTTAGATGACCAGTTGATGAAGACTAGGGAATTTTCCCAAGATACTTATGTCATCAGTTCTAAGCAAGACATCCATTAACAGAAATAGAGACTCTCCTGTGAGAACAGATATCTTACCAGTAGAAGAGAGGAATTATCATGTGGAAACAAAGTGGTTTTCCCTTTTTAAACTCATCTTTCAAGCAACCTGAATGCTGCTGAAAGGGTGCTGCCAGCAGCCCACTTGAGAGAAAAACATCCTCTGTTTATCTGCAGAAGAGGTATGGCCTGTGTCTTCTTCTCACTAACCCACCAAAACACTTCAGCATCTTTTGCAAGGAGCAAGAGTCCTCTCCGGATCCTGCACAACATTCAGCTCTTGGCTGCTCTCTCAAGCCTGCCAGCCAGCGCAAGCCAAGATATTTGTCCTTGCAGCAAGTCCCTGTTCTGCCATCAGGTCATCTTCATCTCCACTCCATCCCTAGCACATATGGCATAAGAAACCACCCATGGACCAGCTCTTTCCACCACTGTAGCCTCTCAGAGAAGCCATTGGGGCCCAACACTGCAGTCTGGTGGCTGAGGTCTGTAGGCAGCTCCCACTCTAGGTATGTTTTCTCAGTGCAGGGCTGACATCCCTCTTTTAAAGAGATTTGCTAAACAGAGCTAAGCTGCTCCCCGTTGTTTACCCTGCGCTGCCTTTTTGGACACAGGCCACAGCTTCCCAATATTGGACTGCATGAGCGAATGGCCGGGGACCAGCTGATGAGGGGGACTGAGCCATTCCCTCTCTTAGGGCCACTGAAAGGGATTGTGAATCCTTGCTCCTGATACATAGGTAGCTTTGGTACAGTTCCCTGTACATATACATACATATTCACACACACAGAGGGGGAAAACCATTTTTTTGTTTGTAAGGTGTTTTATATACATGTATTTCTTAATAGTTAATTGTGCCTAGGTTTCTCCTAATAAAGTTCTAACTCCATCTCTCCTTGCTGATGTTTCTCCTCTCATGTGGCTGAGAAAGAGCTGCTAGCATCGATCAGGCTGCCTGCCAGCCTCTGCTGCTCAGAGATCACAAAAATTCCCATCGCCCAGAGTGGCAGGGATGAGGGGAGGGCTTGGCCAGGGGGATAAATAATAAACATTGGAAAATGATTGATTGACTGGCTAACAGAAACCCCCTCCAGCTCCCCTGCCTGCCCCTGCATTACCAAGGAAGACTGGGAAGAGCTGGCCAGAGAGCAGAGCTTCCATCCTCTTGCAATGGAAACACTCCCTCCTTGCATCCCCTAAGCACACCTCTGCACCCAGAGAAGCCACCTGCGAAGTGAGACCAACTCAGCAGGAAAAGGGTAGCAAAACCTGTCCCCTGAGCATCTGATGGCTTGTCCATGCAGTAACAGGGCCCTGAAAGGCTTATTAAGAGGCAAGGTCTTGAGAGACACTGAGAATCCACTGCTAACGAACTCTGCAAAGAGTTCCTGGGGGTGCTCAACTCTCTTAAGATGTAGTTGCCCAGCCCAAAGAAAACCCTTTCTTCCCCCAGCTGATGCCTCTCTTCTGAACTTCATCCCTTGCTCCCACTTTCTGATTTTCACAGGCTCCCTCCTTCTGACCTTGGATCCCCCTGTCCACCCAAAGGAAGTGCCCTTCCTTCCTTTCTCCACACAATCTCCCATCCCATGGGACTCTGCAGGCTGGGAAGCTGGAGACCAGTAAAGTACTGGGTCCCAGCAAGGAGCCTGAGAGGGGGCATAAAGAATGAAACCAGAATTCGATGAGGACACCAGGACAAAGACCTTTAACTGTGTTAGAAACTGCAGGGACCCTTTAAGATTAAAGGAGCCTTGGTTTGGGGGTTTTCAGCTCAGAAAGGAGGATGCCACCTGAGCACCCATAGCCACACAGTGCAGCAAGGAGGCAGGATCAGTCCTGCAGGCCTGGGGTTTTTAACTGGTGTGTGCACAGCCCCGAGCATGCCTATCCCCTAGGGTGTCAGCTTGCTGGGAGACATACACAATGAGTAGGGCAGGATCACTCCCCTTGGAAAACTTGGCTATTGAGTGATATTACTGTTTCACAGGGCCACTCAAGCACTAACCCAGACCTTGTTTAATAAACTATTCTTGGTTTATAACAAGCAATAGCCCCAAATTTAAAACCTCTGAGCTACAGTCTCTGCTGGAGAGCAAGGTATAGCCGAAAAAATGAGGATAAGGATCTCCTCTATGCCGTTTCAGACCTCTACAATCCCAGCATGTTCACAGGTGGTGTTTTGGTGATCTTTGAGACCACAGGAGTACAACCATCCCAGTTCTCCATCTCCCAGCCTAGAAAATACTTGTATCAAAGCAGATAATCTCCCTCTGCCACTCATTTCTTAATGCCTCCCTGGTTCTGTATTCTAGGTAATACAAGCAGGGAATATTTGATGGATAGATGTTTGCACTGGCTGACAGACCATAAACTTGTGATTCTTGGAATCCACTGTCAAGGCCAGCCAGGCTATCATACCACAGTAGGAGCACATTACTTCAGCCAGCAAGCAGAGAGGCTGGCCTGTCATTTCAGACAGATTTTGTATTTATTGCTTTGTACCAGATGGATGGATGAACAATCTTATAGTTGTGACCTAAATCAACATTATATATTAAATTCAGCCTTTGGATAGGCACTCAATCTTTAAATGGCAGCATTACAGAGACAATGCTTGGGGGGGAGGGGGGGCAGGGGGGAGTGGGAAGAAAACATGAGAGCTTTTCATTCTGCTCTTGTCCCTGTTTTCTCCAGCATCTTACCTGCTGGGGTCTGCCCAGCTTCTCAAAACTGTGAATTCTCCAGTGACAGCTGGAACCAACATTTAACAGAAATACCGTCCCCAGTCATCTCCTTGCTCAGCACACCTCAAGCCATTTCAGCATCACCTCCTCTAACTGGTGTCTGCAGGAGCCAGAAGTCAGTTTTGATCTACAGCCCTGTGCTGATCAGCTGCCGAGCCCAAGACAGGAGAACAGGGAAACGTGTGTTTCAACAGGCTCTTAAAACAGAAATATTTAATCCTATAAAAGGAAAAGCTATATTTAAAAATATATAGAATGCCAAAACTAACAAAGTAATGAATCGAGACAAGGTCATGCCTGTAAGTCCCCAAACAGCACAGTGGGACAGCTGAGCAGGCTAAGAGACAAATGAGGTAGAAATTCAGAGAGAGATACTTAAAAGTAATGGCTGATCTAGAGCACATGGGTCAAGCAAGTTGTTTCCTCCTTCAGAATATGTGAGCAAAGCAATACTGAAGCAAACGCAAAGCTGGTAACGTTTCAGACTGTTAAAAGGGAACAGGTAAAAAGATGCCAGACTACACAATCTCCGCTCAAACACTTTTCCACGAGATATCACTGAGGCCGAGGAACTACGAAGATCCAAAACCAAAAGAATAAAAGCACTGTGTGTTCATAGGAATGAGAACATCCTTGACTGGACTGCAAATGGCCAAAGTACAAAGAATGCAGAAATTCATAATTCAAAAAGTCAGCGTAGCGTAGCAGAGAGCCCGACCCGCAGCAATGGCATCACTGTTGACCGCCAGCATCAGCAGGAGCTGTGGAGAAGCAGCTCCCCCACCAGCGCTGCTGCTGCCTCCCGGGAGGTCTGGCACTAACACAGACAGGAGGGGAACTGCTGTCCCCAGGGGACCCCCCTCTGTCGCTGCTCCCCTGGGAGGGTCTCAGCAGCAACGCAGTCGGGCCAAAAGGATGCCCAGGTTCTTTGTGAGCCTGGGCTCCGCAGGCTCCAACTGCCCCAAGGGATTTTGGCACCTCCTCCCAGCAGGGGTTACAGGAGGGGATCCTGTACAAGGCTGACGCCAGGTTTTGCCCACATCTGTCAATAAAGCGCAAAATTTCGGTGATCAGGTTACCAGCTGCAGCAGAGGTGCAGATGGACTGAGAATGAGGATGGGGAGTGCCAGCTTCTTAAGATACAATTTTTAGGGGGGGAAACTGTGACTTTGAAGCGCAAAATTAATAGCTTTGCTTTTGCCTTAAATGTTCATTGCTTATATGGTGTAGATTATTAAAGATCTTTCTGGGGACCACAGGAATTGCAATACCATATATATACACACACACACATATAAAAAATATTGTCATGAAAACGTGATGACAGAAAAAGAAGGAAGATCAAATCAGCTTATAACATTCACTCTAGCCAAATAATGCAGAACTGTTTCATTTTTCATCCAGTGAACATTGGTTTACATTTTTTAAAATTAATTTGCCGAGACCATGTTCACATACCACCACTGGTTTCCCACAGACATTTGAGCAATTGAGTTTGACGGGCAACAGAGTTCTCAGAAAGCAAATGTCAGTCATGGAAACAAAATTTTAAATTCATATGGGCCAATATCCACCCCAGAGGCAGCTTTGTGTTCCTCCAGCCATTGGGAAGCACAAACAATATTGCATAACCAATCCTGCCAATCACAAACCAAACAACTCACCTCCACCAAAGAGTACGTGCAATAAATACACACCAAAAGATGTTTTAAAGACAGTTATGTATTAGATCAGTAATAGCAAACATCCGAGAGGAGTGTGATGTACTGGCTGGTGGAAATGGCGGCTACTTCAAACGCATTTTTAGGTCCCTTCCACTGGTCCCCAGGCGTTACCCAAGACATGGCTGGGAATCCTCAATGCCCACACAGGAATCCCACAGAAGGATGTATGTGGATAAGGGGCACAGAATACCCTGCTTTCTCAGCTGCTCTACCCTCAGAGGGTTTTGTCACCCCCTCGCAAGCCCCTACACTTCCCGAGCACAAATGTAGCAAGAGCACCATGAAGGCACTCTGACACCGGCATAAAACACACTCCCCTGTCCTCTAACGCAGTTTGCCATGCCGGGCTTCATAGCCTACCTATTAACACAAACCCACCAGTCTCTGGATGAATAACAGCAATCATACCACCTTTGCTGGCAAAAGGTATTCCCCCAGAACAAGTCAGGAAGCAAAACTCAGAAAAGCTGCAATATCTACATATTCCTTTAAAATTATTTCTGGACCAAGGCCTGTAAGACTGATACATTAAGCCACTTCCCTCCATCAGGGTGACTACATCCCATTAGCAGATTAGGCACTTTTTTCTTTTTTCATTTCTGTATTACAAACTCCATTTGGCTGGCCTGTGACAAGCTCCTGCAGGGCAACAGCCCCACTGCAGCATTTGCGGGAGCAAGACCAAGGCCCCTGCAGACCACCGTTATTTTCTGAGAGGACATCTCCATCTCTCGGGGCTGGATTACAGCAAGAAGGTGTTCAGGGATTACTCAGGGCTGGGTTTTGTGACTCACTATTCATATGCAGGAGCTCCTCTTTATCGTAAGGTTAATGTAGATGGAAAGGGGTAAGACAGAAGGGGCCAAGCTAGTGATCAAAATGAACTTAAAGACACATGAGAGAGTTAAATTTTCTTGTTTGTGTTGGACATGAACCTAACCTTAAAAAGGCGCGTTGGTGATGGTCAGCTATATGACAATATAAAGAAAGCAAAAGAAACATTGAGTGATTTTTCTAGAAACTGGATACGGGCTGGTAGGACATGACATTTTTAATGGCAGCCCCAGCAAAACCCAACACTCTGATATTCAGCTACATGCAGGGTCTCACTAGAAATCATGTTAGCCACCAGCTCCTTCCCTTAAAAGGAATCAGATTAGCAGGGAGAGGCAAGCCTGAGGTCAGAAACTTGCTGCTATTTGTTTGGGTTTGTTTTTTAACTAAATGCCCTGCCAGCTCTTCAGCCTGGGAACAAAGTTTGAGGTTGAAAAGTGCTCCTGACAGAACCAGTTTGATGGGTGCCAGGCTACAGACAAGATGTTTCAGAAAGAAGTGCCTAAAATTAGCCATTGCTAAATCACGTAGTCCAGTGAAGCTGTGTTCAGTTCCCACCTTGCTTTTCTCCCACTTCAGCCAGATTTAAGAAAGCACTTTGGTACACATGTATAGCAGAAATTGCCATCACCTTTGCTGCATAACATGAACTGTCAACCCAAAAGCACGTGTGGTTTGTAACTGATATTCCACTGAAAAAATGGGCTTTTTTTCAATTCATTTTCCCCTTACAGATCACGAGAACTCTTCTCTTACCTTTTTTTCCTCCAAAATGAGGCTTTGGATTACTTTTTCCCCCCTCCGTGGTCTTGTATTTTCTTAGGATACAATTATACTTTCCTCTCCGTATTTCTAGTTTCTCCAGATTCCTTTCATCTCTGCCATTTCCAGAGAAATGTGAAATTTGAGGACTTTCTGAAAAGTTCATTAAAGTGCCCAGCTCTAGATCAACAATAAAGACATTCCTTAAATGAAAGAGAACTCAAAACAATCTTCACTGATTCCTGATGGGTATCTCTGACCACACAAGCACATCACAGCTCCCAGCACAGTGAGGTACCCGAGAGCTTGAGGAGATCCTCAGAAGCACACACGCTGCGATGCCTTAGCCCTTTTCCTCTCCCAGTACATACCTGGGGGTAAGGTGAACAGCGCACTGCCTATGGTGCAAATAGCCTATAGCTTTTCAAAGTGCTCCTCCCCACAAGTCAAATCAGGGCTGCCACCACCCCTTTGTGTATTTCTAAGCAAGTAGCAAGGCTGCGGCACACGTACAGACGTGTGTCACATCACAGCTTCACACATACATACCATCTCAGACCCAGAAACACAAATATGGCTGGGCCTGGCTGCACCATACTTGCACACAATGCCAGCTCCAATGTTACCTCCAGCACCTCTGCACCATAGACTGGCCTGCAATGGGAGTCTACAGCTTGCTCTACTTCACTTACCAAGACAAAGTTAGGAAGCGTTTTAATCCTGATACACAAATACTTGCAATGGGGACAACATTTCTGACAACCAATTGCTCTTCTAACAGAAGCACTCTTATAAAAAGAACTATTATTTTAATTAACAATTGGACAGCACAGCACAGGGATGAGGAAATTTCTAATTATTGCAATGGGGTTTGAAAAGGTATGCACTGGTACTAATAGATGTTACTGACCCCATTGGAAATTATTGGTGAAGGTCCTCTCCCCTTCACTAAGCAGGCAGTCAGACCAGTCACCCCAGCATTAAAATCTACAAATCTGTGAAAAATTCACTGCAGTCGATACACTGCAGTTCATAATGATTATTTTTTGTCCACAGTGCTGCTGTTTGTTTCAATCCATTTAGCAATATTCATTAGCTCCCCACTTCAAATTAGGGTAATTGAGAGTAAGAGAACATGTAATAAAGCTTTCTACTAAGGGAGATGCGCCCCATTCCCTTCTCTGATTCATTTGTTGACTGTTGACTTGCAGTCATGTTTTACTAGGAATCTTTCTTCAGAAATGCCAAATGCGTCATGAAAAACATTGTGCTGTCCCTTTCTTATGATCTTGCTATCACTGAAGATTTTAAATCATATGTTTCTCTTCCCATTTATTCTATTATCTTACAAGGGAAGGATATTAAACTCTGATGCCAAGACTCTTTCACCTCTGACCCTTTTTCATGGCTGAAACCACAGACACTAAAGCCCTAGAAAAACTCATGTGTGTCAACGATCCTTAAAATAAATACTAAAAAACAGTCTTACGACAAAACCGATGTTAACCATACCATTGTCTGGGATACTTCAAATTCTTCCTCTCAAGGAATCTCAGTCACTCGCATTAAATGACTCCTGATTGAGACATGAGAACTGGCAGCAGTGTAAATACCCACGGAGCACTGGCTGGTACAGCTGACAGCCAGATGGGATCAGAACAGCAACAAAAGATAACACTGAGTCTGGACAGGCAGCTCAGCCACCAGCCTGAAACTTTGGAGAGTGCCCTCAGGTTCCTGCTCCAACAAGTTTTATATATGACAAGAGGCAAGTCACCCAAGCCTTTCTTTGCCTGAAATTCCCATCTGGAAAATTAATAGAGTGGTCCTTGCCTCCTGCTAAGGAGGTGCTGAGATCCTACAGGAATGCAATGCCCCGAGATAGACAAGAGATGGACAGGGGAACCAGAATTAAAAAAAACCTTTGCATCCAAAGGAAAGTCAGTTGCAGAGGAAGACAAATCAGAATAAAGTAGTTTAAACTCTGTGTCTGGAGCTACAGTAAAACACAGATATGGCACTGCGTGTGTACCCATGCAACAGGCACAAAAGCATCACAGGACTATTTCCATTTTGTAATAGCAGTGTTTTTGTAACCATGAGGGTCCAGAGCTGTCAGGCAAGACCTGAAGGAAAAGTCATATCTGTCATTCAAACAGCTACTAATATAGTTTGAAAAACAGCTGAGCTCTTGCATATACAAAGCCTTCTGCATGCACTTCGCTACCTCACAGCCTTCCTGGTAAGGCAGGGAATAAGTGTTATTCCCATCTGCCAAAAGATAATCTGAGTTTGAATGGCCTACTGAATGCTGTATGTGAAATTATACTGACTTTGATTCAGCTCAAGTTCCCAATGCTCCCTCCACAATTCTCATTGTGTGTCAGGACCCAGTTTCAAGTTCATTACCTTCATGTTTTGAATTAGCACCTACCATCTGCATACAAATGTACAACTTGCAGCTAACATTTCAACAGCTTTCAAAAACTGTGAAAACTCTCAGAAGAGATGCAGCTCAGTCCTTCCAGCACTGTTGCATGACTCGGGTTCCTTCGTGCTGTTCTCTGTTTTGCCATGGATTTGCGGCATCACCAGGACACATCATTAAATCTCCTCACAACACCATCTCTCCTGGGTGTGCACTAGAAATCACAATGATGTGTGCATGACTTCACCGGGGAGCAATACAGATTAACAACTGTGAGCTGCTTTGCACTGCATGGGTGGAAGACACTACGGACGTACAAACCATAAAGTTAATAAGGGATAACTATGTATTTCTTCATTAAAATTATCAGCTGCTGATTTGTCTTGGTTTTCTCTTTCTGATTGCACACAATAGCAATATGCATGTCCTTTGCTTATGAATGTAAAAAAAAAACCATGGTATGTCTCATGTCTCTGCTAGTTCTTGATATGAGAAGCATTCACCCTATAATTCTGCAACTGGTATCACCCCAGATCTGGAGACTGCCCAGCCTCTCCCATAATTCAGCTGGTTTTGTGCTTCCTCATAGCTGGTGGTGGGGAGCTAAATCCTGTTGGCTCCCTACTGATTTACACCATCCAGTGTCTGTGTCAGTCTTATATGCAAAATAGTTTTTCCATTTGACCATATGAAACATATTAAAGAGATCTGCCACACATTTGCAATTAGGCACTGAAGAAATAAAGTGACAAGACCCAACATCTGCTTTGAAAAAGCTCTGGTTTAGGCCAACAAAACTGTTTTTCACAAACCTGTGGGGAAAAAGCAGTTTTTAAAAAAGGGGTTTTTTTTCCCAGGATACAAGAGCTACAGGACCAAGAATAGAAGGATGAGTTATAAGCCTTTCAAAGCAGAGATTTATCATGGAAATTCTGACAACCATCAATGTGAGCAATGCCGCCAGGCACCACTCACAATCCACAGCATCTTTCAAACCTGTCGGGGGTTTTTAGAAAGGGCTAAAAATAAATGCAGAAATGCAGCAATATATACACACACACACATATATATTATTGTTCAAAAAAGAACAGGTGGTCCTGCCAGCAGTGTAAACACAGATGACTCTTGAAAACAGCTAACAAATGCCCACCTAAGCAGCCTTTCCTAGCCATACAAGAAGCACATTCAGACTTCTCCTTGAGTTCTCCCAGTCTGCAAGCCATAATCATCTGGGATCCTGACTCTCTGTCATGACAAGGCCTGAGGACTTCCAAGTGTCTTGATCTCCTTCACCCGATGTATTCACACAATTCCACCCTCCTGACCTCCCACGGATTATTGCCCTTCTGAAAATAACACACATGGAACAGCTGGTGGGGCCAGAAATGTCTTGAATGTAAATAGCACAGGTCCCCAAGATGAGGTTTATGTCCTCCCTTCTAGCTCCCCACCACTTGATCTGACCCTGTGAGAGACTGAAAGAGTTAATGTCTCAAACGTTGTGGTGGGGCAAGTTCTGCTTAAAGTCAAACCCTGCACAGCAAGGAACCAAGGTGAAAAGCCCATCAGCTCAGACATCAGCAACAGGAGGGGGAGGGCGTGCTGGAGGGCGCGCAGCTCCCTGTTCTGATAAGCTGTGCTGATACAAAGATCAAACAATGGCCACGTCTGCAGGGAAGGACAAGTTACTCCCCAAACGACCCCCAAGCCCAAAGGCTCACAAACTGCTCATTAACCTGATAAGTTCAGGTGCCCGCCCGAAGGAGGGGCAAGGATGATAAAAGGACACAAAGTGAAGCCCCGGGTGCACAAGCCCACCGGGACTGGACCCCTTGGCTGACTGAACCAACGCTGGACCCAGGACTGGTGAAATCTTTCTCTCTTCCTTTTTCTCTCTCTGTCTTCTTCTCTCTTTCCTTTTCATTTTCCACAATCCCTACACCTCATCCGTTTCAAGATATAAACCATTGACCAAGTCTGGGACTAGGAGTAGATCCAGCCGCCCCTGGGCCCTTCTCTGAGGAGGAGCCTGGAAAGCAAGGGGGTCTGCTCTGAACCTCGTGACTCAACGGGAGGGATCTCCTTATTCCCTGAATCAATGTATATGGTTCCACGGTTTATAGAAGTAGTCTTATGCCAATTCCTGTTGTGAGAAACCCTGCCACCTACTACCACGCCTTCCCAGTTCAGTTTGCTTCTGTCATAAATAAAATCTTTAACTGATCGTTTGGTGTCGTTTCACCTTAATTTAGCCCGAGGGAATTTCGAATTAAACATGACTCCCTGGTCTGTCCAGTCTGGGTCGTGACAGACCCCTATCCTCATACAACAAAGAGGAATATATACTGAAGGGGAAAGCATCAGGGCACTATGGACAGCCCAGAAGGACTCAAAGAGCAAGCCCAGATGACTGCATGTTGAAACCCATCAGGTCTACCACCTGCAGGAGTCTCAAAATTTATCCTAAGCCTGCAGCAAAATAAAAGGGTAACATTTTACCCCAGATTCCAGTTATGTCCCCCCAGCCCACCACAGGAAGAAGAGTGAGGTCACAGGTTGTATCACACACACAAATCCTACCGCTTGGTCGCTTCTGTGTGGGTATGAAAGCATAACGAAACAACTTTGCTGGGAACCCACTGTAAGGCCTGTTTTGGGGTTGTGTGGTGGGGTTTTTGGTAGCTGGGGAGGGGCCGCAGGGGTGGCTCCTGTGAGAAGCTGCCAGAAGCTTCCCCGGCTCTAAGTCAGACCCACCTCTGGCCAAGGCTGAGCCCATCAGTGATGGTGGTCGCGCCTCTGGGAGAACAGATTTAAGAAGGGAAAAACCTGCAGCGGGAGGAGGTAGAGATAACCAGGAGTGCAGTTGAGCCGGGAAGAAGGGAGGGGTGGGGAGAAGGTGTTTTAAGACTTAGTTTTACTTCTCATTATCCTTGTTTTGATTTGATGTGTAATAAATTAAATTGATTTTGTTTCTTCCCCAAGTTGAGCCTGTCTTTTGCCCATGACCGTAAGTGGTGAGTGATCCCTCTCTGTCCTTGTCTCGACCCACGAGTGTTTCTTTACATTTTCTCCTCCTCATCCCAGTGGGGCCGGCGGGGAGGAGTGAGCGAGCGGCTTCGTGGTGCTTTGTTACCGGCTGGGCTGAAACCACAACAAGGCTCAACGTGATCTCTCCGAAGCCCTCCTCCCCTGAGCACTTAGAAAAAAGCAATTGTAATTTACACTTGCACCATCTCCTTTAATTTCATACCATCCCAAACCACTTGGTGTAATATATATTCACAAAAAGCAAAGGAGGTGGTAAAGCTTAAAAGTGCCAAATGGTTAAATGCTGCCACGGGGGACCACATCTGCCACTGTGTCAGAGCACGGAGCCCCAGGATGCAGCATCTCAGCTGTGGTGGAAGACTGGCAGCTCTCCCACCACACCCAGACAGCTCCACCATGCAGACACGGAGAGTCCACCTGACATGGCTGGGAACAGCTTATCCAGCTTGCTTCTGGAGGCTCCTACTTATTTCAGCCTTCATTTACACAGGAAAAACACTCTTTCAAAGTTGAAAACCGGCCTGCTGTTATCCCAGAGAGGCGCATAATTGAGTCGGCATGATGCCGCAGACTACCAAACGCAGCAGATGGCTGTAGGCATCATCCAGTTTAGGATGACAAAGTTCGAACAAAAGAAAAACAGAAGGCAGGGAGTGCATCTTCTGCGCTAGGTTACAGGGCAGGGGATGAACCTTTACACAATTGGTATGGCGCCCAGCACACATCTGGCTTCCAACTCTCCCGCTGCCACACTGACAATGACCAAATGCCCAAGCCTGTAATTTAAAAGGAAAAGAGAGGGAAAATCATGTGGTCCCAGGCAAAGGAGACACGAAACAACTGACTGTCTGATGCCCTGTTTCTAAAATCCACTGAAGAAAATCTCCAAAAATGCCCTCATGATACCAATCCTAAATGCCACGACTCTGACTTTCAGGACTGTCCCACATAACCTGCAGGAATTCAGAAATGAAATTATGACCTGCAAGTAATGACACACACCATTTCACTGCTGGAAAGTAAACTGCTGATGTGAAAGCATGCAGAAAAGGAGATGAGATGCATAGATGTGTACACTGTACCATCAGTGGTGCCTCATGGGGAGGGCTTGGTCTGCGGTGGCATTTAGGAGTTTATTTTTGCCAATTCCACCCCAAAGGATCACAGAAATTAGGAGTGGAAACATTCCTTCCATTTCCCCAGGCGCCTTGCTCACAAAGCAGCTGGCTACAAAGTTCACAACGACAGACAGACTGAAGTAGACAAGAGTGATACAGCACCACAGGAAGCAATACAGCACACTCGAACAATTTATAAATAAATTTCTGCTCTTTGTGAATGCAATACAGCTTACGTGCCCAGACTGACTAGTTTATAATAGCCACTGTGGTCACTGATCCTTGCAGGATACAGAGACATCATCGTTAGCTCTACAGTTGGGAATGGCAAAAGCTCTTTCGGCCGCAGGGTAAAGCAGGCTGTGATCCTGAACATGAATACTGCATGTATTCTTGCCCATGTTGCAAGAGTGGAGACCTACCAGTTATAACACCTGAGACTTCAGTAGCCATAGTCACTTCAAGGGACCAGAGCAAAAGCACCTGAACGGTACTCAGGGAGCCAGTCATGGGAACATTTTGGGGTGGAAGGGGCATTTGGAAGGGTAGGAAAAGACTTTGTGCTAGAGCAGAGCAGCAGATACTCCACCAATAAGTGGCTCTGGCAAGCGAAGTACCTGGCCATTAAGACATATTCCATGCACTCCACACAGTTCACAGAGCTGCCCCAAAACAGGCACGTGCCCCACAAGAGCGGGACAGGTCATGCTTGGCATGAGCTGCTCATGACTCACTTTTGGCAGTCACACCAGCCTGGTTATGCCTCCAGCAGCCAACATCACTGCCAGGTTCCCAGGGCAGCTGCAGCCTGTGTTGCCGTAGAGCTGTGGTAGAATGTTTTCAGCGTGCTCCCCTTGCTGAGCAAAAAGCACTTGGGAAGGAAACAAAGAAGCCAAGGCAATATAAATCTATTTTTCTGACCCCTACCATTCAGGGGAAGAAAAACCACTTACCTAAGGGGTGTCCAAATGCTATTTCTGTCTCTACCGCGCAGACATTTTAAGGTAAAACCCCGATTTACACCACAAAGAGCTATAGCCCTTTGTTCGGGGAGAAGGTGTTCGCCTAATCCAAGAAACAATGAAACACTGGAACTCACCAGGCTAAATTGTTTCTTTGGTGGGTATTTTTTAAATGCTATTTAATTTCAATCGATGTCATGGAACAAAAATCTAATCATGATAGCTGGTCGCATACCTTATCAATGTATCAGCCACACAATGACTGCGTGGCTTGGTCAAACTACGAAACTCACTATGACTCAGTTTCCTCTTCAAGAAAATGAGGATATAAATGCAGACTTACCATACAGGAGTGTTCTGAGGTGTGATACATGCATGAAGCACTACAAAAAGGCAAATGATAGCAACGGTAATATTTCACAAAGGTAGTAATCATTGTAATTTGGTTAAATTCTAGCCAGGTGGAAATTTGCACACTGTTTTCAGAGTGGAAGGTCTCCTGAAACTTGCTTGTTCGTTAGAGTTCATTAACTTCCCTCTGTGGAACAAAACTCACCCATTGGATTAGCCTTCTGCTTCTCATCTGAGCACAAAAAGCAACAGAAGGGTAAAAATAACAGGTCCTTTGAAAATGCTTCTGTAAAGACGATGCATCTTAGAATAAATTTCTACACAGTTGGACAAAGGAAAAAAAAGGACAACACCATTTGCTAAAAAATTGACAGCCGCCTGCTATTTTGGAGAGCTCTCCTCTAATTGCACGCACCTGCTGTGGCATGGTATATTCTAAAATATATCTCAACAGTAATGCTGCTTGGCAGCAGCCAAGTCCCCCCAGGAGGGACCCTGCGGTCCCAGTCTTCACAACTTCACAGGAACTGGGGTTTTTTTCCAGGGTAACATTTGAATAGAAATTCAAATAAATTCACTGTGAGCGTCTTTCCTTGTTCCACCTCTGCTCATTTCTATCACATCACCTCTCACTCTCTTCCTCCCTCCCCTTAACTACGTTTTCCTATTCCCTCTCCCACCAGCCTCCTTGCCCCCCTCACCCTCCCACAACACAAGATTTAGGCTTGATTCCTCCATTTGTTATTTTCTTGGCTTCTGAAATATTTTTGCCTTCTCTCTCTGCTCTTGTCATGTCTCTGTGTTTCACATGCTCTGAGCTCAGAAAACTGAGGTAACCCTTTCAGAACAGCACTGCTTTGAGAGACACGAGGAGATCACCAAATTGCCCCCATCTGCACGTCCCTGGTGGCTGGGTCAACCTCTCACCACCTGCAGCAGCTCCTCCCTCTGGCCTTGGTGCCAGTCACCATCCTCTCCCTCCTATTGCTCCTTCACCCTTGTCCCTTGTCCTGCTCTCTGCATGCAGCAGCTGCCTGTCACTCCTCTGGTGCCTCCTGCCACCACCCCTCCAACCAGAGGTCCTGTGAGCTCTGCTTGAATCAACACTGGGTACTGCTCATAGGAGACAGATGAAGGCATCCTCAGAATTGATACTCAAGGAACTTGGTTTCTACACCAGGTCTTCCTCCCAACAAAAGGCAAATTATTCAGTTGTCTTTGCCACAGATTTCTATCTGTAACGTGGTATTTGTATTCCAGAATGGTTTGAGGAAGCTTGCCTTTAAAGTCTAACAAGCACAGAGCTGCTCTGGTGACACGGGTCATAGATGAGTTTCCAGCGGGTCCCCCTGGGAGCAGGCAATCCAGGGTCTGCCAAGCGGACATTTACAGGCATGTGCTTTCAGCCTGCACTGAGCTTCTTTCCCAGCCTAGATATCAGCATGGCACCCATGCCACGTGTATCCACACAGGGCTTCTCTTTCTTTCAGGGGCAACCTCACGGGAAACAATCTTGTCTCTCTTTCCAGGATTTCTTTAATTGCCTGCAGCAAAAAAAATGGAAAGCGGGACAACTGGGAACCAGGGAGAGGTAGATGGGATAGGAGGGTATGCTGGGGATGGGGACACTGTGTCATCTCATCCTCACTGTCCCAGCTGGCCCCAGGCAGCACAGACAGCCTGCAGGCTGCCAGCACCCACTGTAGGTGCTGAGCTTTTGAATTCAATGGGGCCAAGCAAAGGGTCTCTGCTAGTGTAGAGAGCTGCTGATGCCAGGCCAGCGACCGTGATGTCAGTCCTAGTGTTAAGTGTTAGGTATGGCTTTCTGGTGTTCACGCTCTGCATTACCCATGGCATGCCATTGACAATAGACCAAAGGAAACGCAGCAGGAATCATACAGACACCAGAAAGTTCAGAGTCCAGGCAGGCAACAGACCTTCAAGTTTCAGACCAAGCAGAAAATCAAAATCTTAGAAACAGAGGCAAGACCCTCCCCAGAGGAAGGAATGCTCCGGAGTAGGGCAGCAACGAAGCACAGAAGGGACTCCTTTACCCTTGTAAGAAACCATAGGCATTTTATGAGGCCCCAGAGACACCAAAGCCTCACTGCAGCAATCTCCACTTGGTAGGTTTCCTGAAGACCTCATTTACTGTAGACACCCTCTCTGGCCCAGTCTTCACAGCATTTTTCTGGTGCGCTACCTTTCAAAGACCACGATCTACCAGTTCCAGTGTTTCAGGGAGCGCTCCAGCTCCCAACAGACAGCACCCGCTTCCAAGTGGGAAAATGGGAAAGAGGGAGATAGTGAGTGCAGTGTAGTCAGGTCTGCAATTGTATATGGACAAGTTAAAGAACTGATCTTAACAGACAGTAAAATAACTGTCAGCTTCCATCAACATCCCAAATTTCTGTAAAACTTCCCCTGATCTCCTTGGAGAGTTTTAAAATGGTGACATCTTGAAAGAGTAAAGAGAAATGGGGGGAAGACAGAGGACAACAGTAACCAGCAAAAGGAGGGTGCCAAGGACCATCAGCCCAAGTAGGAAGAAAGGGGGGGCATAAAAGAGGTCCTGGGTAAAGTAGAGATCCAAACCTACAGGAAAGAAGTACTGGAACCTGTAACATATATAAGGAGACAGGATGACAGACAAGGGGGAGCACAGGAATCCCTAATATGTCCAAGTCAAGCAGATGTGGTCTAAGGAACAAGCAAACTGCTTATTCCCTGATAAAAATATTACTTATGCCAGAGTGACATCACCACCAAGTCTTGAACCAGAAGGTTCATAGGAACCAAGGAGACAGGAACCTGGTGATTGCTTTATGATGTCCAATAAAGGCTTCATGAATGCACAGCTCTCTAGCTTTCACATATGTCAAAGTTATTAGCTACCATGGTAAAAGGATGCTGAATAGCATTGAATTTGTACAGACTCACTGGTCCACATCACTGTCAGGAAACAAGAAGCAACGGTTTGAAGAGATGAGGAGTGGAACGTGCACCTCCAGGCACTGGGTTCACATTCACCCTGGGACAGCTTCGCCGAGTGCTGCTGGGGGATGCCAAGAGGCAGCTCCAACGTTACAGACAACCCTGAGCCCCTCCAGGTAAAACCAGGTTACCTACATGGCGGGGCCATGCCTTCACCCGCCTCACTGCTGCAGCTCGTCTCCCGGCCCAGCAATGCCAGCGCTGCGTCAGCTCCCAAAGCTGTGGTGGGAACGAGAGGCCAGATACGACTCAGTCAATGCCCACTGCTCCCTTCCCAGGGTGCCTGCACCTGGGCATCCAAACTGAAAAAGACCTTGTTTAGCAAACACACGATGGAGAAAGCCCTCACTTAAACAAGAACAACAAACAAATTGCCATTGCCACATTTAGCCCCAACTACAAACCTTTGCTGGTGAGGTAAACGGGGCAACCAAGTACGGGTGGGGAAAGAAACAAGCTACAGGAGTAAGGAGCAGAGCTGGGCCCTCCCTCAGCAAAACGTCGCCATTAACACGTGAACCAGAGGGAACTCCAAGAAGGAAGTTTCTCCCGCCGCTCATGCCACATCCACACGGGCCGACTAAAGACCGAAGCGCTGTGCACAAGTGACTGGTCCCATACGAGATTTGAGCCGAATGCAACATCCTCCCCTCCCCAAAACTTCCTTCCTCATCAAGGGCAGTTAACAGGAGGGCGCAAGCAACCAGATGGGGAGGAACTCGGGGACTCTCTCCCTCCTCGCAGGCTCTTCCCTCCCTACTAGATTCCATCCACCGATAAGCACTGGGGCGGGCTCCTCCGCCCGAACACACCACTCCCGACGCCAAGCGTGCCTCCAGGAGGAAAAGTTGGAAGGGGGGAAAAAAAACCCTAACCCAGAAGGCTTCCTCCCTCCCGGGAAGCCGCACGCTTGCAGCCAGCCAGTCAGTCAGTCAGCCCGCAGGGAGCGCCCACCTGGCCGCTTCCCCACGGAAAAAAGAACGAATAAAGACAGAGAGGAGCGGCGGCGGCGGCCGGCGGGCCTGCCGGCGGTCTGACAGCACTGCCCCCCTCGACGAGGCGGCGACGAACCCCGCTGCCTCACCGGGGCCGGGGGCCGCGGGCCGCGGCTGCCGGACGGCCCCAGGGCGCAGGCGCCGCGAGCCCCACCTGTCCCGGCCCGGCCCCGCCCCTCCCCGGGGCCGCGCCCAGCCCCGCGCGCCTGCTCACGGCGGCTTCCCCGTCAGGCGCGGCGCCCGCTGGGAGCTGTAGTTCGCCGCCGGGCCCTCGCCGCTCTCCGGAGCCAGCGGGGGGACTCCGCTTCCCGTCGGTCCCCGCGCCCCCGGCCGGCGCGGCGGTGCCGCCGGGGGCCGGCGGTGACGGCCGGCGCCGCCGCCGCCATGGGCTGGGGGACGCGCTTGGGCCTCCTGGGCGGCCTGGCCCTGTGGGCGCAGCGGCGGCGGGCAGCGGCGGCCGCCCCGGGGCGGCGGGACCTGGAGCTGAAGCTGGTGCAGGTGGTCTTCCGGCACGGGGCGCGCACCCCGCTGCGGCCCCTCCCGGGGGCAGCGCCGGTGAGGAACGGGACGGGCGCGGGCGGCCGGGGCTGCGGAGCGGTGGCGGCAGCCCGCGGGGCTGCGGCTGGTGCCCTCGCCCCGAGCCGGCCGGCTGCCCGCCGCCGGGCTGCCGCCTCCCTTCCGCCAGCCTGTAAATGGGTTGGTTCCCCCCCGCCCCTTCCCAAGGCCCTACCGAGAGTAAATTCGGGGAGAACATGGGAATTTGGGAGTTAAAGCGGAACGGCGATAGCATGGTCCCGCTGCCTGTTGGCGGGACGGGCGACGGGAGAGGGAACGACGTCCGGTGTGGCTGCAGGGAGCCCTCGGAGGAGGGACGCGGGGAGGGGCGTCCCGGGGCCGGGGCCGCTGGCGATAACACAAGTTACTGCTGCTCCCGGGGACTTTGGTTTTTAACGCCTGGTGCTGAGCCGTTCCCCGCAGCACTGCACGTTACAGCAGATACTCGGCAAACGTGCACTTGTTTGCCTCGGTGTTACTGCGATTGGTCTGTCTCCCCATAGCTGCCAACGAGGCAGCCTCTTGAGCTGGCAGATACTAGCTCTGCTAGTTTGCTAAAGAAGCTTTTCAGTGAGTAACAAATAGCAGCAACAGAGATTTCCTAGAGATTCTTCTCCTGTAAGGGGAGGAAAGCAAGTGCTGCGTTTCATGCACATCATCTGTGCATGATGCACGGCCGATCAGCAAATCCAAGATGTAGCACTGCTGTCATTTCTGTACATGCTGTATGAAGAGATCAGTTCTCTTTGGCTCCTTGTTGTGGTATTGGCAAGGCAGCACACAGTAACAGCTCAGCACTGGTTTAATGCTCTTGAAAGTCCTCATTTTCCACTGAAGCACTGTTTGTTTGTTTGTATGTTTGGAAACAGGTGGAATGGCATCCCACTCTTCTAGATGTGCCTGCTCAGACTAAGTTTGATTACATGGTGACTGACCTAAATGGAGGACCTCGGCCTCCCTCACCTTATGAGGAGCAATACAAAAAGACCACATTCAAGGTGAGGCTGTATTTTGTGGTGGTTTCGTGTTCCCTCTGTAGACTTCTTTATTTCCGTATTCCACTGGAGACCCTTCCTTTTCTTTGCACTTAGGGTGGTGCAATTGCAGGACAGCTGACAACAGTAGGGATGCAGCAGATGTTTGCCCTGGGGCAAAGGCTGAGGAGAAGCTATGTGGAAGAAGCCAACTTTCTCTCACCAACATTTAAGCCTGCTGAGGTCTTGTGAGTCTCTCGCTTCCCTCTCAGACCTTCCCTTGCTTCCTCCCTCCTAACAAGCAGCCCTGTGCAAGGGAAACTTTCTGACCAGCATACCCTTCTCCACCCTATAGCGGACCGGCTGGTCCCTGGGCCTTCATCTTTGCTCAGCCTGCACAGCCCTGTACTAGAACTCACTCATGACACAAAGCATCCAATTCCCCAGCAGTCCTGAGAGTGATGTAAGGGACAGATTCATCTCACCTAGGTTTAGCCATTGACAGTGCTATTATGCACCTTTATGGTGAGTGAAGAGAAACAGGTATTTCTGGAGCACAATTTAACTCACTGTAGATTAAATAAGCTAAAGTTCAGTGAGATGAAGCACACCCCTGCTGCTCACATCAGTAATGCTGGGAGTGTCTGGTTTAGGATGAGAGAAAAATTGCACTAGAGAAGTGCCAACTTTATCTCCACTGTCTCTGAAGGGAAGTTAAAGGGCAGTTCAGATAATAGGTGTCTATTTAAGACAGCTATAGCGAGGCAAGATGAATCCCACCACAGGTTTCCAAAGCCACAGTGAAAGCAGAACCTTCAGTTCCAGCAAGTCCTCCCCAGCTGCAGCCACGTCCACGTGAAAGAAAAAGTGCTACCTCACAAACTGCTTTCTCTCTTTCAGCATCCGTTCCACTAATATTTTCCGGAATCTGGAGTCCACACGGTGCCTGCTAGCTGGGCTGTACCAACAACAGAAAGAAGGTTGGGGAGACTTCTGACCAGTGCCTTTCCTTTCTCAGTCTTCCCTAGACGTGCACACCTCACACATCTCAACTCTCTCTGGCTTCTGGTTGTTACTTCTTCCCTGGTTCTTTGCGCCTGGCCCTCTTCCCCATGCTCTCCTGGTTCTACGTGTTGTCAACTTGTCACCTGCTCCCTCTCTTTGTGTAGCTTTCTGCTGGTGCTCAGCTTGGATCTGTTGCCATGAATGCTGCAATTTCAGACCTACTGAGGAGGTTAGCATTAACCCACTTCAGAATCAAGAGGGCAAAAAGTTTCAGGTCTAATGGTTACAAGATGCACATCTGAAAAAAGTTTCTCAGAGAAACCCAAGTATCTTGGCCAAAATCCTTTAAAAGTTCAGTATCTGGAGTAACTTTCAGCTGTATCCTACAGTTGACAACTACTTGTATGTCCTAGAAAAAGGCTCTGAGTTTTGAAGATGTCAGCTCTGCTCCCCCCCTGTTTAGTTCCAGGAACAAATAGTAGAAGTGACTTGCTAGAGCTCCTTACAGCTCACGACAGAAACTAATTTTTGGCACATACAAACACTACAAAAAAAGAATACACAACTAGAAAGCTTTACAAGGTGCACAGCAGACATCCCTGTGGAATTAAATGCTGTGTGCAGAGAAACAAGCACAGTGGCTTGTGTTAACAGGTGATAGCTCGGGGGGAATTGCTAGTTGACAACAATGGACTTGAGCACAAAGACTGTGGGAGTGATTAAAGCAGTCTAAAGACACACAGGTGCACTAGTGATCACAGAAGCTTCCTTCTCGTTCCACAGGATCTGTTGTCATTGTCACTGATGAAGCAAGCTCTGAAATCCTCTACCCCAATTACCACAACTGCCAGCGCCTGAAATGCTTGAGCAGGTAATTGCCAGCCATACCTCCCCATATGATTTCACTGCTGTTTCATTTCAGCAGTAGTAATTTAAAACAGTACATTTTCTTCCCATTTCCCAATTTCTTCCCCTGCCACTTACTGTTCTTTTGGAATGGCTATCTAGTTGTATAAAATACTTGGTGAGCAGAGTCATATACCAAGCAGTGGCACCAGAAGGAAAAAAAAAAATATAGAAACTTTTTCTTGAAAAACCAATTTAATTTAGTCTATGTCTAGCAAACACTCATTACTAGCTAATGTACAGCTATTCTGCGGCATTGCTGCAGGGCAGAATTAATGTCATCTACATCCCTTAACAAGCCTTTCAAGTGTGAACATATTGGGCCTCCTTTTTATATTCAGCTTCTGGTTTGGGGGTTATTACAACATTCCTGTCACATTTGTACCTTGAAGAAACTGAAATATACTCAGCCTTGACACATTTAACAAAGACTAATGAAGCAAAATAAGGAACATCCTACATAGAAAGAACACTCATGTTTGCAGAGTCAAGTACTCTAAATGCCTGTGCCAGGTTGGGCATGGGGTGGAAACTGAACAAGAGAGGCAAATGTATTACAGTTTGGTT
This sequence comes from Harpia harpyja, assembly GCF_026419915.1. Taxonomy (NCBI): domain Eukaryota; kingdom Metazoa; phylum Chordata; class Aves; order Accipitriformes; family Accipitridae; genus Harpia; species Harpia harpyja. Next base: position 36,281,515 of record NC_068947.1, read on the forward strand.
GGATTATACATTAGCGTATTTTTGCCCAAAATTCAAGAGTTGTCAGAATTCACTTGCAAAAGTTCATTATATAATGCTTGACTCTGCAGGCAAAGGATTGTTCTTGACAGTGGTGAGGTGACAGCCCATAGAAGCAGTACATTCAGCCTCCTCTGGTAACATCAACTGTCCAAAAAGGGAGTAAACTGCAAGTTCTTCTGCTCCCTCCCCCTCAGCCCACCAAATGAGCACATTTTGTGACCACATCAAGGTGGAATTTTTTTTTAAGCTGCAGTAAGAAGCACTGCCTCAGCTTACAGGCTACCTAAGCCAGAACTTCCAGCATATTTGATTTCAAACAGAAACTAGAGCTGTTCCTAAAAAAATAAAAAGCAAGCTTAAACTTTTCCCACCTCCTCCCCAACAGATCAGGGTCAGGGAAAACAAAACCTATGCAACATATTTTGCTTGGAGTACATGGCCAGCATGGATATTCTCAGCTAAACTTTTAAAAATAAAATTTTAAACAGTGTAAAGAGACAAATGGCTTCTAACAAAGTGAGAGGTGAGTTTAAGCTGCAAGTGAGCATCTAGGTGTTTCCCTTTTCCCACACCATACAGCAACCAGTTCAAAGTTTCTACCCTTTTTTCTTTCATGAGGCAGGTAAAGGCTGCTCCCTGAAGACACAGACTTGTGCTGTTCCAGTATGACTAGATCTGTTAACTGATACACAACCCTTGCTTATGGGAATCAGTTCTGAGGTGTTCACACCTCATCTTAATTTTTTTCCCTCACCTCTGTGAGTGCAGATAGCCAGCTCTGATCCTTGACATCTAGACACAGCGTCCATCCACTCTGCAACTTAGACTCCCAATATCAAGAATCCCTCAGTATCCTGTGGTGCTTCTCTTCTACCCCTCAATGATGTAAGACAACTCCACTGGGCTGGGGTCATGAAAAAAAAAAACCCAAAAGACAGGAAGTTTGATGTGTGAAAAGTTTTTGGGTTGTTTTCTTAATTCCCTGACAGGCGTAAGTTGAAGAATGCTCTGCAACAGCCAGGTATCTCTGATGACTTGAAAACAATTAAGGAGAAGATGGGTATTGATGGTGATAAGTCTGTGGACTTTTTTCTCCTCCTTGATAACATTCTTGCTGAGCAGGTGAGCTGAGCAGTTCTGTTGCACTGTCACAGAAAGAAACATCCCTTTACCATGCATATGGAGGAAATCACGGAGTGCCAACACCCACTGATACCAGTGGATTCCCCAGTACCTTTCTGTGCAATCCAGAAAGTTTATAGAAATAGCATGGCCTTTTTAAAAAGCAAGATGTGGAGTCAGCCTTGCTCTAGGATGGATGAAGACTCATCTCCAGTATTTATGTTCTTACCTTGAAATCCAGTATCTCTTTCAAGGGTAATGAAGTACAGCTAAGAGAGCAGTTGGGCCTTGCTTACCCCATTACAAAGTGCTTTCCCTCCTTTGGCAGTCAGCACATAAGAGAGTCATCTTAATCCAGGTTCCAGCATACTACCCATGAGCCAGATTGCTTCTGTTACTGGGAGGGAGCGGGGCATATTTGTACCCCTCTTAGTACCTCTTTTTTGCTGGAGCTAATGGTAATTGGTCTGGCTGTCAGTTGAATAGCTCAAGGCATGATACTCCCTTCACATAGAAATGTATCCTCAAGAAGAAACATCCATCGTTTTGGTGGACGGAGCAAGTCTGTATATTTAAAACCTCCTAGAACTCCTCACATGAACACCATAGTAGAATACTGTAGCACAAATGCTGTTACATGAACAGCTGTTTTCTGTGGGCAGTCATCCATGTGTCTTCAGGCTGTGTTCAGAAAGGGTCAAACCCTATTGTTATGCTACATCTTCTCCTTCCAGGTGCACAATTTGCCAAGCTGCCCTGTGCTGAAGAACTTTCAGCAGACAGTTGAGCGTCGATCTGTTGACTCGCTGCTTTTCCTTCTGGCAGATGGTTCAAGGTGATTACCTGTATCCATGCCTCCAGCCTTAGGGGTTGTCTTAGGTTTACCCAGGGTGGATGAGCTGCACCAGCTTACTGCAGCAGATAGAAGTCCTTTCTGATCTGCTGCATTCCCCCACCAGAGGCTACTGCTCCCTCATGAGGTTTGTGCCTCAGCCATCTCAGTCCAGTGCCTTGAGTCAGGGACATGAGCTAGGAAAAAGGAGTCCACACTGAGGAGGCCAAGATGTGGGCTTACATCCTGTTTTGCTGACAGTCATGGAGAGAGTTAGCCACTGAGGCAGGCAATGAATGCCTCAGTTGCCACGCCTGTTTAAGTTAACCCGTGTCAAATGCAAAAGCAGAAGAGAATAGGAGATGCTTCCAGCCTGAACCCTGAGGCTGCACAGGTGAGGCTGCCCTTGCAGATGCACAACTACAATCTGAATTCCAACCTGGGAAATTTATCCCAGGGATGGCACCTGCACAACTGGGCTGAGAAGTGTTGGTGCTAGTGGAAAAGGTGATGCCAGGCCCTGCACACATGTAACTACTTGCAAAAGAATCTGCTGCTACATGCAGTTAATTGCCTCCTCCACAATTATTTGTAAAGGTGGCTGAGTTGCTAGCCTAGCAGCTGTTTTCCTTTCAGATTCATTTGCAGCTGCCATATTCACCAGCTCTTCTCAGGTGGTAGTATAGGACTGCCTTTTCTGTTAGGGCAGTTGTCCTCAGCCTCTTCCTTAACTTGTGTTAGGGATCTCAGGTACTGAAAGACTGATTTCCCCCACTCCCACAACACCCAGGAGAGCCAGTCACACTCATCCTCCATTTCCACTGATGTATTCATTAGGTAGAGGGAGTTTCTTCACACCAGAAGTTGTCTAAAGATCTCTTTGTTCAATACAGGGATAAAAACTAATTTTTAAATAGAGCCACCACCTTCTCAAATCCCACCCCTCCCCTTCCCACCAAAGGGCCCAATCACTTCAGTTGCTGTTTTGCAGTCAGCTGCAGTCATCTTCCCTAGCTGAAAAGCATGCATTCAAAAATCACAACACAGGGAACAAAATAGCATAGAAAACATCAAGGAGTTTCTAGATTTCCCTTTATGTGGGCCACACCTCATGAGACTGCTTTTTAACACCCCCACACACACACATTCTGCAATCACATTAAAATCTGTGGTGACCATGCAAGTGCCAAGTGCCAAAATAAAAAGTGACCATAGGAATTACATTTAATAGTTCTTAGCTACACCCAATATATGTTATCAATTTGTAAGAGAAATGCAGGTTCCCAGGTGTTTCTTCCAAATTATTTAATTTGAAAGTTTAAAACCTAGTAGATTTATTTCTGCTTCTTTTATAGAGAAGTTCTTCAGATGAGCGTTGGTCTCCTTTTCTATACCTTACAGAAGAACATTACAGAAGCAGTAGATCCCTCATCTCCAGCTGAAAAGGCCAGGTACAGGGCAGATCTCTAATTGTTACAAATTCTGGCTTGCTGTTAGTGTGAAAAGCTGGTTCAGAAAGATGTTGAATGTGTGGGGCAAAGAGAATGAGCACTCCTCTGCTAGAAAAAGCATGAGTGCTACTGGCTGTCTGTGGAGGAGCACAGCCAACATTTTAGGTTTGGGTTTTTTTTCCCTTTTTATCAGAAAACTCATTCTCTATGCTTCTCATGACGTTACCCTTATTCCTGTCCTGGTGGCACTGGGCACCTTTGATCACAAGTGGCCACCTTATGCTGCAGATGTGACCCTGGAACTGTATGAGCACCGGCAGTCCAAAGAGTGGTTTGTTCGCATGTCTTACCATGGAGAGGTAAGCCCCTCGTACAAATCCTGGGCTTTTGGTTTTGCCATGCATGCGTGTAAAGCTGTGAAGCAAGACTTGTTCCGAGCATGCCATCAAGCCAGATAACAGAGTAAGACACCTACAGCACATCCATGGTAGCCAAGATATCTGGCTATTGATCTAGTGTGAGTTTAGGCAAAGACTTTGAACCTCTGCCTCTCTGTGTCTTTGCCTCGACTAGCGTATTTTCCTGCCACAGAATGCATCAGTATCAGCAAAAAAGGGCTTTGGCAATGCACGAGATCTGTGATTTTGTCTCTTTGCCTCTGCAGGAGCAAGTGGTGAAAGGATGTAGAGCAGGTCTCTGCCCACTCAAAGAATTTCTGGAAGTTCTCTCACAGTACTCAGTCAGTCCAGAGGAGTACAATAACCTGTGCTCCCAAATGGAGGGGAATCAGCAAACTGCCTCATGATTAAGTTGTCTTAAATTAAAATTAGTTTATCGTCACAATCTTTGACTATTTTTCTTTATATTCCTGCCAGCCTTCCGTATTCTAAAGGTATTTTAGATGAGGGAACTTTTTCCTACCAGACACAGGGTGGCACAGTGTCACTTTTCACTGTTAGCAGCAAGATGAAAGAAGCTGTGTAACAGAATGGCTCGAGTTCACTTCTGAGGTAGCCACACAAAAGCACAGAGAGGCTGAAAATGGCAAGGGAGAGAAGAGACCTTTTTAAATTGCCCTGCTGCTTCAGGAATATGAGAGAAAACATACCTGTTCCTCATATGCTGGGACTGTGGGATGAAGCCCAAGCTTCCTCTGTGCTACCAGACTTGAGAGCTTTGACATAACAATTGCTTTTATGTATGGTGAACTGCAGAAGCTGCTGTGCCTTTCCCTTTCTTTTGTCATGTTGGAGGGTTGCTCTGCAGAGAGATGAACCTCCCAAATTGCATAGCATTTAGCTACCCCATCTTCTTGAGGGCATTTCTGTGCACACAAAACCTCTCCAAAGGGACAGAGAGCCTCCAAACCTCTTCACTGCACTCCTGTAATTACAGAAATTCTGCTGTGAACATGCAAAACAACCACAGTGGGCCAAGTACAAGAACATGCACTCTTAGTGAACTCTGCTTAATGTGCTTTAAAAAAGGAAGTCCGGGGAGCTGCTACGCTGGGCAGCGTTGCATCTGTTTTGTACTTGCTGAAACAGGAATACACCAGCATAGCCAACAGAAGTACTTCTAGCTGAGATGATGACACTTTTTCCTGTAAGACAGTACTAAGGATCACTATTGTTGCCAAAATCCCCATTTTTCAATCAGTAAATAAAACTTGGATCCGGACCTACTTTCTTTGGGATATGTAAAGGCTAAAGTAGGGGGACCACTTATTAAAATGGCCCTGCAGTTTTGGTTCTGCATTACCCCTTATCACTTAGCGAAAACAGACTGCAGTGATGTTAATGTAAGAAGTCATTGACAGATATGTGACTGGAGGCACTACAGTACCTTCTCCCCGAGAAGCGTGGGCTGGATTTACCTCTACTCTTTCATTAGCCTGCCCCCACCACAATTACATGTTGACACCACGCACAGTGAACAGAATAATTTGAATACTAAATACATTGCTGGAGGTCTCACTGAATTGCTATTAGAAGCTGTCAAAAAAGCAAACAAACCATTGTTATTTTCCATCAAGTTTTTATACAGCCTAAAACCATAGTGCCATTATATAAAAATCAATGGCCTACCCTTGCTTAAGAACAGCGTGTTCTGCTCTAATCAAGCTCTCATGCACAGTGTAAAGTATTTGGAGAACAGCAATGGAAACATTAGGCATACGATTGCAAGTTATTTGTGAGGCATGGACTGCTTGGGAAAGGGGTATCAGGGAACAGTATCGGAATCTTTGGCCATACCAGTAGACAAAGGGGGAATTCACATACCTTCTCCTAAACAAGAGCTAGGAGCATCTCCCAGCAAAACTGACCAGCAACCAGGTTAAAAATTGCAACACAGTCAAGACCCACAGAACTTGGCAGCATGAGCTGTCCTAGTGCACCTAAGATTGTTAAAGGGCACTGCATTCACACCATTAAAATAATCATATCACTCTAAGCAGGGTAACATACATTCAGTAACAGCAGAAGACCTCAGAAAAACAGGCCAGCTTCTTAGCAGTGGCTAGGAAGAAGCCTCCCCTGGGAACAGGTTACTTCATAATTGTCTCTTACAGGGCTTCTGCAGTGCCCTCTGTGCGCCGCTCCGGCCTTACCGTTCCCCCTTGGTGCGGAAGTGGTTGGGCCATCCATTGGTCTCATCCCACTGAGCGACTCCATGGTAGTCGTGGCCCACAGTATGGAGGAGTTATTTCTGACCTCAACTAGTGTAAATAATGACAGCAGAAGAGGATTGGTGGGGCAGTGGAAGAGTTTTAAGACTAAAGGACACAGGTAAGTGGGAAGTGCTGAACTGCAAACACAACATAGAAGAGCTGTGGCATTTCTGAAAACATGGAATAAAAATTTCCAGAAATTAACAACTTCCCAAGGAACCAGTGCATTTACATGAATAGGCTAGCTCTTTGCAAGAACTGGGAAAGACACAAAATCCCAGGGGACAGAAAAAGAAACCCAAAAACTTTCTTACCCTGGGCTGTTAATATGAGAACTGCTGACATGAGCAGCTAACAAGTTCAACCTCATGTTCCCTCAAACTTGAGCTGGAGCTGCTAACCCAAATTAGTCTGCCTCCCTTGCTATTTTAGTCCAATGTAGTCAACGCAGGTTGCTCAACTTAAGCCTAAAAGACTTTTTTTTTTTTTCTCCATTTTGCATTGCAAACCTATCCTTGTATAGTATGTTTCATTTAAGGCAATGTTAGTATAGTACATAATTGGCAGGAAAGATGTCAACTTAAGTTTAGGGTTTTGTTTTCTCCTCATGTAAAACATCTTTTAAAGTTTCCAGTATCCCAGACAAAACAGCATCACTTTTCTTTCCTGCTTCATGCTCTGACTCAAACAAAATCAATCGTAAGCTTAAAACCTGAGCATGTAATGAGTCATGAAGACCTACATCTCTCAGCACAAAAGGTTTGCTGGTTGAAAATCAAAAGGAGATCAAGAGGATAGTGAGCTTGGTATATTTGTCAATAAACCCAACGTCATAAAGCTAGGAGTCTGGGTCTTTTTAAGGCCTGAAGAACACTCTGCTTAAGGTTAAAGCGCATTATCAGGAAAGAGCATGATAAAGCTAGGTGTTGCATATCTACCACAACAAACAGCATTAACAGAAACGATTGGAAACTACATGAACTGGCTAAAAACTGAAAAATCTTCCAATTAGAGGTCACCTCGCCAGAAAGATGACACAGCAGATATGCAAGACAACTTACCTTTTTTAGGTTAAGAATTACTACCAATCGATACAGTGAAGTGCGCTCTACTAAATACAGGCCTATATCAAACATGGATCATTTCTGCTCGAGAAGTATCAAAATAGAGAACAGGTTTCAGCCAACAGCCTGCCAAGGCTACACGAGGAAAGCATTCACCATCATGAGTGCAGAAGAGCACGACCAATGAAACATAGCCTTTTCTGCCACCAGAATGAAAACCAGCACAGTAGATGGTCAGCATACCAAGCACCACAAATTTAAGCCGTGTCTACCATATTTGTAATAGCCCCAACAGTGGCACAACAAATGCTGTGTTCCAACAGTCTAGGAAGTGTGTTTAGGATTCACACTTACCCTCAGGAAGAGTCAGGCACCCGCATCTACTCAAAGTCAGGATACATGTATTGTACCAGAAGCACCACCAGCATTCAAATCCCAACCAAGACTGATGCAGATTAGATCTCCACATACTGGTCTGTCTTCTGAAATGCTACCCATCAGATACCACTAGGAAGGGTCAGGACTAAACTCATAAGGCTGGCTTGTCATGTTCTTTGGTAGATTAGCTAGTCCATGATACAGGTACAAAGCTTGAGTTTATTTGGACAGTGCTTAAAACTGCCAGTGTACTTCACAGATGACCTGTTTGCAACAGTCTACTACTTTAAAACAAACAGATTTCAAATATTTTAAACTTTTGATTTAGCAGGCGCATTACTTTGCGTTTCAGAAGTTCACCATCTGCTGGGTTTACCTTTTAAGTCTCTCCGCACTCCGGCTGCGCAGCCATCTGGGATGAGATAATTTGAACAGCAGACTGTTTCCTCCCATGTTACTAGAGAGGAAGAGCAGCCAAGCATGTATGAATAAAGTCTATTTCATTCTTTCAAACAAAGGTGGAGGAGGATGATTTGAAGGTTTAAAAAAAAAAAAGACGGGGAGGGGGAGGGGAAGAAAACTAAAAATGGCAACCCCACTTTCCATCTTCAACTGCACCATGACTACCAGAGCTGAGTCACAGTTACTATTGATTATAAATAAGCAGCAAAGAACAGAGCCTGACTTAGAGATCCCAAGGTGAATTTGCAAACCTGGCAGCTAGAAAGCTTTTTCATTTGCAAAGCAAAAAGGGGAGAAGTAGAATCAGAGCAAAACAAAGAAGTTCAGTCTACATCTATTGAGTCATTTCTCTCATCAGAGCCAGCCAAGGCATTAGCATCTCTTGTCCATCAGCTGCTGCAAACCAGGCAACGTCAATGAGGTCAAGTGCACCTACATGGACACAGGAGAATCCATATCTTCTGCATTTTCTGTAGGAAAAAATCTTGTTAAGATACTAAATGCCACCATTTTCAGTTAGACAGACACAGAAGGAACTTTAATTATCCAGCATCTTTAAAATGTATCCTTTCACTACCAAGTGGCTTTGAAACAGTGAATCCCCTATGCTAATTTTTCTAGAATAAGTTGCAGTTACCTGAAATCCTTTACTATTCAAAATAACCTCAACAGGCATAGGAGGCACTGAGAAAGAATGTTAAAAAAAAAAAAAAAAAAAAAGCCCCAAACCCTCCAGGTTATTTCTATGTCAGGAAAGAAGTTTGCTTTGTTCAACATGGTAAAAACAGTCAGGAGTCATGGCAGAAGTGGCAACACTTAAAAAGGTTGCACTGTGACAATTCCCATGCAAGATCCTCAAAAGGGAGCTCTGCAACCATTTAAAGAAGAGGTAACTCCACTCTACAGAAATAACACATACTGTGTCATTGTCAGCTCTTTCCAAAATCTTGACAAGCCCGTGCTTCAGGCATGCTGCTTGTCTTGTTAGAGGGAAGCACCGCAACATACATCCTACACTTTGTCAAAAGAGTAATTCTCACCCAAAATCATTGTAAATTTGCATGACAGCACAAAGGTGAATTTGGAAGCAGGCAACAGAAGGCTCTGAGGCTTGCGTGCCTCCAACGGTGCATGGCTTCACTCATTCTGTAACACTAGCAATGAAACTTCTTTGGTAAGCCAGCCACCGACAGCAATTCTTTATCCACCTGTTAAGGACCAGTTAACTCTGAAAAACTCTCACGCACAAGCGTATTAAAGATACTCATTCTCCACATGAAGTTTCACACTAATAGCCAGCCCTTTGAGGAAACTATTCATTGAAATAATCTCAAGTAACAGTAAGTGGAAGGAAGAACAGAGATAACACACTCCATATACAGTGCTGGGGGACCAGAAAGCAGACAGCCCCAGAGCCCACACCCTGCCCTACAGATCCACATCTGGTTCATCCTGGTCTTCTCCAGGAGCGGGGCTCAACTCCTAATCTGTGTTTCAGCATCCAGTCTTTCAATCCTCATAAACAAAACCATAAAACCTTCTTGCTGAAATTCTCTCAAAAGGCAAGTTTGAAAAGACAGGGGATTAGGAAGCGATCGATGAAAACTGCAGCAAAGCAACAATTTACCCAGCAGGGTTGTCGTGATAAAAATCTGCTCACTGACGATTTCTCTCTTACCTTTATTTAAGTTCATCTTTTCCCCACTATCTCAGCCTCTGAGCGCTGGCAGTCAGAGACCCTACCCAATCCAAAGCCCCCAGGGGGACACACAACCCCAGGGCCCCACACAGCATTGGACTCCGGCGCTCAGCAGACAGACACCGCTGCTTAGGGAAAGCTTAAAACCACGTACCTTGTACTGCTGCAATCACCAGGAAGACGTGACAGAGACAACAAGTTTCATCTATTCCTTGACCCTCAACAAATTGAGGAAGAAAGACTGTAACTATCGTCCCTGGGGCATTCTGAAATAAGACCTCACTCCGAGGAAAAACAAGCTCAGTTCAGGATTAAGCAAACAGAAGTGCCTTGCAAGAAGCATGCAGCTGCCTATAGACCAGACTTTTAGGAGCTGCCAAAGCTTACCCCCCATCTGGCCTCTAGGCTGGCTGTGATCATGTGGAAGAGCAAAAGTCATCTGGCCAGCTGTCTGATGTACATAGAAACACAGGACTGGATAAAGACGACAGTTCATTTTTGTAAGAAACAATATATTTTATTTTTCTGACACCACAGCCCTGGCGAGTGGTTTTGTACCAAATTTAATGGAGGTTACACAGAACGTTTTACGCTGGGGAGAAAAAAAAAAAAAAACACAAAAAAAATCCTGGGTAACTTTTAGTGTCTGTTCCACTCCCACATTAATAAAATCACTTGGGGTTTCTAAGAAAAGGAGAATAGGAAACAGTGAGAGAGACTACTGTAGGATGTAACAGTGTCCAAGTCCAGCCCCTTCCTAAAAGTGGGAAGAGTCCCCACGTGAGGAGAGGCTCTCCTAGATTTACTCCCCAAAATAACACAATGTATTGCAGCTGCCATAGGAGAAGACAGAAGGGGGACGGAGAGAGAGAGAGAAGCCTATTTAATAAAGAGTGGGAGGGAGAGACAGAAGGTGCTGGACAGCACGCCATAATTTGAAAAATATGTCCTTAACTTATTATTTATTTCTTTTAAAAGATTCCCCTCACTGAACTTAAGTTCCTTTTTGTGCTTTTCATTAATACTCTGCTCTGAGGTCGTAGTTTGGTTTTTCTATACATTGGAGTTGAAGGAAAATAGTCCGAAGTTCTGAAGATGGATTCTCCACCTAAAGTAAACAGCCTAGAATCCCATTCTCCTCTCACCCCAAAGACTAAAGTCTCTGCTAAAATCCCTTTTACAATATAGTACAGTACACAAAAAACCCCAAAAATAACCGAGAGTCCTGGGAGAAGCCAGTCCAAAGGACGTAAACATACAGAGAATGGTGCAACTTGTGACAAATGGCAATTCTCAAAATACAGCTACAGATTCTCAAAGCAGGTGCCGTCACAGGATACCCAAGTCCACAAAAATAATTTTTAAAAAATAAATCTTAAAAAAAAAAACAACCTGTTAAAATGAATAATTTTTTTTCAGGTAATTCCATACATTCGAGATTTCCCAAAGCGTCCTCTGGTCTCTTTTCACCTATTGCATGGCCAAACTGTACTCCTGAAGCTCCCAAAAAAGCCCTCAGGACTTGGAATCTCATCTTGACAAGGATCAGAACATCCAGTCTTATGGTAGCAGCTTAAAACATCATGTTCCCTGGGTTTCCAGGGCCTTGGCTAAATCCTCCCATGCCAACGTCAGCAGCCATACCTCGGGGCCTCATCTGGGGGGGAATCATGATGTTTTGTTGGGGTCCCATCATGCCCTGCATTGACATCATCATACCAGGTGACCCTACAGGGCCCGGGTGGCTGTACAGCCCTGCAGGGGCTCGGTCCTTGCCTGGGATCATGCCCACAGCGGCCACGGGGTTACTCATTAGCGCGGGCTGGCCAGGCATCGCCGTTTGTGCTGGTGACATCATGCGGTGGTGCGGCCCCATCATGCCTTGCTGCAGGAAGGCAGGTGGTCTCATCGGGTTATGACCCGGCATGGATGGAGCCGTCCCAAGAGGGATATCTGGAGTTCCCACTGGCCCGGGGCCCCCCATGCCAGGCAATGTTAGTCCCATCCTTGGGGTCTGCTCTCCTATCATCCCCTGCATGTGGGAGAACCCAGGCCCAGGACCCTGCGGCTGCTTGCGGCCTGGCACCTCCCCACGAGGGAAATACTGTAGTGTCTGGCTAGGCTTCTCCGATGGGATAATCCTGGACAGGTCAAACTCAGGTATTCCTGTGGCTCCAGGACGGATCACCTCCTGCAGCTCTGGATCAGTGAAAACCGAAGGCATATTGTTTCCGAGAACAGTGAAGGAGTCTGGACCGCCAGGGCCTCCAGTCTTGCAAAGTGCTGGATCTGTCGAACTTTGGGGCAGGTTGGTAGGACGCCCCAGAGGTCCTTCTCCGTGGAAGCCCATTCCCGCTGGGAAGTTGCCTTGTCCACCGCTGGGCCCGTTGTGTGGAAATGGCACCTGCTGTGGAGGGGACTGTACGGGAGGGAACCCCTGTGGGAAGCCCAGGCGTCCTTGAGGTACCATTGGAGACTCCTGGGAACCATGCCCCATCATTGGGTTGTGTGACATCAGGCCGGGTCCCACGGGGACCCCATGAGGAGGTATATTGGGTCCCATAGCATTTGGAGAGGGCATCTGGTTGTTATGGGAAAGAGGCTGGGTCATTCCCATTGGGCTAAGGGTTGGCATTGGACCCACTGGGTTTGGACCTGAAATTCGAGGATTCTGAGAATTAATGCCCATTCCTAGGGAAGAAATAAGGAATCACATTTAGATAACAGCCAATAATAATAAAGCTATCAGAGAGCATTCTGCAGGTTACCAAGTCCGCACACACACACAAAAAATTTCGTGCTAGTAAAAAAACATTAGTAGTGGCTCTGGAAAATGTTATTTTAATCAGAAAATGGATGCCACCTGCACAGCTGCCTCCCTAGGCTTGTCACTGCCCTATCAAAAAGTGACTAAAGCCTGCTCTCTAAGTAGAATCTCAGTCCAACCCACACCTTTCCTACTTTCCTGGCAGTCTAGATGACACAGGCAGTAACAAACACGTCTGTGACAGATTATCAGCATATGGACACTTGTCCACTGGGAAGTGACTGAATCTCCTTTCAAAACGCAAGAGGCAATAAATCAGGTAACCCTCGTAAGACTAGGAGGCAGCGATCAATGAGGTTAATGAGCTGTCATCATTAACTTACTCAATTAGCCAGCTTCCCCAGGTATATTCAGCCACTCTGATCATTACTGCATGAAACAGACAGCAAAGCTACAGGTAAACTCATGGAGAATTCATTACCAATTGCCACTGTCATGAAACATCCACTCATCCCCTCTTTCAACTATGTTAATTCAATTGGGTAGAGGGGCTACAGCCTACTTTTGTATTAAATATGTACCCACGAACATTAAGCTATCAGCAGGCATTGGACTTAGATAAACATGCTCATCCACAAGACAGCCCAAAAGGATATTTTTTTATTTTCCTTTAACTCTCTCAGGTAGAGACCAGGACACTTTCCTTCAGTCCTAGCTGAGGTTGCCTGCCATTACACATTGCCTATATGAAAAGATGTATGTTCTGAGAAAGCACTCTAACATCTCTTCTTTAACAAAGGTAATCCACAAAACCCAGGAAAAGACCAGAGGATTCAGTCTAAAAAAAAAAAAAACCCCAAAACCCCCCAAACAAACAAACCACAAAAAAACCAAACAACTTGTGAAGCTTCTATGACACTGCCTTAAGACAGGGGAAGAATGGTTTCCTCTGGATAACATGTTGTAGGTCTGACCCTTATTCTCATGAGCAGCCTTCACTCACACAAGTAATTCCAGTCTGCCTGAGGGGAAATCTCTCCCACACATAAGGGTTTTCCAGATTAGACACTTTCTGGACAGAAAAAACTGGTTGCAAGAATTTCTATCCCCTCATTTCAGAGAATTGCAACTGTCTTCCTCAAAAACAACCCATGGCTATACATTCTTCAAGGTTTTTCCCCTCTCACCATCTTCATTTGATGAAGCTTCCATAAAAATCACCCTCACTGTATTGCCTAACAGTGTGGGCTTATATTTCTTTGAGTTTCTTACCTGGTACGCTGTTCATAGGTGGCAAGTTTGGGGAACGTGCTGGAGGGGAGTCATCATCTGAGCTGGCCACAGTTTTGATGGCATCATGATAGAGCGGTGTAGAGCTGGGCATGGCAAATTTGGACATCCTGGACATCATAATGGAGAGGGGATTCTGGGAGAGGGTCGGCTCTGGTGGCATTGTGTAAGGACTGCTAGAGGGAAGATTTCCAGGGAGAGTCACAGGAGCAGACTGGCTGACTGTGGAAGGAGGTGGACCACCTTAGGAAAAAAAGAAAAAGAGAGAAAGAAAGAGACTTTAATTTTTTTTTCCTTCTTATTTTTCTCCTTAAATCTCACCCTTTTCTCCTAGAAAGCTCAAAAACTAGAAATCCCTTTTATTGCAAGAGACCATCTGACTAACGCAGTCAATGCCAGTGAAAGGTAACCAGAAAAATAAGCCTATTGGTTAAGATAGTTAACATTTGTTATCCTGCATTCTGCATTTCTACTGGAACTACCTTGAGCCTCTACAAATCCACATGAAGAATTATCAGGTAAATCTGAAAATCCTACTATTCAACTTCCATACACTGAAGATAGACTTAGGTACCAGGTCTAGTCATAAAAATCAAAATCTATAGTCAATTAATTGTTCTTGCACCCACCAAATGTCAACTGTAACTCCTTTCCCTTTTTCTTCAGGAGGCAAACAAGCACAAAAGGCACAGGCAGCAGAACGAAAGCTGTAGCAGATATGCTGAGACATGCGAGCAGATTTCTGACTAGCTGCTGATGCAGCTACAAGTAAAACTCCCTGTTTATGTTTCATTTCAGGTTTTATGTACACATATTTACTGCTCATTCCAGTTAAGGAAGTGTTCTCTGCACCTATTAGAATCATAGAATCATTTAGGTTGGAAAAGACCTTCAAGATCATTGAGTCCAACCATCATCCGTGCCCACTAAATCATGTTCTGGAGTGCCTTGTCTACGCGCTTTTTGAACACTTCCAGGGGATTGCGACTCAACTGCTTCCCTGGGCAGCCTATTCCAATGTCTGACAACCCTCTCAGTAAAGAAATTTTTCCTAATATCCAACCTAAACCTCCCTTGCTGCAACTTGAGGCCATTTCCTCTCGTCCCACCTCCAGCCACCTGACAGAAGAGACCAGCACCCACCTCACTACAACCTCCTTTCAGGTAGTTGTAGAGAGCGATAAGGTCTCCCCTCAGCCTCCTTTTCTCCAGACTAAACAGTCCCAGTTCCCTCAGCTGCTCCTCATAAGACTTATGCTCCAGGCCCCTCACCAACTTGGTTGCCCTTCTCCAGACACATTCCAGCACCTCAATGTCTTTCCTGTAGTGAGGGGCCCAAAACTGAACACAGTACTTGAGGTGCGGCCTCACCAGTGCCGAGTACAGGGGAACAACCACCTCCCTGCTCCTGCTGGCCACGCTATTTCTGATACAGGCCAGGATGCCATTGGCCTTCTTGGCTACCTGGGCACACTGCTGGCTCATGTTCAGCCGGCTGTCAACCAGCACCCCCAGGTCTTTCTCTGCTGGGCAGCTTTCCAGCTTAACACTATCCTCTGCTCTCCCAAAACTAGAAATAACTGAACTGTACTACCAATCTCCTTTGTTCTTCACCGATTAATTTCATGCTACCCAGACCACATGTGAAGGAAGGATGCTAAACCGAAGTTGTACTGCCACTGAAAATTCACTGCACGTTCCTCAGCCCCGCCCCCCCAGAAAAAGGAAAGGAGAATAGACAATACAAAAATCCTGCAATGCCAAAACATTTATGCTTTGGAAGAGCTGCGTGTAAATGCATTCGTTAAGCACAACCTTAAGCACAGACTAAAGCAATTGGTTCTGACTCGTCGGTACTTGGCACAGCCTCAGCAGCCACGACGGACACCAACATCCCGGCTCTCCTCCCGAGCACAGAGACCCGGCCAGCAATCCCGACAGCTGGTGCGAGGTGCTACCCTCCTCGCCACGGCCGGTCCCCCGGCCCCGGCAGGCACGTCCCGGCCACCGCGCTGTTTCCCGCAGCAGCACTAGAGGGCAACGTGGGCAAACGGCTCCTCTGCCGGCCAGGAGACCTTCCCGGGGACGGAGGGGCGAACGTGCTCCGGGGTGAGCTCCGGGAGGCTTTGGGAGCAGGAAGGAGAGGGCAGAGGCGTGCCACCAACGGCCCGGAGACGTTCGGGAGCAGATAGGGCAGTGCCAGCATCTGCAACCCGGGGTGCCAGCCATGGCAGAGCTCCAGCACGCTACTGCACGCTACATACGGTGGTGTTTAGCTCTCTCCAAAATGGTTGAGGCCTGAACAAATGTTAGCACTTCTCTCTGCCTGTGGTGGTAAACCTAGAAAGCGCTAACCATGCCTGAACCATACCCAGATACAGAACTGGCTAACTATGCTCAGTATGCCTTTGTAGGAGCCTTTTATCTCAAAGTGTTTTCATAACATCAGCGGGATCTTCTCCACAAAGCTACAATCACCAGGAGCTATGGCAGAACAGCCAAAAACCCCTCTGAGGAGAGATGTCTCCCATCAACGCCCCACATCTTTTCACACCTCTTGACCCCACCCTTTTACTTTCATGTCCTCTGAGTGACCAGCCCTCATCTTGACACATGGGAGGCACGGTGCAAACCCACAAATACAGCAGGAGGAAGAAAAGCACTTGTGCTCCACTCGCATAGCCACCCACCAGACCCTCGGCACAGCCTCCCTCACACAGGCAAAGCGCTGTCTAGCTTCTGCCACTCTGCAAGAAACCTCCTCCCTCTCCTTGCTGCACACCTCGGGGTAATGCGATGCAAACCAAAGAGCCAAATCTGGCTAGCAGAGGCGGCACTCACCCGACTCCACGTTCCCCAGCATGGCTGGAGAAGACATGGTGAGAGATGCCTTGTGGTTCGGGGGAATCCCAGGGCTCTGCAAAGGAGGCTTTGGAGATGAAGTCCATCCGGGAGAAGGTGCGGGGAGAGACGGAGACTTGAGGTGGACAGGAGAAGCAGCAGCAGACCCCAAGACAGGGGGAGACTTAATGGAGGCAGCGGCAGCTGCGGCAGTGGGGCCCGCAAGCATTCCTGCCAGCTGGGAGGGCGTCTGAGGGGACTTGAGGTTCCCCGAGGGAGACCCCATCATGGGAGACTGGACCTGGCGCATCGTGGGGGATTTCAGGGGGTTGATCCCTGGCGAATGCACCTGACCAGCTGCAGAGATATCCAAGGGCTTGCGGCCGAGGCTCCGCTGCGCAGGGGGAGCAGTGTTGAGGCTATTAGGGTTACTGGTGGGATTGAGAGGTAGTGGCGGCATGTGGCTGAGCCGGTTGTTAGTCCTTTGGTCAGGCCCAATCTGTTCTCTGAGATTTCGGAGACCGACTCCTGGGCCCTGAGACATGGGAAGGAAAGGCCTGGGACCCATGCCATACTCTTGCTGCGGATGCTCCCCAAATGGCAGCGGCACCATTTTCTGCTGAGAGGAGAGCATCTCCGAGACACCGGGGCGCAGTTTCATCATCTCTTCTGGCCCAACTCCTGCATCCCTCAGCTTCTGAGGGACCAGGGGTGGGTTGGAGCCCATGCTGACATTCATGCCCATGTCCCCCTTCATGCTGCCAGGGCCCATCCCAAACTCCAGCTCTCTGCTAGAGGCTATTTGTGGGGGTATTCCTTTCGGGAAGTCCCCCCTGGAGGGGCTCATCGGCCCTTCCACTGGCATGCGAGGGAAGATGGGGTTGTTCCCAGGCTCCATGTGTCTCTGGGAGGGCATCATTCTGTTTATCTCCATGCCAGGCCTGATGCCTTCCATGTTCAGGCCAGGAGGGAGGCCCATCTGTTTCTCAGCCAGCTGCTGCTGATAGAGCTCTTCGGGCAGGCCCTGTGGATTGGGGAACCGCTCCCCTCGGCCAGGGCCACTGAAGACACCCTGGCCAGGAGGGAAGTTTCGGCCATCTGGGATTTTTGGCACATCATCTGGCCAACTAACTCCCGAAAGCCCAGGCCGGGAGGCAGGATTCGGGACGCTGGGGCCCTCCATATCAGGGTTCATCATTCCTGCAAAACCAGGCAGGCGCATCTGGCTCCCGGGCATGTTGGGATGAGGGGCCATGCCCCTGGGGGGCAGAGAGTGCGACATGTTCATGCCTTCAGGGAAGGGCTCTGGACCCCCAGGTCCCCAGCCCTCCCCAGGGGTCATCTGGTAGGGAGGGGGAGGGCCTCGGACCACCCCACGAGGCCCGTGCTGATGGACCATCATGTCCTGCAGTGAACACTGCTGCACAACCACCTGCTCTTGCTTTCTTCTCTTCTCCTCGTAAAACTCCTGCTGCAGCTTGAGCCAGGCCACCTGCTCAGGAGTCATGTGGTCCAGGTGGTCTGGGCCTATGGGTCCTGATTGAGAGTTCATTGGTGGTGGCCCCATTTCATCTGGGGAAAAAGGCATGTCCCTGTGTCCTTGAGGGCCAAACGGAGCCCCTCCATCTGTCCGAGACCCTGACCCTTTGCCTAAACTTTGGGATTGAGCCATCATGGCCTGTATCGGCCCTTCAGGTTTCTTTTGGGGACCATCCAGCACCCCAGCATTTGAGGGTGGCCCCCCACTTTGCCCTCCCGCAAACTCTTTCTCATCAGGGAAGAGCATGCGCTGTATGTCTCTCAGGGTCTGCAATGAGCGCTCTCGATGCTCCAGCTGCTCCTGTGACAGTCCATCTGGATTCTCACCCAAATTGGATGGGTCCCCACCAGACACCTGCTGGGGAGGACCTTTGGGGTCTGCAGCAGAGCTATTGCTACCTTGGGAAACTGGGCTAACTGCTCGATTATTGGGGGTCGAACTCTGCCCAAATCCTTCTGTCTGTAATGGGGTAGAGTTGGCAGGGCTGCCCACAGACATGACTTTGCTTTCCACACCGGGACTGTCCTGATCTATGGGACACGGGGGGCCAGTGGATTTGGATACCGGCGCTGACACGGGTGGAGTCGGCTGCATTTTAGCATTCTGGGGAGGGTTCTGATCCTGGGCAGTGGGGGGCTGGGGCTGCGGCAGGGGCTTGGGTTCAGTCCGAAGGGCAGTGATCTGGGGGTTCTGCAAGAGAAAGCCACACACCGTCACTCACTTTTCTTACAGCCATGTCAAATAAGCAGCAGTGCAAATGAAACGTCCTGTCTCAACCCCAACAGCCCACACTTTGCAAGGAAGGGTAGCCCTCATGCAGCAATTACAGAGCAGCATCTCGGCCATGCAGAAACCTATTTTGCTCAAGCATTACAGCAGGTACCCCTTGCTTCTGTGCTAGCTCTGCATGAGCAATAGGTTGGAAATACACTACCCAAATATTGCAAGACTTAAGCTCTTCTTTGGATGATCCAAGACATTTGCAGAAGGCTAGAACAACAACAACTGTCTCTCTCTTTTCCACCCTAAAACTTATTTCAGAGTGTAAATAATCATCCATCTCTCTGAACCACACACAGACAAGCACATTTACCATTTCCCTTCCCACCCACATGCAGGTATTCCCTACCAAGGGTACAGTGTTTCGTTCCGCCTTGCTGTTTGAGATGTTCTGGATATGAAAGGACACGATGGTTTCCACCTGTCCTTTCAGCACAGCTTCTGCAGCCCTGCAAAGACAGACAGACGCACATATCCAGTTGAAGCTACGAACCAATTTTTCTTAACAACCCTCCCTTCTATCCTTCAGCTGGCAGAAGGGAGAAAGACTTAACCACACATATTTCACTCTAGATGAGTAGCAAAAGAAAAATGCTTACACCTACAAGCTCATCAGCATTCAGGGTTCATGTCTCAGTTTAAGCCATCCTGGCTGCTACTCACTGCATGGATTGCAAAACAGCATCTACCAGCATTTGCAAAAAAAAAAAAAAAAAGACCAAACCCAAAAACATCCAACACACATACCTTGGAGGAATAAATAATCACTTCTCAGAGGGCAAGAGGTAGTGACATTCTCCACTCCAGCCCCTTCAGCATCCCCAAAACAAGTAATGACCTTTTGCTACAAGAATGCACTTGATGGGAGAAAGTGCACTTGAGAATCTTTTAAAAAGGGAGCACAAATATAAGCCCTGCTCCCTGAAGACATTCAAGCATCTACCTACTTGTTGGCCATCTCAGTAGAAAAGACGTAAACCACTTTGGATGGAGTCTTCTGCCCACTTGCTGGCTCCAAAGCAGCAGTCAGGCCGTGGGAAGGTGTGGAAGACCTTGGGGCTGAAGCATTTGAAGAAGTCATGGAGTGTGGTGTGTGCTGAGACTCCTGGGATTTCACATGATCAGCAGAATTGCAGTCTGGAAAGGGAGAAAGAAGAAAAGAGGGGAATCTCTACCTTGGGAGCTCTTTGGAAACCATTTCTGGAAACTGATCAGAGATTTTCCTTCTCTGAAATTTCCCACTTCTCTCTCAAGCACTACTAAAGGCACTTCTTCTATTACACTATGCATCTTCCCTCTAATGCCATGCTGCCCTTCAGGCACCACTGGGAGAAAGCTCATCTTGTCCCTTTTCAAGGCAAGTGGCAGTTCCAAGAGCCAATCCCTTTGAATTCTCTAGTGGCCACACAGAGTAGCAGGAAAATGACATACTAAAATGAACAAATATAAATATGTCTGCACCCAAGGAGAACACCCTGTGCAAAACTTTACTTTTTTTTTTTTCTTCCTTCAGCCACCTTAGCCAGGTGACCTAGTAAAACGGACAACAAAGGAAAGATGGACAACTGCACATATAGTCTGTTTTGCACTGCCTCACAGAGGCAATGTTGGAGCCAGGAACAGAACACAGAAATCCCAGCTCTCGGGTTTGTGTTACCAGTCAGGGTGCTATGGGTTATGTATCTGTGTTGACAAAACAGGCTTGCATATTGTTCAAAACCTCAGTTACAACAGAGCAGTTCCTGAAAGGCCAAAGGCCAGAAGGAAACCAACAGGTTGCATTTGTACTTTCAAATCATCTGGGGAAGTTTCAGAGTTACAAAGAAACTTTCCCACCAGAGTCAGGTCTGCACTTTAACTGAGCATGAACAGGACATTTACTGATACCAGCTATGACAACCTCTCCTCTTCACCTGCTCTCAAGACCTTTAGACTTCACTGGCTGGAACTTACAGAACCCCAGACAAATAAATGTTTCGCTAACACTTGCATAGCAATTCTCCATCTCACAGAGGACTCAGACTAATTGGCTACACTTGCACATGAATCCTAGCAAACATACCTTTGATTTCAGGGTCATCATTAGGAGTCCCAGCTTCCCTCTGTTCAAAGGAATCTGCTGAAATGCTCCTCTCTCTCTTCCCCTTCCCCTTGGCACCATTTCCAGCCCCGTTCTTCAGCCCCATGCTCCCACCTGGGCCAGGGAGCACTTTGGGGGGGTGACCTCCACTTTTGGGGTCACAGGGAGAGGGCTGGGATTGGCTGGTGGAGCCCCCTTGTTTTCCCTGGTTGGAAAATTTGGAATCCAGCTGGGGGTTGCCAGACGGGGACATCACTGTAGGGGGACGGACCATCACCTCCTGCTTTGATTTGGGGCTGCTGGGGACAGAGCAAAAAAAAGAAAAAGAAAAAAAGTGACAAATCACACCGTTGATTCATTCAACCCTGTAGGAACAGATTAGAGAGAAGCAGAAATAACCACTGCCACCTTTGCAAGCTAAGACAATTGCTGACAAATAAAAAATGCCTGCAAGCTTAGAGTCATGCAGTTGCTTTTTTGAACATGCCCTGAAAGGGTTATTATCCAAGATGGGATCTCATTGCTAAAGAAGGCACCAGGGCAAGCTACAGACCTGCCAGATCCGAGGAACTGCTGTCACATGAGGACCTACCTCTGGGGCTTCTGTCAATAAAGACAACGGTTTCTATGTGCACAGAGAAGCGCCTCACACCAAGACCAGCTCAGAGTAAACAAACAAGGCACAATAAAGTTCACCTCACCACTCTCCTGGACCCCAACTATACACTGCAGCTCTAATCAGAGCAGACACCCCCCCCGCCCCCTCCCTTGCACCTCCCTATCCAGTTCTACAGGGAACACAAGGAAAACCCAGCATTACTGCAGCATTCATCATACATTGGGGCGAGCTGCCAGGAAAACACAAACCTCTGACCGTGAAAACAATTAAACCAGCTACAACCTGCCTCCGAATAAGGAACGAGAAGGATACCATCTCCCTGCACACTCCTGCAAAATGGGGCAGATGAAGCTTCTTTCATTTGCCAAAGGAAATTCAGAGTCTTTCTTTCCCTCTTCCATTCAGCAAATTACATCCTAAAAATATTTTGCTCCTCTGGGTTTTACAGACGTATTAACCACCCCTTTCTCTTCACCCTCCAGTTACTCTGTTGCTATCGGATCTTCTGCATTGTGTTTTCCCATCATCACTACCACTTCCAGCATGCAGTGCTTGCTAGGATCCTCACTGTGGGACTCACACAAGCCGTTTCCTCCTTTGGACAGACATCTGACCCAGAGGCATTCCCTCTGAATTACTCTTAAGCTCCAGATGACCTCTAGGAGTAAATAATCAAACTTGAGAATGCTGTCAATCAGACCATTTTAAATCCCTGGACACTGCTTTGCTTCCATATTTTTCCCCTTCCAAATTAGCAGAGGAGAGATGCTGACCTGCTGCACTGGCAGGTGAATGATGCAGAGGATCTCAGTGCACAGCTGATCAGTTCTCCAGACCATTCAGGCCAATAATACAGAGGAAGCATTTTGTGTGAAAGTACAGAGAGACCTTCTGCTGCCCAACTACCCCTCGGGGAAACAGATAATTAGGAGAGGGGGAAGAAAGAAACAAAAACCAGACAGAAACAGCATGTTTACTCTCCTACAGCCTATTCAAACACCTGATGGGAGGGAGAAGGGCGCGAGGAATGGAGAATCCACACCTCACAGGTTTACAGCTTTCAGTTCACCCTAAGCCTAGCAAACATGGAGGCTCCTCAGCACTGTGCAGCCAGCACTCAGGTACTCGGCGGGTCTGATGGGAGCACAAAGGAGGACCAGCAAGTCACATGCACCAGTCCTTGGCTAATCCTGCAGCAGAGCAGGGACAGCATCATGCACCAATCCAGAGCAGCTGACTGCAGGCTCTTCTTACCTCTGCGTGTTGCCTGATGGGGAGTTCCTCACTTTGGGGTTACTGGAATGCATTGACAGAAATCCTGAGCTCACAGTCTCACACGCACGCAGATGGACTCTCGTCAAGTTCCTCTGGGGAGTGTGCCGCCA
This sequence comes from Harpia harpyja, assembly GCF_026419915.1. Classification (NCBI taxonomy): domain Eukaryota; kingdom Metazoa; phylum Chordata; class Aves; order Accipitriformes; family Accipitridae; genus Harpia; species Harpia harpyja. Next base: position 36,304,517 of record NC_068947.1, read on the forward strand.
GAGGCAGCGTCAAAGCACTTTCTGCCACCTGCTTCTCTCAATGCTGGCTGTCTGCTTGCCTTTTTTCTCTTTGCTCCTCTCTGGTTTTGCACTGGGCGCTTCCCTCCTGCAGCTCCAGCATTCTCTAGACGTTTGCCTCCTGCTGCCCAGGGGAAGTCTCGCATCTCCAGGGCACACTGTTAAAACCACCCCACAAGAAGAGAACAGAAAACCAGTGAGGAACTTTCCAAGCAGATGTGTCTGGTGTAAAGCAGTAAATGGCAATTCTTCCCCCATTACTGAGAAGACACAGGAGAAGAGCTTTCAGATGGCTCAGTACAGCTGTGTATTTCAAACCAGAGGCAGCCCTGACTGGCCATTCAGTTTACAGGCAGTGAGGCCATCTTCCCTTCACCCAAAGCAAATCACTCTGGAGTCAACAAAACAGGGAAGCCCCTCCCTCATATCTGGACACTTTGATTCCGCATCTGTGTTCAGCTTGAAGACACCTCACAGCAAGTCAGTAGTAAGCCAAAATTACAAATCCCCAACATGACTTAGCTATCCAGAATTCCCCTGTGAGTGGCTGTAATCTGATATTTCTTAAGAACATAAACTCTGCTCAAATCTTCTGTCTCCTTGGTCCAATATAACTAGACATATGTTCAATGATGTGTGCTAAGGGTTGCACAAAGGGAGGAAGATAAAATCAAATAAAATGCCTTCCTGACCACCTGTAAGCAACCAGCTATGCTGTGATTACTCCAAAAATAACAGAGGTTAGTCACTCATTATATCTATTAGAAATGCCAAAAGATCACTAGAGAACTACCCCTCTAAATTTGCTCAGCAACACTATTCAGACTATTGAGGCTTTAAAAAAAAAAACCAAAACCAAAAAAAAAACCCCAAAACCCAACAAAACCGCCCGACCCAAAAAATAAGCACTTTTTCAGCTTCTTTCTAAGAAACAATATGCATGACGCAGGCAATAAGGCACATAAAACTGTTCTGGAGGAGGAAACTATTGAACATTACTGTTTACATCCTTTGGGCTAAATTATTTTGGAACAAATTTCTGTCTTGTTTATGTTTCAACAAAATCTCTCCTGTTCATCTCACCTACTCAGATGCAAATCCACTTAATTTAGAATCTAACCAAGATTTATTGTTAATGTATTAAGCATTGCTAGTTAAATATTACTCAAATGTAAATATTCCTGGTATTCCTTCTCAGCACCAAAGAAACAGTTTCCTCCTGTGTATATCAAATGAAACAAAATAAATCTCAGACTGAGTGTGTCTTGAATTTTGGGAAGAAACTCCTGTTCAAACTGCATTTAGAAAACAAAAATTGGTTTGCTTATGCACTGACACGAGAGGGTTAAGAAACACAGGCACTGTATGACCACCTCTGGCCAAGGAGAGTTATCAGTAACTTGTAGTATTGAGCACCATGGTTTTCCAGTTCCCCAAATTTATCTTGTTGTGAGGTTGTGCCGTTACACTTTTTAGTGACTTTGCACTGCTGTACTTTAACATAATAGTGCTCCACGCTGCCATTGTTCCATGAAGCTCTGCATCATCTCCAAAAATTCTCCTCTCTACCACATGCCTCCTTCAGGAGCCAGAGAAATCATCTTGTTCCCTATTCTCTCTTGTTCCCTGTTTGTGCTGCACAAACCCATTAATGAAGGGAATGTTTCTTCAATAAAGTTCTCATTTTTAATGCCTCCTATCAGGCACAATCAGATGAAATCCAGTCTGTGCCACACACTCCACAGGATCCACATGCCTTTCTGGGGCTATCAGCTGGTTATCCCACTGATTTTGAGAACAATGTTGGAGTTATTCTATTACTATTGTTACTACCATCATGCTGTAATTGGAGCTAGTGCTGTACAGATACATTAAAGACAAGAAAGAACATCTTCACAAGTATGTAAATTGTACCATCTTTGCGTGCAAATTTGACTCCTATGTCCGTTAAGAGGTTTATGCATCTGTAAAAGACAGTGGAACTCAGTGATACTTTGGGGTCCTCACTTAACGTGAAGGTGTGACTGAAAATAGTGAATTTCAGGTAAAAGAAAAAAGTAATAATAGCATTAAAGTAAGCAGAGCTCAACGCTAAAAGCAGAATGTAGATGCCTGTGTGATGAACTTAAGTATTCTAGTTGTTTCACCCTCCAGTTTCCTACTTCTGATATTTACGCATTATCATGTTACTTTTTATTACAAGATGAGAATTTTCTCAGACTCCCTGTCTTGCACAGTGCAATGAGAAAACATGAAGAACAGAAATCAGGAACACACTGGCTGCACAATATTTCTGATGTCACCAAACTTTCAGGTTCTTCACAGGGAAGGAAAAAAAACCTCCAAATTTTTAACCCTACTTTATTATCCTACATGCATGTATCTTCCATCTATTAGAATAGATGTGCTCTGCAAGGGAACTGTATTTTCCAATCTCAGTTTAAATTTCTTCTTACCAGAGAGCACTATAAAGGATACATCAATATATTTACTGGTGGAACAATGGCAACTCAACTTCCTCCAATTCTCATTTCTGCACACTGGGAATGTACCATCTTTTATAATGTGAAATGGAATGCCTCATGATTTTTCTAAATACACTTCTAACATACATATGTCTGGGAATCTAGGGCTTAATAATGGAAAAGCTCTAGAGAAATGCATTTTTGCAGCTGGAGTCTACCTGTCATAGCAAAGCCTTTATCATTGCTCTAAAACTAGAGGTAGGGTCACTGACAGCGAATGGTCAAGCCACTTTTCAAGACATTTTGGAAAGCTACATCCAAGGCTGTATTTTCAGGGTTGCTTTAAGGTATGCCAGGCAACGGCTGCAGGGAAAAGGATCATTCAACTAGCTACTCATTCTCATCAGATCAGGGAAAGATCTGAATGGGAACTAACCCAAGGGAAACAGCAGAAATCTCTGTTCAGCTGGATTAGTCCCCTGTTCTAGTTGATCATGCAACCACATCAGTGCCATTGCAAGCTCAGAGGAGGTGAGAACAGGTGAAAAGTAGCCTCACCCCACTTGGTTGCAGCTTACAATTTAGGTGTCTTAAAATTACTTCAAACCTCAATTGCAGAGACAAAAGAGATAGACCTGCATTTGTGGAGATATGATAGGTCCTCGCCTTTCCAACAAGTAGCTTACCAAGACCCCTGGTGTCACGACACTGCAGTATTCATTGTGGAGGCCATGAGTTGCGAACCACTTGTCTCACAAGAAAAGATCACCTGGAAAAAGAAGAGAGAGGAAGAGTTTCACCAACAAGAATGCACAGCCAAGCCGTGTGTCCCTCCCATGCATCCAGCCACAGAAGCAGAGGAATCAAAACTTGCTCTGAACCACTGACAAGGGGAAGTACTGCTCAGACTGGCAAGATTTGTCAGCACTGAAAAAGCCACTATCAGACTGGAAGAGTCTGAAGATGTGTGCTGCACATGGAGGGGAAATAGGTCAGACCTGCTTTAGAACTCCCACATTTGAGCTAGCTGGATTCCCATGAGCTCACCCGTGTTTAGAGAAGCTGGCACAAAGCTTGGACGTGTAACCTCCCCTTCTCTGCACCCATCTCTCTTCAAAGGCTCACCTTCCCCTCACTACGTGCCCAGCAACATCTGCCAAACCCCTGTGCTTTGTATATGTAACCTCCTCCACAGCCAGACAACGTATAAATAAAAACATCAAGCATCAGGTAAAGCCAGGCAATCACATCTAGGGCAAAACCAGGCAGGTTTTAGAAGGAAGAAGCACTATCTACTGTCTGCCAGCTCCTACTTCACATCATCGTGCTACACTACAGGGAGAAGGGAATCCAACTGCAAACGTTCCCAAGTAAGACATACTGCAAGTTTGCTCAAGATAGAGGGGTTAGCCCCACCTTGCACTATGATTATCTCCCATAAGGCCAAAAGAGTTTACAGCCCAAAAACCAATCAGACACACTTTCAGTAACAGAGACAACCCTGCATCAATTAACGTTCACTCACATGTTAAAGCAAGTTTAAGTGCCAAAAAGTTCAGTAATACAAGGAAACGCAGGCTCTTAGGAATGGCTTAATGGTAAATTTGAGGTCAGTAAAGACAGAGCAGCTACCTGCCAGCTTCTCCCTCACCCACTGTGAAAACTGAAGAGGCTGCAAGAACAGTATGAATCCAGACAACATTGACACTGTCGGAGCCTGCATGGTCTCTCAGAGCACTCTCAGCTATTTACACAGCATGGATAGCCTTGCAGTTAAACTACAACTGCAAACTGAAATCACTACCAGAGGTTATTTGTGTGATCCCAATGCATTCTGCTGACCAGATCTCCCAACAGGAACACAGGAGCTGTTGCGAGGCTCAATTAGTTACGCGTTGTGAAACCCTGTGCATATTCTCTTCCCTCCAACATTCTCCAACTATTATCTACTGTAGCTTCCCCTTAATAATGTAGCAATGCGCTGCCATGTAATCCACTTCAACAAAATCAAACTACAAAGCTAGTCCCAAACAATGCAGCTACATTCTCCACCCAGTCCAGCCAAATCAAACAATGAAATCATCAACATGATAGACCATCCTTATCTAGCCAAGTCACACCTGCAGAGAGAAGCTGAAACAGACACCTATCGCAACAAGCTGCTTCATCCAGTAAAACCTACCACAGCAGCACAATCATCCCTGAATCCAATTACCCAGTTATATCTCCTCTCCCCTCTCCCCAACCCCACCCAATGAAACAATACAGGCTAAACTATGCCAGTGCCAATACTGACACACCTCTATCAAAGAAGCAACAGAAATCACCTTTTCTCTTGAAAGGGAACACCAGCACACATCAGTCAGGATGGAGCTAATCTATCACAGCAAACAGTTGGAGCTCTACTGCTTGAAACATTCAAGTCCAACTCAGCAAAGCACCGGAGCAGGGCAGCCTTACAGACCACAGCTCAGGACTGCAAAAGGGACACAAATGATCAGACACGATCAGTCTTTAAGGCTACACAGACAGCTACTGCAATGTAATTCCATCCCCCAGTTTACCATCTCTGCTGCTCACCTGCACTGTCTTAGCCCACAGTCAGTGCAAGACAGCTTGCTTCACAGTGAATTTAAGAGCAAAAGGGTGAGAGCATGTACATAAGCAGCTACCACAGAGTAACTAACAAGACACAAATGCACATCTTAGTTTACCTTTTGATAAAGTATTCATGAACCATCCCTGTACTTCTATGAACTAGCTACCACATTATTGTACTGCAAACAGAATGAAAAAAAACCAAAACCATCCAAACTAGCTTATTCCTACTTTATGCCCTTAAACTGCAGAAGCTTGATAGTGACAAGTGGTCAGGTACTTGGAGGTGTACAGCATTATGACTGCTTCAGCAGGAACAGCTGCAGTTATCACTGATTCACTTCAGTCTTTTCTCCCTCTTTGAGAAGGAGAATGTGGAGAGATGAAATAAAGGCATACCAAATAGATAAAAGTATCAAACTTGTGGCCTTACTGTGACACAAAGCATTAAAGCCAAGAAACCTCTTTCTCTGTGTACAAGAAAGAGCACACTTCTTTTTTCCCTGTGGCCTTTCTGAGACTGTCAGTCTGTGCTGGACTGAGGGCGGTGAGAGCCCAAAATCAGCATGGAAAAAGAAAAAAAGGCTAGAGACCTGCTGCTACAGAAAACAAATGATAACTTTGATCGCAAGTTGAGCCAGCACCCTGAATTGTAGCTGTGACAGTGGAGTGGGCAAGAAAGGTGGGCGGGGGGGGTGGGGGAGAGAGGGGGAGAGAAAGAGGAGTAAGAGACTGGTCTGGGAAGAGCAGCAGCTTCAGGAGGGACCAAGAACAGCAGCACCAGCAGCAGGATCTGTTTGAGCAACCACTCATCCTGACAGCCACCAGGAAGCAAACCTCTGCATGTGCATCCACCAGTGGATTCCCTGCATGACCAGAGAGGTGGGGTAAGGCAATGAATCAACCGACGCGCTCCTTCAGCGCAATTCTACTGGGAAGGGCACATCTTGTTTCTCCGACCCTCATTCAACCACATAAGAGGGAGAACAGCTGCACTGGCAAAAGGTGACTCCACGACACCCAAGACATCCCAAGAGCTACCACTGGTTTTCACCACGTGCTGTGCTTACCAGTTTTGTTAAGCATTTTCTTATTTTGCACACTTGCAGCTGAAGTGCACATGTTACTTTTTAATAAGCTGCTGCTTAATGAAGTGCTTGATTACACACCTCATTGATAAAGAGCGCAACTGGGAAACAAGGAGGACGCAGGAAGTGTTATTCAATGCTTTTATTGAACCAGATGACTCCCTTAAGATCATATAAAAGTAAAAGCAAATAGATAAATTGACATGAGTATTCTATACCCCACACATCTCCCCATGACACTTGAGGATACAGGGACACAGGACACTCTTCAGTCCCTGGAACCAGTCCCCATTTCTAGATATGGCCCCTACTAAGGACTTTTAACTACACCTTTAAATCTGCCCCTACCTCTTAGCAAAAGCTGTCGTCTTCATCCTTTCTCATGAATGCATAAAGCATGTGCTTGTAACACAGCTAGTATTGGACCCACCAGCATTCAAACAGGTTTGTCAAAAATGCCACTTTACCTTCTGTACACCAAGTGCATGCTGGACCCAGGAAATCAACTTCAACCAGCTTAAGTCTATCCAACTCTATTCCTTCCAGCCATCACTAGCACTTGCGATCCAGCTGAAAACTAACTCTAGATACGATGTGATTAATTTTCAGGGAACAAGCTTCCTGTTTCAGCCAACCAGGTGGCCACATGCTCACTGGCCCTGGCACAAAGGAGGCAGCAGTGATTGATAGCACAGGCATGGAAAGACTTACACACTTGCATCCTTCTCCTGCCAGGTCCCTCTGTTCTTTTTCTTAAACAAGGACAGAAAATACATTGGGTACCCAAAGAACTGCTGGCGCTAAAGACACAGTATCAGTACGCACGTCATCTGGACACAACTCTGGTTGTCCAACCAAGTCATCAGTAGATGGCCTGACTACCTACTGTCCCAGCTCTTTCCATTGCAGGGTTTGTAGACTTCATCCTTTAATCAAACTAAAGGGTTATCACACAGTAGACTTTCAGATGATTTGCTCATGTGCTCCATCTGCCAGAAAGGCAGTGGCCACTTGCACCAGGGGCACCTCATATGGTACATGGACCATATTCTACGCAAAACAGCTGCTGATTTGGGGAAAATACCATGTTCTGTCATTCCCTAGTAAGCCACAAATCCCATTTACTTATAAATCGTTTTCTCAACATCAGGAGCTAACTTGTTACTACTAAGCTGATTAGACAGCAACTCACAGCCAGTCACCAATTTCTAGATGGTCTTAACTTATCCTGAAACAGTATGGACTCTTCTTTGTTTATGTCTTGGCAGTAAAAAACATCATCATACGCAAAGTCCTCAGTTTCCTAAAGCCAAGAATTTCTCCTTATGCATGTCAGAGAAATCACTGCTAATCCCAAGTCTGCACAGCATTACCTCTTTGCTCATGGTCTTGTACCAGAAGTGACTCTCAATCAAAAGAAGAATCAAGAACTTGTCACCTAAACTCATTTTGCTACTGGAATGTGGGGACTACACAATTTTCACCAGGCTCATTATAGCCTCCACAGAGAATATAACTCCTCTTGTACACATGGTATGTATACACCTCTTTGTTAACCTCTAAAACACAGGCAGGTTATTGCCTGCAACTACCTCCATGCCTTGAAGCACAAAGAAGGGGGCTGAGCAAAGATAGGCTCACTTAAAATTAACACCTTGATGACCTACAAGCACACTGACATGGAAAGAGCAGGCAAGACTCTATGCCATTACAAGGAAGAGTAGCTCAGATTAATTTAAGAATTTAGGACCACAGGATAAACCTCCCAGGAACTGTAACAATATACTTAATCATCCCCGTGCAAATTCAGTATGTGTGGTCATATAAATGCAGCTCTGCTGAGCCTACCTATGCCTGCCCATCCACAGATCTTGAGAAAGACAGTGCAGATACTCTTTTCTCTTTTCCTCCCCAGCTCCTATCACCACACACATGGACATTTCCCAAAGAACCAGTCTCTCCTGAAGTCCACTCAAAACAGGGACAACCACAAAAAGTCCCTTTTGCTCTCCATTCTTAAAAAGTGTAGCCAAGACAATCACTAACAAAGCACAATACAAACCCAAAGGCTCAGAGAATAAAGTGTTTTATGACATTTCTCATGTAACCATCCCCTGCTCTCAGACAATGGTATCTTCACCAACTATTCTCTTCCTTTCTCCTTCTGACAAGCACATGGATAACCAACAGTAGCCATGATGTAAAGCCTGTTTAAGTAATTATTCCTTTTAGGTATTTACAGAAAACATTCTAAAGTAATCTTTTGCAACAGGCATGTTGTTCACTACACTCATAACCATCACTTTTAAGAGCTGTAACACTAACTTTTTGTCAAAAAGACAACGACACGTCCATTAAACTTTATTTTTAGTGCATTGAACACTTCAGTGTGTCTTTAATACAGTGGGGATGAACGGCTGTCCTAGACAGTTTCTGGTTTTGTGCAACTCTCTCCACAACTCCTTCCCCAAAGTAAGGGAGGAAACAGACACTTAAGGACATTGGTGAGCAGATTCAAGGTGTATACAGCCAGACACTTGAAGTCCCTTTCAATTTCCCAGCTGCTATTATGTAAAAAGAAAAAAAAAAAAGATTGAACTACTTGGTCCACCTGGGACTAGGACAACTTCTTGGTAAATTCTGACACAGTTCCAGAAATCAGTCTGGGGAAAAAAGCCAAAAGAAAAACCTTAAAAAAAACCCAAAGCCTAAGCTACAACTATCCACTTCTGCACAGGAATGCTATGAATGCTTCCCCTCACTGGTAACACCATTTCAGCTTTGCCACCATGTATTGGCTTTGTGTGCAAGGTTTTGGTAGTGGGGGGGGTTACAGGGGTGGCTTCTGTGAGAAGCTGCTAGAAGCTTCCCCTGTGTCCGACAGAGCCAATACCAGCCGGCCCTAAGACTGACCCGCCACCGGCCAAGGCCGAGCCCATCAGTGATAGTGGTAGCGCCTCTGTGATAACATATTTAAGAAGGAAAAAAAAGCTGCTGGGACACACAGAAACAGCAGCCAGAGAGAGAGTGAGAACATGTAAGAGAAACAACCCTGCACACACCAAGGTCAGTGAAGAAGGAGGGGGAGGAGATGCTCCAGGCACCGGAGCAGAGATTCCCCTGCAGCCCGTGGGGAAGACCATGGTGAGGCAGGTTGTTCCCCTGCAGCCCGAGGAGAGAGGACCCCACGCCGGAGCAGGTGGGTGCCTGAAGGAGGCTGTGACCCCCGTGGGAAGCCCGTGCTGGAGCAGGCTCCTGGTAGGACCTGCAGATCTGTGGAGAGAGGAGCCCATGGAGCAGGTTTTCTGGCAGGACTTGTGACCCCGTGGGGGACCCACGCTGGAGCAGTGTCCTCCTGAAGGACTGCACGCCATGGAAGGGACCCATGCTGAAGCAGTTCGTGAAGAACTGCAGCCCGTGGGAAGGACCCACGTTGGAGAAGTTCGTGGAGGACTGTCTCCCATGGGAGGGACCCCACGCTGGAGCAGGGGAACAGTGTGGTAAGTCCTGCCCCTGAGGAAGGTGAAGCGGCAGAAATAACATGTGATGAACTGACTGTAAACCCCATTCCTCATCCCCCTGCACTGCTGGGGGGGGTAGGTAGAGAATCCAGGAGTGAAGTTGTGCCTGGGAAGAAGGGAGGGGTGGAGGGAAGGTGTTCTGAGATTTGGTTTTATTTCTCATTACCCTACTCTGGTTGATTGGTAATAAATTGAGTTAATTTTCCCCAAGCTGAGTCTGTTTTGCCCATGATGGTAATTGGTAGAGTGATCTCTCCTGTCCTTATCTCAACCCACAAGTCCTTTGTTATATTCTTCTCTCCCTTGTCCAGCAAAGGAGAGGGGAGTGATAGAACAGCTTTGGTGGGCACCTGACATCCAGCCAGGGTCAAACCACCACACACCATTAGTGGCATTTGCAGGTGCAGGTCAGCCACACTGCTGCCAGGGCATTAGGCACGCTATCGCGTAACCGTAGCACGCCATGACGTCACACTGACCTCAGCTCAGCCTCGGTGTACTCCAGCACAGCTGCCAACATCAGTTCAGCTCCACCTATGTTAGCAATGCTGAGAGCAGTCTATGTACATTACAACTGGAGTTTTAAGCACTTTACGTGGAGCATCATTTACCTTAGCAGCAGCCTGTCTGCTCTAGAGTTCCAACTATTGTTAACACTGATAAAGATCAAAAGCTCTAGCAATAAGGGATTTTTCAAGAAATGTTTTAACAGTATTTCCCTAATATATGACAGGCTGCTGCAGCTTACTACATCATGTTAGCAGTTAACAGCCCCAGCATCAGTCAGCATTACATGCAGGACTCCGTTGGATAACACTAGAGCTTTCCGTGGGCTGCTTTCATAGCTTTGCTTTCTGTCAAAACTTCATCTACTTTTCGGGAAGTAGGTAATATGTTCGGAGCCAGAGGTGATCTCTCTTCCCTTATTTCTCTGGGTTTACTTTTTCTAAAATTTAAATAGGGACATCAGCATGAACAACCATAGGTAAAAGATGCCTGTATCAAGCTAGCCAGAAACTAAACTGTGGAGAGGGGGGAGGGGGAAAAAAAAAAAAAAGGATATAGAAGTAATGGATGGGAAGACAGGACCAAGGAGACACCAGTTTGTTCTTCAACATGTAGTAACACCACACTATTTAAACAGAAGGAAGGCTTGGGAGAAATAAGCCACCTATCAGTTCAGCACAGAAAAAACCAAGCGCTTTTTCTTTTCATTTCAGCATCCCTTCACTAGGCTTCCAGAATGAAAGATAAGAAACAGTCCTCAGGCATAACTCCTCAGGCTCCAATCTTGTCAGTTTTCATAAGCTAACTGGGGCTGGGTTGGGTCAGTATAGGACAGACCTCCTCGAAGGAAAACCCAGTGCTACAGCAAGCAGTAATTCCCCACTATGCTGCAAGGGGACATCACACACAACACCTGTCAGAATTCCTGGGGGCAAACCATACACCTTCCTTCAAGTTAACCTTCACATTAACAGGTGTCTGGTCTCTCTCTCATCCCAAATGAGCAGATTTTCAAGGCTCCCCCAAGCATTGCTACCTTCCAGCACTGCCCGCGAGACCAGGTTTCATTCAGGACTCTCACCACCAGCCATCCCTCTGCTCTCCTCCCTTACACAAGCCCTCCTGCTGTTTTATGGTACCAGGCGCTCGCACCTGGGGAGCTCAGCACTGCAAAGCAGGCATTCCCACAGGGGCAGAGCTGAAGAATTACTATATCCCATGCAGCTGATTGCTGGCTAAGATGCATGTCAAGGGGTATGTGTTCCTGGTGCATTGAACCTCTCATTTCTTTACTTTTAGACCCACATTAGGCATGTTAGATGTAACACGGCCTTTAGCGACACAGTGCAGTGCTTCTATATACTGGTTTCCTAGTCATTAAATGTGCGATCTTCAACAGAGCAATGACTCTTCTAAGGAGTAAGGCACTTCAAAGAACTCCAGCAAGCAAAGACTGCATGTACACAGTACTCCATGATGCTACATGATCATATCAAAGCTGCTGGGATGAAAAACTGACATCTGATAAATAACATGAGGTCACCTAAAAGATCTCAAAACACTGCATGTAAAAATGTTATTTTGACAAGAAATTAAGCAATTGTATAATCAGGTCTATTATCAAATCTACTGCTTTGACATGATCTTATAAAAGTATGAAGAGCATGCAATTCCAATTGCTGCTGGATCCTCCCTCACTCAACACAAGATGTACGCATTTAATATTCTTCTAGTTAGCCACGCATGTACAGCAAAGCCTAATGTACTTCAAAGTATTTACTGTACTGTATAAACAGAGCGCTATTTTCAAAGACTCATAACTGTCAAATCAAAGCTAGCTTTCACAAGAACATTCAGAAGCATTTCTGCTGGATGGTAGCTATTTGCCTGACAGTTTCAACTTTCTATCCCAACCACAAGAAGGTTAATTTTTTTTTTTTTTTTCCTTAAGACACAGAAGAAAGCATTTTCTTGCTAACAAGCTGTCAAGCCATTTTGGCCTGAAGTTCTTTACTCCCTTCTCATACATACATATAAAATGTGGTGGGAAACTTCAATTCCACTAACAAAAGTTCCAGGAAGACTTTCTCCATACACAAGACTGCCCAAACTCTGCATTGTAACAGCTCTCACTGTAGAAGCTGTGGCTGCTCACCTCGACGGGCTATGGCTTTGTTCTATATTACACTGCAAATACATTCCTAATCAATCCTCAAACAAAACCAGATTGGTACATAGATAAAATACTGCCATTTCACAGGCAGTGGAACAGCAATAAAGACACCTGAACAAGTCAGTTTAGCAAAATGCAGAGAGCATAGCTCTGAGCAACCTGAAAAAGGGTCTACTGCTTGATCTTAGCCAGTGTTTTTATCAGTGAACCACTAAACCAGAATTTTCCTTCAGGTTTTGCATAATTCTATACACACTGCAAAAGTGGCAAAGATGGCTTCATGCAACATACGTGAGCAGACTTACAGATTTAAAGCAATTTGTAGAGTGTAACATGGTCGAGTAGATAAATCACAGGCACATTAAGAACCAGGTTCTGTTCTCAAGTTTGCCACCAAATCCAAGCTAACCTGGTTTTAAAAGAGCCCATGGGCCCCTGCCACCCTACTGATAAGGTAAAACAGATATCTGCATCCTTTGTTCAGAAGGCACAGAGAACAACAGACACATGGAGACCATCCGGTGACAAGATGGGTCAGCGATTTAAAGCTCCCTTGCTCTGCTACTATGCAGTCAGCCCCACCAGAAAGCTCAGTAGCAAGAATACAGTGGCACTGCTTTCTTAAGAGGCCAAACAGCCATGAAAACAGGACAACCAGCTCAGAATAATTGCAAATGTTAGGAGTTGAGCAGGCAGCTGTATGGCTATCCCTGCCTGAATCACAACTGCTCCAAACTCAATACAGAAAGCAGCAAGCTCTCCCTCAATTCTATATGCAGTTAAATTATTACATGTATCATACACTCTTTTTGCCATAGATTGTAATACTAAGGAGCACTTAAAATCAGTATTGTTTTCAAGGCTACAGCACCCAATTTTTTGTGAACTCTCAGAGGACGTTGCTCCACCACCTCTCAGTCCTGCTTTGTTGAAAGAAATTATGGCACTGGTAAAGCATACTTTCCATTTTCCTTCCTTCAAAAGGATTTCATTGATTCTGCCTGGGCTTTAAAAACAAACCAACAAGCCAACCACCTTACAGTTCCACTTTTCATCTCCCTTCCCTATTCCACAAGCTCCTTCTCAGAGGCCAAACAAGGAAAAGCTCACCTCTGCTTTTAAGTCTGTCTGGAAAAAAAAAAAGGGATCTTGGAGCATATCTGTCTACTCTAAAGAAATAACATCCATTCTTCAGATATCATAAACTGCAATTTCATAACAATCTTTAAAATAAATTCAATGAGTGTTGTCAAAGTAGATCAAAAACAGAGCACTGAGATCTGACTCTGCTGAAGCGCAGGTAACAACAACCCACGGAAATAGGAGTAGAACAAATGTAAAAAGTCAGGTAGCAGCAGTTCACTTTGCAATAGCCACAGTTTGGTGGCTCAGACCAGATTTCAGGATGGGTCATCAGGATCCAACCAGAAGCCTATGCAGTTTAATGGCACATCTCACACACTGGTCTCAATCAAGTTTCCAGAGAAGTGAGCAAGAACCCCGCAGCAAACCCAGGCACAACAAGCTATTCCCTCCCTCTATTTCCCAATATAGAAGTACATCTGTTAGAGCAGGGGAAAAAAAAAAAAAAAAAAAATCAAGGTTTAGACCATGGGCTTAATACCTCTTGCAAAATTTCTACTGTCACTGATTATGGTAATTGAATATTCTTCATATTTCTACAGACATCTGATCCTTTTTCACTCTTGTTGAATCCTTGCTCCTGATGATTCTCACAGCGTGAGTTTCGCTGCTTAATTGCAACCATACTAAATAGTCTATCATCAATTTACACTACATGTTCTGTATCATCAGAGAGTCTTGAAGCAGCAGAAACTTTTCCATAGCTAAACCACCATACTCTATTTTTTGCCCTGTTTAAAGCTTCTTAAAGAGGGTTTCTCTTTTTATACATTCCATATATGTTCAGAGATGAGAAACGTTTTTGGCAAAAAGAACAAGGTAAGCTGAAGGAACTGTTCTCAGGCAAGGGAAGCTGTAACAAATAGGTGTAAATAACATTTAGCAAGTTTAGCAGACTCTTAGGGGTATAGTCAGATGAGCATTCCTTTTGGCAGCAATGCCAGCTTAAAAAACTGCTGCTACCAATATTTACTTCCACCCCTGCACCACATTGTCTGATGTGCCCATACAACCGTTTGTGTGACCGAACAGTGAACCAGTTTGGCAAACTGATGCAGGCTAAGTATAAACATTTTTTTGCCAGGCTACTTATAATCCAGATCAGTTCCTCAATCCGTTTCAGCATACAGCTGCTCCAGCAGCAGTACCAGCACACACAGAGGGGTGGTGCAGAGGCAAAAACGGGCAAGCACCAAGGACCCCTCAAAAGCCAACTCTAGCACCAAAAGAAATGCTCATAGGCATACTAACAGTGTCTAGGTGTATAGGTACAGGTATGGTCACAAAGTACAACCCCACTTCTTCAAAAATATAAATTAAAGTCAACATTGGAACAGTTCGTTTGGATTCAGCACGCATTAAAATGTCACCTTATGTTTTGCTATTATTGTTAACTAGCATTTGTAAGTCCACATAGTCTTAAAGGCAACTCTTCAGAAATTTCCTAACAGATGGGGTTTTTGCTTGAGTTCTTCAAGATTATCTGGAATTCCTAATTACGAATAAGGTTCCTCTTCTTCTGCACTTGTATAGTCCCTACCACAAAGGAGGTCCAGCACCAAAATGATCAAACTTTTAAAACAGAAAAAAACCTAACAGACAAGTAATGGTATAGGCGGAAAGCTATTTTAAATACAATAGGCAGACCAGTACTCAGACAAAAATTCTGCAATGGAATCTCCTTCCATTCACAAATTTCTCTGAAAACCTGAGTTAACACCTTCATTTTGCCAGCAGGAAGACTAGAGGGACTCCGGCAGAGCTTGTAAGCAGGAAATCCAAGCCCACAGCAAATCTTGCTGGGTTAAAGGACTTCATATCTATGTAAACAGACCACAGACCTTATGGAGGCACAGAGATTTCTGTGAAGTCCAAGGCCATGCAAACTAGATAGAAGGATTTTATGAAGGCTGCCTGCATTGCTCTGAAGAAATTCTGGTAAACTTCTAGAAAGTAGAAGAGATCAAACCCTGCTAGGTAACACAGCTGACATTTAAGATGAGAATTAGTTTGAATACACACTTGAGTATAAATTGCTCCACAGGATAAAGTTGTTGTGGGGTTTGGGGTTTTTTCTTCCATTGAATTTATAAAAGAACAACAAAATTCCTAAGCTATAGGCACAGTTTGTAAGGCAACAGAATTGACACAGCATGTCAGGAATTCAAGAGGAAAAAATCTAGAAAGAAACACATAGAAATAAGTATGGAAAGTCAACATATTAGAGAGTAGCAAGCCTTTG
This sequence comes from Harpia harpyja, assembly GCF_026419915.1. NCBI lineage: Eukaryota > Metazoa > Chordata > Aves > Accipitriformes > Accipitridae > Harpia > Harpia harpyja. The sequence continues at coordinate 36,320,272 of NC_068947.1, forward strand.
AATACCTAGGAAATATGGATCAAAGGTAGTCCATTCTTACCCACCTCAAACATACAAACTGTTCAGAAAAGCTGTTGTATACAAGTATTTTAGCCTTGTGGCTTATAGTTGCCTTAGTTTCTATATTTGGATATTTAGTGACAAATGCAGTTTCTCTGGCTGTGGACTAACCCTAACTGAAAACAATCCAAGTACACGAACTGTAAAGATGAAATGCAAGATGGGGGGGGGGAAGCATAGGGAAGAAAGAGTCCACACCCTTTGTATTCATAACATACAGAGGAGATCTACAAAGTTGCTAGTTTTATGACCAGAAACCTATTTTCTTTCACATTAAAATTCAGGTCCTGCCTAGCTTAGAAGACTGTGTTGACTAATAAACAAATTTACTGATCACAAGAGAGGAAAGCAAAACACCTCCCCAAAACCAAACAAAAAAAAACCCTGAAAATACACCTATACACACCCCTTGCCCACAAAAAGATGGTTACAACAGTACTGTCATAGTCCAGCTACTTCCCTCACACTAGAGTCGATCATGGTTTCTCCCAAAACATCTCTATTGCATCTCTGAGCTGAATAATTTGTATTGGGAAAATATACTGGGAAGTCAGCAACAGAACTTTTACCAAACATTGCCAAAACCAAGTACATACACACACACACAAAATACATCCCCAAAAGAATTTCTGATGTTAACCTGACCAAAGATGAGCAGCTGAATAGGAGGGGGACTTAGACAAAAACTTGTTTAGGGTGGGGTTTTTTTTGTTTGGTTTTGTTCACACTTATTTAACATCAATGATTGATTAACATTTTGGATAAAGGAGGTCTTTGTTAGTGATTCAGCATCTCCACCCCTTCAATTAAGGTGTTAAGAGTTCACAACAGTGCAGTGAGACCCAAGATCCCCAGACCCCTCTCCACAAGAAAAAACCAACCCAAAAAAAAGATCAACAAAAAAACCACACCCACCCCACTGGGAAAGTTCCAAAATCCCAAAACTGACATCGTTGCTAACCCGAAGTTAAAAAAAGAAAGCTGCCTTTCTTTTGTTGTTTGAGGAGAGGCCAGCAAGGGAGACAGGGAAAGAATATGAGCCCTTGAGCCATTTTTATGCTCCGAGTAAGAAAAAAGGACACATTCATTAAAAATAATCTCTTTGGAGATCACTATTAAAAAACAAAACAAAACAAAAAAGCCCACCACACAACAGAGCCATCATGCCAACTTGTCCAAAATGGCTATAAAATCTCACCAAAGCAACTCCTGTGATTCCCACGAGAAAGCAGATAGGTCTGCTATGGGATATGGGCATGTGCCCTTCTGCTAGCAAAGCTCTGCAAGCATAGGATGAACAAAAAACAACTGTGTGTTAGCCTTTATTTCACTTCACCAGTTCAACACCTGTAACACCCCACTGTAGACAGCAATCAGGCATTACAGCCCTAATATAAAGCAGAAGAGAGGTAAACAAAAAGAAGACAGCAATAAAGCTGTTTAGGTATGTTAATTCTTTCATTCCATATCCTGTGATTTTTTTAATTTGATTTCATGTAATGCCTTGCCTAGCTTTCCAACACTTGTTTTTGTAATATTTTGAGCAATCACTGGCCAAATATTATCTTCCAACAAAACAGAAGAAAAAAACAGTCTACTTTTTTTTTCCCCTCCTGCTTTTAAAGCTTGATACATTTAAGGATGCTTCAGAGCATCCTATGATGTCTGTGTGGGCTTTTCACAGAGAAATCAAGGACAAAATACTTTCAAGGAAAATAAAAATGTTACTAGAACCCCTCAAAACTGGAAGAACCGTCTCCCCCGCTTCCTCCAACTGTGTTTTGACAGTAGAGCAACTAGTCATCAACAGGGAGGCTTAATGAGACAAACTTGACTTGGCACAACTGTTTCTTCTCTGCCCCAAAGTCAGTGAGGCTAATGCCCGAACTAGAGAGATGTTACTTTACAAGGTAAGGGCTACAAAAAACTTGATACTCCTCTCCCAGTAAGTGAGATTGATGGTTATTTCCGGACCAGTTTCAGAGTCCAAGTTAGGTTTGGCATCTGGAGAATAAAAGCATCTTCCCTTTCACATTGGTGGTCTTTGAACTGTTCCACAACCAGCTCCCTACTGCCACTTATTATTTCATACTTACTTTCTTTGCTGCATGACAATTTCCTGATTTCTCATTTTGTTTACTATTAAACCACTAACCACATAATCATCCCACCTTAATATTTTATACTGAAACAACAACCCACAATTGACTGTCACATCGGATTCTTCCCATCTGTGTCCTCATGCTTTGTCTACCCTCCCAGAGTAACATCCACCTTCCACATCCCAAATATTCAATTGGCAGAGGCCTTTTTAGTCCCATCATCCTGTCACCTACACGGTGGCCTCAGGGACAGAAAGTTGGACAACACAGAAATACAGGGTGCTCTCTCTCATCCTAGAATTGGAGCCTTGCTGCTTGCATGCATCCACCCGTCCCATCATTTCCCTAAGCATTTGGGGTCTCCGGTGTTGGGGTTTTTTCCCCCATCATCCAACCCTTAACCTCATGAACTTGCAGTATGTCTACAGGTTTAGCCTCTCCCATCTCACTGACAGCCTCCCATACGCCCCTTTGCAGTAGGCCAGGGCACAGACTCACTGTCATGCACACACGCAGTGCCTCTTCTCTACCTAGCAGAAACACTTCCAAATAAACGCATTTCCCCTGCCTTGTCAGATACTGCTCTTCCCCATGATCCCTATATACAAGATCCCCTCCTACACTCTTAGTATCCCACAAAATCCTCTTGCACAACTATCCCACATACCAGTTTGACACTACATGCTTAGCTTCCCTGGATTCCTGCTCCCCTGAAGTATCTACACTGTTTCCCAGCTCTGGACCCCTACAATTCCCTTTACAGCCACGTGCACCACCTCCCTCGTGCTGAAAGCACTTCCTACCCCATATTCTGGCTCCCAATGCTTCTGGCTACCACAACCCCACTCCCATATCCCTTTCTCCCAGTCACTCAAGTCCCAGCTGCTCACATCCTCCAATCACTACATCCATCCCCTCATGTATCAACTTATTTCTCCCCAGCATACCTCATACTCCACAGTTCTTTGTCCACCTCTCCACATCCCTTCCTGCAGACAGAGTATTTCAGTTCTTCCTGCAACACAGCCCCCCATACCTTCCTCACAGCACATCCCAGATCCCACTTACCATCTCCCACCTCCTCATTGCATGCTTCACCTCGTACTCCACTCCCTACATCCCTACTGTATACAGCTTCACCACAGAGTCCACACACCCAGCTCTCACCCCACTTGCACCAGCTTCTTTCTCCTAGAACAGCCCGGACCCCCAATCCCAACAGCCTAGCCCTGGTGTTGCAGCCCCTCTTATCCTATGTCCCGACCCTCACTGGGATTAAAAACTCAGAACTACCTCTGTAATCCACCCAACACCATCCTCTCCATACAGCAGAGCCCCTAGGGCACCCCAAGCACATCAGTGCACCTCAGCGCAGCACAGAGCACTCCACACACCTACTCATACAGCACAGCCTCCAGAGCATCCTAGTGCTGCAACCCACCACACCCCACACCCCTCCACACAGCACAGCCACGTGGCCATCCCATACACCCCAGTGCGACCTGGAGCAGTCCACACATCCCTCCACACAGCAGAAGCCCTAGGGCATCTCCTGCACCACAGAGCATCCCACACACGTGTAGCACAGCTCTTAGGGCATCCCATACACCACAATGCAACCCAGGACAGCACGCACACCTGTCAACGCAGCACAACCTCTATGGCATCCCCTGCAAGCCAAGGCAACGCATACACCCCTCCACATAGCACAGCCCCCAGGCCATCTGCTGCACCACAATGCAATGCAAAGCACTCCATATGCCCCTCCATACAGCACAACCTCTGGGGCATCCCATGCACCCCAAAGCATCCCACACCCCCCTCCACAGAGCACAGACCCCGGGGCATCCCCTGTGCCCCACACACCCCCCTCCACAGAGCACAGACCCCGGGGCATCCCCTGCGCCCCACGCACCCCCCTCCACAGAGCACAGACCCCGGGGCATCCCCTGCGCCACGGAGCACCCCCCAGCCCTTCATCTGAGGCACCCCCAGCGCACCCCCCGCACGGCAGGGCACCCCACACGGCCCTCCACAGAGCGCAGCCCCGGGGCAACCCACGCACCTCGGAGCATCCTGCACTCCCCGCCACGCAGGACACCCCGAGGGCACCCCACACCCCTCCACGCAGCGCAGCGGAGCCCCCGGGACACGCCGCGGAGCCGAGCAGAGCCCCGGGCGCCCGGGGGCGGCCGGCAGAGCCGCCGGGGCGCCGCCGTCCCGGGGTCAGCGCTCCCCTCAGCCGTCCGCGGCGCCCCCTCCCCGCGGCGCCCCCCCGGCCGCCCGCCATCCCCGGGCCTCCCCCAACTCTCAAACTTTGGGCGGGCGGCGGCGGCCGGTGCCGGTGGTCGCCCGGTGCCCGCCGCGCCGCCTCCCCCTCACTCACCGCCGGGCCGTGGGGGAGGGGCGGGGGCCGAGGCTCCTCTCAACCCCGGGCGGGAGGGGGCGGCGCAGCGTCTCCCCCCGGCGACGGCGGGTCCTTCCCCCTCCCGCAAACACACACAGGCTCCATTGTCCGCCAGCGCCTCCCCCCCCCCTCCTTCCCACACACATGGTACCGCCCATCGCAGCCCCTCTCTCCCGCTCCCCCCGCCCGCCCCCCCCCTTTTTCCCCACACCGTCCTTTCCCCCCCCCTCCCCCCTCCCGCCGCGTCCCGCAACCCGGAGAGAGGAATGGTACCGCCCGTCGCGCGCGCCCCGCCCCGGGAATGGTACTGTCCCCTACTCACTCCGCCGGCGGGACCGCCTCTTACTCCCCGTTCCGGGCAGTGGTCTCGCCCGGCCCCCCGCCCCGCCCCGCCCCGCCCCTCCCCTCCCCAGCGAGAGGGCGGAGACTGTATCCCTTCCCCCTCGCACACGCTCTCCTCCCGCCTTCGCCTACACGGTGGTAGCAGCCGGGCTCTTAAAGGGACAGGCCAGCCGCGGCGAGCGCCCCGCGGGAAGCGCCACCCACCCCTCTCCGCTCGCCGCGGCACCGCCCCCGCCATTAACATAGCCTGGCCCCCGCCTCGGGGCGGCCCCACTCCCTCCTCCCCTTTTAAAGAGACAGGGCGCCCACGGCGCTTCTTAAAGGGGCCGGCCCTCCCGCGCACCCCCCCCCAACTCTCCTCCGCGGAGTCGAGCGCCGACAGTACACCACCACCACCCCCCCCCCCCCCGCGCCCCGCTCCCCGGGCGGGGCCGCGCCGCCGCAGCGGCGGCGGCGGCGGCGGGGGGGGCTCCGCGTGCCCCGGTGCCCGCAGCCGCAGGGGAGGCGCCCGGTGAGCCGGGGAGGGGCGGGCGCGGGCCCCCGTCAGCGCGGGGCGAGGGATCCGGCGCCCCCCGCCCGGCAGCGCGCGAGCACCTCGCGCTCCCCTGAGGCGGCGCGCGGGACCCGCCCCCTAACGGCACCCCTAACGGAAACGGCGCGGGCCCCGCGGGGAAGGGGGGTGCCCGCCCGCCGCCCAGCCCGGAGGCCTCGCACGGCCCCCGGGGGAGGCGCACGCCGGGGCCGGGCGGGTGCGGGAAGGCGTCCGCCCGGCCCGGAGCGGGTGCCCTGGCAGCCCTCCTCGGCACGGTCCTGCCCAGCGCCGCCTCGGCTGCCGGGGCGGCTTGCGCCATGGCACCTTCGCCGGGCGCCGCCTCGGCCTCACGGCAGGTGCCAGCCGCCCGTGGAGGGGCTTTACGCACTGGGAAGCCGAGGGGGGCACTGGGCATCGCAACCAGCCATGGGCCCAGTCCTCATCCCGAAAGGGGCACAGCTGGCGGGCAGGCAGGCAGGCAGGCAGGAGCATTATGGAGCAGCAGGTTCGCTCAGCCCGCTGGCACCAAGCGTGGAATTTCCCCTCCACATATTTATGATGAAGGAAGGGGACGGCTGGCCATCCATTGGCAAGGCAGGAAGAAAGCAGGAGGGAACTTCTGGAGGACAAGCACGTTTCTCCTACCTGGTGGCTGAGCAACTTGACTGCACACCAGCTGGCAGCGGGTTGATGGAGCCGCTCTGAGAGATCTGAGGGCCTTTTCTGATGGGAGAAAGCACTGGGTTAAGCAGCAGCTTGCAACTAAACAGGGAGGAACCAGACAGTAATGACAAACAGACACAACCTATCAACTCCTAAATACGCTCAAGGGCCCTATCCTGAACAAATGCTCAATGTTTGGGGGATGAAATGTCAACGTAGTTCGAAACCGGCTGGCAGTTAAGGGTTTTGAAAATTTGTAGCAATCCCCCTTTTCAGTCTGCGACTTACTCTGTGGAAAGAGCGCTTTCAACATCCACTAATCCTTCTCCTTCACCTCCACAAAATGTTCTTAAAATGGGCGATCTTGTGGGTTGTGAGCAAGAGCTTTCCAAACCATGGGTGGCACACAGATGCACAGAACCGCTGCAGTCTAATGAGAGAAAGCAGGCTGATCATTTTTGCATATCCCTGATGCCTGAATAACCTGTTTTGCCAATACAACATAAGTGAAGAGAAACGCAGTGTTCTCTCTTTATCCTCAAATGACCCACTCTACTCTGTCCAACTCCCACTTGTAAGTAACCCAACTCTTTGGAAGAAGACCCTTTCAGCACTGCACATTCACACTGGGCCTGGGCATTGCTCTGGCAGATAAACCACCTCCTCTCTCTGCTCAGCCCTCAATCCCTAAGGGGCTTTTCCTCTTTTTGACCCTCTTCTCTGTCCCTTGTCCGTGCCTACTTGGTAACATCGTTAAAGAACTCTTTACAGCTTTCTGAGCACTGCAACAGTAGCTAATTCACACCTCTTACCCCAGATAGATACTCTTCCTTGAGGGGGATACTTCTTAACAGCTGGTTTTCAATCCCTTTGCTTCGCAGACCAGACCCCCTGAACATTTCGAGCTGGACAGGCTTTCAGCCCATTGATGCCTCTTGCTTGCTTCACTCTGTTACCTCTTCCAGACAAGTGCCTCAGGCTACAAGTTCCCAGGATCCACGACCCAAAGGCAGAAACCGTTGGTCTCTGGCCAGTCTTTTTCAACTCATCCATCGAGGCTAGCCCTACCTGTACCTTTCCACAGATCACAGCAGCACCTTCTAAAGCTGAAGTGTTGGTGAAACCTGACTGATCAGCTCCACTTGAACCACCACCTTTGTTGCCATCAGTTCAGCCCGCTCCCTTACCTGACGAATAAACCTTCTCTATTTTTACATTGATATGGGTCCTTCTTTATGCAACACCTACAATTCCCGCTCTCCTTTTTGCATCCTACGCCAGGGAGGGCTCAGTGGACTGAGCACAGGAAAGGCTGCAACAGCAGTAGCTGTACAGAGTAGACCAGCCAGGCAGCAAAACATGGCGTAAGGAACAGATATGCCTCACGGTGCTTTCGACAGAAGACCCAGTCCCACTCTCACCGACGTCAGGGACCCATCGCGGTTCACTTAAAAGGAAGTTTGTTTCCCCTGGGCAGTAGAGGCTGGGATTTTTCTAAGGAGCCTAAGGAAGCCAGGCACCCAACTTCCGTTTCCTGAAGGTACCTCTGAAAATCCTACCCTGTGCTTCAATCCTGACACATACAACAGCAGCGATAAAATACGTGGTGTTAGCGGACTGCCTTTTTTTTTCTCCTCCCTCCTCTGACCCGGTACTTTGCTGTCTTGTCCCTTGAGGAGTTAGACCAGGGAAAAGGAGCATAAAATGCTACTAGTTCGCAGATGCTGTGGTTCCTCCAACTCCCCTCCCATCCCCCCAACCCCATCCCCCCACATTTCAAACAGTTATAAATGACTGTGCAACTCTGCAGGCAGCAGTCTCAAATAACCACACCAAGCCTCTCCCCTCCAACGGCTTTATGTCTCTTCCTTCCTCTCTTTGGGGCTCCGGATAGCAACTATCAAGGTGTTTTGCTTCACTCTCAAGAGTTAAGTTGCTACTTCACCCACCACCTTTAGGAATCTGCCACAGCAAACTGCCATGAGCAGTGAATTCCCAAGGCAGGGATTCTCAGCTGAGAAATCCCTCCTGCTGTCCTTGAAGGGTTTTACCATGGGAACTGACAACAGGCTCCCAAATGATCTTAACTGCGATGACAGGTCGTGAGGCAGGATTTCAGGTAGCAGAGCCCCTGAGCATGGGACCACCACTGCCAACCTCAAGAAAGCATCCCCCCATATTGGGGCCTTGCCCTCCCTGGGCCAAGCTCATAAAAGCTGCCCCAGAGAAGCCAGCTGTCCCGGCTCTTTAGAGCACTCTGGCAAATCCAAGAACATCTTGGAAACATTACAGCTCTCAACACACTGTGTACACACTCCTCACAACTCCCTGGCTGCAGCAGGGACAGAAGATCAGCCTTTCTGTTCAAAAGCAGGGTCCTCTTCCATCAGAGCAAACCAAGCCTAAGGAAAGTTGCTACAGGAGCTCCAGTTCTGCAGAACAGACAGATCAGACAAGATAGGCCAGCCAGCAAAATACATTTGCATTACACTTCCTATATATGGTTCAGAGCATGGCACACCCCAATCATGGTTTTTATTCTCTTGAAGGGCCCGGCCCTGCAAACACTTAATTTTACATGTGTAAGTAGAGTCCCACTGAAACACAATGGAGCTACTCATGCAAATAATGTTAAGAGTGTGTAGGGCTGTGGCTCTGTTTCACTATTCCATCTGCAGCAGACCCAGTTTAAGAGGATCCTGCGGTGCTCTCTCAGAGTTATTGCCGCTCACTTGTGCCAGTTAAACTATTTATGTAGCCACACTCATAGGTAAGCTGTTTAAATGATCCAACATTTTTTTAAAAACCCTAACACGAACAAATCCTTAATGCCAGACCAGCTCCAATGTGGATTTCATCCCCACAAGCAGCTGAACTGGCACAACTGGAGGAGGAGGAAACATCTGAGGAACAGGAACTTTTGAAGATGGTATTCCGGGCAGGCGAAATGGCGACATGGAACCTTAGCATGTGAAGGCTGGAGGCATTGCTCTCTTCTGAAGTTACACCCTGCTCCTGACCATCCACTCTCTGAAGCAGAGCCTCTTCCTCAACCACACAGTCATTCCAACATGAAACAAGTTTCACCTCAAATGCAACAGCAGATTGAACTTTTCAGTCATTAATGCTTAAAAACCTTCCCTCAAGAAAATCTGTCACCATTAAGAAGAATCTGCCAACAGTCACTATACCCAGGATCAGGGATGTGAGCTCCTCCTTGCAGGTAAAGGATGTAGTCACCATGCGCATCTGTAGCCCGTACACCGCTTCTGCAGTCAAAAGGATCCCTTGCTACTACCTTTGACATGGCACGTTTGGGCCATCCAAAGTGTTCCCTACAATTTTTTTCAGTTTATGGGCTATTTTACCTTTAGCAACTCTGTGCTGAAATTGCATCACATATTTCCTGTCTGCTGAGGCAAGATGCCCCTCATTCAGTGTGATTATAACCTTCCAGCAAGGAAGCTCCACTAACTCCTTAAGAGCTTTGCTCTCTATACTGTGTCCCGACTTCTGCATTCATGTACACCTGCACAAAGTGGGTGTAAAACGCTATCACTGGTGGATGTGAAGAACACACATCACTGGGAGGATGTTTTGCTTTGTTTGTTTACTTTAGGTTTGGGGGGGGCACCCTCTTTTTGCTCTGGTGTAAATGATCAGAGGAGCTGCAGGATGAGAGATCAGGCTCTATGAAATCTTTTTCTTAGGAGCTTTGAGTTTTACATGACCACGTGCTCTAATGAGCCTTCTCAAAAGGAAACAACCCATTTCTGTAAGGAATCCAGGTGATTACGGTTCGCATACCACTGTGATCTCTCTGCATGGGCACAGGGGAGCTGCCTTCATGAGTCTTGCTGCAGCAGGATGAAGTCTAAAACTGGACAGTGTGAAAGAGATAGGAAAGGACCACAGGGAAGGGTAGTTTAACATCCACTGTTAACTTGGAAAGAAAAACCCCTTCTTTCAGAAAGTCTTTTATGTAAATCATTCCTAAAAGATTAGCAAATCAGGCCTGGGGGAGGGGGAGAGATTGTTGTGGCTTTCTTTCTAGTTCAGTGTCTTTTGGTATTAGACATTACCCTGAGTCTCCCCCGTTGTGCTGAACCTCAGTCCTGCAAACACCAGAGAACATTCGTAACTTGGTTCAGGTGAACAGTCCCTCTGCACCCTGACTTGTGTGGGACTTCACAGACTCACAGAGGAGGGAAATGCAGATATATCCATATCAATGTCAGTATCCATATACACACACACAGACACACATATACCTCCCCCCAAAACACACATAGACTCACCCCTACCTCTGTCCCCAGTGCTGGCATAAGACCACCTATACCAATTACTACCACCTCGCTGGCCGCACAGTACACAGAGCTCTGTTAGGAAGGAGACTGGCTGATGGATCTGACCAGCACTGGCTGCACAACATCACCCTATGGCAACAGTATACAGATGATGGCAAATTCAGCTGGGCAAGAAAGGCCTTGCTCTCACTTTTCCTATCTACACTCAAAAGAGAGAAACAGTTGATCTTGTGTTTTCCTATTCGCACATGAATATCCAAACAATCTGAGCCTTAATCGAGTTTGGGCTGGAGCACGGAACTATGGTTAAAATGGAGCTATGGTTAAAATACTTTTCTGGATCTCCAGAGAGCCTTCTATTTCATCTGCCTCCCCCTTCAAGACATTATCCCACATCAAAACTCTGACGCGATGAACAAATCCCACGTATTATAACATTCCAATTGCGGGAAGCTCTTGCCCTATTTAGAAAGTCATCTTTCAAGTCAACAAGCAGGTACAAGGCAAATACCACGCAGCCATAGAGATAAACGCTCAGCTTTATCTCCTATGATTAAAAAAAAGGGAGAAGGAGGAGAGAAGAGATACTGAATCAGAAGGGAAATCAGGTAAACAGAATCTGGGGAAACACGCTCATGCAACACATGAAAAATACGAATTCATACTAAACAAAGGTGGGAAATTTTGGCATAAAGGAGACTCCAAAATCAATTTTTTGCCCAGGAACACTGCTCCATTACACTGTCCCCATGTTTTACAGGGAACCACTAACACACACTGAGTGCTGTGGTGCCACCAGGAGAATTTGGCTGTGGAATTGCCTGACTCTTGAGCATTTTAAGATTCTCAGCCATGACTTTACACTCCCTTTTGTATGTGTATGACCATCTTTGACTTCAATGAGAAGACATGGCAGCAGCTCAGAAAATTGCCAAACTCACCTCCCACTTCCATTCAGCCACCTGCTGAGTCTAGTCCAAGACAGCAAACCCCCTTGCACAGCCACACAGCTACGTTCTCTGTAATGCCTGCCCCACAGTGCCAGGGCATGCACGTGTGCACTTTCATGGTGTAAAACCAACCAAACAAAATTTCATACACAAAGGAATATTTCTGAGAAAGCCATGACCAAGCTGAAGAAAGCATCTTTCATTAGGAGCATCCTTCTCACAGGATAAACAGAAGGAGGCTAAGTCTGCCCTCAGACAGACAGACAGAAGTCATCTGTTGCCAACACATACAACAGCTCTCTTGGCATAACAGGCTTTTTGTGCCTTCCAGCGCTGCTCCTCCAGCATCCGGCTGCTCAGGGTACCGGCCTGCTGTACAACAGGGCAGCAGCGCAGACGGGTTACACTCACAGACTACAGCTGCCCCTACAGACAGTGCACAGGTGTTTGAGGCTAAAATTTTGCTCATCTCTCCTGCAAGGCTACAATAAAACAAAAATAACTTCAGCATGATTTCCCCTCTAGATTGCACACAAAGAAGAAACCAAGCCCCCACTGTACTGCAGACTGGCCCATTAAAGCGAATGGTTAAATTCTAGCTATGAAAAAGTAGGCGTTGTTGTCTGTTTTGTGAGGCAGAAATCAATATTCCCGCCTCCTCTCCTTCTGTTATTTCACCTTGAGATACTCATGCTCAGATAGATGAGATCTGAATCTTACTCACTGTTACTGCAACTTTCCTCTCTCCAGCATTTCACAGGGTCACAGATGTTCTTGGAGTCCTAACCCGCCTGTAATTTACCACTCAGCTCCCTAAACTGACCACCACTGGTGACTGAAGTAGTGACTGATTTTCCTTCCAAATCACACCACTGTGACTATTTCTAACTATTTATCTACATCCTTTATCTTAGTCATTTTGCTCCCTGTGTCCTCCAATAACAACCCTCTCTCTGCCACAGCCTTTCTTCTCTGGACCCCTATAATTCACTCCCTGGTGCTAGCCTCTTCCATACCGTGGCCATCTCATATAAACGGTGTTTTACTGTGAAATGGTCCTTCTGCTTTCTGTCTCCCTTTAATCTAACTGTGGGGGGTAGCCTGGTTATGAATTGGGGGGGGGGGGGGGGGGGGGGGCTGGGGGAAGAACCTGGGTGACTGATGCTCAGCCCAGGTGAGCCTGAAGCAACGTTGGCTGGGGAGAGACTAGCAGGGTAAGATAAGCTAGCACTATACCTCAACAGCTGCTCCTTTGACTAGGTTTCCCTTCGGCAGTTCAGATTCAGGGGCCTGGACCGATTCCCACAGATCAGGTAGCAATAATGCCAAGCTGACTGGGCTGTTCTGATGAGTCCTCTTGGATGCAGCTCTGTCTACTATCATGCCTGCCTCTGTCACCTAAGGATTAGACAACTGCAATATGCTCTGTTTGGCACCATGCTTTAAATCCATTCATAAACTGAAGGCAGTGCAGAATTCAGCACTCTGTTAGATAAGCCGTGTCTCTCACCCACAATCAATCTCATGTTTGTGCTCCATTTTTATGCCATCTGACCACTGGTTTCCAGACAGATTTTAACATGTTCCTATTGACCTCCAGTGCCTCACATACCAGAACCCTTTCCACCTAAGAAATCACTTCTTATATTTCCTAGAAGCTGTAGAAAAGACATCGGGTATTCTTGCACAGGTACCTGGGAGTGTAGAGTTGAGGGTTGTTCAGTCTTTAATTTGCCATTGTTTGCTGGTGACAGTCTGATGAAATTGCTTGAGTTATAATGAAGACAGTTTTCATTATCTGTCATTTAAAATGTCAAGGGAGCTTAGACTGAATGGATAGGTGCTACCTGTTGTTTCAAATAGCTTTTGATGAAGAAAATACATTTCAAAAGTACCAGTCACTGATTTACAGGTGCTGCACAAAGATTACATAAAACAGTGAGATCCCTCCAAAGAAAACAAGCAGACTTCCCCCTTGCTCTCTAGTTTAGACATTGGCTTATCATCAGTGTGGTGCTGACTTTCTTCTGCAGTAATCATCAGTGGCTTTTGGATGTGCAAGATCCTAGATGATAGAGGACAATACCAAGAAAAACAGGAGTCTTCATTATTAGAGGGCACTTGAGAGTTTTGGCTTAGCTACATAAATGCTTCACTCTCATTCTTTTGCACTTTCATGGTGCAAACTCTGGACCACTTTAGCAACAGATGTCATGACTGGACATACTTCTGTGCAAACATTTTGCTAGTCCCTCTCTGCTGAAGGTGTTGGCCTCTCACAGCTGATCTGCAATAACAGACTGCGTGAATGTTCCTAGTCCATCTGAGCACAAAATCTGCCAGCTTATTTTAAATCGTATCTGTTTATTCCCTAGCATGAATACATCTGCTTACAATACCTGCCTTGCAGTTCCTGAGAGACACCTAGGACAGCATGTTTCTTTTCTATCTATATCCTTATATTTTAGAGCATCCATTTAACTTGTGAGATGGTGCTGTATAGGGGACCTGCCTTGGTAATGCAACTCTGATGGGATACACTCCCTGTGCCTTGGCTTGCTTACAGGATGGGCTCTTCCTACACCCAACCTGTACCTTTTGCCTGTTCTTTTTGTCAAACCAAGACAAAATGAATGCCAGCAGTCCAGCCAGCACGCGAGGAATGCAGGTAATACTCTGGCTACAGTGTCTTTAACAACGACTTGCATTTTTGGCAATTGCTTTTATATGAGTATCCAGCATCAAAAGCTGTAGCATGAAATCTCTTGTAAATTTTTAAATGCTGAAGAACAGGTACCTTCCACTTAAGAATCAGATAACAAAGATTGCTGCTGCTTTGTCCAGTAACACAACTTCAGCCTGCCTGGGTCCCATGCAAGTCAGCTGGCTTCCTCATCCAGGTTCCTATTTCCCCCATGTGCAGAGACTGCAGTGTCCCCTGTGGTGTCCCAGCTCTTGGTGGTGTATGTGATGTTCAAAACTAAGGTTTGATGGTAATGAGGAAGGAGAGAAGGACTGAGCCTTAGGATGGTGGACTCTGAAATTCACAGATGTGGGGAAGAAATAAGAGTTGTTCTGAGACCTGATCATTTCCATGTCTTGTTTCCATTAGGACAATGTTTCCCAGGCACTTATTTGAGCCATCCTTACAAAGCATCTCTGAAAGAAAAGGGTTTATGTTCCTGGCAACACGTTCCAAAAAAACACGTCCCCAGCTCCCTGCTGCCATAAGCAAGCACAACTCCAATGATTTCAATAAAGCTGCACTTTCTGTGGCCCTAAGGCTATAACACTACAGTAAACAAAGCCAAATACCATAAGCCAGATGCTATAAGGTCTGAATCCAAGTCTTTCAATGTCATACACATACGATCCACCAAAAGATGGCTGAACCCACACCTTCAGCTGGCTGTCACAGAGCTCTTTCACCCACCAGCAGAACGTGAATCGTAAGGCCTCATCCTGAGGCAGGGCGATGGCTGGTGGACCTCAGCCTGCTCCTCACAGGCACTTCCCCTTGAAAGGGCAGCGGTACCCTGCTCCTCTAGGCTCTGTGCTGCATCAGCACTCCCAGCCTCCCTGCTGAGTCCTCTGCCCTATCCAAAAAGAAACCCCGCACCCCGCTCTAATGGCCATAAGGATGAGTTCGAGCAATAAAATGCTGATACCAAAACCAAATGACCTTACAACTTCAGCTGCTTATCATTTCAGTTTCCTCACTTCCCCATCATACAGCTTGTTTTCCCTTTACATCTAAAACATCCAAACACCGCTCACTCTAAGCAAGGGACAGCTCAAGGCTGTTGCCAGACTAGGTTTGGGATCCACTGGCACGTGCTGAAAGCAGACCCACAGTTCAGTTAGATGACAGCATACATCCTGGAGTAAGGAGGATGTAATGCTGGCTAGTTGCTCATGACTGAGTGAACATAGCAAATGAATGGTCTTTCCAGCTTCAGAAGTGGTCCCTGAAGGCCAGCAGTAAGGGACTTTGGCTTGATAATATAGTCTGGGGAACGTACTGCACACAGATCCAGTGAGTAATGTTGAAAATCCATAGGCAAAGGAAATGTTTTAAAACAGAGGAGGAAAATCTACTTGAAATCAATACCGTGAAGGTCTCTAAAAGGAAACACTCTGCAAAAAAGGACACATTTGCCACATATAAATCTTTAATGATATCTTGTAGTTCTAACAAAGCCTTTTTAAAACAACAACAAAAAAAAACCAACCAGATACTGTAATATACCTGATAGAGCAATAATCCTCACATGGCAAAATATGATTTTCACACCTGGTAAATGAAATGACTCTGCTGCATCCCGAGGCCAGGGTTAGGGGCTAAGGTGAGCTGCTAATGGAAGGTTAGAGACCACATAACGGCTCTTCAGGGAGCACCTTTCAGATGCTCTTTTCATGTACAGTAACGCACAGTGATCAGAAGACACTGGTGGCACATACTAAAGTCACTGTCACTGACAGTGGTTCTAACTGTGGAGTCACCAGTTGATAGCTCAGGTTCACATAGCTGGCTTACATGCCAGCGGTCCTCAGACTCAGGATAAGGCTCACTCTCTTGCAAGAGCAATCCTGTATTCTTTCATCTCCCTCCCGGCATGCTTTCTGCAGCACACCAGGGTTAACCACTCACTCTCTCCTCGCAGATGAAGAGTGAAGCTATAGAGCCGAGACAACAAACTTTTCGACCGCATACAGCTAGAGCCTCTGAGCCATTAAAAGAAAAGCACACAGTGAAAATCAAGGAAAACACTGATCACAGGCCATGCTGGTAGGAACCCAATGGCATTCAGAATCCACCTTGTATCAGCACGTGAGACTGCTAGATCCAGGCAGGATGGCTATGCAATTTGCCAATCGCTCAGGAACAAGAGAGAAGTGAGACCTGCAGGGAGCCAGCAGGCCCCGGAGGTATGGATATTTACAACAAAAAGTCTGAGTGGAATCAGTAAGAGGAAGACACATGGAGTAATACACTACATGCTCTAGCACCAAACAAAATACTTGGCTTAACAAGACACTTTAGAATATCTGGCTCCATAAATTAGACTGCGATTCCCAGTTCTTTAGCTCCCAGCTCCTGCTGATTTCTGTGGATAAAGGCGATGTTTGTCACTCCCAAGATCAGATGCTAGATCAAATGCTTTTCAAGAAGTACACATATGAGTATGTTCCTAGGGAAGAATGAGCTAGAGCTAAGCCTTCAAATGAGCACAAGGAGAACCTCCTGCCCACAGACAGGAAAGTGGTAACCTCCTTCACTTCCTTTGTGGCTTTAACCTAAACCACAACTCCTCCCTTTGGGTTAGGAGTCTCTTCCACTCATTCAGATGTTTGTCAGCTTGTCTCTCTCTAATACCCAGCATCCGTTGCTGCCACATAGGAAAAAAAAGCTCTCTTCTTTTTTCCTCTCTCCCACACCCCTTTTGCAGTTTCTTTCCTAAACAAGAATGGCTTCGATGCATGGCAAAGCAAGTCTAAACTACAGCTCTTCAGGCACAGAAATTAGCAATTGCAACATGGAGCAGGGAGAAAGGAGACGCTGGCATGCAGGCTACCCCAACGTTTGGGAACACTGGCAGTGAGGAAATGTTGCTGCCAGCAGGAACAGTGATGCCAAACCAACTCACAGGGCTTTTCCATGAGTGCAAGCACTCCTTCACAGCCCTGGGCACAACATCCTTCCTTCTGCCCCAAAGAGCTTCAGAGCACGGGCGAAGTGCTGAAATCGAGGGGCAGAAGCGGGCGAGTGCAGAGAAGAGCCATGCTGCCACACAGGAGGCCCTTTGCCCGTGTATAGGGAGGTGAGAAGAACAGGTCCCGTCATCCTTAGTGTGGGGTGTCAATTAGGGAGAGGCAGTGGCTCCCCCCTCACTGAGATCCCATCATCTGCTGAAGGGAGGTTTAACAATGTGAGAGACAGTGGCTCCCACCCAAAACCCTCCTGGTCCAAAGGCTTAACCTTATGATACCCACGTGATATTGGGGTTTTTTAGAGACAGTTGGACTTTGTGAAAGATTTGAGCAGTACTGCACGGGCATTTCTTTCTACTTACAACTGCCTGTACCAGGTAGGCAGAGAGGTACTCAGGGGGCAACCTCTCCCACCGCTCCCACGGCAAGGCACCAGGCAGCCACACATAGTGTAGAGTGATGCAGTTGCTCCCTTGTCAGCCCCCACTCCCAGGACCGCCCGGGACTATGTACGGTCAAAAGGAATGCTTTTTACTCCTTCAAGATTTTCAGAGATTTCAAATCATTGTTCTACATCTGATCAGAGGAAAAAGAATAGTTTTCAAAACTTATACCTAGAAACTATGACCAAATTAATTAAATGCAAGATTTCATTTTACCTTCTTGAAGCACTTCATTTTGACAGCTTCAAAACTTGTCTCCATTTTTTTTCAAGATGGGACATGAAACTGGAATCAACTTTTCCTGAAAATAGCAACAGTTTTGGCAAATCAGCAATTTTCTAAGAAAAATGTATCACTGGAGAAAAATCCTAACAAAACCTAGTTCTATTATTTCCTCCCAGCATCACACAGGAATATGCCTCCATGGTGTAATTCAGCCTTAAGTTTCATAGCAACTCTGATTCAGACATATTGCACACAGATATTAGAATATGCCTTTGACATCATGAGAGCAATGCAAAATAGTGTATATACAATATGGCCAAGCAATGCTGCTATGGAAACCCTTGCTTTGAATTCCTGTATATGGGGTGTTTAAATTCTTATCCCTAATACTGCTTTAACAGAATTTTGTGTATTTTACTTCCTTGCTCAAGTCATCTCCCTCCTTCTGGACTCTCCCCGTCGGAAATGAAAGATGTTTTTGTGGGTGAAGCAGAAGGTGATGAGATCTGCACCGCATTCCTGGTGCTGCCATACACACCAGCTCCATGAGCTACAGCAAGAGAAGTAACTGATTTGTGCCTCAGTTTCTGCAGCTGTAAAATGGAAATAAGCTGACGTTTTACTTCGGGTATAACTCGAATGTGCTTTGAAATCCTTTGTGACAGCCAGAAGATACATGCATCCTTATTCCTATTTGTTACTTTCCGTAGGCGAGGAGTTACTGTCCTCTACAGACCTATGCTGATGATCTCTCTATATTGAAGAACCAAATCAGGAAGTACAGTCGCCCACTCATGTAGCGAACAGATAAGTAATAAAGCAGTGCACTTGCCAACTCCTAAGGAGGTGGTTTCTTAAAAAGACATAGGAAGCTTTCATGTTTTGAAGCTGACTAATTTCAGAAAGTTCCCATTTCACTCTCTTTTTCTTAAACTTCTTCAAAAAACATCTGTTTACCTGCTCTTCTGAAGTGTCTTCTGCTAGGGAGGGTCAGACTGGCTAGATTAAAGGTAACAATGCTGGAAGAAAAAAGGACACTTTAACTGTCCATCTCCTCCATTTCCAATGTGCTCCTGGTGACCCTAGCGGTACTTTTCAGGTCTCACTCCGACAAGGAGAAGATGCTGCAGCCAGCAATGGCCATCTGAAACTCTACTGAGTCTTTTGGGGTATAGCGCATCCTGGACACATGGCACCACCTCCTGCAAAATTTGAGCAGAATGTGCAATCTAATAATGATCACCCAGCAGCCAAACTCACCCGTGCAATCCAGTGATCGCAAATGCAGATTAAGTTACTTGCATTTGTCTGATGGTGTAATTGCCAGACTGCACATTCAAATGAGTATTTGTTTAACTGTGTGATATACAGATAGAGCTTATGCACTTGAGGCCAAATTCACCCCTGTTGTAATTTCCCTAACTCCAGTAGCAATTACTCAAAGGATTAATTTGGCCCATAGTTTTTCCTAGTATATGTGATTCATCATTTCTCTCCTATAACAAAGAATAATATGCTGTTTCAATCAGTGGTGATGTCCTGGCCTCCTTGAGGCTGCCGGACTCCCTGTTTAATCAGACATAAAACAAATCACTTGCAGAGGCAGAGGCGTATAAGCATGCTTTAATTACAATATTGTAACACCAATTAGAGATCTATCTAATCGAGGACTCAGTACTTCCTACTCGGGTATTACTCCCATGTTGGGATAATTACTGCTAATTAAGCTTGGAACTAATTAGGCCAAATGATCTCATTTATACCAACATAGATGACTTCTAGGAGTTCACACACACAAAAAAATCCAAGCGTGATTTTATCATTCCTGGACTCATCAGCACTTTGATTTTGAAATGGACTGTCCCTCCCCAATAGATAAGCCCTGTTAAAACTCAAGTCCCAGATCTCAGATCATCTCAGATTCTCCTGAGGCAGAGAAACACTCTCTGAAGGTGTTGGTTGGTTGGCCCAAGTCACCTTCTGCTCTAATAGACACAGTGGATTAACAGAGCTGTGTCCCTTCATGGCGTGGTTCATTCAAAACCTACAGGCTGCTCTCACACAGTTATGGTTACAACTTCTCAATGCACTTAGCACTACCTAAACCACCACCATTGCTGCACAGAATAAGGTTTGCTGTAGGGTGCTGTGCAGTGTTAAGACTTACAATAACTTAAAAAAAAAAAAAAATTCTTAAACACACCTATAGCCATATGTACTTGTTGCATGACTTGCATCAATGCTGCGTATAATTAGAAATTGCATCCCAACACTGTTTAGTAACGGTGCCTCAGCTGTGCTGTATGTGATGGCTGAGGGAAGAGGCTGACTCTAGCTAATGGAGTTCCTGGCAAAGCCCATCTGTGCTACAAGACGCCCCATGTACACAGTCTGACTCTATCTAACAAAGTTGGCTTTACACTGCAGTCAGAAAAATAAAGGACAGCCTGTGAAGCTGTGTTTATGTTGCAGCTTCTCCTCCTCCCCTCCAATCCCAAAATTTCTGCACCAGCTCAATGCTGAGATTCTCAGGTAGAAGAGACACCAAGGCAACTACCATTTTGACCTGGCCTTGGCTTATGGAAACAGTCGCAGGCAGTTAAGTAGGGTTAGTTAGTACAGTAATGTTGACATGGCTGAACTGGTAGGTAAAACAAAGCTTAAAAACAAAACCTTTGAGCACTGCATTTTTGTCTGGGTATTTTGGGGGACTACGAGTTGGTCAGCATTTCAACAGTTGCTTCTCACCCAAAGATGGTTTGCACCAGTAGCGTGATTTCCTCCTGCAGTATTTGCTGATTTCAGTTTCATGGCTGAGTGAAAGAAGAATGCCACCTACTAAAATACCAGTCCCACCTTTCAAAGTGACTGGACATCTTTCAAATGCAAGAAAGGACAAGTATCCAAGAACTGGCTGGGAGCACCCATCCTGCCACCCATCTGTCTGCACTACAAACTTTACAAACCTATATGACCTCCTGTCCCTGGGTAGTCAGAGTACCTCAACACCTCTGCTTAGCCTGTCACATCTGCTGAGGCTGCAAACTGGTGGGTCTGTGCTATCAGACAGTACAAGTGAGGCAAGAATGGTTCAGTCACATTCACTGCACAGGCCATCTTTTTCTGTACACCCCTTCTTCCAACTCCTCCCTCAAATTCAAGCCTTCCAGGATCCGCTTCAAGGTGTAGCATGTAGTAAAACCTGCATTCTCTTTACTTTTGGCTTTCTTTCACCAGCTGCCTTTATTATTCCTAAAGCTTCCTCCTAAACACTTAGTTTTCTCATGCTTTCTCATACTTCAGGCTGGAATCCTGAAGCCACTGAACCCAGGAACTCACCATTGTCTCCAGGTCTTCTTCCAGCCTGCCCCTTTATCCTCACAGAGATTATTGTTCCCTGGTGAGTCACAGACACCCCCTGCTTCTCCCCTCCAAATGCCTCCTGAACAATCTTCTCTTTTCCAAAGCCTGTCAAAACTGAGCCCAGCAGGATTCCCTACTCCAAGCTGACCTGGTTACAATACCTCCTGGAACTGATCCTCCAGCTGTCTGTGAAATTTCTGTAGAAGTGCCACTTCTTTATGCAGTACCATTAGCAGAAGATTAATAAATAATGCACAGGAATAACACAATCCCCAATAAACAATGTACTACTTCTTCTCCTATTCTCTTAAGTGAGCAACATGGATCCTAAATCTGATCTCCTCCTCCAGTTGTTACCCAATCTTCATCTCAGCTACCAAACTCTCTCCTCCCTCCCCTGGCAAGCCTGCCATTCCTTTCTTCCCAGCTGCCAAGGCCTTTGCTGCTACCTCCTCCAGCCCAAATACACTAGCAGACACGAATGCAAGCATCCATACACATATCAGGTTGCATATTGAAAATGCACATGCTTCCATACACTGCAATACAGTAGCCCACAGCCCACTGAACCATATTTATTTGGGTATCTGCTGGAACCCCTGCAGGAAGAGGTGGGTTGGAGGAGATCTTCTAATGCAAACAAGATCACTGAACCCAAAGACTGAGCAAGACAGCAGTAGATGTATGATCAGGGCAGTTTTCAGCAGAAGCACACAATGGGCCCAGAGGGCCTCTCTGAATGGCATCTTTAGCGTTAAAAGGGAGGAATTCAGGAGCTTTAGATCAGAAGTGCATCCCTAGCGGACATTAGACTCTAATAAATAAGATGCTTTATACTGACAGAGTGCCAGAAACCTCCTCACATCCTCCCCAAGCTCTGCATACAGGCGTCTCTTCAGTTGCCGGTGGTTTGGATGGCAGAAACCAAGCATTCAAGCTCCCTACGTAACAGAGGAGGGAAGGGAAGCAACGTCCTGGTGGAGGAACATCAAGTCACAACCGCTACAGAAAGCACCATGAATGCTCTAATTTGGGACTACAATAAGTCCTTCAGGATATGGACTGTCTCCTTCCAGTGTCTGAACAGCGCACTGCACAACAGGACCCCAGTCCCATATCAGCACTTTACTATGCAGTGTACAAATATTTACTGTCACCATCTCAGATGGACCTCCCCAGGGGCATCTGCAAGGGATGATGGAGGTTTGAGTCAGTGACCTAAGACCCAGACCTGGGGAGCTCACTGTGAGTCACAGTTCAGTATGTCCTCCTTCCAGACAGGTTCCCTCAGTTATTTTCAAACACTCACAGACAGATTTGAGGGTTTTAACATGTTTTTTTCAGAGCAAATCCCATACTCTTATCCAGGGTCTGCCTACATGCAGAGGTCCAGTTGGTGGCCTGCCCTGTGTGGCCCTATATGGTCAACCCTGTATGTGAAAAGAAGAGGCAGAAAGTGCAAGGAAACAGATATGGGCCAGAAATAATCAAATTCTCGTTCTCCCAGAGTGCCAGCCACAGGAAAACATCCAGGGTCCCAGCAGCAAGATGGCAGGAGAGTGGGGACACTGGCCCTGTCTCCTCCCATCCTGAATATCTGAGTTGGTACCAGCTGCATTTCTAAAAGGAAAGCAAAGGGGCTGCTGCTTACTGCAGGCAGCTGCCAGGTTCGTATCCTCAACCCTCCCAAGAGCCTTGGCTCAGGCTCTTGTTGCGTAAGGCAGGGACGCATCCCTAAGTCTGAGGTTTAGAAACAAGATGCATTTATTTGTTATTATTTTCAGTTATCTGAGTGCAGTAAAGGTCAGAACACTTACCTCCTGGGGTTGGTTCCTGCTCCCACTCATGTGATTCAAAGCCAATGGAATGATTTTTTCCGTACTCTCAGACAGAAAAAATCCAGTGGGAATGAAACCTGATACAGGGCATTTTCTAAAGAGAATCTGTGGGAAACGAGGATCCACCGCAATGGGAGGAAGGGGAGGCTTGTGGGCATTCCTGGGTACCTCCTCCCCAGTCCCCATTAGACACAATGAAACATGAATAAAGATGGGTGGGGAGGCCACAGCTTTTTACCTAAGTTTTAACCTAAGCTGATCTCAAGGACAGGAGTGGACAGTATCACCTACGTGATAGCATTTTGGAGCCGCATTTTGGGTGACAAGACTCAAGGACACAACTGCATGTCCTGTGCCCTGTACACAGGCTGCTCCATAATCTCCAAGATTAATTTATGCAAAACACGGGAAGACGTGCTTTTTCCTTTTGCAGTGAATGACTTCATTAACCTTTCAGGAGCTTGCCAATAGTGTAGTAGAAGCAATGGGAAAATCACTCTTCTGGGGAAAAGGGACTTCTGCCATGTTGCTAACAGCACATACCTAGGAGATGCCAAAGACACCAGCAAACAATGGACCCTGATCTAGTAGTACTCTGCCTTCCCCCTCTGCTCTCCCGGTCTCTGCCCTGCTTTTGCAATGGTCCTTCTCCCCTAGCTGCTGACAGCTCATGGCCCTGTGACCAGAGAGCCAAGCAAGCCAGACGGGAAGGCAAACGAGGCAGAGGAACACAATTTTGGAAAGAGTCTGGAGAGAGACCTAGCCCAGAGGCAGAGAGGGAGGGAAAGAGCAGGTAAAACAGGTGAAGCAGGTATGGAGAGGGAGAGAAACGGCTGTGGGAAAAATGGGAAAAGGTGTACGGCACCTTGCATGGAGCACGAGGGATACCATCTCAGCATGCTAAGGAAGGGTCAGTCTGTTACAGAGACAGAAGGGAGAAATCAGGAACTGTCTGCTTAGGAGAGCTGAGGCTCATGACTTTTATGAGCCTGGGACTGATGAGCGTGATACCTGCCCTGGCAGGGGCAAATGTGGTGCTACACAGAAATGGAGCTAAACTCCACTGGAGGCCAGAAAGTCGCCATGTCCTGTTCTGCAGGACACTGGATGAAGTTCAACACACGGCCATCTGTGTAACCTCTTCATGCCTTGCTGTCAGGAACACCTGAAGAACCCGGATTTGGTCAGTTCTCCCATCAGCCCAGCTGCAGACACCTCTCCCTGCCCTGGGGAAAGGATTTCTCCACACCACGTGTCCCCATTGTGGGAGGCAAAACAGAGTCCATGAAGGGATATCCAAAAAAACACAACCTTTCAACTGTCGCTGCTGGTCAGGATCCTTGCAGCCAAAATCCTGTTCCTGCAGGGAGGTGGTTAAATATGCTGCATCCACTCTGGCTGACTTGGAGGAAACTCTATCCCACATCAGATAGCAGGATAGCCTCTGCGTGGGATCAGGTGGCTCTCTCAGGCAGCTGGGAGAGGGGTTCTCCCTAACGCAGTGACCCTGCTGTTCTTGTCCTGTCGAAAGAGTAATTCTCTTCCCCCGCTAAGCACAGGTCTCCTAGGAAGAGAGCACAGTTATCCTGACCTGCTGGGCACTGGCTTGCGGGCTCAGTGCAACTCTCCAACAAGATGCAGAGGCCTCGCCAGGCCTTTGGTGCTGGTCCTCTCCTTTCTCCATCACTGCTTTCCCTGGCAGAGCATAGGACCCTGAACTCAGCCGGGAGTGATGCAGCAGGACAGTCACTCTCCTCTTGACAACCACAGATGTCTCCAAGCAGCCAGGCAGAACACGACCCATGATTTCAGAGCAGAGTGCCTACAGTCAGGGGGAAGTTGGGGGAATGGGAGTAGGACAATGGGCCAGGACCAGAACAAGTCACGAGGCCACATCCAAGGAGGTAAGGTGACATCAGAAGACCAAACTTGAGACTACAGACTTCATCGGGCTCCCAGGCAGAAATAAAGTACTCGGACATTGAAGTGACAACCGTGCTGCAGCTCAGAACAAGACCCGAGGCAGCCCCATCCAAAGCCAGCAGCACACAAGCGGAGGGAGTATCACTCACCTCGCTCCATCAGAGGGCAACCTCCACTCTGCCTGGCTGGCAGCCAGGCCATGGCCACGGCCGGGGGCTGTCCGGCGGGCCCTGGCCGGCCGGCCGCGGCTGGGCTGCAGGGACACACAGCCAGGGACAACAAAATGGGGTCCACGGCAGAGGGACACATAAGGGAGGAATTTGGGGGGAGAAACCAGAGAGAGGCGATAGGAAGAGTGTGTGGTGCATGAATAGTGGGGGAGGGTAGAAGATACAGGGTGAGAGAAGAAAATGACATGAACAGAAGGAAGGGAGCTGCAAATAGAAGGGGATGTGGAAACAGCAGAGAGAGACAGATTGCAAGAGCGATGGAAGTAGAGGAGACCTAGAGGGACAGAATATAATAAGAACTCTTAAAATGAGAGGAAAAGGGGGCAGGGAGAGAGAAGAGAGGAGAGGAGAGGAGAGGAGAGGAGAGGAGAGGAGAGGAGAGGAGAGGAGAGGAGAGGAGAGGAGAGGAGAGGAGAGGAGAGGAGAGGAGAGGAGAGGGGAAAGGGGAGAGGGGTGAGGGGAGAGGGGAGAGGGGAGAGGGGAGAGGGATTTACGGTCTCCCAGAGAAGGAAGACGAAAACCCTGCATGTTTTTCTCCTTAGCTTTCAAAGGTTTTGTGGAAGCAGAGTTAAGAGTTGTCATCTTCATTTTAAGAAGCGAGGACCTAAGGCACAGAGACTGAAGGAGGCAGTGAATGAGTGAGATGGTAGGAAGGAGCTTAGCTCAGCTCCCTACTTAGAGTCTTCCATCAAAGATAAAGGTGAAGAACAGTCTTGACTTTCTTCTCCTGAGCACACCAGAGAGAGCCCACTACCCAAAGATGGTAGGAAGAGGGCCTGCCAGAAGAAAATGAGATAACCCAAAGTAACATAGGAAAAAGAGTGGCACCTGCTCTTTTTCGCCAGTGCCAAAGTCCCTGGAGATCTGGATTTAGACGCATTCAGAGTAAATTAACCTAGAACACACCAAAACAAGCAGTGTCTGAGTGCTTACGTGGAGAATTACCCGCAGGGAGAAGATGTTGCAGTATGGGTTCAGGTCTTGCCAACCCTACCAGCTTACAGCCAGCTGCAAGGAAAACAGAGAAGAGGAGTGTGCAGGAGGCTGCGTGACGGAGGCTCTGCTCCTGCAATGCTAACATCTTTCATTTGCAGCTTTTTTTTTTAGGTGTCTAATATTTATCCAGTTTAATTTGTACCACCTTTATGTTTCAACTGCCACTATGGAAAACAGGCTTTTTGTGCGTACCAACACCAAGCCCCCAATGCCACGTACGCCCAAGCCAAATATAGTTTGTAAGAGTCCTGAATAAACCAAATACCTGGTGCCTGCTTGCACTCCCATATACACATGAGCAAACAGAGCTTCCCAGTTACTCACTGCACACAAGCATCCAAAGGATCCAGTATTTTCCTAACCTCAGACAACACTACTTTATGGCTTGCTAGCACAGGAATTGTCTAGGATTCCCTCATCAATGAGCGACGAAGGTCTCTCTGCTATAAACTGATGTTAATGGCAGGTTGTGTACCTTGTTTGTTTATTGCTGAGGAGGAACGTTTGTCGTGGCTGTCAAGTTTATAAAAATATTTCCATGACTTCAGACAGCTTGGCATTTTTACATGCAGCTGAGAGAGTGGGTGAATGTACAGATGAAAAATTGAAGAAACATTAGTAAGGGAGGAAAGAGAGTACCTCCTAGCACCACCAAGACGGCTTAGAAAGGCCAGGGAGGTCAGAGACATTTCTGAATAAAATGCATTTTTTTTCCCGGGGGGTTTCTGAAGAGCTGGCAGTAATTAAACATTACAACACCTTTCTGGAGTAGATAAGTCAGCTGAGGCCATCTGAGGTTAAAGGACTTGCCTGTGATCACACACAGAAAATCAGTGGTAGAGACGAGAATTAAACCCAACAGGCTTAGCTTCCATTACCCAAGTCCTACACACCTGGCTGATGTCCAGACCAAAGGACGGGAGCTGTGCCGACTGTGGACCTGACTGCAAGCGCAGGTCCTCCAAGACAGTATAGCAATCAGGTGAAAAGCTGAGTGGCAGGCATCCACCCTAACTTAAAGATGGTAATTGTGAAAACAAGTGACAGAAGGCTGGGAAGCAGTGCCTAGTTACGAACCGTGGTGCCAAGTGGATTAAATATACATCGATAGATTCAATTACAAAGAGCAGCACGCAAAATGGAAGTGACTGCAGTCAAGGATCCAGGATGGCAAGAAATAACCCCAATATATAATCACAGTTTTTCAGTTGGAAGAAATCTGTGCTTCCAGACCTTGTGGAGAAGGTGCAGCCTTCTGTCTCCAGGGGGACTGTCCCAGGCCACCCCAGGCAGTGAGTGGGCAGTGACACCCAAGCCCCGAGGGCTAGTGAGAAGCCTGCAGGACTCAGGTTTAGTGGGCTGGGAGAGATCCGTATCACCTAAAGCTGAGCGGCCCTTTGTTATCGCTGTCACCAGAGAAACCGGAGAGTGAAGTGGTGGAGAAAGTGAGCTATTCCCTCGTCGTCGTCCCCCGGCCACCCCCGCCTCACCAGGGCAGGGCTGAGACGCACCTGCTGAGGGAGGAGGAAACCTGCTCCACACTTCAGGGGTCAGCACTGCCCTGGGCAGGAATATCCAAAGACACCCTCAACGGTGTCGATATTCAGCCCCGCGTCCATCTGTGCCCAAATGCATATTCTGTTTTGGGGAACCCTGAAAGTACCAGATTTGGCAGAAGACAAGGCCAGATCCTGACACCACTGACCAACTCAATGGTTCAATACTCCTTGTCTGTAGTGGGAACAGAAGCTCACCTCTTCGCTCTCCTTCTTCACTCATGCATTTCCCCAGAATTTCAGAGAGTTATAAAATTATCATTGCACCCCCCCAACTTCATCCTGCGCTTACCACGACACATGTACTGCCTTGATCACTAGTAACGATTTAATTTCCTCCGTCCTCTTGAAGCAAAAATAGCAAGAATAATCATTCAGTACTCCATACACACAGCTGCCACCTGAAAAATGCAGGTGAACACAGTTAAATGGAAAGGCAAGTACAATCTCAGACCATTTTTTGTACCTGGAGAACTAGACCAGCAGTATTTTGCATGCAAGATTACAGGTCTGTGTGTAGTTGCATTTTCACATTCCATTACTGCAATTGCACATGGCCAGTTACGTGCCTTAGCAGCAGCTTACAAAAGCAATTGCTGCTAAACATACAAAATCCAGCCCCCAGATGCACACGCGCAAGACTGAAATACTGGTCCTTATTTTTCTGCTACAGAAAAACCATGCATTTGGTAGCTGCCTGCCCCCTGCACAAACACCACACCAGCATATTTCCTTGCACTTACATTTGTATGTTGATCCACATATTTGAGCCTTGCAATAACCTAAAATGTATACAGCATTTTGCAATTAGAAGTGTCCCCAAAATGAAAAAAAGACCCCAGTTTTTGCATAAAAAATTCTTCTCCCAGCAAGCAACTGTAACCACCTCTCCAGCTAGAATGTACTGTCTGTTTAAGGCTTCAGAGAAACACAGCACTAACCCTTTAAGACAGTAAGAGATGAATACTTTTTTTCATTTAAACTATAGGGGAGTTTTACCTAGATAGACTGCAATTTCCTGAGCTCGAGTCTGGCAAAGTGCCCAGGGCTAAGACCACCCCACCCCACCCCCACCCCACCCCCCCGCTTCTTTTGGCAAAAATTACCATGGCGTCTTTAATAGTCAGAAGTAGTTTTTAGGGTTGTTTTTACAAAAGATGCCGAGACAAAACTCAGTTGTAAGCAAGCCCGGGTACTGCAGAATTTCTTCCAAGAACTAAACTGATGCACGATGTCCTAAGCGCACTATCCCCAAATACCCTACCAAAGGATGGTTCAGTACTGAGTCAGAGGGAAGCGGACTGAATCACAAATAGCCATTCCTGCAAACTGCTCTCCACACATACACACACACACACAGAATTTACAATCCAAGCAGTGACCAGGTTGTGGTTAGCTTGGGAAAGCTGATGAGATCACAGTCTGGGGAGATACAGCCTCAGCCAGCCTCAAGTTTTTGTTAATCGGCTCCTTGTTTTGCATGGAGACGCGGACAGCAGTTGTTATACCAGGTTTACCATATGTTTATAATATTGTTGTTATGGGAATACATGTACAGTCCGTGTCACTGGCAAGTTGCGCTGTTTTCTGTTGGAAGGACAAAACAGAATTCACTGTCCAACAGAGCGCCGAGTGTGCACATACTTCTAGCAAAATTTATCATAGCACGAGTCACGCTCAGTGCAAAACCGCATGCTTTGTTCATGCGATGGTGGGCAAGCCCACCGTAGTGTCTGCACAGGAGCACACGGCACTTCACAACCGTATGCAAGCAATTTGCTGTGCTGCTCCTTCCCTGGGAGGCAGGCAAGCGTTACCCCCATTTTACAGATTTCAGCAGGAAGACCGATCCAAGCTTTAAAGCAATTTAAGGCTAAGGCTGCCCATCAAATCAGCGTCAGGATCTCACGTTCTGTGAGATCTCCATGTCCGAGACCACCGTTTCTCAAACGGAACAAGTGAAGGATAAAGCAGGGATGACGTTAACTCAGTTACGTACATAAGTCCACATCACGTAGCAGAAATATTTGCTTCCCCGTGTATCCCAAAATGGTGTTCAGGGCAATGAGTTTGCTTACAGGACATAGGAATAATGTGGGTTTGTGTGCAAGACTTATCAAAACTATGATGCCCGAGATGCCTGCACCCTTAGGTGTAGGGCAGGGAGTATCAGTGAGTGATGCTCTCAGCTCCAGGGGCAGGAGCAATGTCGGTGGCTCAAGCGGCTCTGCCACGCAGGAGCAGCGCCGAGTAACTGCTGAGGAGAAATCCTCTTGTCTGGCAGCCCCCAACACCACAAAATCCAGGCTGAAGGAGCGAAATACCTTTTGTTTACTGCCACCCCCACCAACTCCTGAGCCGCTACTGAAGATCTCAGAGGCAAGAGCAGCTGACCAGAGCAACGCACAACCAGTTCAAAGGAAAACCGATTTACCTGTTTAGTCTCCTTCAGCAAACAGTGTAAGAAATGGCCAGCTCCCCTCCCCGCCTCCCCGCCCCAGCCCTGACACGTTGCCATTTTCTGTCCCCGTCTCCATGCAGCTAGTCACATCCCATGCCATAGTTGAGGAGCAGAGTGCAGGGTTTAATTGTGCACGCGGTCTCCGGGGAAGGGCAGCATGGGATGCAACCAACTGTCCACAAAGGAGTGGAGGCAGGAGGCCAAGGCTGGTTATTGGCCTCAAGTCACACTTGCTGATAGGCAAATCAAGGATTTTAAAGCACATAGCTGATCAGATCAGCAGCTTGTCCTAGAAGGAGAAAAGTGACATAAAATATGCACAAGCCTTCCTTCTGTCCTGACAGCAGGTTGAGTTTTCAGATGATGTGGAAACAGCAGCCTGCTCTCCTCCCCCCAACATGGTCTCCTCTTGCGCCTTTGCTGCAGTGCTGCCGTCTTGTTCCCGACTCCGGAGATTCCTCTCCCTCCCCAGCCTTCATGACGAGGCTCAGGCTCTGGCCAGGGGGCTCCACGCCACTGTTTTTATGCCCGCTCAGCCCTTGGCCTTTCTTCTCAGCATGCCAAGCGGGGGCTCATTAGTGTTCCCTGTTGTTAAGCTTTTGTGGCTCAAGCCCATCCAGCACCAAGCTGGAACAGAAAGGGAATCAAATCCCCATGGGGGGGGGGGGGGTGCAAAACTCCCCCAGGCTGCCAGCCCAGCTGGAATTCAAACAGGTGATCTTGGAGAGGGAAGGTGGAGCATGCACGCGTGTGATCTGCGTGTGCGGGAGCAGCGTGCGAGCTCTGTCTGTGACAAGCAGGCGCTGCTTCAGCTTCTTCCCAAAGAGAGCAACTTCGAGTATGTTTGACCTGAGATCAATCCTCTGCATGTGTATGTGCATAACATTTTTATGGCGTCGCTTGTGCATGCGATGTCTCTGGTATGTGCCTGCTCCGTCACGGGAATGCTGCCGTGAACGGAAAAGCTAAAACATGGCACATACAGGTTTTAAGTCTTAGCTGCCTCACATTGTAATTTGTGCTATTGCAAAGCTGGCTGTCAAATACTACTGCTACCAGGCTGATAGAATAAGCTATTATGTAAACTGAGGAAAACACAAGAATTGGGCCATGTCTGTGCAGGAACCACGCTTACAACATGTGCGCATGGCCCCTCAGGAGGAAGAATGTGCTACACAAGCAGGTGTGTTTGCACAAACTTGCTGTTTCTGTGCATGCGGAGGGGCTGGGTGCATGGGAGCATTAGTGATAAAGCTTTATTTCATTCCCACACGTATTTTCACAAGGGATGGATATTTTGTCCTTGCTGTTGCCAGATTCCAACATAATTAACAGAAACTTACGAAGACATTTTAACAGAAGGTCTCCCTACCAGAGAAAACACCTATGGAAAAGGCAAGCCACATGCTCTCTCCCCATCCCCTCAGCTGCAATCCTTGCCCAAGTCACTATTCACCCCTTGAGCTGGCTACAAAGATCTCTTCCCCCTACCAACTGCCCCAAACTCTGCGCAGTCAGCAAACTCAACCTCCGTTTTCTTCCATGCTGAAAAGTCCTGCTACATTACATTCAGCTTAGCTACACTCCATCCTTGCTCGCGGCCCGATTCAGTTCAAAATGCCCCCTCTTTTTAAAGCCCTCCAAGGAGACGGTCCAAGGTCTTCCTTGGACATCCTTCCTCCCCGCTCCCCCATCTGTCTACATCCTCTCTCCACAGGTTTTCCACCCAGCATCAGAACCGTCAGTGCTGGAGATGCCTCCTCCTCCTCCTTCCCAGGTCCAGCTGCTTGAACAGGCATTTTTTCTCCCTACCTCACTGCCTGACAAGTCTCCTTTCAAACATGATCTGATAGTTCTCCCCCTCCTGTGACAATAAACCTCAGAGTCTTTCTCCCTGCTTCTCACATACCTCCATCACTGGACTCTCTCACTGTAAAGCGTGCGGGATAAACATGTCATGGAAAACATTACAGCAAATCATGGGGGTTTGCTTTGATTCTTTTTCTGCTTATTTATTTATTTTTTGAAGGGAGGTAACAAGTCAGAGAAGCTGGCTGAGATTCCTGCTGTACATTTTTTTTGCAGCAGCAAGATCCTCCATCTTCCTTGCTGGATTGAATAGGGTCTCAGGACAATTTAGACTCCCTCCCCCATCTCCCATTCCTGCTCATATTCCTCAACACATGATGCTCTCCTCCCAGCCTTGACTGGGAAAGCACATATCCTCACTCTCTCCCGCTCTTTCGGCTCCTGCCTCGCATAGGTTGTGTCAGGACATTAGGATGACGAACATTTGCGCAGCTCAGATTCTTGTAGGCTGTTTTTTAACAAAACAACTAGAATCAATGAAACCTAAATGATGGCAGATAACAAACTTAAAAGACCTCGCAAGGATGCACCTAGCGTACTGGGAGGCTTTCTGCATCTCACACCAAAAGGGAAAAATAACCCTCCAAATGTAACCAAACCCAGCGCCGATGCTGTAATAAGGCCAGGCGTGAGGATCGGGGTTTCTCTCCCTTCTGCCTTTTATGTTTTTTTCCGCTCTTGCACATTATCACCTCACCAACAGTAGGTTAACAGCCACAAAACCTCCAGCAAGCAAGCAAGCAAGCAGGCTTCACATTGTTGCTCTCACGCCGAGCTAGATATTTACTTGCTGATAAACGGCAATTGTAAATACGTCTCATTTAATCTCCCGACATCCAGGAGGGAAAAAATATCTCCCATCCCCGCGGCAGACTTCCCGGGTCTGCCCGGCTCCGGAGGCGGACGGAGGGATGGAGGAGCGACAAAAGACCCCGGCTCTCCACCCTCTCCCGGGCCGCCCGCCGCCCCCGCGGGGCTTCAGCCCGGCGCAGGGCCGCGGGGAGTCCGGCCGCCCCCGGCCCTCCTCGCCACCCCCCCCCCCGCCCCAAACCCGCCGGGACCGAAGCCAACAGGTGGAAAGCGCTTTTTGTCCCTTCCGCGCTCGGTCCCAGCTCTCTCCCCCCGCGCCCGTCCCGGGATCCTCCCCCCGCGGCCGCCGCGGTCCCTCCCCGCGCGCCGCCGCCGCCGGGGGGAAACTGAGGCACGGCGCCGCGGGGACGGCCGCCGACCGACCGCTGCAAAACTTTCCGCGCCACCCCCCCGCCGGGTCGGGCTGGGCCGGGCCGAGCCGGGCCGGGGAAGGCGGGCAGCCTGCCGGGGCGGACTGCGGCACCCGCAGCCGCCTGCCCGCATCCACACATGCCGGCGCGCACACGCCGCCCCCCGCTGCTGGCAGCCGGGCCGCGCCGCGCCGCGCCGAGCCGAGCCGAGCCGGGGGAGCCGGCGGCGAGGAGGCGGCCCCGGGGGCGGCGGCGCCAGCCATCGGCCCCCCGCCGGCAGCACGGCGCGCAGGCTGCCCCGGGGCGGCGGGGCCGAGGGGAGGCGAGGCGAGGCGGGGCGGGCGGCGGGGCCGGCGCTTACCTGCCTCAGGCGGCGAAGGCGCGGGGCGGCATGTCGGGGGGCGGCGGCGGGGAGCGGGACCCTGCCGGCGGCGCGGCCTGCGCTCGCCGGGCGCTAGGGCAGCATCAAGGCAACTTAGGGGGAACCCTTGCGGGGCCTATTGTCTGCGCGGGGCGGCGGGGCGGCGGGGCGGCCTCCCCCCGCGGGCGCCGCGGCGCTTGGTACGGCCCAGGCATTCATGCCAAGCGGCTTTCACACATGGAGGCTTGTCTCCAGCGGCTGCTGACAAGCCACAAACAAGACGTCCCCCTCCCTCCTCCTCCTCCTCCTCCCGCCTGCCTCCTCCTGCCTGCCTGCCTCCTGCCTGCCTGCCTCCTCCCTCCTCCTCCTCCGGCCTCCTCCATGTGAACTCCAACTCCGGTGACAGGCGGGCGGGCCGGGCCTCGCCGCCGCCTCTCCTCGCACCCGCAGCCGGCGGGGCGCGGGGGCAGGGAGAAGGCCGCCCGCCGCCTCCCCGGGAAAATGGCAGGCGCCGGCCCCGCTTTCCCCCCGCCGAGCCGGCCCCGGGCCTCGCCGGGGGGGGGGCGGCGTTTCTAGCCTCCCTCAGCCGGCTTGCCGGCCTCCAGCAGAAAAGCGAGGGGTAAACCTGCGAAGTAAATAATACGGGTCCGCCGCATCCCTCCCTCGCGAGCGCTGCCGCTGTGTCTTCCAGCGCTCCGGCTCCTCGAGGGCGGTCATCGACAGAGGAGCCGGCGGAGAATTTGCCCGATTCCTCCAAGGTCGTGCAAATAACCGCACACGTCGAACGCTGGAGACCCGGCCTCAGGGTCAACTTAATCTTGCAGCCGTGAGCCCGCTTCACGGCAGCATGGTGGCAGGAGGCAGGGGAGAAGGCCGTGGAGAGGAATCGCAAAAAAACCAGCCCTCGTGAGCTCCCGAAAATTTTTGCAGCCCCCAGCACTGTAAACAGCGGGGGCAAGGGAGCCTAGTTCTCCAGTGGAAAGTCTGGGTGTCTCCAGGCATGGCCAGCTCTTGACAACCCAAGGCTCCCAAAAAGGGTCTCACCCAACAGTGGGGCCACGTTGGGTCCAGACTCGCAGAGATTTGGGCAAAG
This sequence comes from Harpia harpyja, assembly GCF_026419915.1. Classification (NCBI taxonomy): domain Eukaryota; kingdom Metazoa; phylum Chordata; class Aves; order Accipitriformes; family Accipitridae; genus Harpia; species Harpia harpyja. Next base: position 36,354,925 of record NC_068947.1, read on the forward strand.
TTTTTTCGGTGACTTCAGCTGAGAGAGTTCCATGGATATTCAGACTCGTACACCCTCCGTCCAGCAAAAGCTAAAAAACGCAGCCAGTGTGAATCATTAAACTCTGTGCTGCCTTACATATGGGTTCAGCAGGGTTCAGTCGGCCCAGAAAGCAAACCACATGACCGACTGTCATACGTTTCATAACGAAACCACAAAACTGAATCTCAAAAAACACATCCCTGTCCAGGGACAACAAAAGTTTTTTTCTGTGAGTCTCAGCGGAAAAGGTCTGCGGAGCCCAGAAGAGTGTTGCGCAAGCATCAGCTGGTTAAATTTAATAAAAATAATTATAATAATCATAATAATCACCACTTGGATAGCTTTTTTCATCCAATGATCTCAAAGACATTTTACTAACCCAGGCAAGTATTTTTATCTAAATTTAACAAGTGGTAAAACAGATTCAGGCAGATGAAGTGACCTACCCAAGGTCATCTCCTGAACCTGTAGCAGAAGGGAGAATGCACATTTCTGAACTCAAGTGCTCAAAAGAAAAGCTACTTCCCAAAAATAGAGCTCCTACAATCCCCCCAAAACTCAAAAGTTTTATACGAGTCAGGGTTTGACTGTGAGAAATTTTAACCAGGTCTAATTTGTAGCTTGGATACTAGGACAGATGCAAATAAGGTGCTTCCCAGGAAAAAGAAATAAATAGAGGTCAAGCAGGGGAGGAAGGCTGCAACGAAGAATGGCTGGGGAGAAAGGAGAAGGGGAAGAGCAAAGCCAGGAGAGAAGGCTGGAAAATTAGTGACACTCTTATAAATTTCCCAGCTGGAAGAGCAGGGTAGTGCCAAGAGATCTGGGTGACAGGACTGAAGGCAACGTGGAGAATATAAAAAGGTGGAAGAACGTACAGTCTAGAATTTGACAGGCAGGAAAAACAAATCAAACCGTTTGTGGTCAGGTACTTGTGAGTTGGTAGAGCATGCTCTCACCAAAGCCTTGGGCAAAGGTGTCAGTGCTGGGAGCTGGCACTGCAGGTCCTCAGAAGAGGATGACTGCCACACTCGACCTGTTGAAAGCAAAGCCAAATTATACACAGAATGGTCATCACGTCCAGCTTCATCTCCAGCAGTCTCTGCAACGGGATGTAGGGCAGCAGCTGTGCCTACTGGTGCACAGGGTCTGCAGCAAGGCTCTGACACATCTCCTGAGCCTAACATCCAGCTCAAGATTTCTGAGTCTTTTAAAGGAGAATAAAAGCCTCTCTGTATTGTCACAGGTTGAAGCCTGATCATTTTAAGCACCCACATTCTGCTAATGGGGAAAAACAACCCAGGGCTAAACTTACCTTCTTTGGGAATGGCTGTGCCGGATAGATAGCCTTTCTCCACTAGTCCAAGTGTCACTCTTTCAGGTTGTTTTTGAACCTTGATGAAGATGACTTGGTCTTCTCTTCCAGTCCCTGGACTTCCTAATGCCTAATCAGCTCTGGGTGAGGCCATATCTTCTTGCAGCTGATGAGAGCTGCTGCTCTTGGCAGGGTGGATTTTCCCTATTCCTTCATTTCCATAACGTTTCTCTTCTGTTTACTTTCCCATTGCTCTCCTCATGGCCCCAATTCAGGACAGCATGTAAGTACATGTTTAATCTCATTGATCTCATGGCACTCCATGTACGAAAGAAAACATGGGTCCCTTTGCCCAGTGCCTGTTTATGAATTTTATGTTAAAGAAACGTGAGGTAAAAGTCAGAACAGGTCGCCCAAGAGTGGTCTGGAACGTGGGCTTCCCCCTCCTCTCTGCCGAAACCCCAAACAGCCAGGCTGGCGATTCCTGCAGATGCGTCCTCTGTGGTGTGTGTGTGTGCCCAGGGAAGCCACAACTCTTTTAAGAAAATCAAAGCGGCTTTAGCAGAAGAGGTGAGCATGCCCTCTCTCCCCGAAACAGCCGGCAGCTCAGGAGCTGGAGCGCGTCCATGGGAGATGCAGACAGGAAAGCCCTGGGGCAGAGGAGGTAGTGCAGGCTGGGTCTTCCATATCCTCCACGGGTGCTTTAACCCCTTTGGACACTGCAACTTAAAAAGAAGCGTCATCCTCTCTGGGGGCTTGCACAGAGCCCATCCTGGAGGTATGTTCCTTTAGGCAAAGAGGCGTTTCGTGTCCGGCTCCTCCTGCTGCTGCTGTCCTGCTTAGCCTTGTCATGCGGGAGGCTTTCCCAGATAGGTGCAGACCAGAGCTGCTGAAGCCATGGGGCCTCACTGTCAAATCTGGTGGGTCTGAGGGGTCTGGGCATCCCCAGCAGCAGGCATGAGCTGAACAAAGGTTTCCAGGATCATAATTTGCACTCAGATGTCTCAAGTTCACCTGTGTCCTGCTTTAAGAGACTAAGAGCTTCCTTTTATTTGGCTTATCATCTGTCAAGTAGGAATTACAATGCCCCTTTCTTGCACTTCTATTAATTTAGACTATATGGTGGGGGATTTGGGGGAGGGGGGGCCGGGAAATAACACCTTTTCACTATGTGCATGTACAATGTCTTATATAATAGGACCCCGAGCCCAGTTATATTGTTTAGGTGGCTGCTGTAAAACAAGTAGCATGTAATCTGATAGACTAGCCTCCATTTGAATATACCTAAGTTTCCTTGTCTAGTGCACTGAAACATTCAGCTGTTCCGTCCTCTACAAATACATCAAGAATGTGTAAAAAAAACCCTATGTTTGTCCTGTTTCCCAAGCAGGAATACATACACCTGCACCATATAGATGTTCTGCGCATGCAGGGTAGACCAGACACCTTTAGAGCGCGCTGGGCATACTGTACATATGCAGATCATCTGCACAGCATATGCACAGCAGGTCTGACAATTTTTGGATTCGTTAGACACAGTGCATGCATGCTATACAGTTCACCTCCCCAGCGTGCAGTCGACCTATCCGGAATTTCTGGACGTTCAGCAGCCCGGCTATCTGAAAGGCCTGATGGGCATGTGGAAACTCTGGATAAACGTACGCAGTCTTGAGATATCATCCCAACAAAATTCCCAGGTGGAGAAGACGAGAAGTCCAGGGAAATACGCACACGTGGAAGCTCACAATGCTGAAAAAGAAGGGGTGGTTCATCTGTGCGGGTGCAGCAACCATTCATATCTCTTCTGATCTATGCTGCTCTGCCTTGCCTAGTACTTACTCTCCTCAGTCAAGTGGCCAGGCTGTTCTGAAAGCTGGGAGTTTTGTGTCTACTCTGCTACTCTGAACTTGCATGGCTCTCTGGTTGCCTGTACACACACATCCTGTCTCATAATGTGTAGAGGCTGGTTGTGGTTGCTGCCTGTCCCTCTGTCCCTTGGAGTAGACGTTCTGAAATGCTGTGCTTGGTCACATTTTGCAGCACTTTGGAGAGTCTTTTGCTCAGCCCCATTAGTTTTTCCCATTGTCAACACAGTCCATCTGATTCCATTGCCGTAGGTGCTTCATTCCCGGTCAAAACTCAGATAAAATATTCTTAAGAAAATCTCGGGAACCCCATTATTGCCAATTTTCAAGCCATCTGTTACTTTTCTTGAAGTCCCTGATCTTGGATTCATAGGCTTATGCAAGAATCTCAGCCCTCACTAAAAAAGGAAAAGTAACTTTCCTAGCTCATGAAAGGCTCCGACACTGGAATAGCAGAAAAGGACCCTGAAGAGATCAGGCATGTATTTTCAAGCCGGATTTCTGAGCTCATGCCCTGATTTGCAGGTCCTGCCTCTCAGTGTTGCTTTCTGGGGGTGCCAGTGCGCTGTTCGGCTGGTTTTAGGCCTTTCTGCTGGAGGCAGAGGATGCGCCGTGGAGTGTGGCGAGAGGAGGAGAAGGATGGCTCTGGAGCGGTGCACTAGAGAGGTATCCTGAAGTCTTCCCAGCCGGAGGGAGGACTGTTCCTCTCCCAGTTGCATTGTTTTATGGTGGTGTCATGCAATGAGATGGTGCCGGTTGTGGTTGTAACCAGCAGGCGGAGCTGAGCTGAATAAACAAGAGCGAGCTATTCATAGCCATGAAGAGGGCAGAGCACTCCTCTCCTAGCAACACAACCAGAAGAAGAGCAGAAGAGGTCTGCCCAACTGGTGAAGAAATGTGTGCACAAAATGTTGATGTTCCTCCCTTCCCGAGCAGTTCCCGCTCCATCACTGTGTGATGCCTGGAGACCTCTCACCTGCCCCGCTCCCTCGCTCCAAACCCTCTGATGTCAGTGACACGCTCATGCAGGTGGTGGCGAGGTCTGTTTTCTGGGGTTTGATCAGTGAAAACGTCCTTTTCTGGTTTAAAAAGACAAACAGATGAGAGGTGAAAGGCAGGGTGCAAACCTGCGCCGTGGGCTGCAGCAGCCAGGAGCTCCTCGCAAGGCTAGGAGGAGCTGGGACACACACTGCCCTGCTGCCTGTCCCGGGGCGGGTGCTGGACCAGCCTTGGTCCAGAGTACCCACAACCAGCTGGAGGGCTGCTGCATCATGTCGTTTCTCTGCTCACTTCCCCTTATGGGAAGGCCAGTTACATCAACACCTGCACGTAGGGCCTGGGGTTTTTTTGGAGGGGGGGAAGGAAATCCCAGGGCATGGCTCTGGAAGCTTTGGGTGCAGGTATGTGATAAGGCCCACGGCAGGGGAATAATACCAGGTAAATGTGCAGGGATGTGCAAAGGAAGCTAGCACACCCAGCCGTTTGAAAAATTAGGCATGTAGTAGCAAGGTACTGACAAGTGTTCCACACACCTGTAACACTGCCAGTAAATCAAGCGAAAGCATTTGTCAGCTTGTCATTAGGAGAGTAATGAGGTAAGTACAACAGAATTTAGGGCAAGCAAAGAGGCCAGCATCCATCTGCAGGAGATATCGCCAGAGACAAAGAAGAGTCAAAGTTTAAAAGAAAACGTGTAGACTGCAAGCAGAGGGAACCCAGTCCCTAATGAAGAGCGTCTCTTGCTCTGACCTCTGCATGGTGCAGACGTACAGTCGTACCTCTGGGAAAGACCAAGTCTGCCTTCGTCCTGCTACTGCCACGTAACGATGGACACAGACTCCTCAGCCTTCAGGACCACGCACTTCTGATTTCACCAGTCCATATGTGTAACAAATGCCCCCAAATCAACATACAGGTATTTTGATCTCTGGCACACCACGATAAGCAGATTGTTGACAGACATTGTAGTTTTCCAGCAAGTTTTCAATGTGCGAATTTAATAAATCGTTGGGAACAAAAAAGGAGGGGGGGTAATCATAGGCACAATTACAATGTCTGTCTGAAAGCTGCATGCTAGGCTTCCAGATCTCTCCCAAAACATGCCACCACTTGAACTCCAGGAGTAATTATCTTTTATGGAGTTTGGCGAGAAGAGAGAGCCTTGACTCAGTTTGCCATTTGGTTACAAACTATTTGCTAAATAGCAGAAGGACGATCAAACCCAGGAATCCTGGGTTCCGCTCCTAGCTATAGGACCTAGAGGTTAAAATAGCAGAGGGGCCAACTGAGTCACATAGATTTAGCTCATCCAGATGAGAGGCAGAGTAGCTGAAGGGGTAAGAGAACTGTATTCTAGTGTCAAATGAATGCCATACTGTGCAGCTTTTTTGTTTATTTTTGCATTGCAGGAGGGTTAAGCATGCAAGGGGTCACAGACCAAAGCCTTGGCCAACAAATAAGGTTAGGAAATGCCCTAAAATGTAAGTGAAATAGCAGTAGGGGAAAGCCAGTGATGTAAGGTGTGTTTCCTCAGTGCAGCCTCACTGGGTCTGCAGGAAATTCAGCCTGGGACTCTCACTTACCTGTGTACCTGATTCAGCTGAAAAATCAAAAGCCCAGTACAGCTAAGAGTACGTGATAGAACCAACGATAAGACAAGAGAGAGCAAAGGAAAAGGAACAATTGATTTAATGCCTTCTTCATTTGTATTTAAATAAAAAAAGATGCCAATAGAAGGCTCTAGGCACCTTACCACACAATTAACACAACCAAAGAGAAACCAAACTACGCACCACTCCCAAGCAGCATGAAATGATTATCCAGAATGTGCTGTCACCTCCCAGAGGAAAAAAAAGACTCGCTCCAGCCCTCCCAGACTCTCTCTCCGAAGGGTGCCATTTGCAACACACTTGCCCTGTGGGCTTCTGCTGGGAAAGAGGGACAGCATGCCACTGAGAGCTGCTGCTGCCCTGCCAGGTATCCCCCTGCACCCTCTGCCTGCCCCTGGACCGAGGAGACGGGCAATACTCCTAGTGACTAGCTCATCAGAAGGGGATACAACTTGCTGCTCTTTTTTCTCTGGTAGTGCTTAGCAGGAAAATGTTGGCTCACCCAAGACCCTGTTAACACTGAAGAATATTGTTGGCCCTGGCATAACAAGCTGAAAAACTTCTGTGTCCTAACGAAAAAAAGAAAAGGAAAAAAAAAGTGATTTCACTGGCAGTTATTTCACTAGCAGGACTGTTACAAGCTCCAAGCTCATAATGTTGCTAGTGTTTCCCCCCGCCACCATGCAGTTTGAATTGTTTCTGTTTTCCATTAGCATCTCTTGCCCAACGCTGCAGCTGCACACCCCCCCCTCTTCCCGCCGGTGGGGCTGGGGCTGGAGCTGACAGTGCTCCCGCTCCCAAGCCCTCAGCTCAGCGGGGACAGCCGGCCGGCCGCCTTCCCCCTGCCCGCACCCAGCACTTGCAGCGGGCCACCAGCACCGACGCCGCTGCACGCAAGGCAGGGGCACACTGGGGGTTGGGGCAGGGCTGCGCACCTTTCAGGTGTGGTGCCCGGGTGCTTGCAGCGTGCCAGCCGCTCGTCCGGCACAGCAGCAGTTACGCGACGGGCAGAGGTCCGTGCTTGGGTTCAGGTGGATGAACCTCGATCACAGCTGGTAACCAGCGACCGATTTTCCAGCAATCGTGCTCGAGCGCTAAGCCAATTGCTCTCAGAGCTGGGGCAGAGTGCTCCCAAATCACCTGCGAGCGAACGGTTTGTGCTGTAGGAAGGTCCCTCATGTCCCCTCTCATCAGCCCAAATGATCCCCAGCCAACCTTTCACCCAGGAGCCCCTGAGATGGTGCAGTGCTGCAGGGCGAGCTCAGGGGCATGCATCAGGCCAGGACAACAGAGCAGGGACTGGGATGAGGCAAAGGAATGGCATGTACATGTGTGTGTGATGGTCCAAAGAAACCTAGCAAAGCTGGGGCATACAGCTAGGACCAGAGTAAGAGGGCACAGAGGCTGGGTGCCACGAGTGGGGACAGTAGGGGAATTAAAACTTCAAACTGCTAACTAACTGGTGTTTTATTGCTGATTTTTTCCTGCTCGAATATCTGTTGCTATTATCAAGCAATTTAACAACCACAGTTGCTGGAAAAAAACTCTGCTGCAGTAATGGTTCTCTGCTGTTGTTAGCCTGAGCTACCCGCTCCAGATTCAGCATGAGCTGGTGTCTAGACCATCTAGGTGACTGCAGAGCTGCTGGGGGCAAGACCAGACTGGCATAAGGCACGGTGCTGAGCACTGCCAGGTCAAAGAAAGAGCCTACCTGTGTGGGCATAGTAAGGACCAGCGCAGTAGCTGGTTCTCCAGACCTCTGGCAGCCTTTAAGTCATATGCAAGCTGGGTACAGGAGACTGACATCACCTCCAGCCTTGGTAGCCTGGCAGAACTTGAAAGCACAAGTGGTCTTGAACCACAGATAGTGGTTTTGCTAGGTTAATCCTTACATCTCCTCAGCTCTGGCTCTGCCCTTGTAGTTGACCTCCGACCATCTGCTCTGACAAACATGTAAAGTCCTGCGGAATGAAATTGCAAAGAGGAGGCTTTCAACACTCCAGTTACTTCCATTTGTCTTTGGGTTCTCTACAGGTTCACAGTCACCAACCACAGCAATAACCGGGGTGATCCTTATGAAGCAAGGCAGGGTTGCCAAACCAGAGGCAGGTCCAAAGATACTCGGGAATCACAGTTGGATACATCTCTACAGCTATGGGGAGGACACCTGGTGACAAGGCAATCCTTATGAAAGCTACACCTCACACATCTGGCAGCCGATGCCCTGAAGAGCCGATCTACATGGTCCTGCAGTGTTTGCCACCTTGGTGACACTGACACCTATGCAGTACAGAGTTAGCTCTGCTGCTGCTAACCCTGTACCAGGACATACCTGCATACTAGAGCTGGTGCGACATGAGTAGGCTTGGGTCCAGTACTAGTCCTGCTTCCTCAGTTCAGCAGTATGTCTTCTGTAACAAGCCTTACCCTTATTATTTTGTGCACAGCTTCAAAAAGGTACCATGGCTCCATGGGATCAAGGCCAGGGCTTTGAAGTCTACAGGGCTTCATAGTGCCGCAGGGGCATAGTGTCTTGGGTCTTCACTGGCACAGACATCCTTGTACCACCTTTTGTGTTATGGTGTCAAGATATTTGCAAAATCCGGGGGGAATTAAAGGAGGCATGGGTGACATCAGGAGATTTGTTTCTGATGGGGGAATCCAGAGGGCTCATTCCAAAGTGATCTCAGGTACGCTTTGTCACCTGCCCCAGTGCCAAGTATGCCTCAGCACACACACTCATGTACTCCCAGCCTGGCAGTCATCATCATGCATACCCTCAGTGAGCACTGCCTAGCTCTGAGCCTTCTCCTCGAGTTTCAGTCAACCGCCAGAAAAGCTCCCGCTCTGTTGTCCCTGGTGGCCAGAGCTCACATTCAGCAAGCACAGCCCGGGAATCCTGTGGGAAGGCATGCTTAAGTTGAGGAGCTGAATATATCTCCTCCCTTATCCAGCAATTATTTTGCTTCCTCTCCTCGTTCTAGGTTCCCAGCCTAAATGCCTCTGCTTCCTTGCACGCTGGATGCGGTCCCAGCAGTGCTCAGCCCTGCATGTCAGCTGGAAGTGCATGCAGCCGCAACATCAGGCATGATCCCTGATCCCAAACACCACCAGCTGTCACCGCCTCGACCCGCTGGGACTCGGTGGAAGGGGGTTTTTCTAGTTTGCACGTTCTGGCAACCCCAAGCCTCAGAAACCCATCCGAGCTGTGCACTACTCAGCAAGTCCCAGTCCTAACAGCTGTCCCAGCAAGGAGAAGCTGCAGTTACTGTGCTGTCTGCTCAGGGGCAGGCGGTGGGCAGGAGGGGGTGACCCTCCTGTGTGTCAGGGAAGCTCCTGGCAGTCTCTCAGCAAGCCCCTGGGCAGCGGGCTCGCCCCATCCACGTGCTGCCGGCGATGGCCGCACAGGTGCCCAGTGGAGCTCCCCAGGGACCTCCAGTCACATGCATGGAGGGGAGAGTGAGCCAGGGCGAGTAGCGTGGACATACCAACCTCTGTGGGAGGATGCATGGAGGGAAAACTCTCCTAGCCTTGAAATAGTATGGGCGACCTCGTCTGGCTCCCAATGTACTCTAAACACTGGCGGGTTGATGTCAAAACTATGCTGCTTAGGGCAGAAGAACCTGGTCCACTTCCAAGGTATTTCTGCAGGAATCTCTTCACTGGCTCCAGGGACAACTGGGTTTGGGCCTGAGGGAAGGAGAAGAGACGGGATGCGGTGCCACCATGGAGGAATCCACCTGCCCTTGTCAAAGCCGTGAGGCCGTTCTCCTGGAGTCAGAGATAGCAAAGGGAGAAAATCCAGAAAGGGACAAACTGACATCTGGAGCTATCTGGCTGCATAATTCTTTGTCTCTCTGGAATTTATTGTTTGTACAACAGCAGTGATTAGTGCCCCCGCCAATGTCAAGGCCTCCCTGTACAAGGCACTGAATAGGCGTAATGAGAAACAGCTCCTGCCCTGAGTAGCTCGACTGAAGAAGAGAGCGAGGGCATGGGGAAGGGGGACAGGGATGGGAAACGACTCACTTACAGTGGCAGGGGCAGGGGGAAGAGCTGGGATCACAGACACGGGTCTCTCTGCCTCCCTTCTCTCCCTCTCCCCCAGCCCAGCGCCCTTGGCAATGAAACCACACTGACACTCCTCCACAGCTCCGTGCGGCTGCAGAGTTAATTAGTTAGGTCTGTGAATTAGTTAATTTCCAGGAGCGGTTCTTTCATTACAAACACCACGCAGCAGGCATTTTACATCTACAGCTATAAGAGCAGCCTCTAAGCCCACAACCCTTTGTCAAGAGTAAAAATAGAAAACAGTCACAGTAGATGGGAAGAGAGTCAGGAATAAGGCAAGGGCAGAGAAAGATGGAAGCACTACAAGTTCTGCAGAAGAATGGAGGCTTCGAAAATATCCAATTATCTCCAGAGCCTGAGTGTGCCGCACGCTTGTTTCGGCACAGCAAGATGGTAAATAGGGTGGCTCAGGGCTACATGAAGCCATCTCTAACAGTTATTTGGATTCAGGCACCTTAGACTCATTACGAAATAATTAGGGAGCCCATCCTCACCCAGAAGTCACAACTTTCCACTTGACTTAAGCTGAACGAGGCCCTTGCATTTCTGTGCCACCAGGGTCCAGAGGACCAGCAGCGCGGGGGCTCTACCAGGGCTCGGGGCCCCAGAGGTGAGGAGCGGGCAAGGCAGAGGAAGGCAGCTGCGGGCAGGGGCGGTGGAGAGGGGCAACAACTGCAGCCCCCAAGAGCCCCTATGGAGGAGCGATGGGGAATACCGGGGCAAATACATCCTTGGGGAAGGACTCCTTCAGGGGGTGAGAGGCTGCAGGAGGAACACTCAGAGAAGAGGGCAGGTCCACCCGTAAGCACAGCTGTGCTGGACCAGGTCAAAGCTCCGGGCAGCCCAGTAGCCTGCCTCCAATCGCTGTGAGCAGGAGATGCTGGAGGACAAGCAAGTACAGGGTTGGGCAAGCAGCCTTCCCACTGCCTGTCCTCCCAGCCTGAGCTGCGGCTGCTTGCCTGCAACAGGGACGGCGGTGGGTGCGTAGCCTGTTCGTGCAGGGCACCGGGTGAACACGAGCAGGGCTGAAGTGCTGCGAAAGGGAGCGTTGCTGCGCAGTCGTGGCATACAACAGGCATGGAGTGACGGTGAGTCCGGTGGGAGGGTGTTTCCATGGCGGGGAGCTGGGGAGGGATGGCTAAGGCAGGGGCAAGTGTTGGGCAGTGGGAAAGAGGGAGATGGAGAAGATATTTTAGAAAATAATGGAAGGGAGAGATTAGGAATGGAGAAAAAGCAGATCAATAGATCTCTAGAAGATAACGCAGTAGGGAAGGAAGAGGCTTTGGTGACAGGTGGTGGTGGAAGAACAAAGAAGAATAAAAGAGGCGGTGTGAGAAAGAGAGCACGAACGGAGTCAGGCTGAAATGAGACTGAAATAATGGCAGGGAGAGCACCCCTCAGACATCCTTCAGAAAGGAAGTGACAAAGAGAAAAAAAGGAAAAAAAAACCATAGAATACAAGGGAAAGAAGTGGATATCATTTTATCATTGAGTGTAAGGTGACGCTGGCATGCAGGAACCCAGTGACTGAAAACCCCGGGCAGAACGGCGAAATTCCCCAACACGTGCTTGCACACCACAGACACAACAAGGGGATGCAAGGACTGCGTGTTAAATTGGGGTGATCCCCAGAAGAATGGCCCACCGCCTTTTCTACTGTGTTTCTGTGCTGGGCCTAGAGCTCAGGCACCGAGCCACCCCAGGCAAGAAACCCTGTGTCGGTGCTCCCCTGGCTCTGCAGCCTGCTGGGGCGGGGATGCTGCTGCCCTGCGTCTGAGGATGCCAGCCGCAGAAGCACAGGTATCCTGCCTGCAGGGAGCCAGGGCACTGAAAACATCGGACTGCTTTGAACAGTGAGGAGCTTCGTCTCCTCACCTTGGGTGCTCTGCCTTTCGCCTACACCGAAGGCTTAAAACAGCCGCAGGGACATGACGTGAACACCACTCAGGGTCTGCCTGGGCTCCCCAGGATAAGGGCAAGGCTGGCGTCAACACATAAAGAGAGGAATCCAAACACCACATGTCTGTGGTCCCTGCTCCAATGCTCTTGAGAGGGTACTAAAATAAATTTTCCCCTATAACTTCCTTTTTAATATTGCTAGCTGTTTGGGCTGGAAAATGTGACTCAGGAAGAGTCTGTGGACATCTCACTGAGCAGAGAGGAGAGCAGCGAACATCAGAGAAGAGAAATCACATCCCTTGTCATACAGACACCACCCAGGAAGACCAGCCTGCTGCTGCTCTGGAGGAGGGCTTGGGCAGAGGAGGGTTTGTATGCTCTGCCACATGCAGTGGGTTTCTTCACTGAGGGGATCAAACGCATCATTTACAGCTGCAATTATCAAAGCCAATCTTTCGGTTTCATTGGTCAAACTGAGGACAACTCCCAAGTGCTTGTACTGCTAAAATAAGATCTTGTTCACTGGAGATTATGCAGAGCCATCTCTTTCCAGGCATATTTTGTTAGCAAGGGATTAACTAGGAATGTTGACATTTAAGTTGTTGTCACTGCTTATTTGAGGCTGAGTGTACATTAATTACAGGGCAGTACAGCTCCCAGTCTCAAAGCTCCTTTTCACTAGGAGGAGGGACACAGGGCTGGGCATCACCCGTGCATGAGAGGGGCCAGACCTACAGGGTGCTCCAGCAGGGATTTCAATGGGGCAGATCAGGGGACAAGAGGAGCGAGCCCTGTGCTAGAGAGGCAGCCTCAGCTAACACCATATTAAGGTGAATGGGGCAGTGTACACTGATCACAGCTACTGTCATTTCAGGTACCCTGCAGACATGCAGGCATCATCTTTTCATATTTAAGGAACTGGGCAATTACTTGAGGTTCTTTGATTGCAGAACCGTATCTACCTCCAAAAGAAAAGGAAAAAAAAAAAAGAAAAAAGGATGATGCCACTTCAGTGATTTTGTATGTCCTCTTGGTGCTCAGACGGCAGGTAATATTCGGGGGGGTACTCTCCTTTCCCCCTGAAAGGTCCTCCCGTCAGGATCCAGCTCGGGCATCTCAGATGACTCTGAACTAAACCGGCTCAAAATATCAGCACAACCATCCATCAAATCTCAATTCATGCTGGATTTCAAATCTTGTTATGACCCAAAAAGGGACAGGCTGAAATTCACAGTTTTGTTATTGTCCTAGTATTTCCAGCACGAATGCATTCAAAATACGGCAAGAGAAATGGAGCCTCGGCACACGGACATATGGCAGGAACAGAAAAAGCTGCTCCGGTGCAATTGTTCAGCTCCATTTCATGGAGAGAGCTGCACAGAGGGAGGGCTGCGTGGCGGGGAGAGAAACAGCGAAACACGCCAGGCTACACAGAGCTGACAGAGGGAGCGGGAGGAAATGGAGGCAGGCGGCGAGGACAGCGAGAGACAAATGCAACTCACGGGGAAGAGGCAGCAACGACGGCGGCCCCCCCAAAGAAGAAAAAAAGGGGGGGAATGGAAGGGGCAAAAAAGGGGGGCGAGGGAGGGAGGGAGGGAGGCAAAAAGGGCGTCGGGGGGAGGCCAGGTGCGCGCCCCCCGCCCCGCAGGGCCGCCCGCGGGCAGCACCAGCCCGCCTTACGGCGCCCGCCCCGCCCCCGCCGCGGCGCTGGGGGCGGGGCCACGCCTGCCCCCTGCCGGCCCCGCGCGCGGCGGGACGGGGCGCCCCCTGCAGGGCTGCGGGGCGCGGCCGGGCGGCGCCGCCGAGCGCCCCCCCCCGTCCCGGGGACCCCCCCCGTCCCGGGGAGTCCGCCGTCCCGGGGACCCCCCCCCGTCCCGGGGAGCCCCTCCAGGCCCGCCCCGCCGCGGGCGCCCAAGGACCTGGGACGAGCCCCCCCTCTTCCCGCCAGCGGGAGAGCCGTGGCGAGCGGCCCCGCTGCTTTCTGCCTTCTCTCCCCGTAGCTCGTCCTGCCGAGCCGCCTCACCTGCACCTTCTGACCTCTCCAGGCCGAGGGCTGGCATCTCTTCTGCAGCAGCGGCCGCGGGAGGACCTCCCGCTGCTTCTGCAGAACACGGGAGCTGCAAACTGCAGCCCAAACCCGGGAAGGAGCCCCGGTCACTCAGTAGGGAGAACTGGATGGACACAGGAGCCCTGGTTGCTAAATAAGGGGAGCTCTCCGGATAGATAAGACCCTCCTCAAGGGCCTTCAAATGGAAAAACAGCTTTTCTGGAGAGGCTCAGAGAGCGCTAACGTATCCCTTTCACTCTGCAGGCAACGTAGCACTGCCGCCAGAGAGTGAGGAAGGAGTTGTCCGAGGAAGACAGACACGAGTTTGCAACCCCCATCAATGGCAGACCTTGGCCTGCCTGCCCTGTACCTTTGCTCTCAGCCCATGTAATGCAAGGACAATCCACGGGATCATCCCGTAGGATAAGGGCCACGAAGCCCTGGCAAGGGACTTGGGAACAGTGATGAGAAAGGCCACCAGAACTGAAGAGGTCTGGCTCCTACCACAGTGGAGAGGGATACCTTCACTTACAGGGATAACAAGAGGTGGCCAAGGTGTCTCAAATCATGAACCAAGTAGTACAAGCTTTGTACTTTTTATTTTTATGGTTTTTCCACCCTGTATAAGGGAATCCCTCACTGCTCCTCCTCAGTCACCCTCAGTCCGGTGCTGGGAGCCCTTGTGCTGAGCACCGGGCACAGCAGCAGCAGCAGCGTGGTCAACTGCCCCCCAAGGCCCTCCCGCCTGGGTGCAAAGTGAAGGTGGCAACTGCCTGTTTACAGTAGGAGGGTGCAAATTAGCCTTCTGGGAGAGCGTGCTGCTAATTTCCCTGCAGCTGAGGATCGGGCGGGGGGGTAGGGGGAGACCTCCAGCTGAGGAAAACAACCAGGAAGGCGAGTATCTGCCATTTCCTAGGGGGAAGGGATTCAGAGGAGAACTGTCTGAGTCTATTAACTGATGCTGGTTCCCGTGGAGAGATGGTGGCACACTGGTTTACTTCAAATAGTCTGTTTCCATCTCTAATACCACCTTCAAGCATTCAAACCCAGCCACATGAAACTCCCTTCCTGCTACCTTCTACAGTGTGTCTCTCACCGATGATTTTATTTTCATAACGAGAGACCCGAAGCGGGGTTTGCAGTAAATGAAAAGAACCGTGTCCATTTGCATGGTTGCATAATCACTTTATACAGGGATCTTTCAGACGCTGGAGAGCAGAGCGAGAGAGAAAAGTGGGGCGTCACGAGCAGGAGCTAAAAGCCAGATCTCTCGATGAGATCAAGGAATAGATGTGAAGTCAGTCAGATGGAGAAATGTCTGGATAGCTCTTCCAAACAGCACGAGTCGCAGGCTTAGCTCGGGAACATAAACAAAGCAAGATGTTTCTGGGGGTTGGGCTAGGTTTTGTATAAACTCTGTTTCCTCTTCCATCATTGAAACCGGATGAGAAGAACAGCCTGTAGCCAGGATCGTTTGCCTCTCTGCTGAGGGCTTCCACAGGGCTCAATTCCCGGGGCGGTCAGGCCAGGACCTTTCACCAACATCATATTCACTGCAGAGTGAAAGAAAAATCACTCATGTCTGTGCTGCTGAATGAGAAGCTGAAGCCGAGCATTGCTGAGGAGCAGTATTATGTATTCCAGAATACACGTTTTCCTCTTGCTAAATGGTAATTTACCAGCACTGACAATTTGTCCTTTTGGATTCCCCGGTGACCGTTGGTTAGCCCAAGCCTCAGCCCATGGTCACCAGAACCGCAGCCCTCTGAGATGGAAAGCATCACTCAAAACATAAATGCTATTAAACTGAAGTGGCAAATTTTCACAGAAATGAAATATTCTCTGAAACAAGGGAAACCAAAACCAGGCAAGTGTAGCATGTCCTTTCTAAGGATGAGAAATTCATTTTGAAACCTAGCATTACCCATTTACTTTCCTGTTACCCTAGAATTCCCGCCTCCCCTCCCTTACCCCATTATTTGTTCTGATGTCAGTGGCAGGAGGGTAAGAACATCTCCACAAACATTTCATGGTCCACTTTGTAACTCAAGTACTTCTGCGAATCTTTTAAAATCTAGGACATTTACCCATCCAAACCATTTGAAATGTTTAACCATCTGAAGGATTTCTCAGCTCCTTCCTCAAGTGTGAAGTCAAATATCGCCTATCCTGCAGAAAAGGGAGAGTGGGAGGACATGTTTTTTACATGTTGTACCTCCTCGCCTCCTTTGCACAGTCTGATTTCTTGCTCACGGAGTAGGTAATGAACACAGTATTTAAAGGACATCTATCCTCAGCCAGAGAGGACAAGGGAGCCACAGGTGCCCAATCTAAATTAACTGTCTTACCCCTAGGTGCAAAGCTGTCATCACCAGACCCGAAGCTGTTACACAGAATAAAAGGCTAACGTGAGAGGCACAAGAGAGCCTTCCCTCCCTGAGCAACCTGCAGCATATGGCAGCAGGAGCCTGCAGGATTTCCAGTGGCAAGAAGCACGACTGCCAGGGGCTGCCTTCCCTTTGACGCTTGGGCCTTTTTGCAGCATTCGGGAAGTGTGAAGAGGCAACAGGCGAAATGCAAACCTGGCCCGCTGTGCTCACATTAAATTCCTCGACATGTGGTGTTTCATGCGAGTGGGATAGCTGTCAGACATTGCCTCTTGAGGACACGTTCCTTAGTGGGCTCGGGCTGCTCAGAAAATCCTGGATTCCTCCCCCGGGCCAGGCAGATCCCGGTTACCCATCTCTGCACCACTGTGTCAGGTTCTGCCTGCTGCTACTGCACTGTGAAAATTGGGGCATTTATCTGCATCTCTGTGCTCAATGTAGACACAGCTTAGCTAAATGTATCTCCTTTCACAACCTCACCACAGCTGCAAAGTCCCAAGAGAAGCACCTAAACCTCCCAGGGACCGTGAACAGCCCCAAGAGTTTGACTGAAAAGTAAGCTGAGAGGGATATGTCCACAGTGCACACTGCCGTGGAGGGGAGGGATACCTGAGTTATCTGCAGATGAACTTGTTCAGGCTCTGGAAGCAGACTAGGAGGTACACACAGTGGTCACTTTCAGCTGCAAGCCACCTGACATAAAACATGATGCATTTGGCACTAAAAAGGATGGGTAACTGTCTTACAGATTTTGTAGGAAGTAATATATTGCAAGCCCATTGCTTGAGATGTGAGAAGCCAAGTTATCTGCAACATAAAGATGAACAGGACCTACTAGTTTTCTGGGTGGGATGTCAAGAGGAGGAACAAGACAGTTTTTTTCATTATGAGAATGTTCCTCTTTGGCCTGGACTGTGCCACATACACCTTATACACTGAAACAGGGATCAGGTACTAAGTAGGGGAAAGCTCCAAGCAGGACTCAGTGAGAGACCTTTTGAAGCTGCTATAAAGAGCTAACACCCCAGCAAGCTCATACCGTGCCCCAGGCAAAGGGGTTAGCCTGATGTTGCAAAGGGGCAGAAGTGGGGAGGGAAGGTGACTTACTTTGCCTCTGCATTGCTCAGAGGCTTCTGCTCTACTTGTGGCTGAGCATGTCTTCTGGATGGCAGCCATGAAACCGGTACAGAAGAGCACAAGGAACAGGCTCACTCCAGTCGAAGCACGATCCATGTGGAGAGTAGCTTTTGCTGCAGCAGCAGTCCGAGCAGGAGAGCTTTGGTAGCAGCAGGACACCCCAGAAGCGCTGAGCTGTTAGGAATTGCCGACGGCTAAGGCTGACATTAGGAGAGCACGTACCAAGGAGCTCACCAAGCCACACAGCCATAGAAATCCTTCCTGCTGCAAACTAGCCATGCTGTTCATGATACACAAGTAGTGTAAACACCAGCAGACAGCTACAAAATCGTCATAAGCCACAACAGCCAGCAGGACAGATTCCATGCCAGGATAAGTCACAGTGAATCAGAGCTGCATGATGCAGCCAGTGTAGGAAATGGTTTTCCTGTTTCAAAAACGTTCACCAGTATAGCTGGAACAGAGGCAGGCAAATAGCAAATGTCTATGAGACAAACTGCCAAGGGAATAACAGTTGGGTGTACTGGATCAGTTCTAAAATTGAGCACTTTCCTCATCAGTGTCACTGCAAATATGACCAAAACCACCAGGAAGAGTGACACTTGAAGGGACGAGTGGTGGAAGCCTAGGAAAATGAATAGCATTGTCAAGGTTTGATTTCCCATTTATGCAAAGATTTTTTTAATCTACTGGCAAAAAGTATGCAAAAAAAAAAAAAATCAGTGTGTAGACAGTGGGAGTATCCTGTGGGAAAAAACTTAGCTTTTCTAAAGAAGTTTCTAAACAATGGGCCAGATCTCCTTCAAAGTGACATTTAATCAGAAGAAAGAAATGGAGCTACTCAGATTTAGTAAGGAAGTGATCCTATTGTTCTAATGTTATTTTGTTTTACTGATATTATGAGAAATTGGCTCCCTCTGGTTCAGATTTTTCCAGACTGGCACAGGACAGATACAACAAATGAAGAATGCCAGTAGGACTATAAATGGAATAAAACTGTAGTTTCTACAGTAAGTTATGCCTGTATCTTACATACCAGAACAAAAAATAAAGGCGCGGGGGGGGGAGCTATGTTGACATGGAGTTAGGGCTGAGAATATGTGTTAGTAAATTTAGGGTAAGATACATCCCAGAGCACTGTAAACCCTCAGAGCTTAGCATTAACTTGAAAAAAAAAAAGAAATACCACAGCTCTGGAAATGCAGAGCTAAGGGCACCCAAAAGAATGTGATTTTGTTGTACAGTGCCACTGTTGACCAAAAGCATGATTATAGTTACGTCATTTTGATGTTTGAAACCAAGGACCCTACCCTCTCCTGCCAGCCACCATGGTAATTCCCCATGGCAGTGGGAATACATCTTTGGTTTAACCTTGAGTCTGAAATGCAAAATTTCTATTCGTAGCACATCAAATAGTTACTTCCATCCACCCACAACAGCTTTCTATGAAGTTTACATTTCCATCTTCATCAATATATTTTCCAAATCTCTTCCATAATTTAAACATTTGAATATTCTCAAAGATATATGTTTCATATGAGATGAGTTCTGCCACGTCAAAGATCTCGCGCTCACCAATTCCAACCTGTCTCAATAAATACTCACATGGGTATTTATTTTACTTAACCTTAAAGCAAAGCAGCTCAGCTTTGTTGTGTAGACGATCCTTATATTTTCTTGTTTTTGTGAATTTGTATACAGATAAACAACATTCAGGATCTGACATTTCACTTTGATTGCAAGTTGCTGTAATTAAGAACCAAAGCTTTATGAATTTTAATCATCAGCTGTAAGTGGTACATTATCTCTAGCTCACAATGAAAGCAATCAAGTGGACAAGATATTTTTAGAGACATTACTGTGGTAATATTACATTAAGTAGTGGTTAGTACACTATTTTCACACCCAGTGATTTCACACATTAATGCGGCTATAGATCAGCGTTAATGACAAGAGAAAGTTATTTTTCAAGTAGTATGAGAAGGGTGGTTAAAAGAACTACTGGGGATTTACACTTCAGCAGCAGGAGGGGCACCTCAGTGGGGCTGCAGCTGAAGATGCTCCAGCAGCAGGGGCAGCTTCCACTTCTGGAGACTGAGGGAGAAGCCCCCGTTGTCCCGAATAGATACAGGTTAGTGACAGGGGCAGCATTTTCTCCCTGCTTCTTGGGAGGGAAAGAAGGAGGGGGGGGGAGAGCAAGGCGTAGAACCCTGATGCTGGCACTTAACCCCAGAGCTGGTGAGAGAAATCACGTACCACATCTTGCCCAAGGCTGCCACTTCAACAACACAACACTCCCCCCTCTCAAGGAGGGCACAGTAAAGAACAAATCAGAAGCACCTTACAGCTTAAGGGAAAAAAAGGCAGAGTATCTGGCACATTTTAAAGTTTCAGTGTATGCTACTCCACGTGGATATGACAACACTGTCTAGATAAACCTGTAAATACAGACATCTCTTCTTTCAAGGTGGGAGGGACTAATGCACAAAGCACACCACCCCGAAAGAAGCACATTTAAGGTACTATTGTCCCGCTGAAGGATACCAGTTCATCCAAAAATTGTTTGCTTGAAACTAGGGCTAATGAGAAACACTGTTCTGGGAAGGAGAAGTTCTTCCTTCTTCCTGGAGTCTCAGATCTGGGATAATAGGAGAAGCTCCAGCAGCCTTACCCCAGACCTGCAGACCATTTTATTCTACTGCAGAGGTCCTATGAGGATGGCAGGACTGGGATTCTGAGAGCTCAGCAGCTAGTTGTAACAGAGAGAGAGAGTATGCTATGTTGTCTGGGCGTCATGGTGGCAGACAGCTGTTGTCACAGCATCTTGGACTCTGTTTGAAAAGCCGTCACAGAAAGCCAGTTCAGCTCCACAGAAGGTGGCACTCAAAGGCTAACGCCTCTGCAGCCAGAACTTGCTGATACCAGCATCATGGCAGCACTTCACAATTCCAGTTCAAACCACCTGGTTACGCAGGCCACCTGTTGACCACAGGTCGTTGAGAAAATCTATCTGGCATCCAGAGGCAGTGATGTAATGGCCTCTTTTGCTACTCTCCCTCCCACAGCACCAGTTACATCCCAGTAACAGGCCAGCCCTCAAATTCCGTCCAGAATTGTTGGATGTTAGTATAGAAAGATTGGACCGCTACTGCTCTGTGATATAGAGAGGCAGTATGGAAATACAGATCAGACTCTACGTACATGTTAAAATGTCCCTTACAATGTTTGCTGCCTTACTTTTGTTATAGGGTAACCCAAGCAGCTCTGTCACAGAACAACCTGAAGTCAGAGCACAAGCAGAGCTCCAGGTTCTGCACCCCAAAGTATGAGTGGAATCCTACATTTGAGCAATAGGTAATGCTCTCTGACCTATTCATGAACTAAAGAATTATTTCTTTCTCAGAATCCTATAGATGCCTTCAGAAGCAGCATTTAACTACATATTGGGGGCCTAGCAGACAGACTGTATTCACAGAAGCATCTCTGCAGTGCACACAAAGACTGTACAACCTGGAAAAAAAGGATGTTGAAATAAGAAATAGACAGAACAGGAAAAGGTCTACCTGGGAAGCTGAGAAAAGTACATACTGTTAATATACCTTACAGAAAAATCCAATATGCTGTTTGCTCATTGCCTAGCTTGTGAGGCTCTGCTGGATTGTTTCTATGTGGAGAAGAAATCAGTTGCATCAGCAAAGCATTTCTTGATACATGGTCTCTGCCTTTCTTTCCAGTCCCATTTCCCTACATGCTGTGGAAATGCACAAAGACAGGCAGTTTCCCTGTACAGGAATTGGAGTCTGCCTTTTGAGCAAGCACTGTCTCTTGTCCACCGCCAGACCATGCTCCCAGCTCTTCCCATGGACCTTTCCAGCAGCAGGTCCACAGCTCCCTGCCCCCTGTTTTTCAAACAGGTCCTTTGAAACTATTGGCACCTTATGCTCAGGGCTGTGGCTTGGGGCACTGGCTTAATCTGTGTCCTCTCCCACTATGGGAAAGAAAATGCAATTGCTTCATCGTTAGGTCAGACTGGGGATGATTTACATATCCATCTATGCCTGTAATTAAAAACAAAATGATAGGAAAACCTTAACTGTAATAATAAAGGATAAAGTGTATAACGGAGTGAGAGCACTCTTAATTATGTATACAGACGTGTATAGAAAGGTCTGCACTTATATCACACAGGGCTTTCTTCACTGCCTCCTTTTGCCTTTCCAGAGTTAGTTATGTGTAAAACGCTAATTTGGCATCAGTTGGCACACATAGAGGTGTCTCTGCTAAGAGTGAGAGACATGGGAAACAGACACCTTTCTCTCATTCCCTTACATCAAAATGCAAATTCCTCCTTTGGACTTCTGTGCAAACTGGGACTCAAGTCAGTGCCCTCTTTCTGATCGTGCCGCACACGGATGCTTCAGAGGAACAAGTAAGAGTGTCCCCACGAATCACAAAATCATTATGGTGGGAAGGGACCTCTGAAAATTGCCTAGTCCAACCCTGGTCAAAGCAGGGTCAACTAGAGCAGGTTGCTTAGGGCTGTATCCAGTCAGATTTTTTAATATCTTCATGGACAGAGACACCGCAACCTCTCTGGACAACCTGTTCCAATGTTTAACTGCTCATCACAGTAAAAAAAAGGGGGGGGGAAGTGTTTTCTTATGTTCAGACAGAACCTCTCGTGTTTCAGCTTGTGCCTGTTGCCTCCTGTCCTTTCACTATATAGCATGGAGAAAAGTCTGACTCTGTCTTCTTTACTGCTCCCCCATCAGGCATTTATACACATTGATAAGATCCTCCTGAGCCTTCCCTTCTCTAGGCTGGACAGTCCCAGCTCTCTCAGCTTTTCCCTATATAAGAAGCACTCCAAGCCCTTAATCATTTTTCTAGCCCTTTGCTGGACTTGTTCCAGTAGCCTATGTCTGTCTTGTACTGGGGAGCCCAGGACTGGACATCACTCCAGGTGTGACTCACCAGTGCTGAGCAGAGGGGAAGGATCACCTTCCTTCACCTGCTGATGATGCTTTTCCTAATGCAGCCCAGGAGCTGTTGGCTGCCTTTGCCACAACGGCACATTGTTGGCTCATGTTCATCTGGATGTCCACCAGGACCCACAGGTCCTTCTCTGCAAAGCTGCTTTCCAGCCTCTCAGCCTCCAGCCTGTACTGGTGGCATGGGGTTATTCCTGCCCAGGGACAGAGCTTGGCACTTCCCTTTACTGAACTTCATGAGACTCCCATTGGCTCATTTCTTTCATCTCCTGTTAAGATCCCTTTGAATGGCAGCACAACCATTTGGAATAATCCGCCTTCTGCAGAGCACTCTTCCTGATACCAAAAAGTTAGAGGTTGGCTTAAATCTTGAAGGTACAAGGCATCATTACTGTGAATAATTCAAGCACTCCTCTTGGTCATTTGAATGTCTAAGCACCCTTAGAAGTATGTCTAAGAAGTACTTAGCTACATGCAGATCAATGTAACATCAGTAGGAGATCACTGTATGACTCAAAAGTCAAAAGTAGCAAATCATGAGAGCTTTTTTCAAAGAAATAAAAGCTTTAAGGAATTGCCAAGCTTTCTATAGAGGTCATACCTTTTCCAAAAGACTTAAATCCACAGGTTTTTTTTCAACAATTTGCTGGGACTATTTCTGTAACACTCCAGCTTTAAGGCCAGGAGGTGTCTTGGCCTGGTAGCTGTCTGGCAGGGTGCCATGAATACTTAAAGAATTTCCTTGAGCAGATCGTCTTCCTTTAAATGTTTATGGATTTTACAGCTAGAGCATGGATCTTCTACAATCTATGAGTAAATTCTGCTGTTAGGCATATTCTACACTTCCCCAGCCTTTGGAGACTTTTCTTCCTAAAAGATTTTAAACTTGGAACATTTCACAGTCTGTGAAACCAAATTGTTCTTGATCATCAATTGGGGGAGAGGAAAATTTCATACCCAGTGACATTACTGCTACTTCTCCATCAAACTGGAGAGATACATCAAGCTAGATCTTTGTAGAGAACTCTCCCAGAACTTGTATTATTCAATATTTTCATTAATGACAAGAATGAAGGAACAGAGGCTGAGCTTATTAAACTTTTAGATGGCACCTTGCTGGGAGGGGCTGCAAATATGCTGGAAAACAGACTTAGTATTCAAAAGAATTTTGATTATCTGAAAAAGTCTGGGAAAATAAAAAGATGTTATTCAAAAAAGACATGCAAAATGCTACAGTTACTTAGGAAAAATCAGCTATTCAAATGCAGTAGACAGGGGTAGGACTAGCTACACGGGAGCTACAATGCCAATATTGGAAGACAGGATTTGGGCTTACCATGGAAGCAAGCCCAAAATGAGCCAAAAATTCCTACAAGTCTGAGCAGGCTCCATCACTGCATGTCTTTAAGAAAAGGGCAAATGTTGGTCAAGAATGACAGATACAGCTAGCCATGCTATCAGATAGAGAGATGGACTAGAAGGCACCCCAATGCATCTTTCAGTCCTATTTTCTGAGTTTCCAGTGATACTGTATTTGACAAGAAAAAAAGTTTCACTGCTTGTTTCAGACTGGTGGGCATCTCTGAGCCATGCCCTATCATCACTGACAGACCGCCTCAGTAACCCTTTTAAGATAGATCTAGCCCTCTTACAATAGGAGGTAACAATAAAACCAACAACTGCTTTTGGAAGTCTCTTCCAGAAGCTCTCCTCTCTGATCAGTAAAAACCTTTCTCAAATTTTCTATCTAAATAGAGTCAAAATCAGTCTCTACTTTTTCTCTTTTATGCCCCTTACTTTAATTAGCACTTTTCCGCACGCTTCCTACTTTTCTTCTAGTCTTCTCAATATATTTCAGTAACCAACAATGCTATCAGGACAGGATTTATCTTGTTTTGAGGACTGAATAAGCCAAGTGCTTTCAGCCTTGTGGGTACTCTACACAACACAGCTGTTTGCAGCACATGGTCCAAGGGCCTGGGGTACCTAGCCCAAGGACATTCTTTCCAGTCCTGTTACAAGAAGATGTCCCAGGTTGCTGTAGAGGAGTACAAGCCATCTGTTGAGTTCTGTGCCAACTGTTTCAAATCTCTTCTGGATGCATGCATCTCTTGCTCCTCAGACCTTCAGTAGCTGGTAATTATTCACCCTTTATAAACAGTAGGGTTTACCTGACAGGAAAAGTACAACTATTATTTTTATAGCACAGGCAGTGCAGGGGGTACTCTGAGGTCATGTGTTTGAGCTGCTAGCTTAGTGCCCACTACAGATTGGTGATTAGTATACAGCAAAACAAAGACAATAAGAAATGTACCTTATGGTCTGCAATGGCCTTGAAAGCTTTTGATGTCTCTGATGACCCTTCTATAATTTCCTTATCCTTTCCCAATCTCCCTCCATGTGTCTCACCTTTTATTTTTCCAAATGCGGGTAGAGACTGATGAACTTTTTCTACATACTTCCCCTTTCCTGTTGGTGATAGCTCATTCAAGGTGGCCAAGTCTGTGAACTGCTCTCTAACCATCTGCTCTGTAAGAAAATCAGAGTAAGATGTGATGCTCCGATGTTACAGCCAATGTGCTAGTGATTTAAATAGTGCAGTGGGATGCAAAGTTGCAGTGGAAGACTCGATCTCTAAAAGAGAAGTTCAGCTCTGATAACTGTTCAAGTCAATGGAACTGTAATAGGGATTAAGTTAGCCTAAAGACTTTCCTCATGGCAAATTGTTCTCAGAAAGCAGGTTGATCTCTCCCCTCAACTCACATAGACATGGATGCTGAAGAATCCAGCTGGTTCATAGACCAAAAGGTGTACCAGACCTGAAAGAAGCCTACCACAAGCAAGAAGCTTAGTGAGAGAAAGGATTTTTTAAACCCCGGAGAAGTTCTGATTTGAATTTGCTTCTCACTGTTTTTAATACAAGCTTTAGCTGAACCAGAAAGAACATTCTAGATGTCCAGCTATGAGGTGTATCACCGAGAAGGGAAGATCCTACTCCTGGGAAGACATGAACTAGTAATGCTTTGGAGACCTTCCTATCCTATTAGGTATGGAATAAGAAGTTGTCCATCTTACTGCCACTTGAGACCCAGCTCTTATAAAGTTTGAGGAAACTAATCACCATTAGAAAACAAGGGTCAGTAAGTGATAATTAAGTAGCTTGGGGATCTATTAAAAAAACTTCAGAAATCAATGTTTACACTATGTAGTTACAAATTAGCTGCAATGGGCATTGTTAGGGAACCATTTTTACAAGACAAACACTGAACGTGTGCACATTAGAATCGTTCTCCCATGATTAGAAATCACAGCACAACTCATTTTATCCAGTCCCTAAATTAGAAACTTAATGCCTCCGTTTATTAGCAGAAGGAAATTCTATTACATTCAAGCAATGTTAAGATACAGAAAAGCACAATTTTTGTGCAGATCTGCAAAAAAAGTAGTTGAAACAAAGCTGCTCACAATTACAGTTCAATGCTTCAATGATTTAACAACTTGAATGAATTAACTTATACGGAGTCACAAACATCTAGGAATTCTCCAGCGACGATGGTCTTCAGGAAATAAAGTAGCTGAAGCAATGACAGTGGTAGTGACAAATGCTGGGACTTTAGGAGGAACTAGAGCCCTCTCAACACTCAGCACTTTGTACGTGAACACGCCATTTGTTGCCAGTTGAATTAGCGCGTAAGAGCTCCTGTATTCCACGTTGTTCAGGAATTACTCTTAACCAGGAGCCCCAAAGAGCTTTGTATTAATCACTGTCTGAACTCTAGCTGATCGGTGCTGTTCAGCGTGAGCCTCTGCACAATGGCACCTCCTCTGAGAGGTTCTGAAAGGTACAGGTCCCCAAAGCTTCCCTGGGGAGCCAAGTTCAACTACACTCAACTAATGGACCATGGCAAGTACATTCAAGCTGCATACAATGCTCCCCCTAATAAACATCCTGTTGTCCCAGATGTCCTGTGTTATCACCTGTGTCCTCTGGAAAACCTGTACCGTGGTTAGTTAGCAAAAAGCCCACTACTTCTAGCTGCTTGCCTTTCTGAACAACAGCCACTCTAAACTGACACCACCACCATGAAAGGCGGCAATTTACACTCTCCCACTGCCCTCTGGAATTTGGGAAACATGAATCTATTTCTCCACAGCATGCACTGCCTGCAACAACGACTTCACATGATCACAAAGTCTCCACAGAGCACACCCCATCCTTAATTGTTATTTCTTGCTGTTACTATGCATCTATATCACTTGTGAAACACTGCCAATCCCAGACTACAAAATCATACCATGTTTTTGTTCCACGTTTTCTGTTTACTTATCTCAACCAACCCACCCGTATTATGATATCAGTTTTTGCTAGCACAGATGTGACAATCCACTGCAACTGAGTAGTGCCAGAAGTGCAACAGATTGACACTGCCCCCTTTCTGGCAGTATTTCGGCATGGCTTTCCACCAGCATGGTAGGTTTAGGCACTGGGGATTAGCTGTGATACACATAAGGTTGTACTGAACTGTAGTCCATTGACAGACATTATTGTTATGTATATGAAATCCACTGTTAACAAGCGACCTGCTCCCTCATAATGCTGTAGTGCCTTCCAGTAAAGACTGCCCGGCAATGTCAAAATGGCTGCTCAGGACTCCCACATCAAGCTAATGCAAGCCTACTTCGTTAACTTCCTTCTAGAGGGTGAGTGTTCTCCACCAGCATGCGCTCCTCCATTTAACATCACTTGTATTTCTGACTATTGAGGGAGGCAGAGATGTCTCGCACTGCCTTCAGGCTCTAAATGGCATTCTGTATCTTTATTTTCCTGCAACACTTCAAGGATCAGTTTTCTTCATGCCTCAGAGAAGTGGTATCTAAATCGTTTTAAACTGAAACGGGGACAGAATAAGCTGTGCAAATCATTTTCTAGTAGAACCTTAATTACATCCTGCAGTGTCTCGTCCTCAGCAAACCACTAGCAATAAAATTCTGCATTTCATTTGAGAACCGACAGGGCTGGTTTCTCTGTTTTGTTTTCCCCAATTGACATATACATAATCTAGCCTGGGACTTTGTTCCACAGCATTTTTGTCAAAGGCTCTAGAGAGTATGCCTGAAACTACTAAATCTTTCTCAGGTTCGCATTCAATTTGCAAGTTATACAACTGTAGCTAGAGAAAGAGACGTTCTGTTTGCAGGAAGGTGTTTGCCAGATCCCCACTGGCAATGGCAAAAAGTGATTTATGATCAGTTTTAGTTAACATGGCCTCTCAAACAGATTTTTAAAAGTCTTTACAGCCATGGCCCAATGCCAAGGCCTTTTCTACAGGAATATACTCTATTTTAGCTTGTGTTGGTGCCCTGCAACTCAAATGCAAAGGCAAATGGGTACAAGTATTGAATACATCCTCCTGATGAGACAAAGGGCTTTTTACCTTCTGAGTCTACCAGATCCCCCCATGCTCCACCATTACAAATCTGTGCCTTTTCCAGTTTGTCGTTTGTGCAGGGGTGTTGATGACTTTTAATCCATCAGTTCATCCTTCTGTGCAAGACCCCGACATTTTCTTAACTCCTCCAAGAAAGGTGGATTTGCCAGTTCCCTTTTTTAGGGGTATGAATAAAAAGGCTTAAAGGTATTCCTGCACCCATGTTTATATGTGAACTTACACATACTGTTCACACTAAACAGGTGTCTCTCTTCCCTTTTTGGGCTGCTACACAATGTTGGCATTACAAAAAATTCTTCATAATACTGTCATCACTGTCATGAGCACAGGCATTCCCTGGCACATAGAAATTCCTCAGGGGATGAAACCACTGCAGTTCTTGCATCTTCTCTCAAGCACCAGATGTAGTTTGTTTGTGTTGCTCCCACAGCATGCACAAGTACTTAAACTTTGACCTCAGGCTTGAGCTACAGATGCCTTCCCCACTTTTTCTTGGATCCTCCATTGTTTCCATTGCCTTCATAAACCCACAGGCTGGGCTGAGGGCTGGTTTACTGACTTCCTTCACTGGCAGACTCGGATGGGGTTTCATCAAGACCGAACTCTGGGATCTCTTGCACTTCTTTTGCCCAGTCCAACTCAGCAGTTCTGCAGGCCCTGCAGAGTCTTAGTCTGAGACTTAGTTCATGACCCCAGCCTTTACTGGGTGTCATATTCTGGTACTACACTTCTCATGCAGTGCTGCAGTTGCTGTAACAGTTTCATAATTAGCCTCCTTTGCATAAAATAATTGAATATTCAATACCAAACATCCCCAAGCCACATACTGCAGATGTGGCCAGCTCTCCTGAATCCTGACAGCCACAGCCCAACACCTCCACAGGGCTGCGTGTTACAGGACACAGCTCAGAGCCAAAGGGAAAAGAACCTCCACGAGGAGCTCACCAACAGGAAACAATCTTGACTCTCTAGAAGCCATGTGGCTTCTTATGGGAAAGGCTGGACTCAGCCCCAGAAGCCCTGGTAATGTCAATCACAGGTTTTGAACCTCCGCAGCCTCTATAGCTTCCTTCCTCGGTCTGCTGAGCTTTGAGACGACCGAAGCCTTTTGCAGCAGCCTAGCCCCAGTGACGATCAAGTGTGATAGCTATAAGAAGAGCCATACATCAGCTACCTCTCAACTATTGGAAGCTTCATTTAAAATGTCTGGGTATTTCCCCTTTTACTAGCACCACCTTTTCCAGCTGCACATAAACCTTCTCTAGTTGTCCATGCTTCTGGAGAACTTCAGTGCAGGCAGGATGGCCATTCTTCATATGAAAAATTCACCATTATTTGAGGAGTTCAGAAAACCTAGGACTTCCATTTAGCACAAAAGGGTGAATTAAAGGAGAAAAGCCCCCACCGGCACCTGTGCACAAGCAGATAGTAGCAATTAGAAAAGCCAGACCACAGCTCTGAGAGAAACTCAAGATGTAGGAAGCACATTTTCTTTAGCTCAGTCTTATAACCAGCTTAGAGAACCAAACACTTTCCCAAGCACCCTTCTTCTAACCTATGTTGAATATGTAAAGCAAGGACACCAGACTTACAGCCAAGTGATTTTCCACTCCAGGTACATGGAACATGATGAAAGTAAATTTGTGGGTGTTTGTGCTTGATTTGGCAGAGAAAAATATGAGGGAGGGACCGTGTTTGAGGGAGGGTATCAAAGATCAGAGCCAGATGCTCCTGCACAGAGCTCTGGATTTGCAGGAAATTAAGAAGGTAGAGAAGGTGAGGCAAAGGCTGTGTTTGAAGTGAGAGTCAAGGCGTTCTGAAGCTTACAACCATCCAAGGTGCTTGGGGGAACTACAGAGAATGCCAAAACCACACCACAGTGGCCTGGGGTGCTTTCATTATACAAAGCCTGGGAGAGCAGAGGCTGTAAATGTAGCTTCAAAAGGAGCTTCATCTTAAAGTCTTAGCTCTCAGGGCCTATTAAACATTTATGCTGACTACAACTCCTACTCTTTGCTTCAGAGAAAGCACCCGAAATAACCTTTGTTACAGAGTGAACTACTGCAGCTCTACCGGCTGTGTAGAAGACTAGCAGGGAAGCTGTGAGAAACAACCAGAAATGGTGTTGGAACAGCGCACTGATGTCTCTATTCAGTCAGATGGGAAAGAAGCAGGAAGATCTGGTCTGGAACCTGAGAGGGAAGACAGAAAACTGTGCTAGAAATAATGGGTGGATTAGCCATATAGAGATGGCTAAGACTGAGTGAAGCCAGTGGAGGCAAATATAGATATATGAGTATTGGCAATTGTTGCTTTCACCTTACTTAAGGTTCACACTTTTGGGGGAGTCTTCAGATCAGGCTCCAGTTTGGGATCTATGACTACTGCAGCTGTGAGAAAGACCATAGAGGAAAAGGAAGAAAGCAGACCCTATGCAGAAATCAAAAGGAAGACAGAGGCACTCTAGGAGAAGATGGAAAGAAGGGATTAATTCCCCTGATTTGCTTAAAAATTCTTTGGCTGTGTGACAGGAGTTTAGGATGAGACAGCCAGAAGTACTCAAGGTTTTCACTCTAGGAAGCTGTTACTACTAACAGCAGATAATACACACAACATTCACTTATTCCCTCATAGTTCATTCATACAATCACTCAGTTACCCAGCTGGAGCAACAGTTGGAGGACAACCCCAGCTGCATACTCAGTAGAGGGTTGTGCTAACACACTAGCAGCTTCCAAGCAGATGTTCAGAAAGTCCCTCAGTCATTTATTTCAAGAGATGTACACATAATCCTGCAGTCTTTGTCTGCATGTAGTAGCCCCTGCCCTACAGTCACACAACCTACAGTTGATACCAGCATTTACTTGTGGCCTTGCACAGACTGAGCAGACACTTGGTGCCCGGAGTTTATCAGCTGTGCAGATTCAGAAGGACTACCAGTCTCCAGAATTTATCTGTCCTTGGGAAACCTTCATGTTCCTTCTCAGCACATGCTTTTCCTCTTTGGTCTGTTTTCTGGTAATTATTTCTCCACCTAAACCTACAGATACCTACAGGACCAATTCAGTGTCACGCAAAAGAGGCCTTTATGACGAGTTGAGTTGGTGGCTTGTGCGGCTAATCACTCAGCGTTCACTCTATAGGTAGAACCTTAATGTAAATGTGGCTCCTTCCTATTAACGAACAGCCACAGCACCTCTTCCTGGAATCCCAAACTACCGGGCTGGTTCTGGGCTAGGAATGATGAAGGTTTAGTGTTGACATTTGAATATGCAGACACCACAAAGAGGGGACAGGCCTTCCCACACTCACCCTAAGGAAGAAACGTCGATCGACTGGTCCAGATTCGTGTTAGGATAGTGTCTGCTTAGCCCCAGCCCCTCTGACCTACAGTAATTTGGCTGCTTATCAGCATGGTTATTACATCCAGCATTGGGTTAATGAGCCTGTCTCCTGAAGGCTGGCCAAATATGACCGAGCTGACCCAAACACTAAGTAGAGGGTAGTTTTGAAGACTGTATTCTTAGAAACCATTTTGCAAAGAGAAGGACCTACGCATTACGTTGGTGGCACTCAACCACCAATTCTCGGTCCTGCTGTTTCTCCTCTTTCTTGCAGTCCACATCCCTAAAGCTGCAGAGAAGTTTATACAAATCAATCTAAACCTTTATACCGTAATGATGAGATTCATGACTTAATTCGAAATGATCAAATTTAATTGGGCCTTGGCAACAGCAAGAGGTCGGGCCACGAGAAGGAGCCTCTTACAGGTTGGACAAACTGCTTGATGAATTCAGGCGTCCAGAGAAGTTCCCCCCCGCCAAAAAACCCCAGCGGGAACGCGGGCCACCAGCTACACAAGGTCTGCACAAGGCTCGTGCGTGGGATTCGAGCGGAGCCAGGAGGTTATTTGGAGGGACTATCGCAAACGCACACTCGGACCTTCTCTGGGCAGTGGCTGTCTTTGCAGCACAGTCACCCCCTGCTGTAGGCCCCCCCCCCGCCAGTGCCTTTATTTCCGTCAGGTACAAAAGCCGTCTGCGGTCACGACGCGACCCCCGCGGGGGTCTCCCCACACACAGCCCTTGTGAGGGGAGGGACAGCGGCGCCGCTGAGCCGCCGCGGGAACTACAGATCCCATCAAGCGCCGCGACACAAGGCCCGCTGCTAGCACCGCCATCTTTGTGCGGGGCTGGCGGCTGTGGCCGCCGCCATCCTTGGTGGGGGCGTCACCTCCCGCCCACCCGCGCCCGCCGGCGGCGGGTCGCGCATGCGCAGGGCCGTGTTGGCGGCGGCGGCGGCGGTGGCGGCGGCGGTATGGGGCGGGCGGCGCTGGCCCTGTGGGCGATGGCGGCGGCGGCGGCGGCTGCCGTGTGGCGGTCGGAGCCCGCCGCGGCGGGCGGCCCGGCAGGTGAGCGGAGGCTCGGGGCTCTTTGCGTCGCCCGGGGCCTGAGGGTGTTGCGGGGGATGGGGAACGGGACGCGGTTTCGCGGCCGGCGGGGAGGGTTGATGGCCCGGGCGGGAGCCCGCGCGTCCTGTGAGGGCACCGAGGGAGTCTCGCTGCCTCCTCCCGCTCCTCCGCCCGGCCGGGCAGATCCCTCGGCACCCCGGGACGGCCCCCGGGCTGAAAGTGCCCGACCCGCTGCCCCTTCCCCGGCCCCTCTCAGGTGGGTGGCCCCTTTCCTTGCCCGTGGAGGCTTTTCTTGCCCCCCGCTTGCTGTAGGCATGCTCTCGTTGAGCCGCATGGATTGGAGCAGTACGGGAGTGTGTTGTGGGACCCTGGTGCATTGCTATTGCCAGCCGGACCAGAAATGCTCTTCAGCTACTGCTAGTTGTTCTGGTACTTTAATGGATTAATTCCTTTGACTTTTCCTTCCTGTGTGTTTTAGATGCCAAATGGAAAACAATAACTGACCAAATTAAGAAAGCTGTGGAAGTCTATAAGCCATGTGTAAAGGCGAATTGCAGCTGCTACCAAAGGTGAGAGAGACTGGTTTCCTTTTTGACTGCACAGGCCTCTGGCCGTGAGAGGGAATACTTTTGCCAGCACTGATGGTTGGGAATTAGCTAGAGAATATTTGGGCTCTAAGGTATCGCGTCTGCAGCCATCATAGGTCACGGTGCTTGCAAGGAGGAGGTTATTACTAGCAACCTGTGTGAAACAGGTTGACCTCCATAGTTCCACTAGAAGGTGTGTCCACCTGTAAACTGATCACACTTATTGTTGTTCTCTGCGATTGAACATATGCTATGTCAGCATTTCATGTATGATCACACAATAAACCATACACGCAGCTGGTGATGTTTCTGTCTTAACAATCCAATTCTGCCTTCTCTCTCAGTGCAGTGTTGCTAAAAAGTCTTTCTCATGGGCTTTCAAAAGTGGAAGAAGTCAAGTATGTGCAAAATGTTCTAAATAGCTAGATTAAGAAAGTTTGTTACAGAACACATTCATTTGGTGTGATAGTGTGCTGTACTTTTTAGCACTCTTTCTAGGGAGTTTAGTTCACTGCTTGTGAGAATTGGACTGTTGGTGGATATTTAGCTACCTGACACATAACGGAAGCATGATCCAAGAGGAGCTCATTCAGGTAGACGCAAGTCCTGTTGGTTTTGTTTTTTTTTTTTTTATAACTACAGAGCATTATGCATAATGCCAGCACTCTGACCTGAAATGCTGGCCTGATCTTCCTGCAGTGAATTTAATGCAGAGAGCTAGAGGCATGTATGTGATGCAAGACCACTGTAGGCCATACAAGTACAGGCTGATCTGTCTTGTAGACATAGCCAAACCAAACTTCCTTTCTGTTCGCACTGATAGAACACGGCTGCAGCATGGCAAACATTACAATGGTCACCATTGCCATACGGGCAGGGATTGTAGGACCGGGTTTTCTGATACCTTTAAGCAGCATTTTCATATAAAGGAGAATAGGGAATTCAGGGAAGAGTCAACATATTCTTCTGCCTTTAGGATTAGGATTCCAAATGCAGAAACACAGATGCCCAACTTTAAGCCTCCTGTTTAAAAGTACCAGATGTGCTCACTCATTCTGGGGGTGAGATTGAGTGCTATGTTGGCTTTTAATATCAGATGAGTCATATTGGGCAACTCTTTATACGCTCTGTTTGGAGTTTTTGATCCTCATTGCTCCTGCCCACCTTTGGGTAGAACACTTTCCCAAGTGGTTACGACCTCCAAATCTGCTTCAGAACATGACAGTTGATACTAACATGAAGTTGCGGTTGCTGTGGGTCTCGAAACCTAGTTTTCGTTAAAGCAGTAGTTGATTTAAGGGTTGTTAAGGAGCGCTGCTATAGTGACAGGCATTACAAAAGAATCCAGGAAGATAATACAGCATGTACGCTGTGTGACACTTAAGAAACTCAGTTCATTTTGATAGCTGATTTGGAGGTATGTCAATATGCAGCAGAATGCTAAAAGCCAGTACTTTTCCCCATATAACAGATTCTACTTATGTCTAGTCTTCTGTGACTCAGTGGCCAAGGACTGAAGGTCCTAACTTGTTTGTTGCTACCTTTCAGTTGTACAGTGACATGGATGTGCCATAGAACTGCAACTTTCTTCCTGTTCTAAAGCTCATAACATTTGCATCCCTGCCAGACTGCTTATCCTGTGGTCAGCCCATCTGCACAATGGGAATTGTTTATGTAGTTTTGCTGTTTTCTACCTGATTATAAAATAGCAGAACTCTGGAGGTTGGAGGGGACCTCTTGAGATCATCATGTATAACCCCTCTGCTCAAGCAGTGTTGCCAGGACTGTGTCCAGTCAGGTTTTGAATATCTCAAAGAATAGAAACTCCACAGTCTCTCTGGGCAACCTGTACCAATGTTTGACCACCCTCCCAGTGGGATCATCCTGACAGTGTTGTATTAAACTAAGGCATTGATGTAGTGTCTACCAAAAAGTGGGGTTGTTACAATCTGACAGTGTTTGTTAAATGCTCCAGGCAGTTAGATCTGAGGGCCTTTAGACTAAGTTTATATAAACCGCATCTTCCTCCTGTATTTTCTTATATTCATTAGGTTTATGTTTTCAAACTGCATTCCTGGAGCTCACTGGTGATGTGCAGATGTCACAGAACATGTGCTATGTAGACTTGTCCTCCTGGGCTGGCTTTCACTGTACTCAGCATTACTGGGCGATGCTGTTCCTTGCAACTAGACTCTTACCTTGTTTTTTTAATGTCTGAATAGCATGACATTGTGTGAGGAATTTGGTCTTGGTGTGGCCCATCATTCATGGAAGGCCAGAGCACAAGCTTCGCAACTCAAAGGTTAAGTGAGCCAAAGGCATTTACCCATAACCTGCCAGGGTATGTAAGGTCCTTTCTGGGAGAGTAGAGTTGTTCATGTTGATTTAGCCTCAGAGTCCTGTGCTGGGCTTTCTGTTCGGGCAAACAGCACATAGATAGTCAAAGAGTGAATCTCGGACCTTTGAGTCTCTGAGTAACAGCTCTTCCAAGTGACTTAAATTCTCCGTTATGCCACATGTAGCAGAGCTCCTGGAAGATACACAGAGCTTGTTTTAGCTAGAAGTCTGTTCTGTACACTGCAGTAATTTAATGCACAGTATCCTCCCTATTGTACATAATAATGGTTGATTGTTTTGTTTTCAGTGTCTGGAAGCAGGACCTGGCTCCTTTTCGAGGTGGCGTTTCCAAGGAGATAATATCAGATGTGGTGAGCCGGAAGCTCGGGACACATTACCAAATCATTAAGAACAAATTGTACCGTGAGCAGGACTGCTTGTTCCCTGCAAGGTAAGAGCCGTACAGAAGATCTCTTCTCCCTAGCTGGGACGCAGGAGTGCTTCCCACGCTGCCAAGCTGAAAGTCATTGAGCACAATGGTATTTCAGAGGTCTGAATTCCTTATTAGAGCAGGAGCCTAGATGTACATCCTTAAATGTAGCAAGAGATAAGTGTCGTTGTTGCACTTCAGTGTACAAAGGGTTGGTTGGTTGTGGGATCGCAGAGAAAGCTGCAGATCAGGCCAGATTTAACAGGATGGATTGCTTCACTGGTGTCTGTACTGCGTTGGGGCTTACAGGCTGCTATAGGCAGTTCCCAGCCTGCATCATGGTATGGCTTG
The DNA here is from genome assembly GCF_026419915.1 of Harpia harpyja. Taxonomy (NCBI): domain Eukaryota; kingdom Metazoa; phylum Chordata; class Aves; order Accipitriformes; family Accipitridae; genus Harpia; species Harpia harpyja. The sequence continues at coordinate 36,390,830 of NC_068947.1, forward strand.
GGCTTACCATCTCTTCTGCTCCTGTGCAGAGAGAAAGGCCTGCAAGAGACTGTAGGATTCTGCCTTCTCTTTACAGCTCTTTTGCTATATGTCATTTCTGCACAGATGCAGTGGAGTCGAGCACTTCCTTCTGGGGATCATCAACCGCCTCCCTGACATGGAAATGGTGATCAATGTGCGAGACTACCCCCAGGTCCCCAAGTGGATGAAACCCATTATCCCAGTCTTCTCCTTCAGTAAGGTGCACACATCTTTAAAAGCTGAGCATTTCTGAGACATGCATGTCATCCTTTCTCTTGGGAACGTATTTCTGAGGATGGTTCCCCACAGATTTTCTGTGTCAAAATTGCTTGCTCTTTTTTGCTCTTTATGTTTCCCTTCACTTCCAGTTTTCTGGCAGACAGATTTGCAGATTTATTCAATAGAACAGTTTTGCCCCTCATTAGCTCCCCTTCCATGTCAAAAAATGTACCTCTGCCACAGTGGAATGATGCACAGCTGGATGGGATATGTGCCAGCATTGCTGTCATTTGCTACAATGTCTCTGTTAAAATTGTAACCATAGTTTATCAGCATCGTTAAGGATTTTTGACCATCAGTCAGCTGTCATACAGTTAATCTCATTTAATGTGAATATTTTAGTCCTCTTTTTTGGTACCACAAATAAGTGTTTCTTATTTTCTTTTCTGTAATATTGCTATCTCCTGTGAACACTTTTCCCTCGGATTCCCTTTTCCATCTGCAAACGTGCACACACATGCAGAGGCACACACACGCATAGAGACATTTGCTCTCTGCTTCTCTGTTCCCAGACTCGAGAGCCCTCCTGTATGTTTTCCTACTTCTCCCATTGTTAAACCTGACTGTAGTATAGTATCTCATCCTTTCCAACAAAATATCATTACACCTCAAGCTTTGGCTAATCTTGCTTTGCCTTAGTGTATGACCAGTGTGCCCAAGTCCTGCACCCTTGCTACCTAACCCTGATTGTGATCCTGTCCTTGGCTGAAGCCCAGCAGACAGTAGCGTGCAAAAAGAGGCAATAAACCATTTGCTCTTGCTAGTTCAGGCCCTATTCTGTTTCTGCTAACTTGTAGCATCTTACTCTGAACCCAGGTCTTCAGCTCATATAGTCTGAACCATAATATGATCCATAACTATCACGTAGTCCTCAGCCATCCTAAAACTCTCTAGAATTTCAGTACAGCATTGCAAGCATTCAATATGTTATTCAATAACCATGTTTCCTGCCAGATGTAGTAGCAAAGCTAGCTGTCTTGCCCCTTGACCATTGCACAGCCTTAACTCTAGCCAGCAGAACCCAAATTGATGCGGAGCAGGTTGCGAGAGTTTAATCTTTGGAACCGTATTCATCATCCTGCCCCTGGGTGCCTTGCAGGACCCTGCAAGAAACTGAGTTCTTTGTCACCGTTGTCCAATATCTGAACTGTAGTCTCAGCCCTATCCTTAACTGAAACCCAGTGATCCAGGCACAGCTCACACTTAACCAACCAGTGTTAGGAAGGTTCCAGGATGCTGGTCCAGGGTGCTTTCTAAAGCTGAAAGCGTAAGGGATTGAAGGATTGTCCTATTCTGCATCTCAGAAGGCTGACCCTGGGGTGGTGGTGGAGCTGTCATGGTTTGTTATCAATGCCTGTTTGTAGCAAGACGGAGAAGGAGCAGATCATAGAAGCACACACTCATTTAATTTGAAACGGACCTCAGGAGGTCACCCAGTCCAGCACCTTGCTCAGAGCAGGACCAACTAGGTCAGGGTGCTCAGGGCTGTGTCCTGCCCAGATCTGAGCATCCCCAAGGACAGTGTCCACAGAAAATGTTTGACTTCCATCAGAATGAAAACATGTTTCCCAATATCTACTTGGAATTTCACTTCTTGTAATCAAAGCCTGTTGCCTTTCATTCTGTCTCTGCACTTCTGAAAAGAGTCTGCCTCCATCTTCTCTGAACAATCCTGTTAGGTAGTAGGAGACACCATTTAGATTCCCCCAAGCCTCCTCTTCGTGTGCATGAACAAACCCATTCCTCAGCCCCTGTTTATATGTCATTTGCACCAACCTCCTAACTACCTTGGTGGCCTTGGACTGTCTCCAGTATCTCCAGGTGACAGATAGATGGATAATTGTATAGGAATTTTATTACTAGTGCAAGGAAGTAGCCTATAGTCTGGTTTCATGAAAGGGTTTATCTTACTTAAGTGCTGGCCCCCCTTCTGATTATATGGGGATTTAAGCATCCAAATAGGAGTGAGGAACTGAAATTCATACATGACCTGGGTATTTGTTACAGTGAATTGTTAAGCAATCTCTAGGAAGGCTGGAATGAACTGAAGTGTCGGAAACCTAAATGTCAAAGTGTCTATAAGCACCTGTATCTCTGAGGTGATAATAATGCCTCTTAACTTACCATCAGTAGAAAACATTTGTAGCTACACATAGGCACAAGTTTTTAGAAAGGTGAGTGGAACTCGGGTCTTTCACTATTTACTAATCAGCTATACCATGGACCTCTTTTGTTATTTTCTAATATGAAAGTCCTGTGTTGTCATGCAGCAAGTCAGAGCCTTTTTAAAGTAATTGAAACACTTTAATATTGGGTTGTCTTCATATGAACCCCAGCAAGACTGTGGTGACCACAAAGCTTTCGTGGCTGCTTATGGAACAGTAACGGAGAAAGCTGACAGAACTCCCAGAAGGGACGTTCATTACTGGTGGGCTCAGTCAGTAAACTGAAGTAGATATTACTCTTGTTCTTACATTACTCTCCTTTTTATTAAGACACCTGAATACAATGACATCATGTATCCTGCCTGGACATTTTGGGAAGGAGGACCAGCTGTTTGGCCAATTTACCCAACAGGTTTAGGGCGCTGGGACCTCATGAGAGAGGACCTCAGAAGGTATGTTTTGGAAATGGTTATGTGTGTGGGGAGGTTTAACAGAAGACAAACTCACAGTAAAAGCCGTCTAGCATTGGGCCAATATTGAAGTCTAAGACCATAGGTCTGTTGGCCTGTGATCTGTCCTGCTGCCCCTCATTAACTACATACAGCCTAACTGCTCTATAAGAGTTCTCCATGGAAACCTTGGATGATGTAACCAGAAGTTATAATTAGCTTCTCTGTTTCCAACACTTTAGTAAGGAATGCAGAGGATGAAGCATTCTTCATGCTGTCAGGGCCAGATTACTATCATTTTTGGTGGGATAGAGTTTGTCAATAAAGTAGCAGTTATCTTTTGCCTGCAGAAATCTCCCCTGACACATGGAAATATTTTCCTTTGTTTCCAACTACTTCTCTAGGAGCTGTGTTTTTTTCACTGCAGGGATGTTTGTATAAGCTTCTGGAAGGGTAAAGGAAAGCCTTCTTTAGATCTGCTTTTACTCGAGTATTATTGTGCAATAGAGAAACCTGGAGTCGTTCCCAAGAATCAAGAGTCATTACTGGGCTGAGAGTAAGACAGAAGAGGTTTCTGACTGGGAGTCTTTCTTTTGGCAGGATCTTTGACTATTAGCAGAATAAGGGGCTGTTTCCCATGGAAAGTGACAAACAAAGTGTGCAGCAATGAACATAGAAACATAACAAGAAAAAACACCTTGATGTCAATCACTTGACATCAGAATGCAAGGTTGAATGATTCCCTCTTAAAAATCTGAAGGTCTGTGGGACTAATCATAGCTGAAGCCTAATGCCATATAATAGAATGAAGGTCCAAAGCATTTACTCATCCTTGCTTTCTCAGTGAATGCCACTTGTGTCACTGGGTTATAAACAGATGCAAAGCTTGACCTGTGCAGGTTGGTTTGGGGATCAGGACCTACCTGTCAAGCCAGGTGCAACAGAAAAGTACAACAAAGAGTTCCCCAGAGGGAGGCAGGTGACTGCACTGACAGAAATAAAACATGTGAACAGCTATTTTGAAGGACTTGCTTAGATATAAAATGAAAGTTACTTGGCAAAACAATGAACCCCTGTATCTTAAATGCAAAATGCTAGGCGGGTTTTTTGTTTGTTTGTTTTTCATGGGAAATGACAGTGGTTAGAAATTCTCTAGTCATTTTGCACTATCCATACTCAGTGAAGTACAGAAAAATAAAGCAACGATACAAAAAGTGATTCAAATTTTAGGTAAATTTTAATACCCTTAAAGGTTTGATGAGGGGCTTGTGTGTAATTCATTGTTTTGACTGAAAGGTATTCTGAAAAGTAGCCTATACCATGTTGCCTTAAACATGATATTCACAGGAAAACATGTTTCACTGGACCTGGCTGAGAGTTTTTTCTGCTGTACTGAAGAAAGTGATTTCCATCAAAAATGAAGAATAATAAAAAGAGATCATGCTGTGAAAACTGATGAGAGTGCTGTTTCATGGTTATATGAAATCATTTATTGCCATGTATAAACAATATTTTCAGATCTGCAGAAAAATGGCCATGGATGAAAAAAATCTCTAAAGGATATTTCCGAGGATCCAGGTGAGCATATTTTCCTGTAACAGGAGATTCTACCAACATATGCTGACAGCTGTCTGTATGCAGAAATTTCTGTATTTCCAAGACCTAAACAAGTGTAACCCAGAATGTATTTTTTAAAAGTAAGGAAAGGAGACATTTTGTACAGCAGCATTTCACCATTAGTGATTTTCCATAAGAATTGCCATTTGCAACTAGTTTATTATAATAAGTCTAATATTGGAAACAGAAGTTGTGATGGATTTGCTAAGTTATTTCTTAATGAGTAAAACTGTCGCACTAGGAACCAGCTTGTTTTGTTCTGTGAAGGGAACTGCAGGTGCATGATACAAATTTAAAGATTTGATATTGATGTGTTTGCTTCTTGCCAATGTGAATACTTTATTTGCTATGCAGGTGCTCAACGCTGAATCAAAAATATTCTTGCTTTAAGTTACCTGAGTAGTGGGGGATAAGAGAGTAGATTATGTCTGCCCTCTCTCCAGTGACAGTTTGAAAACAATGTTAAACCTAATACTTTGTTCTTCCCCCATCCCCAATAGGGAAGGATTTGATATCTTACTAGATGGGCTCAGGAGATGATGAGGGGTGAGTCTCAGGGATGTCATAACCTTGCTTATCAGTAGTGTTTTAAATTGGTGTCAGAGAGATCAGCGCTGAAGATGCTTGGCATTTCTTAGCTCTCTCTGACTTAGAAGGGAGTTTATTTGGCACCCATCAGGATAAAGCCTGAAGGAAACAACATCTCTGCTGATTTGTCCTGGGAATTGCTTGAATAATACTATTAAATATTTAGTAAGTGAAATAAAGAAACATGGCCTCAAATCATTTTGGTACACATAACTCATTCTCTTCTGCTAATGTACCCTTGGACAGAAATACACTGTATGGTAGGCACTTAATGTTTTGGGGGCACAAAGGGAGGTCAGCCTCATAAAGAGGCAGGGTCTTGAGTCCTGTAGTTTGTTAGCTGTGTTGAGTCATGTGGATTGGCAATTACTGATAGCATTTCTTTTGCAGAACGAGTCCTGAGAGAGATCCTCTCATTCTGCTGTCCCGAGAAACCCCAGAACTTGTTGATGCTGAGTACACTAAAAACCAGGCTTGGAAATCTGAAAAGGTGCGTGGGTGTCTGTCTCCTGAGTGTGAAGGCCAGAAAGAATAGCATTGCAAGGTGGCTTTGATGATTGAGAAGCGTCATCTTGGAGAGTTGTGGGTGATCCTCTAGAGTGGGGGAGCCTTGTAGTTCCCTTGATGGCCACACCTCTCTGACAGATGAAAGGAAGGAGTCTTCCAGAGCCTGGCAGGCCAAACATTTTTCTTCCATCTACACTTTTTGTTCAAGGAAACCAGCATACATAAGAAAATGGATCTATGCCAATCCCCAACTCTTCCATTACAATGAAATTAGCCAACTCTTCTCCTTCTAGCCCTGAGCTGCCTGTGTGTTGTTGTCAGTCTTTTTAAACCTTTTTCTGTCATCTCTGTTTCTTGGTCTTCTTGTTGATAACTTTCTGGTAACTGTTGCTGATAACTTCTTTTTAGTTCCATACTTAGTCTACAGTCCAGCTCTCTCCAGACAGTCTTGGCTAGTCTGGTTACACTTGGCTTCACGTTGTCCCAAGCTGTTTTCCACTCTGTAGCTGCCAACTAAACATTATCATTTAATGTGTTTGTGCTGGTGTTTGCTTACAGGCAGTGTGTAATTTACTGAACTTTTTTTCTTGTTTGAAGGTCTGGGAATTCTTCATAATACTTCTAAAAGCCCACCAGAGAAGGTTTTCTCAGAAGTGGGAATGGAGGGTTTTGAGACTTCAGCTTTGTTTCTAACTGAGAAGGAAAACAAATATGAAATCACTATATAAAGCTTACTGATTTTTTTTTTTTTTTAAATTCCCTTTATTTTAAGGACACCTTAGGGAAGCCTCCTGCAAAGGAAATTCCACTGGTTGATCACTGCAAATACAAGTAAGAGTTTTGATTAATAAAACTGTTCAAGGGCTGTGGGTTTTTTTCTTTCCTTGCATGGTGTAAGGCCTCATTTTATTTTAGGGTCTAATTCCAGCAACCAGCTCCATGCAGATAAGAAAGCTTGTGAACAGACATAAGGCAGTTGAAAATTTGGGAGTTTAGCATGGCCTGTTTCAGTGCCAGCTTTCCCCTGTCAGTTCAGGAGAAATAAAGTGCTTTGGGGAAAGTAAAGGTCTTAGATCACTAATAAACTTAAAGATAATTTTTTTTTTTTAATCAAAAAGGCTTTCTATCAGTCTTTTTTTATATTCCTGTACCAAGCTGTGTGTTCAAAATTATTTTTTTGATGCTACAGTGATAGCATTACTGTCTTCAAAGACATAAGGAGCTAAGGAGTCATGTCTTCATATGCATACGGGGGCAAGTGTTGCCACTGGATGTATATAGAAAAAGGGAGAACCTGAAATATGATTGAGCAGATACAGTATTGATTCATACTTTGTATGTTGTTTGGGAGAATGTGGTTTTGATTTACAAAGGTTTTTATTTTTTAACTACTTTAGGGAGGGGTTTTTGGTGTAGTATTCTTGCAGGTTTCTGTGTAAAAATGTAAACTTTTAGTACGTATGCACTTGTATGTCTGATGTTGTGCTTTTTCTTTTGCTTTAAAATTACCTAGTTATGATTCTGCCAGCTAGAATCTGCCGATACAAGAACTCAGTCATTTGGCTGGATCTCTGTTTTTGTGCAAAATGTGATTGACTTGTCTCATTTTATATTTCACTAGACTGTTGCCCAGATTTCTCCCTTCTGTTACACATAGAATTCGCTACCCTGATGCCTCCTAAGGTCCTCGTACAGTATAGGCTGAGACATTCACACACACTTTGTCATAGCCCAGGGTCTTGTAGGATCAACATGAACTTCTCGCTGCTTCCTTCAGTGTAGGTGCTATAGCAGGCTGTCTGAGAGCAGCGCTCAGTGACTTGGCTGAGGTCACAGATGGTGGGAGCTATGTCTGGAATTGGACAGAGGCATTTCCACACCTCCAGACCACTGTTCTTGTTACATCTCTGCACGAATTTGTTGAGTTCCTAATACAATGAGCTACTCATCCCTGCCTTGAGCTCCTAGGCAATACAAAGAATGCAGAACAATTTGAGATTTACTCCTTGTCACTTACTGCTGAACTAAGTTTAGCTATAATTCCCATCTCACCCAAAATAAATAAAACATATAATCCCCATCTCGCCCAAAATAGCTTCATTAAAGGAAGAACTCCCTTCCCCCAGCCCAAAACGTTTGACTTCAAAGATAGTTATATGTACTGAGGGGTTTTACCCACAGGAAAAACAGCTTTCCATATAATTGGAGAAATGTGGGTTTAAAAAAGAAAGCAAGTAAGCAAACAAACATCCCTCTGAGATACCGTTTGCTAAGAGAAATCCACCCCCAGTCAAGCCCACTTTACTAACTTGGCAGAAAATACTGAAAACAAAATTGTGGATTCTTTGTTATCTGCAAAGTCCATCTGTTGTGTGCTAGCCTATTTAACCTCCTAGGGTTGCATTCCTAAGTTAATATGAAACAATTAGATTCAGATTAAAGCAGAATCCCAGAGGAAAAAAACCAAAAACCCAACTGAGAGAGATGTGGCAAAGCTGAACAATGAACAGAAAAGCTCACTGCAAGACAAGAGAGAACTGGGAAAAAGCTTCTCATGGTAACAGCATCTCTGAAGCGTAGAGTCACAGGATCAGCATCCACGTTGTGACCTTCCATGCCTTGTTGGCAGTTGTCCATGAGGCCTTCTTTGGTTTGTTGCAGGCAGGTGTCTTTATCGGAGGTAAAGCCTCATGCATTGATTTTCTTCCTCAGTTTTGAGAGACAGCAGAAATTCACTTAGCATATCTTTAACTTCAGCTCACCTTTCCCGTGAGGAGCTTCAAATAAATGTCTTCCCTTTAGCGACCAGTGCGTAGCTTGGTGTGAGGGAGACCCCCCCCCCCCCCGGCCTCAGCTGCTACCTGTGAGGGAAGGTTGACTGCTACTTGAAACCCAGTTTCTTAGTGCGTTTCCTCACAAAATGCCGAGTATAATCAGGTCCCTCTCTTTGCTTATCCCTTTAAAGGTATCTGTTTAATTTCCGGGGAGTGGCTGCCAGTTTCCGGTTGAAACACCTTTTCTTATGTGGTTCACTTGTGTTTCACGTTGGAGAAGAGTGGTTGGAGTTCTTCTACCCTCAGCTGAAGCCTTGGGTCCACTACATCCCAGTCCGATCAGACCTCTCTAACGTCAGGTGTGAGACCCCAAGTGTGCTCAGCGGAGCATTGCATGCCACAGGAAAAACACTGCTGTGTTTGGGAAGGTGGTTTGGTTTGTATTACACCAAGTAGTGCCTCCACTCCTAGGCGTCTCCTAGACAAAGGCTCTTGGAGGTCATGTTCTTTTCTCTTTATTACTGCCCCCAAAGAATCATTTGGTCCTACTTAGAGAGTACAGTTTCACTGGAGTGTGTAGGTCTATTGCCCTCACTGAAATTAGCAGGCACTAGGCACTTAAATTTGCAAGCAGGCCCTGCAGCACAGGTAAGGGGGAAGAGTAACTTATCACTGGGCCAATAATGTGTTAGCTCCCAGATTTCAGCATGCTGTCCAGAACTGATATGGAACAAATGAGAAGGGCAAGTTTCTTCTGTGCTCTGAAACAAGGAGTACCAGTCCCTCGCTCAGCTGTAGATTCTTAATCTCATCCTCTGCAATAATTTAGCTAAGGGACAATGTTCTCCATTGAGCTAGTCGTTTCATAGCATTTTTTTGGCCTTCATTTTAGGGAGCTGCTGCAGTTTGTAAAGGAAAATGATGCCATAGCACAAGAAATTTCAGAGAGGTAAGTTGTGCGTCCTTTCTGGCTGTCATGCAGTCTTCTTCCAAAGCATTTTCTTAAGCAGCTTTTGAAGGGGTTACCTATCAAAGACAACCTAGTATTAATAGGGTGCAGTATAATTGATCACCTGCAATAACAGCAGGAGGGTTGGCGAACTCGTAACAAGCGAACAAGATTATATGCTTAGGTCTTTGGTTCAGCTGTGACCCATGTCAGGAACCCCACTGAAAGCCGTCAGAAGTTGGGAGCTTTCGTCTCAGTATGAGGTGAGTTGACCCCTGGGAACTGTGTCTGCGTTGCAAGCACTACGTATCCAGACTGGCCACGACTGGCTTCTGAAGCAGCATGCATCAGTGCTGCTCAGGCTGTATTTGATATCTGAAATCTGATATTTATTTTCCCAGATAACAAATACCGTCTTGAGGATAACAAAAGCACTGCAACTGTCAGAGCTGTGACCGTGAATGAAGATTGTGATATTAAAATAGATGGTACAGAGCAGTGCATGTTGTTTCTCATTTGAAACACAGAAGAGTGAAAGTTGATATACATATAAAACAAAACCAAAGACTCTTGTAGGAACTGGAAATTGGTTCTGACTGTGCCTTGTCTGTCTCTAGGGGACGCCAATTCATCACCGAGCACTTGCAGATGGAGGATGTCTCTTGCTACTGGGAGCATCTGCTGTCTGAATATTCCCAAGCCTTGACTTACAAAGTGAAAAGGAGGAAGAGCTACAGCGAGATCACTTCTGAGTGGCTGAAAACAGAACTGTAGAGACTAATCTGTTTTTCTCTTCAGCTCAAACTGATCTCTGTGGAAATCTGAAGATCAGTGTATCTTCTTTCTTGTTCTTTCAGACTTCTTATCCTTCACGCTGCAACTACAGAGAACAGCAATAGGCTAACTTTGAAATTGCTCCCATACAGTGGGACCCAGTTATGCTGTCACCATAAGAATGTTAAGTAGAATGTTGGATTATGGCTATTTAATGGGGTGGTTATGGTCATGCCTGGGAGAGGGTTGTTAGCATTTGGGACTTTGTTACTACCTGTGTCAGAATGATCCTAAATCCCATTCAGTCAATGAGAAGCCTGTATGTTAATTTTACTGGGCTTTTTACCAAGTCCGCTGTACCTCATGGGCAAGGTACGCAGACTGTCAGCTATGCACAGCTGGGAGATACATGCCCCTATTTTGGCAAATGGTCAATGTTTTCTCACCTGTGATATTAGGTGTTCCCTGACAGAAGCAGTTACTGGGATTTGGGGTAACCTTTTTAGATAGCCTAGAGATTATGTTTATGTCAGGTTTTAGAAGTTGATGGTAGGGCTTTGATGTGCCGTTGAAAGGACAAATGATCCTTGCACAGTTAAACTACCTCATAGGGGAGCAGTTGGTGATGATGATGTTGCCACAGCGCTAAGCCTGAGTAGCAGACAGTCAAGCAGTTGGCAACTGAGATAAAGACGGTTCATCCTCTGACAGATGAGCTGGGTGCCTGCACAGCCACACAGAACTGAGCCCCTGTTAACAAGCTCTTGCCAGCTGCCTGGCCAGACATCCTTAAGAATCCAGAGAAAGTATATGCAGAGGTAGAGTCAGCTCTTCTTTTTCCCAGATGTTCACAGATTCTCTGCTCTGATCTTCTTCTATAATCTGTCTAGGGTTGTTTGGGGGGGGGGGGGGTTGGTTTGTTGTAGGGGGGGGGTTGAGGCTGGTAACACATCTGCTCACTTCAGTATTTGCTTTTCTTTCACACTGCCGTTGCACTCCTTTTCTCATCTCTTTCAGTCTGGTTGAGGGAATGTCTTCAGCCACACAGTGGCAGCTAGTTTTGAGTTCAGTCACAGGTTGCGTGGACTCACTGTATTTATACCCACTATGGGCTGCTCAGCCCAGGGGGAGTGCCATTTCTGAAATGCTCTGTGGCCCCTGAGTTGAGAGGCCTGGTGGGAAGCAGTGTCTTTGGCATCCAGGCAGGTGCTCAGAAGAGCTTGAGCAGGGGCACGGGGTCCCAGGAGAGGGCCACTGCCTCCTTGGTGAGCACCCTTGATGCCGAGCGGCCTCAAGGCTGTAGGAAGCAGCACATTGATGGAAGAGAGTGGTAGCCACAGCTCAGGTCTCCTCTGCAGTCAGTTTGGATCAGAGAAGGAGAAAACGCTACAAGGAACAATAACGCTAAGTGCACCTACACGTGTCTGTGCTCGCACAGAGGCCTTGCAGCACTGCCAAGCCCCGGTGCAGGGACGTAGTTGCCAGACCTATTCATCAAGTGCCAGTTGCTGGAGCAGCACGCCAGTTATGTGACTGGCGCCTGGGTTATCCCAGCCTGCAAAGGAAACGAATCAGGGTACTAAAATAGCCTAGTTTCCGAGGAAAATAACTGTGCGAGAGTGGAAAGGGTTTTTGGTTGTGTATTTTTAGTTAAGGGAGAGACTGCGCTCTAAGAAACTGAAACAGCTATGTATAATATTTTTAAACTTTTTAATGAAGTGTTTTTGGAATAAAACATGAAAATGAAGTTTTGTTGGATGCATCATTGCTTAGTCAGAACCGTACTAAAAGATCTGGATAGCCCCCAGCTGTTCTGCCAAAATGGGGACGCGGGGCGTTCTGGTTTTGCTCTGTCACAGCAATGTTTAGGGTGTCTCTACTTCCAGTCTCGGTGGCTGGAAACTTCCTCTGGTCGGTCGCCTGCGTGAGCGGGGGCCTGTTCGGTCCGATGCCGGTTTTTTTTTCGCGTTGCTGAACGGGCTCTGACTCGTTGCTTTTCCTCGAGAGGACGAGACCCTCGCCTCTACCTGCGGGGAGGCCGGGCGCTCCCGGCGGGGCGGCCCGGCCCGGCCCTGTCCTGTCCTGTCCCGCGGCGCCGTGCCCCGCCGGGGGGGCAGGGGGCGCTGCCGCGCCCGCCCAGCCCCAGCGCTGCCGCTGCCGCCGCCGCCGCGGAGAGCCATGGCGGAGGGGGTGGGCGCCCAGCCGCAGTTCGGCCGCCCCGCGCCGCCGCCGCAGACGGGCTGGGAGCGGCTCAGCGAGCTCTGGCGGCGAGAGTGAGGACCGGGCCGGGGCGGGCGGCTGCGGGCGTCCGCGGGCGCCGGGCCCGGCGCTGCCCGCGGGCCCCCCGTGCCTCCCCCGCCCCAGCCCGGAGCCCAGCCCTGCCCTTCCCTTGCAGCGAGCGGCAGCAGTACCCGGAGGAGACGGTGAACATCGTCAAGTCGGCCTTCACCGGGGGAGTCGTCGGCTGGATGTACGGCGGGCTGCCGGCCTTCTACCACGCCCGGAAGGCCTTCATCGAGCGGAGCCACGGGGAGCTCTTCCAGAACCGCGCCGATGCGGTGGTACGAGCCCCACGCCACTGCGCGGGCCCGGCCCACCCGCGAAGCCGGGAGCCCCGCCGTGTCCGTGTGTCCGTGTCCGTGTGTGTGGAGGGGGGGAGGATGACGCGCGGGGGAGCGGCCGGGGTTGCCGTCGGGGGAGCGCGGGGCATCGCCCGCCGCTCCGGGGACCGGAGGAAGCGTCGCCGGTCCTCCCCTCCCGGGGCAGCCCCCCCCGAAGCCCCCGCAGGCGTGCGGGGCCGGGCGCCTCCGAGCGGCGCCGGCCGCGGAGGAAGCGGCCGGCGGGGCCGGCGGTTCGTGGCGGACGGGCCTCCGTGGGAGAGCGAGTGGAACGGCCTCGTTCCTGTGAGGTGCGTGCCAGGCAGCGCTGAGCCCGTGCCGGGGTTCTGTACGGTTTGTGGCAAAAAAAAAAACCAACGCGGTGCTCGCTCCACGCGCGTGAATACGTGCAGGCTGCCTAGTCACCTGTTGCGTAAGTTAGCTGTCCCGTGTTACGTGAATTCTGCACGGTTGACTTGAAGAAATTGTCCTTAGTTATAGAAAAAGTTGGTGACAACTTTTACCGTTCTGTTACGTGGCTCAGTAAACAATATGTCTTGAACAGCCTTTTGGCTTTTGAATTTTAATATGTTGGCAAGAGACTTCACACCGTAGCGTCAAATTGGTAGTGTCATTAATGTGAGTTATTTTAAGACCATTTAAAATTCTTCTGGCTTATTACCGTACCGCATAACAAAGAACATTTTTAACATTTTTGATATTTTATAGGTGTATTTGAACTTTTAGGGGCTTCTCCTTCAATTAAAATGTTGGTTACCTGGATTATTAGAAAAAAAAACCCTTTAGAAATCTGAATTTTACATTGTTTGCTGTTTAGATTTGGCCCCGACATAGCTGTCTGCAAAGTATTGCTGCGTGGCTTCACACTGTCCTTCTGCTGACTCTCTTGTGTATCTGCACCTGGGCGTACTTACTTACGCCACAGGCACTGCAAGAGAGAATTTATTTTCTTTCATGGTATTAACTGGAATATTTTTAATTTTTATGAAGCTTCTGTTTATCGCATCGTTTTAAAAGCCGATTCTTGCCAAACTTTTAAGTGCCAGTGCTAAACTGCAGAGCTTCATGGTCTCGTAACATTTAAAGTAGGTGGTTATTATTTACTTATTATGGCTAATGGTTATTATTTATTAATACTTATAAACTCATAATAATTGAGAACTAGTTTCTAGTTCATCCCCCTTTCTTCTCTGCCACTCTCCCGTACTGTCCTCAGAAAGCTCTCCCTGTCCCCCCAGATGTGTTTCTGCACTGGGATTAGAAAGACCAGTTGATGTTACAAACCGGAATTAATTCTTGGTTTTCCTGTTGGTGGCTGGGGTAAACATGAGCAGCTCTTCCTCTGAAGGTGGCCGACTTGATCCCTGAGGGTCAGGGTGTTGTTCTCAAGTGACATCAGTCCCATGACCTGTCATGAATAGCCAGGGTTGCAGCGGGCTGGTGGTGCTGGCGAGGGGGAGCAGGGCTGTCATCTGTAACCTGTCTCCTCTCTCCCCCTAGCAATCTGCGCATCGGGCTGGTCTCAGGAGTTTCATCCGCTACGGCTGGCGCTGGAGCTGGAGAGTAGCCACTTTTGTGACAATATTCAAGTAAGTAAGTGTTTCCCGGTGGTAGTGGGAGAAGAGCTGGCTGATGCTTAAGCACTAGCAGCAAGGAGCCCTTTGTGCCAGCAGTGCTCGCAGCTCCCTGAGAGACTGCTGGTGATTGATTGAGGCTCAAAGTGTTGTGTTAATAGCGAGTCTGATGATTAATAAGACATGAACCTGAAGAGGATGTAACCTTTTCTAATTATCCCAGAATTCAAATCTTCTAATGAACCAACACAAAAACTAAAACTGGAAAAGCCCTGTTCCTTATGTCTAATCCATGCTGTTACTGACTTGAATACTGTTCTTCCCTGTACTTGATGGCTTCGTTCTGCTTTTGCTTCATCTCTTTTTTTGTGTTTTTCTCTGGGAGAGTGTTACAGTCTGTTGGCTGTTTCTGGAAGAGCTTTCTATCCCATGCTAATTTTTCTCCTTTTTCTTAGGTCTCATTACTCCTAGGTTGTATACACTAGCATTACTCACAATTCTTTGTTCTTGTCCTCAAATGCTTGCAGATGATCATCTTGATATTAAGCAGTCACTGAACATCAGACCTACCAGTTGTATGTACCTATTCGGGCCTTCACGTTTTTCCTACACGCACCACCACCGCAGAGATACTGTTCCGCTTCCCTGATTTTCTCCCTCAGACGTGTCAGTGCATTTCTGACAATATAGCATCAAACTAAGCATGCTCTTCTGAATAAAGCCCTTTTAAACTAGGAGTATCTCCTTCCCTAACATTCAAAATGGCAAATTTATATGTAGTCCTAAACCTGCATTGACGATATCTGCAGGTCTGTTCTGTTTAAATTCCCCTTCTGCTTTTAACATACCAGCAATATTGACTAGCATTGTTTTGTATTTCCATCATCTCCCTAATTTTTTTGTTCCTTTCTGAATTTCTTCCTCGATCTCTCTTGGGTTTTTTGGCTCCTTTTGCTTTAGTGTCTGTTCTTAGGTTTAGTTAGCAAACGGTTTGCTTTCTCTCCTGGAACTTTTGATTTCTTTAGCTTTTCCTGGGCTTGACGTGTAACCGCGTCATCTTCCACCAGGTGTCTCCCCTGAGGTCCGATCGTCGCCCTTCTCCACTACCCCTTTGTAAAAGGCTTTGAAAGAAGATACTCGTCACTCGGCGTTAATTGTTTCTGTAGAGTCCAAGTTGAAGATTTCATCCTGCAGTTGTGCGAATTTTGAGTTTCGCAGTTTAAAACCAAATTGTTTCGTTTTACCTTGTACAAAGGCTAGGATGACGTTACGGTGTTGGGAAGGAGAGGAAGATTGCTGTTGACTTGTAGATGTCATGCAGGAGGCTTGCTGAAGTGATGGGGAGGATGTGGCTGCTGAACTGAGAACAGAGAGTGTTTTGGGGCTTTGCTGATGTTTTTGGAGGAGATGGTGTACCTACCCTGGTGGGAAATCTCATGCTGCAAGAGTAGGTGACCCTGCTGACGTCATGAGTGTGACTTAGCTCTAGTGGTGGGGACTGTCTTCAGGCAAGTGCTTACCGACACATGGGTTCCGCTTCTGGGGGTAAGGTCCTACATCGGGACTGGCTGACTGACAGGACCTTTTCATTGCTCAATTCCTTCTATCCTTGAATATACGATGGAAAAAAAAATCTTTGATTAAAAAAAGAAAAAGAATATCCCAGATCCAGGCTGGGAATCCTGGTATTCCCTGGCCTCTGGCTGTGCACCTGCCTGCAGTAAAGTCACAGAAATCGAGGCACTTGTGGCTGGGGTGTGTGCGCTCTGGACAGATGGGCAACAAGGCAGTTAGAGGCAACCTGAGGGTTGGCTTAATGAAATCCGGCTTTATTTCAGGCTGTGTTTTGCTACCTGTCTTCTTCCATGTGCAACTGCTGACTTCTTCTGTGCCTTATCTTTGCAGCATGGCAAGCACTGGTCTGTCTGTGTACCGCAATAAAAGCACCATCAGTAATTATGCTTCGGCAGGAGGTAAGACTGCTTATGTACTTTTCTCTTTATGAGCAAGGGTCGTAAGCGGAAAAACATAAGCAGAAATCCGTATCTTGGATTTGAGCAGGTCTCTAGCTTCTGTGCTCCTGGGTTTTGTTTCCTGTTCTACCGACTGCCGTTGTGACTTTGCTCTGTTTAACTGCTGGGTGCCTTTATTTGTAACAGAGAGATATCGATGCACTTCTGAAACTTCAAAATACTTGCTGGAGTTTTTTGGGTGAAAAATGCTTGTGTCGGGTAAAGGCAACACTTGGTGCATAACCTGCTCTCATAACTACCTATTTAGCAAGGAAAGCACTTCTTGTTTCTGCTCTTTAGAACAGTTCAGTGCACTGTTCATTGCCCTTACAGTTGGATACCTGTTTTACTGATCTTTTCTGCCTTACATGGCAGCTACTATTATTAGCTGTTGTTGAACAGAATAAAAAAAGTGGGCGTGGGGGGAAGTCATGCTCCAGCCTGGAGAGAGCTCAGTTTTACTTTCATAGATACTTTTACCTCTTAGCATTTCTGGGGGAGTTTTTCTGAAGCAGAAGGAGCTTTGTGCAATGTTTTAGTGCAGAGACTGTGGTGACTGTATGGTGAGGGTCCCTCCTGCTGGCCACAGTGCTTGGTTTCTGCTCTGTTAAAAGTAGATGTCAGCTCACGGAGAGGAGAAATGCAGCAAAGCAGCTCCCTCCGTCTGTATGTGATGGGGGGGGGGGGGGCTGTTTCTGGTTTCAGTGGGTTTTGGTTTTTTTAGCCTTCACAGGAGCCCTTTTCAGAATCCACTTGGGCCTGCAGGGACTGGCAGGAGGCCTCATGTTTGGAACAGCATTTGGGTGAGTTGTGACTGCTGCCAATGAGTGATCGAGACACAGCTACTCTTTAAGGGTGTTTGTTAGACGGTGGTCTCACACACCAAGCCATGAATAGTAGGTGGGGCTACAGAAGCTTCCCTTCCGCTCTTGCCTTGAGGGATTTTCTGTATCTCTCTTGGGACCTCATGATGATGACTTTTCTTCCAACCTTTAAACTTTTTTTTTCTTCTTTTTTTCTTGATTTGTGTTTTGCTGTTTCCTCAGTGATAAGAACTCGGTGCTCTCAATAGAGCATGTCACCTGCTGCTATTTGCTTATTAGAGGAGATGCTAACTACTGTTAAATAGGAAATTGTGAGGATGGGTTATAGACAAGTCTCCTGTCCCCCTTCCTTGGCATGGTCACTGATGAGCCCAATGGTTGTGCGCAGAACCATTGAACATCTGTTTTAAGGAACTGTGTTGTCTGTGGATAAGGTCAGTAGTGTAAGACACAGCTTCTGGGCTCCTCAGCTTCATCAGCAACTGCTTCTGTAGCAGCTCAGAATCCAGACAGCACACAAGGGGTGTTGGATGTCATGATGATGCCTTTTGAAGAAGGGGGGACCTGGGGAACCACCAGCCCCTAGGTTAGCAATCTGTGTAAACATTATTTTTTTACAAAATAGGCTCCATCAAAGCTAAAATGTGGAGCAGCAGTCACTAGGAAATGCTGAGGAAGAAGCTGTGTGGTTGGGCTGCACAACCCAAGGCTGTAAGATGGGACATCTCTTCATGTATGTCTTGCGGCCGTGTATCTCCTAAAGCTCCCTGGGGCATGGAGGAACCCATGGTTCTCTCTCAGGGGCTCTGTCCATCAGGACAATGACCTCTTAACTCAGGAGAAGTCTGACTTTTCAAGCAGAACTGGGATTTCTTCTCAAAGTACTGACTTATGAATATCCTCACAAGAGAATCTGGGGATCTTGCTGGGACAAGAGAATGAGCTTTATATGTGCTATTTAGCACTGTCAGGATGGTGTCAGCTGTGGGCGAGCCTGGAAGCAGCCTAAGGAGCTTTACCAATGAAAACACAAGTACCTCCAGAGCTGTACTGAAGCTAAGTAGGGGTGTGACTATCTAAATTATAGGCTAGGTGATCTACAGGGGTTGTTTGGGCACCTTAAATCCTTCTACCCCTTTGCCCTATGTGTGCCTGTCAATGAATAAACTCAAAAAATCAAAAGAGCTACAGTGAGTCACAGCTGAAGACGGCTGTGTTTGGTGGCTGACAATAGGAATACCTTAGTCTGTGGTGTGATGTGAGTATTGGGGAATATTACGCGCCACTGATCTGGTGGCTGGCCCCCGCACGCTCCTTTTGCCGACGCCGGTAAGTTATTACTGTTGTGTGTCCCCTGGGTGACTTGTGACTTTTCTGCTTCCTCCTCTAGGATCCCTGCAGGGGCCCTTTTAATGATAATGCAGAAGGTTGCTGGTGAGACCTTGCAGGAGAAGAGAAATCGTGAGCGCAGGGAGCTGTATGAACAGAAGTTAGCAGAGTGGTAAGGAACAGCTCTGCCTCTTCGAGTCTCTGACTAGAAGTGTGTCTAGGTCTGTGTGGTTCAAACATTTGAAGAAACCATGACACACTAGGTTTTCTAAACCTCGGTTCTGCTCTTGATTTTTGATGTGTTTCACATATCAGTCTGAGAACTGCTGATTTAGTCTTCCCAGCTTAGATGTTGCTACTTATTTTGTAACGAGGTATTTTGTTCAAAATTCGTGCCCCGCCCCGGCCCAGTAACTCTGCATTAGTTTTTCACTTTAGCAGTGGCCAAGAAGACAAGCAGGACGAGCACATTAGTATTTCTTTACCAAAACTGAGAGAGGCTGGAACTCTGGCCTTTTCTTCATTGCTGCCTTCTTTCCATCCCCGTTGTTAAAGAGAGGAAAGAAGAAGGATAGCTGGAGGCTTTGAGGAGAAAAGGCTATGACACTAGTTGCATGACTTACTAAAACTCACAAATAGTGCCAGCTCTAGAAGAAACTTTTCAAGAGTTGGGATCCAGCAGTGATGCCTTTGTCAGGAGGATACAGGCATAAAATTATTTTGCACTCTCTCTTCTCTCATTAGGCAATCCAGACTCAGTGTGACTGAAGTCTTAGGCGAAATGGAAAGCAACACCCAGGGAGGACCGGAGACGGAGAGAGCATGAGAATTCTAGGAGCTACTGAGTCTTCCCTAGATCTCTGTTGTGAGCAGCTACAAAGTATTTTGATTCTGCTCATAAAAAAGTCTTCAGTCAAGGGGTCACGGAAGTCTTCTGTGAACACAGTTACAGCCTGTGCACTTGTGAAAAAGCATTTTGCAGAAAACATTGTTCATGGATGCCTATCACTGCACAAGAGCTTTGGAGGGCCAAACCTGTTCCACTTGAAAAGGTGGAAATGCAGACTCCGCAGACTAGGTAGTGTCATCTACGTTTGGCAGGGGGTGAGGGCAGCCCCAGAGCCTCGTCTAGAACCCATTTCACTGCTGAAAACCTCCAAACCACCAGTGATGTAAAAATATTCAAGGTAAAGGAGTCTGTGAATAGTTTGGATGCTAAAGATACCCCGATTCTAAAAGCTAATTATGCTCTGGTGAAAGCTGCTCTTCAGACAGTGCCTGAAGAACTTGCTGTCGAAGTGCAATGCAAGCAGCACCAGAGCAAGCGGTTCTCCTCCTCTCGCCACCCCCCTCCCACAGCTTGACTTGGCCTGGCTGGGACCAATGCTGTTTTGCTGACAGTGGTTTCTTCAGGCTTTTTGCAGAAAAACACACTTGGTTCCTACAGTACTTGGGGTATTTTGCAATCAATGTTGAGGAATGGTGGAGGAGCTGGGAATGATACAGAAATATCCTGAAAAAGACATGTTTTGGGTTTCTCAATAGAAGTGTAACTGAGGGGGGGCCACAGAAAGGATGACTTGTTTCTGGTGGTGATGGTAGAAGAACTGGCACTGTGGACAGTTTTAACAATAAAAAGGCCTCTAATTTCATTTGAAGGTTGGAAATTAGGGGATTACCTTTGGGGGAAATGTGGTTCAAGACACTCAATAAAGCCATCTAGCAGTGGTGATTGTGTACATAAGCTCTTTATGTTAGTACAGTAGTTGCATTAGAGAAACCTACTTGAGTGATACTGCATGAGAAGAGCTCTAAGATCCCACCAGCGAGCAATAAAGTCTGGCGGCAGTGTCAGACAGTCCTCTATCCAGGCAGTAACAAAGACAAGAGCCAGGAGAGCGCCAGCTCTTATTTATTATTTTGTACCATAGATCAACTGTTAAGTCATAGCTGTTACCCATGGGTAGGGCTGAAGTTAATGTAATAATGCTCTGTACCCAGAAGGGCCAGGTGGGCCATCACCATTTCCCTCAAAGCAGAAGGTCAGAATTCTGGTCCCCTTTCTCTGTTGGAGTTTTTTCTCCTATTAAAGGGAATGACATCCAGGCAGGGGGTTTGGGGCTCCTTCCCACAAGAAAAGAGTAGTCAGTCTGTGCTGGTTGAATGCTCTTCTGTGGGACAGCTAATTACTGTTGCTTGAAATGTGAACAGTTGATTCCACAGAGCATATTCCACCCACCCAAAGCAGATTTTTGGCACAGCTTGCTTCCAAGAAGGTGGTATGTTTTCTGACTTCTGAAATGAGCATTTTATTTTTTAAACACCTCAGTGTAGTTCACTTTTCCATTGAAGAAATATGTGTGTTTTGAAATTGTCATCAACCAGCTTTGATTTTCCTTTTCTAGGTGCAAGTGAAGGATCTGAATAAGCAAAGGTATGGATGTCTCTCCCCTTCCTGTTTTAAGCTCTGCATACATTGGTGACAGTAGTGTTACTGTCCTCTGGCCCCTCAAAAAACAAAATAGCAGGCCTTTCTGAGTCACATTTTGCCATTGTGGTTACACAATTGTGTTTTATCTTTTTCTTCCCCCCCCCCCGTTCTTTTCTTGCTGTTACATCCTCACACAATATCCCACGCTCTTATCTGTACAGCAGTTCTGATGACATTTAGCTGTGTCATTGCTCAGTCTTTCTCTATTCCTATCCAGTGGTATTTGATGTGATGTCTAAAGAATACTAATTTTCTTGTGTCTGACCATTGATGCAGGGATGTTCTTCCATGGGAGGGTAGGCAGAGCCGAGGTGTACCACTTGTGTGGATTTTCTTTCCATGTAAGGAGAGGAGGGCTGCTAGATGTCCGTAGCTGCACATTAGCAAGGGGAAGCAGAGAATTCCATCTACACTCAAGATCAGCAGCCATTTTTTGCTCCGTTTCCCACTGAATTTAGTTCCCTCGCTTCCTCATTTCTTGTATTCAAAGTCACTGTCCAAATGGGGAGTGAAGAGTTGGTTCAGAGCTTATTTTTTAAATACTAATGTATGGGATTCTTCACACCCCCACTCCACCCACCACCCCCAGCAAAAGCACAGCACTAAAGTTATCAGTCCTCACAAGTAGCAGGGATACAGTAAGAACACCTTACACTGGATTTTGCTTTTGCAGAGAACCTCCCTTTTTTTGGGAGGGAGAAGGAAGACCTGTTGCAAACTGAGTGTCCAGCACCATAGCTACCCTGCTCGGTTAGTCCCTGACAAATTGACAGATATGAGATATGTGGAAGTTACAAGTTGGGTACCTGAGTGCCATTTTGTCATTGCTGTGTCATGATGCCAGCTGTACCTGTTACAGCTTTGTCAACCAGCTGCATCACCTACCTTAATGCTACAGAGCATATGCTTTTAGCAGCTGTGAAATGGTGGCTGGGGCTCATGTGACTAATTGAAAGACTCTACCACTTCCCAGTACATAGAACAGACATCTTTTATTACTGAGGAAACGAAACTTGAGTTTACCATGTATTTTTTAATACAATTAAAGGAGGAACCCCAGGAAAAAATGTTATGTACAAAATACCTGTGATAACAGAGCAGCTCACCTGGTACAAAGGCCCAGATATTAAGCTGAAAAGGTCTCACAGAAACCATTTGTGTGCAATTCACTGAATACAGAATAAGGCAATAGAAAACATGATTCATAGTATAAGTGCTTAAGGAAAAAATAAACAAAATAACCTGCCCATCAAGAATATAAAAATAAACTGATGCTAGACATACTTGTCAGTGAAAACTTTTTGTTTCCTTTAGAAGGAGTTACTTAAAGTGTCACAGGAGTCTGCGGTGATGTAGAAAGGTTTGGCACAGTGCAAAAGACAAACCTTCTCCAGGAGGCTGTGCAATTGTCAGTCTGGAGCAGAAGTAGAGGATGAGATAGTCAGAGGGAAAATGGTTGTGCCAGTACAACTGTCAGAGCTCTGGTGTGGTTGGTAAGGTGGAAATGCATCGTGGTTATAGGAGGGAAGGAAGCACAATGTTGAAAATGAGCAAAGTAAATAAAAAAAGAGGGTGTTCAGCCTGCAAGAAGCTAGTAGTTTGTGCTGGGAAGAACAAGCATAGACTGAAAGAAAAGGAAACTTGAAAAGTATGAGATACCATTGACCATACAGCAAGTCCTGCAATAAGGTCAGGCTGCCTTTTGGAAACACTGCTTTCTGTGTCACCTATGTTCTGCTTGCAACCAGAATGCACAAGTGCAAAGAGTATTGCTTCCTTATGACCCACCTTATCTCCTTTTCTCTGTCAAAAAACCCTCCTTAAGAATGTTCTGAAGTTCCCATTTCACTTCATACAATGGGAAAGCAGTAAAAAAGCTGATGGGGCAGCATGACTCTGCAGGAGTAGAAAGGGAGCAGTGTCTTATTTTTTACTAGCGACTTGATCCCTTAGCCTCTCATAGCTCAATCCTCTATAAACCACTTTTAGTCCTCCTATTTCCTCCAGCAATTTCTCTCTCAATATGTACCTGCTAGAAAGAAGTGAAACAGAATATTTCTTTGCTGTGTCCTAGCAAGATAAACAACTCAAGCAACAAAACATCCCACAAAGAGGCATGGTGCTTTAAGACTTTGGTCTGCCCTGCTAACTACACACATGGATAGAGCAGTAAGGGAATGGGTACAGCTTGCAGTGGGACAGAGCAAAAGGGCAGGACAAACCTGTAAAACTCAGGGCAGGGTTGAGTTAGGTTAGTATGCAGAGTTGCTTAGGAAGCTTGTTGGGGCTTTTTCCTCTTTTCCCTTCAAAATGAGAAACCACTTTTTCCTACACAGTAGGCAAGAATATCACCCAGATCAGATGAGTCCTATCCAATGTTAGCATCCTGTAGGGAACTTCCTTCAAGTCCTGGCTGGGTAGAGAGAATGCTGGCAGAAAGCAGCAGCATTCAATGCACAGTAAATCCCTGTGTCGCTGCGAGAGAGTCCCAAGAATCTGGAGAGCCTACACTAACAAGTATTCCTATGCAAATGTACAAATCAAAGCAGACCTATGTTTATGAAGCAAGGCCCTGAGTTACATTTCATTACAGTAGATACATGTGAGATAACCACCGAGTGTTACAGAAATTTAAATGGGGCTTTACAAGTGTGGGTAGGAAGGAATGCATATAAAAGCTTCTACATGTGTATGCGCAAAGGTGTGCACATGCGTGTACTCACACACACACACCACCAGCGGGCTGCGCTGCGTCAGATGTGCTCCTGTATCTCTGAGTAATTTCATGGAGGAGCTGTATCGTGGTACCTGGCTTGTCAAGGCCATCCTTTCAGGAGAGAAATGTTACGAGAACTTGTGCCACTGCTGTAGATAAGCAATATTAGTTAGCTGTTAGGTGTGCCGTCAGTATGTATCATTCCCTAAAAAGTCTCATAGCACTGAAAATAAGCATAAGGCATATAGTCTCACCTCAAGGTGCTTTTTCATGAAAAGTGTGTGCATTATTGCCTCTTTAGCAGAGAAGGACATATATCTGTAATGGTCAAGTCCAAATCCGAAGTCCTCCAGCACAAAGAACAGTACTGGTAGATACCCGTGTGAGGCTGAATATGAAAGAAGTTTTAGCTGCTCCTAGTTGCAACATGGAGGCACAGCCTGACCTGAGATGATTGTGTGTCGGGGTCTGGGGTCTCCCAAAGGCCAGCTCTGCGTTACTAAAGGGGTAGATGGGGGTGGGCTATCTGCTAGGGCTCTGCAGGCCCCCTGATTTTCATAGAGGCAGCATCAAAGCCGGGTGATCCCAAACTCTTAAACTGGTATGTCGATGCTGACAACGCTCCTCTTCTGCCCCGTTGCAGGAACACAGAGGGTCCTCCCAGTTGGAATTCAGTGACCCCATTGTAACAAGAGTACCCGACAGCTTCTGTGGCGTAGGTAGGGTTTTGTATTCATTCACACAAGATTATGTTGTCAGTCTTCTTGAGCAGAGTTTTCTATTGCTGTCATCCCCTTTCAGAGAGCGAAAGGGTCAACGCAATAAGCATTGCTGTACAACGAACAGTGAGGACTGCAGTGCAGAATACAAAGGATAAGAAACCTGAGGGACACAAAGAAAAGATTTTACTGATTTTCCCCCACTTCTTAATCCTAAATGTAAGCCAGAATGTTGTAGAGCCGAGACAAACAGGGATCACCTGCGATAGCCCTCCACAAGAGGGCTCCTATTACAGTAAAGACAGAGCTGTTCAGAGCTAGGCAGCTCTAGACAGGCACTACAGTGAGCTACAGACTGGCTGAACGTTTACTGTGAAAACCTTTGGACCGTACAGAGGTGCTATCTCTCTGCGAAGTGAGGATGACTAATGACTGCACTACCCTATTTAAGCAGCGATAGGACATGGCCCAGCATATCACATCATTACAAGGTGACAGTCAGACACTAAGGAAGCACAGCTTCCATCCCGGTCCACAGGCAGCAGCCGTTCCAGGCACTGGAGTTGGGAAACACAAGCCACTTACAGAAAAAGCCTGGAAAACTTTTATAAAAATTATTAAAGAGGAATGTGGCAGAATGGATTTATTCAGTAGGTGAACTCCTGCCACTCCCATCACAAAAGCCCCCGGAATTCATGCTAACCAAGGCTCTAGTATCTGTTCCAGACAGGGCCTTCCCCAGAGGAAAACATGAGTGGGTGGTCAGGTTTGGAAATGAGATGAGTGGCCTCAATGATAGTTTCCCCTCCTTTCCATCTCAAAAATGTTAAGCTTTTAGATTACTGCAACGCACAGCATGACAAATTCATGACTTCTAGGACTCTACAGCTGTTACTCTACAGCATTACCCTGGCAATTCAGCATGCTGTGGTGAGAGCAGGAAATGCAGTCACCTGGATAATGATGTGAGTAAGAACAGTTAGCTGCTAATCTTTCCTTAAGTCTCTTGACTTCAAAAATGTCTTTCTGGAGGACACAGCCCTGCACACTGCTGAGCTTTCAAGCCAAAATGAATATAATGCTTTGTAGTCATAAAACCTTGGTAAGCCAGACTTTTCCCCAGCCCATCCTTCACAACAACACATTATCGAACGTAACTCCTTTTAAAATATGAGTGTTTCCTGGGCAAGCCTCAGAGGGGAAACTTTTCCTTCTCCATTCCTCCAGCTGCTGAAGGGAATGGGAGATATCTCAGAAGTGGACTGGCATTGCTGATTTTACTGGAAAAGATGCAGTTGTTCTCTTGTTCACCTCTCCCTCACCACCATTTGGTCAATCCTTCATTTCTATCATCAGGGATGTTCCCATGTTTATGTATAGGATCAGGCACATGGCTCACAGGGCATCAGCCAGAAATAACCTCTAGGGGATGAAGCCTCATGTGAGACCTGTAGTAGCAATGAGCTACTCACAAATGAGTCCAACAGGACAGGAACTAAAAGACTGTGCCATTCTTATTTAGGAGGCCCATAAAATGAGCACAAGGGCAGTGGCAGGGGATGTCACTGCAGATCCTGACAGATGCATGACCATGCTACAAACCCACCTCTCATATTAACCAGCTTCCTTACACAGGTTCAGAGGAGACACTGACAGTCAAAGTTGTCAAATGTTCCTTTTCTTTCATCTCTCTCTCTCCCCATCCCCATTTAGTCCCTAAAAATTAATGTTAATTAAGGAAATGAATGCCACAAAAACTTGCACACCATCCGTGCAGGGCCAATTCTGTGGAGAAAGCAGCTTAGCAGCCCAGGAAATTTGGTTCTCTAACATTTTTCGCTAGATTCATTTCTAGAAATTTGAAATAACCCAAACAAAGCAATGCCCCACAAGCAACATGAGCATCATTCCTCTAGTTACCTGACTGGGAAACACCTGACCGGGAAACACCATGTGTCCGAGTTGGCAATAGGGCCCTACCGCTTTTATTTACCCTTAAGGACAGCACACACTCATATTAAAAGCCATACGTGGTTTTGTGAGCTAACATCACCCTAGAATCTAATAGTATTTGAGAAGCTATTTTGCCAAGAGAAGAATGGTGGAAGAAAACTACCTGCAAATGCAATCTGGTCATACAGATGATGTTTCAGATGTCACTTTAGAGCTCACAGGTGGCTTCATACATTCTTTCACACCCTCTTCCACTGAATCCTGATGCTTACAACAGTGAGAACAGACTGAAAAAGAAGATACCTCATTAGTATCTGGATAAAAAAGCTGAATCCAAATGTCTTCTTCAACAAAGTGAAGTATGACTGAGAGTGGGAAGAAAGGAGAGAAGAAATTAAAGAAAAACAAATCTTGTAGCTCTAGTTACTTCTATTGGCAGGACTCATCCCTGCAGTACATCTGAATATGGCTAGCCCATAGCCATAGCCTGATCTGATAGAAAGCTCTGTTATATGTAAATGTTATCTATACAGTGTCATATGGATAAAACAGTTCTCATTAGCATAGGGCTAGGACCTCAGCCTGGCACAAAGACAGGTTGCTACATGCTAAGATAAGGACAGAAGGGAAATAATGGTAAAAGTTACATGTCACTAAATGCAGTTTACCAAGCAAGTGAAAGAACACCAGTGTTAGAACCAGCCAACCAACTCTTCCAGTGCTTTAAAAGGAGTTCAGATTAAACAGGTCCCCTTAGTATGTCAGCATGTATGAACGATTTTGTTTTAATAATGGAAGTTGAATCTTTCTGTACTATTACAGCAAATTGTACTTGCACAAATTTTACAACAAGGATTCTAAGCTATTCTTTAAGTGACCTCTAATCTCAGTCTACTCTTGCTGCTTTGTGTTAAATTAATGAAGAGCCAAAAAAAAAAAAAAAATCTAGAGAGTTTCCATTCTTAAATTACTGCAAAGATAGGCTGTGAGCTCCTCAAAGTAGAGGGTTCTGAACCTCAACAAACATCTACCTGTTTTGGTCACCACCACAATCATGCATCTGAGAACTCTTATTTCCGTTTTGCTCTATCTTTCTATTCTTCCCTCCCACACTTCAGCTCTTTGAAGCATGGCTTTTTGAGCTCAGAAACCACTCTTAGCATCAAGGCAGCTCTCAACTCAGCTTTCCATATGCCAGAAAAACAGAAGTACTCTCAGACCTATTCTGAGCTCCCACAATAGCTCTTGAAAGGTGACCTGTAGCAACACCAGCAGGAAGCACTCTGAGGACAGGTATTTCCCTTCCCAGACAGGTGGCAATACAAAGCAGCATGAAAATGTGACAACTGTGCAAACTGGGAAGTTGGATTGAAGCTCTAGCTTCAGTTTCTTACAGTATACGCCTGGTCTGGAAAGTCGCTGTACAAAATAGCACCACCTAACTCGGCAAATCTAATCCTTGTGCATATTAGGAAAATGGGACTGAAAGGGAAATTCCAGTTTATGCAGCCATGTCCTGTGCTGTTGCAGGTGATCACATTCTACCACATTGGTATGCTTTTTACATGTACTTTAAAAGCAATTTGGTTTCTATATAAAAGGCTGTCTCAGAATGCTCCAGAATCTTACTGATTTAATGGTAAGGAACCTTTTAATTTCCAGCCTATATTTGTTTAGAGCCAAATCTTCCAATTCCAGTTCATTTTCTCCTATAATTAGAAGTTCATTATCCATGCAGCTGACAGCACAGGCTGTGATCAGCTGTGATTTTCTTGGTCTCAACCTGCTTGCTGCCTTCCCATTGACATAGCCCCAGGGAACAGCAGGGGAGAACCAGCACTGGTGTCATAGGGGCACATGAGTGGAAAATGAGGAGGTGCACAGGTGTAGCCAAGAGTCACTGCCTTCCAGAAGCTTCCTTTCTTTGTGATAAAACACCAAAAAGAAAATTAGCCCAGCCTGACTTAGTGGTCACACTGGTTTTTGAAGGGATGTGGTTGGTGAGCAGGAGAAAGGAAAAATGCTCAAAAAATGTTCAAACAAAATGCTACCTCCACAACTCTGACTTGAGAGTGAACTTGTCTGAAGTTGAAATAGACGTAGCAGAAGACACAAGCATGACAAACTTAAAAGTGCCCCTAAGTGAAGTGAGTCCCTGCTGCCTAGCAAATAACTTTCCAACTGGGGATACCACTGCGATCATGATGAGTTAAGACGCTCAGACTGGTGGCTTCTGGTTTAAGTGGGCTGAACACAGAGCGCTCTCAGTGAGGTATCCTTGTCTCCAGACTTGACCTCCCCAGTGACTGACAGAACTTGATTGGGTGATATTTGTAACGTGTTGCAAGGCCTGCTGTCTTTCTCCAGGGCTGCTTTTCAAAGCTGCTAATGTGGTGTGGATAGGACATCTACTGCTGTTGACTTCCAATATTGGCTGGATTCCTAGCTGCCTTTATAAAGCCAATAGATGTCTACCCTCATCTTCAGGGGCTTTCTGGCTAGGTCACCTTAGACATGATTAGGAGCAACAGCTAATAGATGAGATTTTTTTGAGCCACAAAAAAAAAAAAAAGTCTACTCAGCTGCCAGCTAACCCTGAGATGCTTGAGGTCCCCTTTGCCATTGAAAAACTCCTGGAGACATGTCTGGAGTTACTGAAGGCTTCATAGGGTGGGACAGGGCACCTCACCTGTGCTGGTTTTGGCCACACAAAGACGACAAATCCATCTCTCCTGATTGGGGTTCTCCTAAAAGTGGGACATTGCTATGCTTAAGTCCTTTCTGTGGACCTAGCACTATGCAGTTTTGTAACTTTGGCTCTGTGGGATTGTTTCTGAGGGATTGTCTAAGTAGGGTGGTAGAGAGATCTCATTCTGAAACTGTGTTCAGCTCTATCTATCATGATCACCAAGATTCTTGGCATCTTCAAGCATCTTAATATATAAAAAGGGACCTTTGTGCATCTCTTCAATTCTGTATACCCCTGATTTTGGAAATACTCTGATCTGCTGTCAAAACTCCCCATCACCCCTTCACTCTCAAACCTGAACCCTAGCGCTGCCTGCACACAAAACTTAGGAAAGTCCTGAGCTGGACTTAGATTTTGTGACAGTAGATGCTGCATTAAAAAAAAAAAAAAAAAAAAAAAAAAAAGGAAATGAGAAGGTACAAAAATACCTAGCGTGTCAGTATAGTTTCTATAAATGTGTATTTTGCATAGAAACTCCATAAGCAGTAAGAGACTGTTTCTTCAAAAAGGAGCTATACTTACCATGCCTTGGGAGGTATCTTGCTGCAAGGGTGATAGCCAAAAGGAAGGTGATTATGATGATACTTGAAGCAGTAATGACATTATAAGATGGAGGCACAGTAGGGACAACGCACTCCTTTGTTTTTTCTGAGACAGAAGAAATAAAACATAAATAAAGGGCCCAACAACATATTGGCATTTTCACGTAAGAGCAGCTATATGAATTTTGGTGGTTCTGGCCAAATTCTCAGATATTCAGCCTGAAAATTTACCTGTTCAGTAAACAAACAAAGCTGGCACCTAAATTTCTTCCATTCTCCAAATTTGCTTTGTGCTGAAATTTTTAATGTATCCACAGAATCAGAAATGATGGGTCTTTGTCCAGAACAGGACTGAGACAGGCAATATTTAAAAACACATAAGCTGTTTTTAAAGAAACTGGTTAGGCTTGGTGGAAAAGTCTGAGTCCATATCTAGAAAACTTCCATTCTCAAAGGTACTCTGCAGTTTTTCTTACTGTTTTCACCAGATTTATGCCTAATTTTTTCCCACTGAATTCACAGGTGATGGAGAATGATGCATTAAACAGACTAGAATAGATTTTTTTTCTGCGTCGCAGGAAAAGAGTGTTGTGGCAGAGTTCAGTTTCAGTGGATCTGGAGCCTTTGGCTTTTTACCACTGGAGATGCCCATTCTGCCACTTGGAGACTAGAGCAGATAACAGGCCATTCTTGTACAGGAGAGGACAACCCTAATTCAACAGGAGGGACAGACTTGGTGCATGTTCATAGATCTTCAGATTTTCATTGTCTGCCTCTGGCACAATTAAGCATCATTCAACTTCTAAGACACTAGCCTGATCTGCTGTACAATCTTCCCCTCCACTGTAGGGTTTGCCTCCTACGTTTACCAGAGGCTGTATTCTGTCTGGAACTTTGTGTTCATGGAAGACTTGTTTGGAGGACCATTTCCATCATACCAAAATGGGAGTTGTTCCACATTTTAAAAATCCAAAAGTGCGGGTTTTGTGACTGTGGTTGTCACTGCTGATTGCACCCTCCTCTAAGAATATGTGTGACAAAAGTGTATTTCTATTATTACTTTTTTTGTTGCCCTCCTTTTGTATGTAGTATGATAGTCATAACATTCTTCCATTACCATCTCTAGGGACGTTATGCACTACATCCAGCTATAACCAATATTCATAAAGCACTGGTTTCTGGCATTCGTCCTGAAGCTGAATGGCACCTCTCCTCATGAGCCCCTTTGATTTTAGTGAGATTGATGAATAAGGTACCTTGATGAATAAGGTACGATTCCCTAGGAAAAATAGCGCTTCTCTAGCTTCCCTTGAAGGTGCCCTTATCTGATGAAAACATCAGACCCAGAGACATTTCAGAATACTTTTTTTGTAACATTAAAAAAAAAAAAAGAATCCTTTTGGCTTTAAGAATTTTCTTGCAAATCCCCTTCTACTGCAAAACATCTGGACTGTAGTGTGCTGCCTTCCCCCATGCTGTTCCCACTTGTGCCTCAAGCTTTTCAAAGCACAGACTCATCTATTATGTTATCACTTTTAAGCCACGCACAGTGATGGATTTTTTTTCTGTATGAGTTAACCCTATATTAAATATGTGTATGAAAGCAGAATTTTGTCTAGACCCCAGCTGACAGTTTCTGTCACTGAAGCAGGAACAAACATGCTTGTTAAATGAGGAAATTCTTTTTAAGTGCAACCTGTGGCTTTTAAGGCACACACATTTCTCAAGTCCCTCCATTCGAATACCAGGTCTGTACCACGCAACTGGCAGCCAGATCATGCTGGTACAGACGGGCACTGAATGGTGGCAACCCCAACCTGTGGGAGCCACTGTGGCTGACATCACCAGATCACAACAGGATCCAGTTGGTCTCTCAGCCCAGCTGTGACACGGTAGAGCAGCAGAAAGACAGAGCTGTCTCTGTTTGTCAGTCACTGTCATAACTCTCCTCTCCCACCCTTGCTGTCTTACAGCCTTTGAAATATTTTGGTGTGCAGCTCACAGGTGGGATCATTGGGTCATCTTTGCATGAACAGATACACAAAATCTACTGCTTTCTCAGAGACGCAACTCAGCAGATTCAGCAAAATGGTTTTTTAACACAAACTATTAATAAAACCTACTCAGAAGCAAACTGGTGGACTCGGCAAAGCCATTGTATTCAACGGAGCAAGTGATGCTGATGTCTTTGGTCACATTGAGCCACTGTTTGCCAGTGACGTTGTACGGGCTGAGGCTGGACTCGGATACCCAGCTGGCATTCCACACCATGGACACGTTGTCGAGAGCTCCAGAGAGTTTGGGTTTGGGGAAACCTCCATAAGAAGAACATCTTACCACCATCTCAGTTGATTCACAGGAATTAGCCAATACTTCTGCTGTTATGTTCGGCTTACTGAAGTCAGCTGAAGCAAGAAAGATTCAGTTACCATTCTGTCAGATTACAGTGAGGGCTGCAGTCCTGATCACCCATGGTCAAAGCAAAGACTCCCCCACAGGGCATTCTTCCTCTGTCATAACCTGTTTGGCCTTTCTCGTGCCTTAGCATTCTCCCCACAGCCTTGACTGGCTACAGCCTTGGCCTTTGCTGCTTCTCCTCCCTGGGTAGTACACAGACTTCATGACCCCACCTCTCCAATGCCACCATTTCCCTC
Organism: Harpia harpyja; assembly: GCF_026419915.1. Taxonomy (NCBI): domain Eukaryota; kingdom Metazoa; phylum Chordata; class Aves; order Accipitriformes; family Accipitridae; genus Harpia; species Harpia harpyja. The sequence continues at coordinate 36,423,134 of NC_068947.1, forward strand.
CACATAGAGCAGTCTGTGGAACAACAGAAGGAATCATAAAACAGGTAAGAAAAATATGGGACTGAATAAAAATATGTATTACAGGTAATGGTAGACAGTCGTCGTCCCCCCCCCCATTAGTCCCTTCCCAGCCAGAAGCTCACAGTGGGTCCATCTCTGCTGGGAAAGGAGGGGAGTCACATGTTGGTCTCTCAACTGGGATGGCCAGCAAGAGACTGAATTACATTTTCTGCATAAGAGCCCCTCCAGAAGGCTCAGCTGAGAGCAAGACCAAGTCATACTAGTCATTGCAAAAATGCATAGCAATACACAGGTCCTCTCAGACCATGTTCTCACTGGACTTTTTTCTCATTGCCAAAGACAGTTTTCAGAGGTTTCCCAGCCACACAGCTTGTTCCATGCCCTTCTGCCTGGTCAGATGTATTGCTGTAAGTGTTTGTGAGGCTGCATGGTGAAATGGATGAGAGGACTAATGAGTGAAGAAGGAGAAGAAAGGTGGTGATCTTTTTAGCCCGCTTCCCTTTGCCAATCTGGTTCACCATGTTACTGTAAACAGTTGCATTGGTAAAACTGAGGATGCCCATAGGTTGCAATGAAGAGCCCAGGGTGAGGAGGAGGAGGCAAGGGGTGGCAAAGGAACTATTTAAGGCAACTCTCCCACTGGAAAAATCTCCATGGGACCACATCTTTAGCAAGAGAGGCACCAGTCAGAAAAAGAAACTCAGCGTGTGGCTTCCTGGTGGGCATAAGTCACACCAACACCGCTGCTGCCAAAGGGACCAAATTCTCCCTCCCACCCCTGCCAGCTGTAGGTCCATAGCCTGCACACCCCCGCAGATGCTAGCCCCAGCCACGGCAAGGCCAGGCAGAGAGCTGCAGCGTGTAGCTCAACTCACTGCAAAATGACCCTTTTTGGAGCAGCTAAGGTTTTGTCTGTGATTGCTCCCTGCCTGACTCACCATTTGACCACATGACTGCTGGGATCTGCACAAGGCAGACAGCCTTCCGGTCGTTGTGCATCTTGTGCTGACCACAAACCCATGGTCTAGGCTTGCGAGTAACTAGTAATTAGTGAAAGAAAGTTGCTCAACATTGCACAGCCAAACAGTGGCACACAAGGAGAGACCCGGATTTCCTTCCAGGCCCACTATCTGTTGAGCAATACAGCATTGACATCCAGTCTGGAAAGTCCCTTCAAACATCCCAGCTGGCCTCACCAAGGCTCCCTGATCAGTCACCAAGGAGTAACACCTTTCCACCTCTCTAAGGTTAGCCTGATTCCAGCAGGGGTGAGGGGAGCTTTCCCTTTCCTGATCCCCACAATAACTGATCCCACTTTACCAAAGGGAGCCAAAGTCTACCATAATTATTACAACTGGCCTGTAAAGACAGCAAGGGGATTTCTGGAAAGAAAGAAACTGGAGTATTTGCAGGGAGGAAAAGAGATCTGTTGTTTCACATTTTTCATGCAGTTAACTCCTCGGCCCTCACAGCTAGAGAGGGTGCTGGCAGTGCACTTCCCTTTTTTCATGTCAGTTCCCAGAAAGATCACTAAATTTATTTCCTTGCACACATGCCCACCATGCCCTCAGACAAGCAGGCAATGGCCAAACCTCAGGAGACTGGTTATTTTTGCTGTTGAATCTCATTCCAGATGGGGAATATTCATTCACTGACTTGTCTGGAAGATTCCTGGAACTCTGTGCTGCTAAAGGTATTCAAATGTGTGTATATATTTATATATCTTACCAGTATCTCTGCTTCTGGTTGAAACCAACCGCCACAAAAACAGTGGTAGAAATGGAAAATAATGTCAACGGAACTTTTTGTAGCCTCCAAGAAAAGATTCAGATTCGTTTTGAGCAAAGGAACTCAGGTTGTTTCTTTAAGGTAAAAAGCCTCAAATCTCCAGCTGAGTTCAGCCTTAGGTTGTGGATCTGCAGTGCAGCTGGCCAGCCCTCCCAGAGAGCCTGGGCTCCCCAGGGGTTGGATGCAGGGCTGGGATGCTGCTGCAGCCACAGAAGAACAATGCCACCCCATTCCTCTTTCGGCTTGGATGCTTCCCGTGCACCAAGGACTGGGTGTCTGCTTTGCCCAAAAGACAGCAGGGGGCAGAGGTGGCCTAGGGCACCCAGCAGCAGTGGTACCTGGGGAGGTGTCTTGGGAGGGGTCCTTTCCCAAGAGGGAGGCATCAAGGGGAGGTTGTTGGCGTGGTGGGAAAGGCAAATTTTCTGTAGCTGGGGTAGCTTTGGAAAGGTAAGGAGGGAGGCTGCTATAATGGAAATAGTTAACAGACCTTCTGGCACTCTTTTAGACTTCCTGTGAAAGTCTATCTGCTACATTATGACTAAAGCTTGGAGGAGCATCCTTTACCCACCAGAGGCTGGCACTAGAAAGCCTCAGATATTGGGAGGCAATCCACCTACCTGTAACAAAGAGGGTGACAGGCTCATCACACACAACAACTGAGTTCTGCGAAAATCTGAGGTGCTGAACTACACACTGGTAAGGGCCATTGTCCAGGATTTCCACTGGGGAGATCCACAGGGTGAGGTTCCTGGCATCCATCTCTGTCCGGTTCCCGTACTGCTTGTGCTTGGAGATCATCTTCCCCTCTGCATAGGCAAGCACTACCTCTGTAGTGTTCTTCTGCCAGTAGACCCGGTAATTATGTAGGCTTTCCGAGCTGGGAATTTCATGACAACAAGGCAGGCCAACTTTTTCTCCCACTTTGCTTTTGACTACTTTCTTCTCCAGTGCATAGCCTGTAGGTGGGGGGCAAACAAAAGTCAGTGACACAGTGGTATAGCCTTGTGCCAGGACCTGCTGCATAGAGCTTACCTCTTTCAGCTCTGTCTGTACCCGCTAATGTACTTCACCACCCACCGAGCTGTTTACAACTTCAGCCCTGCACTGAGGGGAGGCTTCCCTTGGCATTGCCTCTTATGTGATGCTCCAGTCCTACTTAGGATCCTGAGCCAGAGGGCACACAATGATTTCTGCATGGCTTACTGAAGGTAAAGGCAGGAGAGTTACCTGCCTGAACAGAAATTTTGCTGGCCCCTTAAAAAAAAAAACAAACCCACACCTCAGAGTAAAAAATTGCCATTATTCATGTATGGGGATAAAAACATACATGCCCAAACTGCTATCTCCTCTGCTCTCCCTTTTCAGAGCTCAGTGTTTGGAGCGTCTGTGTCACCCTGCAGTGGGTTCCCTGCATGCCAAACAAGGCCACAGTGGACTATTAGTTTGGGGGTTCAGGGTTTTTTGGGGAAGGGGTTGTTTCTTTAAAAAAAACCAACCCAAAGCTTTCAAGATCCCAGAAGCTGGAAGCAACCCTACAATGATAAACAAAGGTTACAGCCACACTGTCATCAGCCTCCTAGTATTAGCAAATGAACAATTTTGCCTAGTCTAGCTAAAACAAATTTGTATTTGCGAAAGCCCATGGGCCTCCCTTGGGATTACTTACAAACCAGCACAGGCATTCCCCAATGCCTGCCCAGCAACCGTGTCAGTGCCACACCTCGTATACAGGCATGTGCCTACAGTAACAAGTCAAGACCTTTGCAGGGGAAAATTAGGTGCAACTTTGATCAGGTTAGCAGTAATCCCTCTGCTTCGCACTACAACTTCTATGCACTCCACTCCTGTAATCAGCCCTGCTTTCCCACTCTCCTTCCTCTTTCCAGTGGGTAGGTGCTTGCAGGAGCCAGGACCTGATATGTGAGGGTGCAGCCTAGCAAGGAGCTCCTGCTGTTACTGGAAGAGTGACCCAATACTGACTGACGTGCGGTCCTGTGCTGCACCAAGGCCAGGGCAGATAGTTGGGCTTTCGCCTGGGTTTGTGCAACCTTCAGGATGATGCTTATCTCTGCGCACCCTGCTTTATTAGTCCAGAAGGTCAGGTTGCTTTACATTTGCCCTGCTTGTCTCGGCCTCACTACCTTAGCACCCATCTCCAGTAGCGGAAAGGGGATACCAATCTGTTGCACTCCATTGACTGAGAGTGGAAAAACAAGGAAATAGCTGGCCTCAGGACTGAGAAGATTCAAATTACTTCTTCCTTCCCTGCCAAACAGATTTCAGTAAACATGTCTGAGAGAGAAAGCAGGGAAGTCCTGACCAGGTGGTGTGCCACTGATGGGGAGAGTGCAGCATCGCCCATTGGTGGAGGTGAGACCCCACATGCAAAGCCTCTGCCTGAAGCGTGAACCGAACGCTTGACAAAGCTGAGCGTAAGATCTGCCACCCAACCCTAAAAAAGTCTGGCTGATGCTGGCTCACACATTATTGTCACAGCTAATGCCTAACCACAGCCACGCTATACACAGGCATAGAGTGCAGTGCTCAGATTATGACTGGGATGCTATGACATTCAGACCAGCTGAAGTGTCCAAAACTGCCACATGCTCGTTGCCGGCCAGGACTCATTTTCATAGCATGGACTCGCAGACCCTTGGGATGCCATCACACAGCTGGCAGCAAGACCCCTGCAGCATGCTGACCTGTGCCCAGCAGCACACTCTGATGAGATGCTTTGCAATCCCCCAGCTGCCAGTGCTGGAGGGAGACAAGCAGATGCTCAGCCAGTGCATCGGCACAGCTGGATCCTGGGGCAGCAGTGGGGGCTGCTTGCTGAAGTTAAGCCTAGGCAGAGAGCCTGGGACAGAACATGAACTAAGCTTTCACCCCGCTCCCCTGCAGCACACCTACCCCTGTCCCACTTGCATGCTTTACGTTAAATCTGTAGGAAACACACTGAAAAATACTGGGGAAGTCCTGGCAGCACTATGGAATGTTTTAATATTAATTAAATAAAATAGAATACATAATTAAATGAGCAACTTCTCATTTAACTGGTTTCCCTCCACTCAGCCACTTCATTGGTCTTCCAAAGGGAAAGATTCAAACTCAGTCGTCCCCCCCCCACTACCTGTACTTCCCCTTATAATGCATCGCAGACTCTGAGCAACCAGACTGGGGGCAGACCAGGAGCCCACTCAGCCCGCTGACCTGTGTCAGCCAGCAACGGGTAGCAAAATGGCAGAAAACCAGTTCTTCCACACCACACAGGATAAAAACTGCCATACCCTGCCAACCTTTGGTAGCCAGGAATTTAGGGATTTCTCGGCATCAGCAGTTTAATCGCTACTGCTAGACCTGCCCTTCAGGGAGAGTTCTTGACCCTTCAGGAATGCACATATATTTTTGGCTTCCACAACATCCTGTGACAATGAGTTGCACAGTTTGATTACATGCTGTGTGAAAAAGCATTTCCTTCTGTTCACCTTAAAAGCAGCCCACTTTACACTGTGATTCTTGAAGTTCCTCCTCCTGCATGTCTGCATGCATTTGTGCATGTGTGTGTTTTTTCCCTCGACCACATCTTCGCTTGTTCTCACAGTTCAGCTCCTACTACTGCTGGAGAGACCCACAAGAGCAGCCTGTCAAACTTTGGGATTGTGGAGCCCGATAAAGACAATTTTCTATTTTCTTTTGCAGCAACAGGGGAAGAGTAGGCGTACAGTAAATGTCAGGGTGACATCGCATCATGAGTTGCATGAGGTTCTCCACGCCTTGCCCCTAAGAGTCTCCTTTGCAACCAAAAGGAGAACAAAAACCTTCTCCGCAGTACATGTGCTGGGGCTGGAAACTCCTGCTGATGTCACATCTACCCTTAAAAGGCTCTGCACCCTTGAAACTGCAACCTGAATGCTGCAAGCCTGAAGGAACCAAAGTCCACGAAGAGTCATTCAGCCCCACAAAAGTCCCCTTTCACTTTAAAGGTGAACTGCAAAGCAAAAATGAAAATTCAGTTCTGTCCCATTTGTGTGCTGAATGCTCTCTGTAACCAGGCTGTGGGGGAGGTATCCACCATGGAAATAATTTTTAATGACTTTTCTAGAAAAAAAAGATCCCTCCTCTTCCCACCCACCTGAAGCCCACCCGCTCCCTTGCTGCGTACTCACATTGCTCCATCTCTGGAAGCCCATGGCATGTGGCAACGCTGAACTAATGAAAGGGCTGACTTTCTGTTCCCCAGGCAGAAAAACATGTTTCATTCAAACTATGCCTGTGCTGCAGATGCCTCATATGGCAGGGCTAATTAGAACTGAAAGGTGAGTGTAGAAGAAAACCATCCTTTCTTGTATGCTCCAAGAGTCAGCAAGCAGGAGAGCTGTTGAGCCTCTGTCCCTGTTTCCTTTACTCCTTGCCCAAGCTGTGTTTCAGAAATTCCCCAGCCACAGCTTGGTTATCCTGACCACTCATACAGTCAGGCAGTATGAGAGAGCAGATTGCCTCTGGGGCAGAAGTCCTGCAGAGACATTTGACTGTAAAAGGCAGTAAAAGACCACACAACGCTCTAGAGAAGCAGCGTTGAACTGTTGGAAACCTTCAGATAATTCCTGGTGAACAGAAACCCCAAAGCCTTTCTCTTTCCCCTCTATCTCCCATTTCTCTGCCCTTCTGAACTGCTTTGCCTTTTTTTGGTCTTACCTTGTGTTACCTTGCTTTGCAAACAACTGTCCTGGTTTTGGCTGGGATAGAGTTAATTTTCTTCCTAGTAGCTGGTATAGTGTTATGTTTTGGGTTCAGTATGACAATAATGTTGGTTACACACTGATGTTTTCTGTTGTTGCTAAGTAGTGTTCATACTTAATCAAGGATTTTTCAGCTTCTCATGCCCAGCCAGCAAGCAGGCTGGAGGGACACAAGTAGTTGGGAGGGGGGACAGCCAGGACAGCTGACCCAAACTGGCCAAAGGGGCATTACATACCATGTGACATCATGCCCAGTAGATAAACTGGGGGGGAGTTGGCCAGGAGGGGCAGATGGCTGCGCAGGGACTGGCTAAGCATTGGTCAGTGGGTGGTGAGCAACTGCATTGTGCATTACTTGTCTTTCTTGGGTTATATTTCACTCTCTTTTTGTTATCTTCCTTTTCATTACAATTATTATTGTTATTATTATTAGAATATTTTATTTTATTTTTATTTCAGTTATTAAACTTTTTATCTCAGCCCATGAGTTTTACTTGTTCTGGACTCTCCTCCCCATCCCACTGCAGGGGTGGGGTGCAGAGGGGAGGATTGGCAGGGAGGAGCAAGCAAGCAGCTGCATGGTGCTTAGTTGCTGGCTGGTGTTAAACCATGACAGCAACCCACAAAGCCACACGTGTGAAGGGAACGATCCTTCTTTGTGGGCCTCGAATCCTTTGCCCCTGTGTAAGCAGCAGGTAAGACCTGCACATTTTTTTGACTGACAGTCCTGCAAAAAGCTCTGAGGCAAATTGTCAGCTGCCCTCCAAAACCAGGAAGGTCCAAACAGCCTTGCATTGCTTTTTTTCCCCGTAAGGTTCCCTATTTATCTTTGCAACAGCAGCTGGTCTCTCTACTCTTAATTATTGGCATCACTGACTCTGCCTAGGTCCATGCACCTGGGACTCCCACTCTGCTGGGGTGCTGACACCTTTCTTGCCCTCCGCCTGCGCGTGGGCTGGAAAAAGGGGCTTGGGGCAGCTCTGGGAGGAGGTGCACATCATGTCATGGCAAGGCAAGGGCACTTCTGGTAACTGGGGCTGGGCCAGCTGAGGAAAACACATCTCATGGAGCTGTGGCTTTGTCCTGGAGGCCACCCCCTGGGGTCAGTGCAGGAATCGCACCCAACAGTCCCCAGGTAATTCTGCAGCTCAGGCCCCTTGTTTTCTGGGCATAGCACATTTGCCCCAAACTTGCAGGGATTATCCTGTGAGGACAACACAGTGTTTTATGGGAATTTCCGAGCAAGACAGGTAATCAGTTGAAAAATTGAGAAATTTTGAAAAGCTGTCTTTAAAGGACTAGACACTCCCCCTTGGTCTTTTCTTTATCCCAGGTGATTTTACCAGTAAGGAATCAGATTCTCCCAAAGCTTTCCATGGAGTTAAAGTTCAGCAAACATCCTATACTACACTGGAATACGTGAAGAAATGCTTTGTATTTAAATCAGTGTTGTGACAGACTCCTGTGAATACACTGATCACAGAAAGACCCCATTAGATGCCCAAATAACTTCTATGTGGAGACGTCATTTCAGCAGTGCATAAAAACACTATCTTCCTCTGCCTTTCACTATAAAGACCCCATGCAATGAGAAAGATGGGACGGAACAGAGGAAAGTGGGTGCTGGCAGGCCCTGCTGGCTGTTCTCTTTAAGGAGTCCCTGACTGCATGTTAACCTGGGCACGAGTGCCTGGCAAGCCTCCTAGGCTCCTTCTACCCAGACTCCATTCCAGCAAGCAGAGACATGCAAAGGGAGGTCTCGGCATGCAGAGAAAGGAGGAGCCCCTTGCCCTTGCACAACCCCAAGCCCAGCCTTCCAGTCACAAACTACAGGCCTGCTGCTACCCTTCAGCTGCTCTAGGCTGCTCTGGCAAAGCAAAGCAGCTGCAAACCCAGTTTGTTTTACTCATGTCATGGTGACTTCTTGCAAGGTCATGTTCCCTTATTCATCCCAAATCCAGTAAGACAGAGGAGCAGAAGAGCTGCTCCCGAAGAAAAACAGCGATGTACTTAATTCAGCAGCAGTTCCACTCAGTCTCACTTCCCTGTACCCACTCACGCTAGTCAAACATGTCCATGGCCATTAAGTGACAGGATTAATCCTAGTTTACAATGATGTCATGACTTGCCTGAGATAGGGAAACAGTTTAAAGAGGTTTTTCTAAAAGTTCAGCTCTGCTTGCTTCTATGCCGTAACCTCGGGGTACTGAGTGGTATAGCAAGGGCATGGCACCCCTTCCTTGGCCTTATGCACTTCCCGTCTTCACATTGCCACATTCCTCCTGAACAAAACAGTAACCTTGCTTCACCCAGCTCTATACAACGTGATTTGGCAACTATTATAATATCCCCATGGTGTTTTGGTGCCTGACTCCTTCAGCAGTCTTCGTTCCATTTTAATGCTGTTTTGTTTCACGTGCAAAGCCTTAAGCGAAGAAATCCTTGAAATCACGAAGTGACTGTGAAACCCATAGGACACCTGCCTGCGTCTATAGACAGAAAGCCCATCTTTGGGGGTGCTGACTAATCCCATTTTTTATTCCCAGCAGCTTGTTAACTTGAGGCCCTATTGATGACAAATGAAATTATCAATCTTATTTGCCTCCCTGAGAATACTTTGATAAGCAGTGATGTACGGTAGGTAACACTCATTTTAGAGTGGTTCACAGGGGGCTCTCAACACATGCTGGTGTCCGATGTGGTCCCAGTTTCTTAGACACTCACTACTCCCATTGAAGCCCTCCCTCCGACTGTGGTTTCCTTTACAGGTTGCAGACTGAATGCTCTGCTTTCTCCAGCCTTAATTGCTGCTCACCAGAAAGCAGATTTCACACACCCCCGATAGCCTTTTTGCCACAAAAGCCAGCAGGGCAACCCAGCCAGATGGGGAATGAAAGGAAGCGCTGTTACTGAGTCACGACTCTGTCAAAAACCTGGCTTTAAAGGGAAGGAAACTCCATTAAACACAAAAAAGTTCCACGATCTGCAATTAGCAACTGAGAAGACAAAAGGGAATCTGAAATAACTTTGGTAAAGGGACTCACTGCAGCACTGGGGCAGCTCCAGCCAGCTGGTACCCCACCCTTTTGCTCTAGCTTATATTTCAGTACTTCTTGAGATAAAGATCTACTGCGTTCTGAGTCACCACTGCCCAGCCGGGACAAGCCCACCGCCTGGGTATGTCCAGTCTGCTTTGTTTATAACACAAGTAAGATCGCAACCCTTCGGTTGGCAAATTTCTAATCTTGGCAGTAGCCAGGAGGTCAGATCCAAGCAAGGAGCTGGAGATGAGACGCCAAAGTACTTGGGTGTGGAACAGGGACTATATTGCATCTTAAGATCTTGCCCTTTGCTGTGGAGCCGTCCACATGGGTGCTGCACGCTCGGGGAGGAGAGGAAGGAGTGCTTGCTTATCTCCTATGCTGCATATTGGCAGGGACATCAGCAACAGGGACAAAAGGACATCTTTGACTTGGGGAAAGGAGCGAAGGGAAGAATCTTTCTGAACCTTTCCCCTTTCTCCATTCCCAGCATGTGGAGTGGGTGACCCTGCTAGAATAAAAAATGGCAGGAGGGACACTAAATCTGAATGTTCTCAGAGGATTTGCATATTTTAGTTCCTTTCGAGATCAAATTCCTGCAGCTGGCTCACCACTCTTACGATTTCCCAGTTTGAGGGCAGAAACTAGATGTGGCAGTTGTGTAAGACAGGACTTTGGGGGAGATTTGTTGCACAAAAAGACAAAAATAAATTTGTTAATTTTTTCCCCTGCAGACTCTGTCTCTTGCTGACTGGATCACTTTGTACTTCCTCTGTATTTATCTCCCAGCTGAAGATGTTCTCAGATTATTTTCCTAATTCCTCCAGTACCACTGCCATGCATACTACTGTCCTTGCAGCACAGCTTTTGAAGTTGAGGTCCTCCCCACCACTTAAGGCCACAGTTTTCTTCAGTGCTTGCTAAATCTCACTGCCTCACATGATCCCGAAGTAGCCAGCCCACTCTTGAAACTAATAGAAGGTGAAAGTGCCCAGTAACCAGGAAAATCAAGTATGATACCTTTCACATAAGACCACTCAAAATTAGAAAAACTACTTTTTTTTTTTTTTTTTCTTCTAAAGTACTTGCCCACAGCCATAGCAATGTTCACCAGTGCAGCTAACAACGCTACAGGCCTGCCAGCCATTATCTTGTTATAAAAACCTGGTCCCTGCTCAGGCACTAACTCACAAGTGCTCTGCAGATGACAACCTTGACAATAACCCTGCAGCTGGAGGACTGGCTGGAGGAGAGATTAAACAGCCCTATATAAGAGTGCAGCATGGCAAATGGTAATTAACTGAAGGATGACTAAGGAAATGAGACCAAAGCAGTCCAGAGGTGTCTGAAAGCTACAAAAGCCACAGAGTGAGTGAAATGAGAGTCTTGGGCAGGGGCCACTGGAAGCACCGGCTGGGAGCATCGCAGGGCAGGGTGATGCGGGGAAAGGGCTCTCTCGGCTGGTAGGAAGCAGTGTCTGACAGCAAGGTCTGTTCAGACTGAAGCACTTCCCCCAGCACAGGGATAAAACCCTTGTCTGCCGGGCATTTAAAACTACACCGGAGGGTATCTGCTATGGCGAGAGCAGCAGTATGCAGAGACCTGCCTCGATGGTCTTTTCTAACAACTTTTTATGTGATATGGTAGCACTCTGGGCTCGCCAAAAGGTGTATGTCTTTTGAGCACAGTATAGCTAGAGATGCCACCATTACCCAGCAGTCAGCACTTTTATTTTCAGTCAGGGAGTCCCCTGGGACCAATGATATTTTAAAAGCATAACAGTGAAAAAGCAGAAGCAAAGCCTGTGGCATTTCCACGTTGGGAAAGACTTACATATTCTTAAATGACCTCCTGAGACTCCCAATGGTGATGTCCCTCCAAGGGGACAGAAGAGGTACAATTAAACATAAAGTTCATCTATTTAAAAACAAAACCAATCTCCTTTTGCCAAGCAAACAGACTTCACTGCATTCAGCACATTTGCCTTGCTACCTCATGAAAAATACCACATCTAAATGTGTGCAGCGCTTACAGTAGGAAACACATGTTTAAAAGGAAGGAGAGTTTCTCTGAACATGGAAATTCTCCTCCAGCTTGGCACAACCTTGGGGTGCAGCCAGATGACAAACTGGCACTGATCCCATGCCTTCCCCACATGAGCAAAAGGGATCTGGCTCCTCTTCCCCTTCCAACCCCACATGCTCCCACTGCTTTCCTTGCAGGGCTCTCCAGAGGATGGTTCAATACACCACATTGCTGTAAAACAAGGGGAAAAAAAGAAACTTTCTGCTAAGCTGGAAGACTACTTAGATCATCCAAGGATCAGACACATACCAGAACTATTGCAAAGGACAAGGATTGCATAGCCAGTAGCAGAGGAGAGAGGAGCAGGATTGCACCTTTCTGTGGCAATGACCTGTTCGGCACCCTCAGCTGTGCAATCCGTCTGCACGTCCCTCCAGGGTACACAGCTGCGGGCGTAAAAGCAAACTGGCACTGAAGAGAGCGGGCTGACCCCTGCAGAAAACTAACTCATCACAAGCAACGCAGGGTCATAACTCCATCAGTGGCAGCCTTCATTTTTGTCAGATTGATTACGTCCATTAAACCACACTTGTAACTCAGAATTGAGGCAGCCATCAGCAGGAAAGGTGTGAGGGAGTACAGGGTGGTAACCTACTGCAGTGCATAAAAACTTTAGCCCCAGACTTTGCATGTTTAAATGCAGGAATGTCTGACATTCACATTGCAAAAAAGTTACAAATGTCTCAGTGATTCAAGAAATGCAAAAAAGCTGTTGCCCTCAGAGTAATGTGAGCTCACCAAAGTTACCTGGGTTCATTCTGATCTAACTGGAAAAAGGAAACAATGTGGGTGAAATGAACGTTGGACCAGCAGCTTTACAAACTCGGTGTGCAGGCCTATAACTGTATTTTGACTGTATAAGAATGTAGTTTGTCTATGTTTAATTTTCTGTGTTTTTTTTCCTAAAGAATTCTTTCATTTAAAAAAACACAACAGAAGAAGTAAAACAGAGTCTATAAGCAAAACCAGGAGCCTTTAGTTGGGTTTCTGTTTCTCCAGACAAGCTGTTACAGCAGGTTTCACTCTGGATAGACAGACAGACAGACAAAGGAGTCCCTTAGTTCCACTGCTCTTGTTTTTGAACCAAAGACATTTCTTTTCTGCATGTCTGGAACAGGAGGAGACAGAAACTCATCCGAAAAAAGAAATTAAGAAACCAGCAAGGCAGCAAGAGCAATAAGACAGAAACTCAATTTGCATCCAGTGATCAAGTGGGCAAATCCAGTACGTAAAGAAAAATTTCTGCCATCTCTGTCATCAAATCTGCCCTGGGCACAACCCATACTGGAGCTGGCAGGGAAACTGGATGTCAAGCACCAAAAGCTAATTGCTAGACACTTCAATATTTGGGGGCGGCCACAAAATAGGGAATCTTCCTTGTTCTCAGCCCTCTTTGTCCCCTTCTGAAACCCAGCTCCACTCTGAGCTCTTTATTGGCAGCAATGCGCGAGAGGGGATTCCCAGAGTGAGTTACTTGTGAGCCAGCGCTCGCTCACAATGCGGAGGGAAGTGGATATTTCCCCCCCTCCCTCAACTCTCCAATAACTCAGAAAAGCTGGAGGGATTTTCCTCAAAACTTCCCAAAAATTTCACCACTGGGAAGAAGCCAAGAACTAGGTGGTCCTCAGTCAGAAGAAAAGACTCCACGGAAGCTTAAAAGGAATAGTCCATGGACACAAAGCCAGGCTCGCTGGGTCCCTGCCATCAGTGCCTATGCCATGTTTGCACAACGGGCAGGGAAAAGTCATACTGAGCAACTTCTAGCAACATTTTCCTAGTTTAACAAACTGGGACTGAGAACGTCCTGCAATTTGTAGGTAGGTGTGAAGGTCCAATAGCAGGAGAAAAACAAGCCCATGGGGATACCGGCAACGCGTTCAGACTGTAAATAAATAAGTCTGTGCTGTAATCAAGGCTGTTCTGCCACTCTTCTGCTGTGCCGAGACAGCAGGGTTTTCATGCACATCAGTGTCTCCAGCAGCAGATGACATCTCAGAAGCAGCTCTAAATTACACTGGCATTTCAGTGGATCACCTCAGGTGAACCCCAGAGTAGCAAACTTCAATTCAAGGGGAAACGTATCTAAGTAGGTTGGCCATACACGATTTCCTATGAAATACAACCTTCAAATCATCCTTTTTAATTAAGCCCCCCATTAATGCCTCCTACTGCTACAATGTAAAACTTCAGCCCAGCATTCCCTAATTACTATTTTACTCACACTGGGCATACAGAGAACACCTGCTTTTATGCTAGCATGCTACCTAACCTTTCAGAGTGCTACAGCACAGAGATGTGCAAGCACCAGGACACCCAGGCTAAACCCAAGGACACAAGATGTAGCCACAGGCTCTGGGTGCTGGCTTCAACTGTGCCTTGATGTGGTCATGAGCAGTCCCACGTGGTGTCAGTTCTGTAAATGTTGGCCTTGGTGACTCGCTTAACAATGCATGGGAAGTCACTGGCAGGGCGATAGCAGACTCCCAGGGCTTCACCATTTTGCCGTGACAAGGTCGGTCCCTGTGGGTGACCTAGGGAAGCCATCACTTACAAGTCCCAGTAAAGCTTTTCAAACCACTCAGTTGTGGGTACTGTGCCATGTATTTTCAAGGGTCACTAACGTAGGAATACCTCTTTTTGGAGAGAAAGGTGGCAGAGTGTGTAAGTGTGCATACAGAGAGAGAAAGGAAGTGCATCGGCTGTGCTGCTCTTATCAGTCGGCCAAGCAACCTGCTCCTGAGGCACCAGGAATTTCACAGACTCATTGCATGGGAAGCATCTAACAATTATGAAAACTGATATAATGCTTTTAAAAGAGCTTTTTTTTTTTTCCACTCTGCCTCTTGCAGAATTAAACCCTAGGATTTTGTAATTGATCAGATTTGGAGAAGTAAGTCTTCTCAGCACCAGGATGGCCAAATCGTCCTGCTGGCCTATGGATTTGTGCCTTGTGTTTCCCAGCCCAGGCACCTCTTGCCAAGCCTCCCAGTCCATTCCCAAGCCCTTGGTGCCACCATGGTCCTTAGAGCCCCCTCACAGCTGTCCCCTGCCCTTTCTGTCGGCCGGGCATGACGAGAGGCAGCACGGGCTCCAGCTGTTCGGGTGCCGCTCGTGGCTAGCCAGCGGCTTCCATGTTGTGGGCAAGGATGCCACATCTCTGCCAGCTCTGCCTTCCTCACAAAATTGGTTGAAACTGGGCAGGGGATTTGAAAGTTACAAGTAGGGGCCTAAGACACAGATGGAGAGATGGAAAGCCGGATAAACTATCATTCCCTCAGTAAACCATATTAAAAAAAAAAGTACAACTACAGGAACATCTAGTTTTCTATTATCAAACTCCAATTTCTAGTACTGGATATTAGCATGCATCAGACTGTATATCAAAGTATTGCCCGTCTTTGGAATCAGCATCCATTTTAGAGAAACTACATGACTGGTGAATTACCACATGCTCGTAATTACATTAATAACATACCACAAGCTCTTAAAGTACAGAGAGAGAAACAGTTCTGCACATGATAGATTGTTTGCCCATTGCAGTACAGGCAAAATACATCTGTGCTTGACACGTGTTTTGCAAGCACAGAGGTAGGGGAAGGAGTGCAGGGGAAGACAGGAGAGCAGAGATGTCACGCGCAGCGTTTGAGGTGGTTGCTTTCTTTACAAGTGAGCTCTGCGATTCAATCCCTGTTAAATTCTCTGAGTTTTGTTTTAAGATTCTGAGACTGAAACTCAAAATGAAACTCAGCATCAAATATCTCCTGGTTTCACAACATCAGCATGAAAAACTCCTCATTTTGCAACCCTTGATTTTTAATCAAAGCCCCAAGTTCAGCCCAGGTTTGCTCTAGAGGACTGTTAGCTTCAATGAAACACTAAAATTGCCAATAAGCACAACCTATTTTGCATCCATAACGAAGCCCAGCTTCAGAAGCGAGTTTCGTGTGGTTTCAAGGTTAACATTTCACACAGCTGAGAAGACTCATCCCAAGCCTCTCGAGGTCAGGAGGGACCTGCGGACTTCAGCGAGCTTTGCGGCAGGTGCTTGGAGAAGGACAGGGGACAGCCCTCGCAGTCCTCCGACGGGGACTTGCTGGAGAAAGCACTCGCTGCGGGCTGCGCTGCCTGGGCGGTGGAGAGCCCTCCGACCCGCCGCCCTGCCCCACCACGCACTCACTTTTAGCCGTCCAAAAAACTGCAGCAACCACCCCGCCGCCGAAGCCGAAGCCGGAGGGGCCGTGCCACGTGCTCCCAGCAGACACCAGCTGCCCCCCAAACACCCTCCTTCCTCTCGCCCCGGCTGGGACGGGCGACCACCTTGCCCCTCCGGGAGCCGGCAGCCTGGGGCCACTGGGCGGGGGAGCCGAGAGCTCACGCGTCCTCAGCGCTCGCCACCGTGGCTAGCGAAGCCAGCCACCCCAAGCCCTGGCCCAGCCTCAGCCCTGGCAGGAGACGCCCCGGGGGCCGCTGTCCCCTGCCGACCGGGACACGGGTGCCGCTGCCCGCTCGGGCCCAGCACGTCCCCCCCCCCACGCCAGCCGCTCCTGCTTACCTAAACTAAGGCAGAGCAGCACGAAGAGCCCGAGCCCCAGGCACCTCCTCAATGGCAGCGCCGGCGGGGCGGCGGGCAGGCACGCCATCTTCCTGTAGCTCCTGGGCCGGGAGGAGAGGGGGACACGGTTAGGGGAACGGCGCCTGAGGAGCCACAGCACCCACCGCCACACCCCTCTCCTTCCTGCCCGCCGCCACCCCAGAAAGCCAGGAGCGCAAGCCTAGCCCGCCCTCTTCCCTGCCCGGTGCCCCGGGATACCTGTGGCTTCCCTGGGCGAGCGGCCCCGAGGCCGCTCCCTGAGGCGGGGAGGAGGCAGGGGGCTCAGTGCCGGGCCATGGGCGCCCGGCTCCCGCCGCAGGGCCGCCGAGACGCTCACTCCCCGCCGGGGCGCGGGGGGAAGGCGGGCGGCGGGCGGGCGCTCGGCCTCATAAGTCGCCTCGCGCCCGCCCACGGCTTCCTCGCGGGGCGTGCGTAGCGCCGCAGTGCCCGCCGCCCGGGGACGGGCGCGGGTGACGCTTTCGCCCCTCGGTGCCGGTTTGGGTGCGCCTCCGGCGAGGGAGCGGGAGGGCTTCGGGCTGAGGGGGCGGAAAGGGGCCCTGCCCCTGCCCGGCGGGCATCGAGCGTGAGCGTAAGGCTTCGCAAACGGGCGTTTAGAAGTGCAACCAAGTTAAACACCCGACGCTACTTCGGGAATAATCCTACGGCATTGCGTTTGAAATTAAGCCCCCCCACACACACACACACCCCCCCACCGCCATTTCAGGCCCAGCCGGACGTAATCCAGCTTCAGTTACATAAAACAACAGAATCCAGACAGACCGCCTAAGCTGCACGTGCTGGCCGTCACGGCCGAGCACCCGCGGAGGGAGCGGCCCCCGGCCAGGCCGCCGGCCCCCGACGGGCTCCGCAGCGCGCCCGCCGGCGCCCAACGGGAGAGGCGGGGGCGGCGCTTGCCTGCCCGGCACCGGGCGCCCCTCCGCCGGCGGGCGCCCACCGCTCGCCCCCCGGCTCCGGGCGGGGCAGGGGCGAGGCGCGGGCCGTCCTTGCCCTAAAGCCTGGAAGGGCAGAACCCTGAGGGACCCGGGCGGCCAAAGGAAACCCGCCTGAAGCAAGTCCTACGCAGAAAAACAAACCGCTTAGTAAGTAAGAGCCCGAGGGAGTAAATACATGCTGAGCGATGTAGGTTTGTACAGGTACCGCACAGCCTCCTGCAAAGTAAAACGAACCCTGGTACAGTGTAAGGGATTATATTTAGCTGATATAATCACAGCGAGAGGGTTGCACGCCAATGAAAACCTGATTTTCTTCGAGAGGGGGAAGAAAAGTGCAAATGCAAACCAAGATTAAAATAGTTTATTTAAATGGAGATTTCTGGCTTGCTGATTTAAATTACTTTGATTTAAAGCAAATGCATCCTTTTAATCAAAAATTATTTGTTTATATTTGTTTATATTAAACTGTGTTGCTGTAGTTTTTCTTCAGTTTATCTTCCTTGAATTAGATGGATTAGGTGGACTGATGTAGAGTTGAATTGGTCTTATTGGATTGTAATACAAATCAGAGTTTCATTTTAACATAAGTAACCAGGTGGTATTCTATAGAGAAATCACATACCAGAGCAAGAACAGGTTACAACTTTTCTGTACAGAAAAAAATCATTCTATATGAAATGGCAGAGAGGAGTTTGCTATTGAGTCAGACTGGGACTCTGTGTCTCTCCATTGCAGGGTTTCTAGCACATGTGTTTTGTGATTTGGGCTCTGATTTAAATCTTGTACATTTGTACTCTACCCATGCATTTTCTAAGAGGACCACTGGCATGGTTTGCAAGTGCAGGTGACAGTAGGACCATGTGTTTACATACAAGTGTTTTCATGGTACTCAGAAAAGAAAAAAAATATCATTAATATAGTCATTCATATGTTGTTTTCCCAAGTCACAGTCTGTCTTGGTTTCAGCTGGGATAGAGTTAATTGTCTTCCTAGTAGCTGGTACAGTGCTTCTCAGTATGAGAAGAATGTTGATAACACACTGATGTTTTCAGTTGTTGCTAAATAATATTTAGTCTAAAGTCAAGGATTTTTCAGCTTCTGATGCCCAGCCAGCGAGAAAGCTGGAGGGGCACAAGAAGTTGGGATGGGACACAGCCAGGGCAGCTGACCCAAACTGGCCAGCGGGGTATTCCATTCCATGTGACGTCCCATCTAGTATAGGAACTGGGGGGAGTGGGGGCGGGGGGGGGGGTGTCACTGCTCAGGTACTAGCTGGGCATCGATCGGCAGGTGGTGAGCAATTGCACTGCGCATCATTTGTATATTCCAATCCTTTTATCATTACTGCTGTCACTTTATTAGTATTATCATTATTAGTTTCTTCTTTTTATATTCTATTAAACCGTTCTTATCTCAATCCACGAGTTTTACTTCTTTTCCCAATTTTCTCCCCCATCCCACTGGGTGGGGGGGGAGTGAGTGAGCGGCTGCATGGTACTTGGTTGCTGGCTGGGGTTAAACCAAGACACAGTCCTAGCTCTCAGGCTGGGACTGCCTCTCTAGAAGTCAGATGGGCCCATGTACTTTCTACTCCTAGTCCAATCGTGTATCCTGCATCATTATAGGGTTACTGGCAACCCTATTATAGCTGTACAGTTTATCATCTCACTTTCATTTTAAATTCAAGCTTTTTTTTTTTTAAATATTTCTGCCATTAGCATATTACATAGGAAACTCCAGCCTGTTACATCTACATCTGCATTTCTTCCTCAGGGTTTAACCCTGCTTTTAGATGAGCAATCCCAGGGAAAGCAATTGAGGTCATCAGCTGCCAGTCTGTAGCAGGGAGACATCATAACGCCTTCTACCCACAGAGGAACCTGGAGCAGCTAATTGCTTCATTAAGGCTGCCTAGATTTTAGATAGACAGCTGAACTCACTGACGCTATTCTTGGTCAGAGCTCGTTCTCTTTTTCTATGTATCATGGTTCTTGGTATCTTCTCCATTAGAGAGCTCCCTGATTGCAAGGAGACTGCAATAACAGAGAGAGTGTAGCGGTCAAGTGCTTTGTTCTGCTTTGATGAGAGGCAGAAGTCATAGTTTTTCCATCACTTAAAGCTTCCCTAAGCACATATCCTTGATTCTTGGAAGCCATCTGTCCTGGTTTCGGCTGGAATAAAGTTAATTTTCTTCTTAGTAGCTGTTATAGTGCTGTGTTTTGGATTTAGGATGAGAATAATGTTGATAACACACTGATGGTTTAGTTGTTGCTAAGCAGCGCTTGTACTAAGTCAAGGACTTTTCAGCTTTTCATACTGCCCTGCCAGCGGAGGTTGGGGGTGGACAAGAAACTGGAAGGGGACACAGCCAGGACAGCGGACCCAAACGAGCCAAAGGGGTATTCCATACCATATTACATCATGCCAGTACATAAACTGGGGGGAATTGGCCAGGGGGGCACCGTGGCTTGGGGATTGGCTGGAAGCATACCCTGTGCCCCATGCCACCGCCACTGCGGGGGGGCAGGGAGCGAACAAGCAGCTGCGTGGTGCTTAACTGCCGGCTGGGGTTAAACCACGACACCATCTCTTCAAGAGAAGAGGTACTATGCATCCTTAAGATGCTAACAAAGTTGAAGGACTCATACATATCGAAGTCAAAGTTCAGAAGAGACTCCTTCCTATGAGCACTGTAGCAGGTATTATAAGCCCACTAATTCACGGCAAAACCCCTATAGCAATAAGCTTTCTTGCGCACTTTAATGTGCCTTCAGCATTTCACCTATATGTGCTCCAGGAACAGGCTTAAATGGGTAGAAGCAGCATTGCAGCCTGAAAAGGGAAGCTTGGATTTAATAAGAAAGGGCCTTTAAATTCTGCTAAAAATATTTACTGTGGAAAAGAGGAAGATGTGAGAGCATCACACACACCACATTTTTCCTTTGCTTTCACACAAAACCATTAGGAAAAAAGCAGAAAAGACAAGTGAAATTTTGCAGCATGTGTGCTACGTAGAGGAAATCAGCACTTGTGGTAGAAATCCTTTGCACTCAAAAGGAAGGCTGTTCAAGTATATCGCTGCTAGATTTTTCCTGTAGACCCACTGACATCACCAACTTTTTCCAAATGGCAGAGCCACCGCTGCAGAAACACACTTCCAGCGCAGTCAAACATCGTTATTTTAAACAATTAGTGATTGGTAAAAACAAAAAACCCCCAACCTCCCCCTATTTCTCAGTTGACATCTCAGAGAAGTATCAGAAAGGGCAGAACTGGGTAAATACTGAAAACCAAAACACAGCACCTACTCTCTGGTGAGGATTCATAACCACATTCTCTCCTGTAGAACCAGGATCCCTTCTATTGTTTTTAATGTGAACGGACATTCTCCTCTGTGTTAATCCCAACTAAAAGTACATCTGCATGCTTTTAGTACAAGAATGTCCATGTTGAATGGGAAGTATCCAAGATATGTTTCCAGAGATGTACATCACCAAAAAATGGTTGCGTAAGTGTCCTGAAAACATGGTTGTCAGAGAAATGATCCCATTGCAAAGCAGAGTAACATTTTTAGGAAGTTTTTTTCGTAGAATCGTAGAATCATTTAGGTTGGAAAAGGCCTTTAAGATCATCGAGTCCAACCGTTAACTTAACACTGCCAAGTCCACCACTAAACCATGTCCCTAAGCGCCATGTCTACATGTCTTTTAAATACCTCCAGGGATGGAGACTCAACCATTTCCCTGGGCAGCCTGTTCCAATGCTTGACAACCCTTTCGGTGAAGAAATTTTTCCTGATATCCAATCTAACCCTCCTTTGGCACAACTTGAGGCCATTTCCTCTTGCTCTGTCAGCATTTGATGGCTCCAACACCAGCATGTGGAATACAAGGTATATGGAGTAATTAACGGAATTCAGCTGGTAACACTTATCAGTTCATCAGTGGAAGTAAATGACACCTTTTTTTCTTTTCATGTAAGACAAGGGCAGAAGGCAGCCTTACCAAAGAGGTCCCAGTGTCCTGAGAAGTTAAGCCGTTCACACAAAGATAGACTGTCTCCTACGCAATGTCAATAACAAAACAAAAAAACTTTGTGGGAAAAGAGGAAAATTCAAGTTTCAGGTTACAGAAAATCACATTCATCTTACAAAGGAAAATAACAATAATGAAACTCCCACAGCTCAAGAGATTTCTTGTTCTTGTTTTTCCCCCTAGCCGTCCCCAACCTTCAGACTATAAAGCTGGCAAGATTTGAAGAAGTTAAATGCTTCATCTCAGCACAGATTAGAGCTCAAGTATGGTCTTGTCTACAGAAAAAAAAAAAGAGGACTTTTAGGAAACAAAGGCAGGTTTCACTTGTGCAACCTACTTTCAGCACAGCAGGACAGACGGCATCGACCCCTCAGAGCATGGGAGGGACCCTGCCCCTCCCGTGTCTTAGACCCTTCACTGAGAGGTCTCAAAACTAATTTCATCCAAAGGTGCTGCTGCGTGATGGCCCACTTCAAGGGGCTTGGCAGTCAATGCACAGTAGTGCTCAGGCCAACTGAAGGAGGAAACCTCAGGCAATGTCCCCATGCTGTGTTCAGTCCTCTCCCTGTGTTCAGCAAAGGTCACACATGTTTGCTGGGGATCCCTCCCCTGGCATCAACCCCTAGGTACTGTGCTCTTCCACCACCCTGGGCCCAAGGAAGGCCTCACAGGACCTGTGAAAGCCATTTTAAACCTGGGAGATGGGCTCAGAGCCAGTGTTTGCCCCTGTACGGTGCTCTGGGCTTGGTGCACCGTTACTCTGCAGCCCGTCCAGTGTGATGCACGCTCAGAGATCAGCAGTCCTCGCCTCCAAGAGTGATTTGTATGCTGTGGCAGGCTTTTCAGAGTGCTAGGAGCTTTGCAATCAGATAACATCCAAGCTAGCAGACAGATTCTGTTTCCCATTATCACTCAGCTAGTCAAATCCACAGATTCCTTATATCAGTAATTGGAAGGGCCAAACTCTGCCTTCATGAGACCAAGGCAGAGAGTCACTGCTATCAAAGTGTGCTGGGGACAGGACAAGTATCACAAGCACAGTGCCCAGCTGGGACCAGAGTCCAGCAACGCCCAGGGCAAGGCAGCACTGCTTGGCGCTGGACTGGCCATGCAGAGACAGGTGATGTGCTTTGGTGACATGGTGCGTTAGAAAGCACGGGCAGTATGTCTGCTGTGCCATGGTAAGTCAGGAGTGATGAATAAAGTTAAAAAAAAGTTCTGAACTCAGAAACAGAGAGGGGGAAATGTGGGAAATTAATTCAAGTAAGGTAAATGCAAAATGTACCCACATTGTTTGTCAAGTGTAACTTTGTTCTGATTACTGCGCAAATACTTGATTTTTAGTGCTGAAAGCAGCAGGGCTTCTTGCCAAAAACAATGTTGCCTTAATAATCTGGGATTAACCTTCTTCAATTACCCTCATAGCAAACTGCTGTATGGGATCCACTCCATCACTGTACTTTGTTGTTGTGAGGCATTACTGTTTCTGTAACCACCATGCAAAGAGCCCAGCGTGCTCACATGGTCCACACAGGAAAGACTGAGTGGGTCTCTGCCCCACGGCATACAAGCTGATTCACAGTCACCCCTGCCTCTCCCCACCCAGGCTGGTTCCTGCAAGCGCTTCCCTTGCAGCAGAGGTGGTTCATCTGCTCATAAAGGAGAACCCAATCTCCCATGGTTTCAACCCCAGTTTGTGAAGACAGAGCAGCAGATACACTGGTTCTCCTCAATAAAGCAGGCTGCGCTGCCTGCAATGGCTGTGCCAGCCCTCCCTGCCAAGGAGTCACAGCCCTTGGCAGTAGCAGGCTGTAAAGAAGACATGGGCTGATTTTTTTTTTTTTCCAACATTCGCACCAGCTATTTCAGCACATGAGTGGCTCAAAGTCTGTTGCTGGCTGTACCGTGCTGTACGTTACTCTTTGTGCTGGTTGCGTCATAGGCTTCTGCTGGCTCATACGGGGCTGAGAGCCTTGGTGCTGTTTTCACAAGCAGCTTAGGCTGGCAGGGCACGGCAGCTCTGCGGAAGCATGACTGTG
This sequence comes from Harpia harpyja, assembly GCF_026419915.1. NCBI lineage: Eukaryota > Metazoa > Chordata > Aves > Accipitriformes > Accipitridae > Harpia > Harpia harpyja. Next base: position 36,446,425 of record NC_068947.1, read on the forward strand.
GCTGAGATGGCCTCGTCCTGACTACTCTCACTGTGGCCCCGGCACCGAGAGCAGGGACCACAGGGCACCACATGCAGCAGCGCTGGCTGCCGCACCAGGTGAACGATCTGGTAGACACCGCTGAAATGCAGCAGTCGGAGTACATGCTGGGCTGTGTTTTCCTTTTTTTGTGCTATTACGCGGAAGACATTTAAATGCAGAAATGCCCAAGCATTGGAAAGGGACCTACCTGCCTGACCTCAGCGGGCTGCTGTGTGGTATGTCGGGGTGTACGTTTACAGCATGCTTCCTGCCCTGTTCTCCTGCCTCAGAGAGCTGCTGGAGCCCTGCCTCTTCCCACAGGCAGGGCACCTGTGCTCCCTGCTCCGGGCATCAGCAGTGCTGGAGTGCAGCTGAGGACAGCCAGGTCCCTGGAAAGCCTGCCTAATCAGGCATTTTGCTATTTGGCACAAGTGACTGCATCGTGGGGAAGATGATTTTCAATCTGGTTCTTATCCAGACAGGACAGTATTGCTCTGTGTTACCTGAGGAAAAAAGCCTGCCCTTGCATCCATGGGGAAAAAAGTGTAAGGCTCTGAGTTGGCTTCAGCACGGACCATATGGAGGCGAGGTCTGAGGACTTCAGTCCTAGAGGTTTTGCAGAGGTCCACGGAAGTTCAATCTGCCCTAATCAAAACCACAGTGACAATGAGAAACCAACACGCTGCAAACGTAAGCAAGTAAATGTTTAAGCATGTGTGTCAACATGATGATGTGCGGATATGAAAATGCATGTGTAAAGGGAATGAATCAAGGTATGAAGTAGCATGTTTGAGAAGTAGCTCTTTAGATCTGCCTTCTACATGAGGTCTGCTGAGCATTTGTCCTGCCAATTTGAGGAATCTGTCAATATGACTAAGGGCTGACAACCTGTAAGTGGGTTTTTTTGTCAGAATGGTGTTTTGATTTTAGTAATCCACGGTTGATTCACATAGTGCTTGGTTTCTAAGATGCAGGCTTGCAAAAATCCCAAGAATTGCTTCCATACAGTTGATCAGAGAGAGGGACAAATCTCACCCTGGAACATTTATCTCTCAGTGCCCCCTCGGAATCTGGTTCAACATGCTAACCCAGCAAAGAAAAAATTTAAACAAACTTGCTTTTCTTGGCCGTCTTTGTGCGTTGCATCAATTTACTGGAATATCAGACAAGTCCAAGAACCAACGTCAGCAGCGGGATCTGGTGGACTGAGGGCAGAGAGAAGGGACAGGTCCCTGTTGGCAAAAGCCAGGCATTAAACCAGCTCTGACTGTCATATATAATTTCACCCAAACCATTGGTTCAGACCTCTCCTGTCTTTGAGAGTGGAGTAAGGCAAATCACACCTGGTGTCTACTAAGAGCATGTAAATGAGGAGTTAATTAGAATCAATGAGCATGCTGCTATCTTGCAGCCCAGCTTCCTACCTGCAATTTCCCCATATGGACAAGCACAGTGTTTGTAAGCGTGACTACCATTCTGACACAGATTTTTATATATAATGCAACACTGATTTCAATGGGAGTCATGCCCAAAGAGCAGAATTACACCCTCCATTAAAAGCAGACCTGAAAACACTACCTGTAATCAGCGCTGCTAGGCATTGTTGTCCTCTGCTTTGGTTGTGGTTAGGCTTCCTTTTAAAGGCATTAGCACTGCTGGGATGAAATTTTATACACCAGGTATCGTTTAGACTGATCTATTAAAAAAATCCACCAGAAAAAAAAAGAAAAGAAAAGAAACGTCTATTTCTAAGACTAACAGTAAGAAAATAAGAAGCTTTTTTTCCTTGTCCTTGTGAGATTGTGCCTGTATATTCTTACAGGGCTCTGGCTTGTTTCTGCATTGGAACAAGAAATTCAATGGTACAGAAGAGCATTGTCAGGGCCCCTGCTTTTTCCAACCTTTTGAAAAAATATGCCCATATGTGTGTTAAAAAGCATTAGCTGGTTTCAGTTTACGTGTGCTCAGTAGAGGGATCAGTACAGAAAGCCTCCAAAACCTCCATCTGCAGCAAGGTTGTGCTGGCAAACTGTGGACTGGCCACTCCTCACGTTGGAGTAGTTTTCTTGCCAAACACAACATTTTTTGGCAGATTTGCTTATTTAGAGACAGCGATGTATCTGTCCTTGCTGATGCATCCGCAGACATAGCTCACTCTAGTGTACACACAAATCAGATGGCAACATGGGAAGTGCAAATTCAGGGCTTTCAGGAAGCAATGCTCAAAAGGACTCAATTCCAGAAACCTGCCAGGTTGACATTTGAAGGTGGGAGGGGGAGTTCAGGAGAAAACAAACAAAACCAAAAGCCCCCAAAGCCTAAAACAAGAACCAAACCTGAAAACATTTGAACCTCAAACCTAAATGTGGTGTCCAGCTTTGGTTTGTTTCTTTTCCCTTCGAACCTAAAAAAGAATGATTTTCTGTAAGTGCGAGCCATGGGACTTCCCCCTTTACATGGGCATCACACTTTTTTGATGGAAACCCTCAGACCTCTGGGGCATGGGTACCTTTTACTTGGTTGTACTTTCCTTCAGAGGCACCATCCACTTGCTGTGAGGCTCAGGTGAGCCTGTCTGTTGAATTCAGCTCCTTTGTCAATATATCTCATCTTCCACTTAGGGCACTGGGAGAGGCCGAAGACTGAGGGGAGGCCCGAGATCTAAACGTGCTCATGAAAATCCACAAGAAGAGACAAAGCAATCCCGCAGGACAGGTGCTGTGTTTCACCTGTTCAGCGGGTGTGCTGCCCGCACCCATATACACACAGGTTCCCTCTCTGGCATCCCACAGCCGAGCCCTGGTTTTCAGAAGCTTGCAACCTTCAGAAGGCAGCTGCACCATAGTGAGGACCTTTAGAAGGTTGCAAGCACTACCAGCAACCCTAGGATTGCCTTTGGAAATGTGTCTGAAGCAAGCATGTCTGGAGGAGCTCTCCTGAGCACTGAGCCCTGTCCCTGCTACCAAGGGAAAGATCTACCCCAGGGTAAGGTGGCACGCTGAGCAGTGCACACCCAGCATCACCAGCCCTGTTGGGTGAGCGTGGCTTTGCAACAGGCTTGTGGAGAGGCGCAGGCTCGGACTCGCTGCCCCCACACCCTGGTGGGACACTGGCACTGTGCATTTTCCAGCATCAGCACCCTGCTGTCACTGCCATGGAGCTTCTCCCACCCAGCAGCCATGCCCCTGGACAGCTCTGGGCGCTGGCCATGCTGTTTGGGTCTTTCCCCACATAGTGGGCTCTCCCTGCAGCCTGTCTCTGCCCTGCCCTCTGTCAGCCTGGCAGGGCTGCCTAGAGCCACCCTGCATGTGCACTGCAGGGGCCCTGCGCCTCCGTAGCCACTCACAGGTGCCTTTAAACCAGCTGGGGAGATCTCATCTGTGGTCACCTTCTTCTTTTTCTGGGCTACACTGTGGTGAGAACTCATCATCAATCAATCAAAACTCCCCTTCCTCTCTAATTTCCAAATGGCAGGGGACAAGCTGGGAGCAAAACATCTTACAGCTACTCTCTGTACGCGCAAGCTTGCACTTTGTGCTGGTGACTTTCATCCTGTTTCCCCTATTCCAGACCTTGGTGCCATCAGCTCTTCTTGTGCTGTAGCCTGAGCAATCTCTGTGGTGACTAGCCCTTCAAACCTGACCAAATCTGATGAGAGCTTGTTTTCCTGCTGGGTAAACAAGACCACCCGTTTGAGGAGCATTGTTAATAACCCCTTTCCACCCTGCTCGCCTCCCCTTGCAGCACAACCCCCTGACATCCGTTCCTTAGGTAAATCCTTACAACACTCAGATTAATCCCCTGTTTCTCCAGGTTAATGGCCTTGCCTGGAGCACTGTAAGGACTGCCTTTCTGAAGTCCTCTGTCTACATAGTCAATTCTTTTACCAAAATAAACCTACTGTGATAGCCTGGCATGAGACAGCCTTGGTAAACTTATTTTGCACTTTATCTCATTTTCCATTTACCGAGGTCAGGCTAGTTGGCTGCTTGGAGATCCCAGCTCACATACCTCTCCAGCCTTGGTTTCTTAATGATAGCAACAACCTTTGCTACATGCCTCTCCACCGGTAGAAATTCTTACCACTGGACTCTGTTTTCACATGCCAGTTCCTGAACTTGGGGATTATGTCACTGCTCATTTGCCCCTACCACCACCTACACATACAACCACTGCCTTTTCAGCAAGGAGCGCAATCGGCTCTTCTGGTTTGCTTCCTCCTGGCCACAGCAGAAGGTGCCTACAAGCTCCTCATACCAGCTTCGTTTATGGCTGGACACATTTGTGTCAGTCCAAGCGTAGCCTCACAGGTTTCACTATCGCACCCAAGACAACTTAAGCCACGCATGGCTAGGTTACATCAAAGTGGCTGGCATGTCAGGGATATTCAGTGGAAAAAAAATGAGAAGGCTCCAGAGACCGAGGATGGGATAAGCAACATTTCACTTCCCAAGCACCAGTCCCAGTGCAAGCAGATGACTGAACAGCATGCAAAAAGATCTCACACTGCCTCTTACAGCTCCCCAGCTACTCCAGCATGATGGCCGCTTTGACAGACCAGAGACCAACACGTTTCCTACACCCAGCAAATGCCTGCTCTGACACAAAGCCTGACCCCTGAGCTCATGCTCTTGTCACATCCATGTCAAACAAGAAGCCATCCTGCACTCCTGCTGCTGAGGGTTTGGGGTGGAGCACAGGGAAGGGGTCTTCAATACAGAATGAAAACACAAGTGTTTTTTTCTCCTCTGCTCCAAGAAGAAGTGACTGCTCGGAGGCAGGGCAGAGCCACTGTCAGCGGGGGGTTATGACCACAGTAATATTGGACCTACAAGAGAGGCAACATCCTTATTCCCATACCTCCCTCTGTCTCCTGGAGTTGTGATTTTCTTAACTTTCAACTGACTTTCGACAACATGGGGTCTGATGTATATCACTGATCAAATATGTTTGGGTTTTTTTCCCCAAACCAGATCCTCTTACACTGTCTTGCAGCTTTGTGCAGCCACACACTGGCAGATCAGTGACAGACCTCCCGGATCTCAAATGCTATCTCAGTTTTAAGAGCAAGAGGTGTCAGAGTTAGCAGCTTCCTTTGCCTAGCGATTGCTGTCAAGAGCTTGCCCGTCCTTTCTGCCAGACCAGGGCCATTGTGGGAACACACCAGAGGCCTAACCACAGCACAGCGGTATCTTTGGTGGCCTCCTCCAAAGGTTTCGTTCCCCTGTTGGTTTGGGTACGTGCACGGGGTGAGGGTGAACGCCGGAAGAGGGGAGGCCAGCAGTCGACGTCCTTGCAACACCTCCCTGCTCCTCTTTCCAGGAGGACTTCTCCATGCATCAAGGCAATGTACAAATTGAATTGCATCACGCAAAGTCCGTAAGTACAGAAAGGAAGCAGGCAGATATTTTTAAGCCTTGTCAGACCAATGGGCAAAACAGAGCATTCAGTGGTCTTGTTCATATGTTCCTCTTCTGTCACACACCAGCACTTCCCAATTCTCTGAAATTCAATTCATGAAGAATCAAATGCAGAAGTAACCTTTCAAATGTTGTGTTTTGCTGTCCCTAAGCCCTTTCCCACTAATTCTCATGCCCCTTGGTTCTTTTAGTGTATGGCCAAAAGTAGGAGTCATTCCCAGGAACAGCAGTGTTTTAGAGGGAGCTGGTGAAGAAATAGCCAGAAAAAAAAGGCAAGAGAGAAGGCTCAGGTCACAACCCAGCATCAGAGAAATCCCTGTGGTGGAAAATAACCACCCAATCAAATAACTCAAAGCCACCACAGGGCTTTTCCTAACCTATCATACCTAGGATTTTGCCTAGTCTCAGTTTAAGTCATTCAAGCTGAGGAAGGTCATCCTTCAGCCTGGCAGGTCCTGGTGCTATAAGTGCTCCCCGATAAGCTAACAGGAATTTCTGAGCACCATTCCCATCCGCCTGCTTCCCCAGATTTCAGCTAGTGCCTCCAGCTCTTCCTCCCTTAAGTTTAGCTCTCGTGCCTGTACACAACCTGTGATTTCCTTAGGCAGCTTCAACATACTTGCAACTTGCTGGCAGAAGAAAGAGGAGACCCTACTCCCCAGCCTAGTTCCTTTCCCACCCTTATTTTTACACTACCTCTAACCTTCACCTAACTCTATTTGGGCAGGATTGAGGGCCAAATGGGCTTTACGCTGCAGGCAGATGACCTTCATAGCAGGAGGTGGATGCATGCAGCTGGGAGGAGGGAAAGCTGGAGGGAAAGAGGAGGAGCAGTAGTTTTTGGAGGAGCCCAGTAGTTAATTTGCCACCGCTGTAGTGTGGAAGCACGTGTTGACTGTGTGAACCACACGTGCTTGGCCACATCTGCTGCTGTTCCAACACCAGGATCCTCAGCAGAGCTATGGCTGGGATTTCAAGATGTGCTGTTCTTTCTGTCCCAGAAGGTAAACTCCCTCTCCTGCAGCTATTTCTCATATTCCTTGCACCTGACACATCTCTTCTACAGCACAGACTGCAGTTATATCCCCCAGACTGTATCTTTTCACACAGAAAGGTGAAACCTGCTCTCAAAGCAGAAACCACTTTCAACACTTTAAATATTGCTGCTTCCACAATGCAGGAACAACATCACTGTTTCAAAGCCTGTAGCATGATGAAACCTCGTCCCCAAGCAGCTGGCCATGTTTAACCCACTACATCCCGCTAGGGCTTATCTTAACTGGCAAGAACCTCCAAATTTAGCCTGCCAGTGGCTGTAAGGTGAGTTGAGAGTGGTTGTAAGGCAGACTTGACGGGCCCTTCTGCTTGCAGGCACGACACCCCTCTGATGGGCTCCTCCAGTCCCCCTGCCCCGATATGCTCAGAAAGGACACGGCCGCAACTGCCAGAAGCTCACAGAAAGAAAGTGGCAGAAAGGACAGCAACGCAGGCCCGCAAGATGCCTTCACCCTGCAGGTGGGGAGCACAGTGCCAGCACTGGCACACAACTGAAAATGAAAATGTCACTTGATTTACATTAAGAAGCAACCGGCTTGTCAGCTCTGGAGCCTCAGATCCACTGCTCGAGCCAAACCCCACGTCCACAGGAGCCAGCTGGGATTGCTTCACTGATGTCCCCAGGCTCGAAAGCAGGACTTGCAGCCTGCTGGGGAGGTCCCTGTCCCCACACACTCCTGTTTGCCAAAATGTCAGCTATAAACCTAATGGAGGGGCAGTAAAGATGAGTTTGCAGTTCCTAGTTTGCTAGATGCAGACATGGGAGAGGTGATCATAGCCCTCGGCTCACCCAGGAGATGTTCCCTGTGTCACTGACCTTGCTGGTTGTCCCAAGTTGGCATTGCAGGGCTTCTTTCTGTGGAAAAGCAATTATCCTGCTTATCTTCTACGCTGCAGAATTATGGTTATTTGAAGCAGTTAGACGCAGGGGGGGTGGTGGTGGTGTATTTTTTTACTTTTTCTTTTTAAATCTGTGTTAAAGAGGGCTTTTGGAAGTATCCTGAGGGCAGTGGTAGGTGCCACAATGAACAGATCACACTCATTTTCTACCATTTCCCTTTCACCCTGGGCAGCAAGCCAGGCCCACTCTAGGACAGTTTGTGGAAGGAAGCAAGCCTGGAAAGAAAGGCGGATATTTCTGCAATGAAGTCTGGTTTCTTGAATAAGAGGCCAAAGTCCAGTATTCCCTGAAACCAAGTTGGTTGCCCAGAGGCACCTCTTCTGCTGTCATCTCCAAAACTTGCTTCAGCCAAGTCCTTCAAAACCTCTCTTGCTACTCCCTGCATGACCCCATGTCTAAGCAAAAGCATCTCTGCAACTGGCTTTACCCCAAGCATGGGCTGTGTTTGCAGCCACGGCTCTCACCACCTTTTTCAGCTGTGCTTTCCTGGACAGGACAGAGGGAGGTGAGCCCCCCCCCCCATCATTACCACGGGAAGTCAGGCAACAAGTGAGGGTCACCACCCCACCAGGGTTAGCCAGACACAGCAAGGCAGAAAGCCGTGCCTAGGACGAAGGAAGCACAGAGCCAGAAGCACCCGCTGCCACTGGGTGCCCATGTCCTGCTGTAGACATCCAGCCAGAGTGAGCGCAGCAGCCCCGAGCATCCTGCAATGGCGAGTGTTTCCCTCGCATGTGCATGTGGGGTCATGCAGCGCTGCCTCACCAGCAATCGCTGCCAGCCAGGTCCCAAGCAGACCTCACGTGGCATTTTCTGCCCCTGTTTTGAATGCCCCTGTTACAGCGTATTATTATTTACTGGCCAGTGACAAAGACAGACATGCACCTGGGGACTGAGAATTAGGGTAAGCCCAGAAATATTCCCCACTCAAAAAAATGCCTGCTGTCATTACAGAGAAAAAAGTGCTATTAAAAGAATGAGAGACTGTTAAGGGGTTGGCACTGGTCCAAAATGAACATGGTTGAGGGCCCCAGAAGATCCTGTGGAAAGTCACCTTTGAACCTGGGGGGCAAAGAGAAGGTGACTAGGAGAAGTGAAAAATGAGAATTCTAGATGTTCCCATGCAGCCCCATTTTGGGGACAGCTGTAGGATCTAGAACAGGGGCACTGCCATGTTTAAGAGGGTGCATCGTGCATTTTTAATGTTTACCTTCCAGCTCTTGGCCCGAACACCTCGTAGTCCTGAGGCAATGTCCCCCAGGGTCTAAACCAGTACATAGCTCCAATGCTGCAATGCTACCCTTCACAGCCTCTGCAAATAGGAGCCCTCAACCCTGGGCTCATCTAGAAAGGCACATTTTTTTTAGTCACAAAGAATTACCCTTTTTTTCCAGATGAATATGAAGGAAAATTCTGAGCCTAAGCAAGTGCTAACCACAGCGTCCAACACATGGCAGGGGCATGTCAGTGAGCTGCTCCAAGGTGGTACTTTCCAGCAGGCATATCCTGGCCATTGGTCCACCGCAGCCTAAATTTTCATTAAAAAAAATACAACAAAAACCCCAGAAAGGTGCAACATGGTGAGTCTTTAACTCTTTGCATAGCTCAGCACCAGAAGGTCATCCTTGCAAAGGGCAGCCCTCCTCCCCGCACCATGGGGTGAGTCAGGGCAATGTTGCCCTGCACCATCTCGGAGCTGGAGGTGCTCCCTGATGGAGAGCACTCTCCTCACCCATCTCATGGGCATCTCATGGGCATCCCATGGGACTCGCACAAGGAGATCCCTTTGGGATCAACGCATGCATCCAAGCCTGAAGACTGCTGCTTGCCCCACCCCAAGTTTGCAGGTTCCTGCTGATGGTTCCTGCTGCTGGCTCATCATCCTCTGTCAGCGAGGAGCCCTCAACGTTTTTCTGTGACATCTTTAGATGTCACTTAACTGCATTGCACGTCTTGGTTTCAGTTTTTAGGAAGCTGTAAGAGCTCAGGAACCAGGAAACAATGACGAGATCCAAAGAACTCAGTGCCACAGGCATTCTGTGCTGATGCGGAGGCGTTCTCCCATCTTCCTGTCCGTTTGGGGAATCGTGCAACTTTCCTCTCCGCTCTTCTGCCCTTCAGGCTGCAGCAGAAGCCGCTCCTCACAGATAGCCACCCAAAGGTGGGAGGGGTTTTCCCTCTCTCAGGCTGAAACCTTAGGAGAGAAAAACCCCTCTTTGCTTTCAAGCACTGCGCCAAGCCGAGTAAATTCAGAGTTGTCCTGTATAAAACAAAACAAAGCAAAGAAGCAGAAAAGGTCAGCAGGCACCGCTGGCAGTGCTGAGACACTGGCAGTGCTGAGACTCTGGCAGCTTCTTTTCCCACTTCCTTTTCTCTTACTATTTTCTCTACTAGATGCTTCTCAGACTCCACATTTGCAGCGGGGTGCAGAGGAGCAGCAGCTATCTGAATGGGCACAGCACACCAAACCACCGCAGCTGCTGGGGTTTGCTGATGCTCCTGCGCAGCCCTGCGCTCTCAGCTACCTGAAATCCCCCGGGACCCCGCTCCAGCCCCCCGCTCTCACTTGCCCCCAAATTCCCCAGGGACTCAGCTCTGACCCAACGCTACATTTGTGATTGCCCTGAAATCCCCCAGGACTGCAGCTCAAAAACTACCACTGCTTTCTCTCATAGGCACGGGGGGGATTTTTTTTTTTTCCCTTCAAGTAAGAGGTACTGGTACCTTCTGGGGTGAACCGGGGCTGTGGAGACCTGGTGTGTGGCATGTCAAGTGATGGCTGGTCGGTAAAATGGTTCGGCCTCCGCAAAATGCAACCCCAGCCATGGTCAATCCTGTTTCTTGCTCCTGCTGCTGTCCCTTCCTTGCACACTCACTAGACGCCCTCGGCCACCTAACCACCACCATCGTTTATATAAAGGGTAAAGCAAGGCAACCGGATCACCAAGCGCCTCGAGACGCGACATAAAGCGGCACCGCTGGACATCGCAAAGACTAGTCCTGGTTTTGAAGAGGCTGGGGTCACCAGGAGGCTGAGCTGGGCCACGCTGGGGGCCATGGGGAGAGCACGACCCCAAAACACAGAAGGACAGGGCAGGCGCATAGGCAAAGACTCCCAGTAAAAAGGCTGGAGGCTCCGCTCAGGCTGCAGTGAATGAATGCTGAAAAAGGAGGGGAAAGAAAAACCGAGGCTGGGGAAAGCCCCCCCAAGGTCTCCCCCCAGCACAGATGTTGAGCGGGGCCTGCAGACCCGGCCCTGCTCCCACCCAGGCTGGGGCTCAGCCAGGAGGAAGGGGGCTGCTCATGCAACGAGTGAACGGTTTCAGTAGAAAAAGCAGGGGAAATGCTGAAAGTGCCTTTCATTTTTACTTGTTTTAAAATCAAATAAAATGGTTCATTTCCATGCGGTGACTTCATTTCCATGCGGCGACTTCATTTCCATGCGGCGGCTTCATTTCCGAGTTGACTGTCGTGCCTCTGAGGGTGCCAAGAAAGAGACAATCCCCCCAGTGAAAGAGAACACCCGTCTCCCTCCCGCGCTCCCGGCCCCGCGGCCCGGGGACCGAACCCTCCTCCTCCGCAGGGGACGGCGCGGCCGTGACCAGGCGGCAGCGGGCGGGGGAGAGCGGGGCCCGCCGAGAGACGTGCCGGGCTCCTCGCGGGGCGGCACCCTCGGGCCCGGCGGCTGGAGGGCTCCGGCTCCGGCTCGGCAAGGAGGGGCCTCTGCCGCCGGGCCGGTCGCGCCGCCCCGGGGGAGGCCGCGGAGGGTGAGCGGCCGGGCGGAGGCGCCTCAGGCCGGCACCGGCCGCCGAGGCCTGCGTACGCCCCGCCGAGCCGCATGTCCCCGGGGAGCCGCCTGCCGCTCCCGAGGAGGGGCAGGCCCCGGCGGCCCCTGCTCGCAGGGCTGGCTGCGTAAGTACCCGCTGGGGCCGGGGAGAGGACGCCTCAGCCTCCGGCGCGGACCCCCGGCTCGGGCTCGGCCAGCCCTGCCGTCCTTCCCGGCCTCCGCTTCTCCCGAGCAAGACGGCCTCGCCGTGAGGCGCAGCAAACCCTGAGGAGGAGCGTGGGGTGGGGTTTTTTTGGGGAGGGGGGGGGGGCGGGCATCGCTGAAAGTACCCGCTGGGATAGCCAGCTCTGCCTGCATGAGCACCCGCTGGTGTAGCCGGCCCGTGGAGCAAGGCCAAGTACTGCCCAGGCCCCCTGTGCTTATTGCCTCTGCCAGGCCCTGCGAAAACAGACGAGCTCGGCCTCACGTTATCCCCAGGGTACGAAAGCTGCTGGGAGCTGATCTAACCTCCTTGCTCGTGCTGCGCTCAAAAACGTGGTGAACGTGGGTACAGTCACGTAACCTGCACACGTTTCTGCAGTCCTGCCCTTGCTTGTCGGTCCGTGACCCAGCCATGACGTGCAGTGTCCTCCTGGATGGAGGACGTGGCCGGCTGCCCCTGGCCCAGGGCTGGGCTGCCCGAGAGCTGCCATGCCCCTACCCACTGGTGGGTGCACGCGGCCAGAGGTCCACGGGGAAGCACGTGCTTTGAAGAAATACATCGTCCGAGGGAGACGCAGGTGCTAGGCTGGGTATCCAGCCTGCTGGAGCTTTGCAGTAGAGGCTTGTACTGAGCTGGGAAAGATTCTATTTTCAATCTCCCTGTCTTTTTTTTCACAGCGTTTTCTGCATTGAAGCGGTCCTGGGGCAAAAACTGTGTCCTAAGGCAATGGAAAACTATGTGGCGTCGATGGTGCTGAGCGCAGTTGGTGACACACTGGGCTATTACAATGGGCAATGGGAGTTCCTGCAGAGTGGCCCAGCCATCCACAAGGAGCTGGCGGAGATGGGGGGACTCGGCAACTTCAGCATCCAGGGTTGGAAAGTCAGCGATGATACAGTGATGCACTTGGCCACGGCCGAAGCCCTGGTAGCTGCTGGGAAAAACCCAAGTTTAGCACATCTCTATTCCCTGATTGCAAAGAACTACAAGGAGTGCATGAATGACATGAAAGGCCGAGCTCCAGGTAACCCCTCCGTAATACTGTCTGGGCAGGGCTGTCCTCTCACTAACATCTCTCCCTTTCCTGCAGCTTGTTGCTGAGGCCCTGGCTCTGCTTTTGGCCATTTATAGTGTTAACTGTATTTCATGTAAAGGCAAAAGTTTTCCACACCCAGTACCTGTTTCAGGATGAACTAAAGAGAACAGAATAAGGCAAGCTGAAGTGGTTTGGGCTTCTCTGAACTAGATGAAAAAGATACTGTTTTGCCCACATTTACAAAACATTCTTACAGGCATGTCTGAGGCCTGGCCTTGAACTCGGGGGAAGGTGCTGGCATTTGTGCTGGGGATGTGCCTTTTCCTACACTCAGTGGATGAAAAACACAAATTCAACCATGTATAATGCACACCCTAAGATGCTGTGTTAAAGCAACACATGTAAACAGAGAATTAATACAGAACTTCTCGTAGGAAATGCAATAAATTACACATAAAATATATTTAAAGGCACAAAGATCCTTGCTTGGAATAATTAAGTTTATTGAACCCCAAGTCTACTTCTGGCTAGCTCTGTATGTCTACTTTCTGTGACAGGACAGTCAGGCCACAATTGCCTTTTCTGAACCCTGTACTTCCATCATCTCTCTTTTCTTTGCATAGACACAATGGTGCCGAGTTTGCGTCACAGGGAGCTGGGACTGGCAGTGTGTCACAGTATTCAGGAAAGGCGCCTTGGCAGGCTGCAGCAGCCAAGCCACATATGACACATTCCTGTAGTTCCTAGTTCACCCAGGCCTGCTGACCCAACTCTTCCCTGAGGACCCCGACTGTCTCTGCGCTTATGGCCCAGCCTCTTCCAGATGCTTGAATTAAACTTAAATTGGAGCTACTGAGGCTGGGCCTCTAATTTGACTAGTGCAGGCAGCATGAAGTATCCAGGAAACACTTACATTCAGCAATCCTATGCAAAGTTTATACATCGAAAAGAAATTGCCTAGACATGCCTATCTGGAGTGGCCAGAATATATAAGGAATTTTCTGGCTTGACATTAAACATGGGAAAGGCCAAATCCTGCATTGGTCTCTTAGGGCCACTGAGCGTGGTGTGACAGAGCTGTGCATTTCCAAGGTAAACCAGATTGGAAACTTGAGCAGGAATTTATTCTGCTTACCTTTCCACAGTGACCTCCTACCTTCTTCCTCCTGTGAAGAACTAAGCTATCAGTATTCTTTAACACAGATAGTCTCAGTTGTTGGAGTAGCCTAATTAATAAAATATTTAGGAAGGGGTAATGATGCTTGCCAGGATAGCAGAAGTCAGCAGGTTAAACTTCCGAGAGACTTGCTGCTGTTTTGGCAATGGACCATCTTATAGTTCCACCAGCTGATGGGGTCTGCCAAGGTGGACTAACCACAGCTGGCAGTAAGACAGCACCTGGAAGCTATTTTTGCCTCAGCTATCTAAGTGTGGTGACTAAAAGCTGAGATGAAAAGGAGAAGAACCTAAAATTTAAATGTTAGTAATTAATAGCTAAGGCTAATAGCACACCTGCTGCAGTCCTGTGAGTAACTGAGCTGCAATATGCCCCAAAGCAGTTCCCATTTAGAAGTGAAGAATTTTAAAGTAAATTTGCTATGGACACTAATCGGAGTGACAAGGAAAGGTTAAGTTACCTAGGTAAACAAAGAAATGCAACTTCTTTAGTGGGTCCATGGACACTTAAACTTGTAACATTTTGGGGGAAGTGGGGAAAGTAACATGGAAAAAATGGAAGTCTGTTGGGGATGCTCTTGCAACAGTGTCCTGGAGTGTTTCTGCTGCAGCCGCAGGAAAGGCACTCAGTGCTGGAAAGCTTAAATACTGACACTTAACAGTTTAATGCCCACTGACGTACTACCAAAGGGAATACCTAATCCACATCCTGAAAAGCTGCCTGCAGCCTGGAGTCTCCATGCTATATTGATAAATCCTAATGATAGAAGTTGCATGTCAATAATTTCTTCCAGCCATTCAGAGTAAATTGATTTTAACTGAGAGCATAACCCAAGGTGATGCTGTTCTGGCCAAAGTAAGTACTCACTGGGGAATTGCAGCCCTTAAGGTTGAGAATGGAAAGTTGCTGCTGCAACTTTCACCCAACAGAGAAGAGATTCCCCCAGAACAGTGGGGGAAAGTCACATTGCTCGCCCACACAAGGGAGTCCAGACCTGAAAACCAAAACCCACAGTAACAAAGGGATTCCCACAATGTTATGAGTCATCAGTTGGCCACGGCAGGGTCCCTCAAGTATGCAGCCCCAGGAGAGAACTCACTGTTTTAATTCAATGGCAGGTTCATCCCTACATCCATTATTGCTATTAGTGATGTGCTGCAGCCCCAAAAATTCATTGTTCTTTGCAGATAACGAAGCCAGTTAATTAAGGGACACAAGCATGGACATATTTCTTTTTTCATGGTACAACTACATCTGCCCCCACAGCTCTCCAGGAAACCTTCTGCTTCAGAACTCTGTCGGTCCAAGTTCTCTCCATGTGGAATTATTTACCACTATGTGGTCATTTTAACTCACTTTTTTAATGTGTATTGATTGATCCCAAACAACTGTTATTATCTGTGCTCATTAAGAGTCTAAGTAAGTGGAATGGAAGCCTATTCCAGAAATAGCATCCAGCTGTGCTTGAAACTTTTTCAGGTTGTCTTTCTTCACACACTGCTTTTTGCTTGTATTCTTTCCTTAGACCAGTACCCTCCTCAGGTTACTTTTAGTTTCTTACTGTTAGTACAAAGGATTCCTAACCAGGATTTGGTAGATTTCCAAATCAGAATTTCCTGATTCAAAAACTCCTACAGCAGTTTTTGTTTTTTTTAAACCTGTTTTTAAAAAAAGACCTGACAACATGATTTCAGGTTAGTCTTCCTAAATCAGCTTTCAAATGTTTTAGTATTTTAACTGTTTAGAAGCATGAGGATAAAACTTGTAATACTACATAAATCACAAGTCTTAGCTGTTGTGTACTGTTTTACACAATTTTTTCCATTTGCAGGTTATCAGTAGTCATCTCCTAAAGTAACATGCACAGACTTAAAGCTGCAAGCAAATTGTATTGCAAAATAACCAGTCTGTCTTTACAGTTTAAGCCTTGTCATCTTCCTCATTTTCTTTTGATTACAGTTAATGCAAGAACAATCTCACTTTTTATCAAGGACTGAGTTGCCTGGTCTCAATCTGCCCAAACATGTCCTGAAGAAATGTCTTTCTCAAAGTTCCAGCAAGATTACTGAGTTCGTTTTGCTTTTGTTATGCAAATTTTGATTTTAAGCTACCTTACTCTCTTTGCTCTCTCCCCTTCCCCTTGTCTTCCTGGCAGAAGGTCTGTTTTACCAGGAACATATGAATAGGGTAGTCAGCACAGCTTTTTAAAAATGTAGCTTTGTTTGAGATGTTTTTAATGTCCTGTTAGAGGTTGTAAGTGCAATGCTTAGTATAGTCAGATTTTTGAAAAAATGCCTCAATTTTCTATTAATCATCATGAAGTTGGAAATTACACTGGTATCCCTCTTAATGATTTTGATACGTAGCAGCCAGCACTGAATTAATAAACTACATGAAAAGCAGATTTAGAGGCCTGAACACGTTCCCGCTTTGAGGCATCAAAAAACAAACTCCCAGGCAGTTCAGTTAGAGGTTGGTGGCGATCAGTCCTGGCAGAGCCCGGTGCTGCCTAGACCAAATGCCCTGCCTGCTGCTTCTTCCAGCAGAGAAACGTGGCCCTACAATTTTCACTCTGTAAATCACTGGGAAGAAGGATGCGTAAGGAACATGTGGATAGATCCAGCAGTTGGCTGGCTGTGTGGCACCGCAAAACCAGCAGGTCTCATCTACTGGGAAGGGCGTGACAGTGGCAAGTGGATGGTGTGCCAGCACAGCAGGCATGGAGGAGGCTGGTGAAATAGCAGGTCTGGTTCGTGCCTGGGTCAAACTGTAGGCAATTCATGAGAACTAAAGTGGCCTGACATTGTGGGCTGCGCTGATCGCAACCCATTTTTTCCAGTGCGGGAGACTTGCATAGGTCATTTCCATTCTCAAAGTTGATTTCAGTGACAGGCTTGTGCAGGGCAAATAGCCCCACAGCTACAGGACCGAGCTGCTTTTTCAGCCTGAGACAACCATTCATGGGGAGCTGGTCCACCTGTTCACACTGCACGGAGGGCTGTAACCTGCACTGATCTAATAAGCCTATAATGTAACAACACTGTTGTAAAAGAAAGACACTGAGGACACTTAGACCAGCATGTGACCTTATTCCCGGCAGCAGCCAGCCATTATTTATTTTTACCATATGTCCAGAAGCCAGTCTTAAAGCTGTGCTTGGATATGGAGGTATTTCAGTTATAAGGGTGCTGTAAATGCCATGTGCAGGTCAAATAGACTGCCATATACCAAATCCTACTGCCAAGCATATACGTGAAAGTGCAGAAGTGAAGAGCTCTGCAGAGTACTTAGTGCAGTACCTAGCTGCGATTAGCAAGGTCCCAGAACATGGTGATTGAATTGCACCAAAGGTAATTGAATTGTAGAATTAGGTGAAGTTTCTTGACCAGGCTTCTTGCTTGCTACTCGATTGTATTTATTTTGACTTTCAAAGTAACAGAGCATCTGCAAGTTTATCACCTACCTGTCCCAGTTAGGCAGCAAAGTACAGGAGCAATGGTCTAATTTTGGGTGTGTGAAGATGCCAACTGCTGCTGTTACCTTATGTGTCAGGGAGGACTGGGCACGCTGTGGTTAGAAGACTAGTCTTTTGAGTCCACTTTTGCCATTGTCCAACACATTAAAACTTAAATGAAGTTGCTTGAAACCTGCCCTTGATTTATCTTTCTTGCTGGAAAAGAAGTATTTCAGATTTGGCCAGGACAGAAGACTAGGAGAAAAAGGCAAGGGAGAAGAGAATCAAAGATAATTTAATGTTTCAAACCTGTTACCTCTTCCTTGCACACAAGCATTTGGGCGTAGCTCTCAAAACATGTTTCACGGTCTTGGCTGGGGAAGCTGGCTGGGCTCTGAAATTTGGTTGTGTGTGTGGAGATGGCTTTATCCTATGAATGTGCTGGACTAACAAGTGAATTTCTGAAGCAGCAGCACTGGAAGAAGCAGAGTATTTTCTTTAAAAAGTAAATAGCAGAACTATGAAAGAGATGGAGGTGGGCACGGGGGAGTTATGGTGTGGCTTCCCACCAGAAGTGAGGCAAAATTGGACTAGGGTGTCAGCTCAGAGCAGGAGAAAACTGAGGAAGAGGGACAAAGTATATACAATCTTGAATTGAGTGGAGCATGAAAAGTCATTATTTCTTGTAATGTAACAGTTAGAGGGGAATTTAAGAAAATTGTCAAATGGCAGCTTAAAACAAAAGGAAATGCTTTGCATAACAAAATCGTGGCTACCATGGGATGTACAAGGAGTCTGAAGGCATGCATGGGTTCAAGCTAAGGAGAACAGCTCATGGTGGCTAGGTCTGCTGGGGCTTATTGAACACACCACTTTGGATCCATCTTCTGATTCAGGCAGGCTGTGCTCCTCTGTCTGCTGGAAGCCAGGCGGGCCCTCTTGGGGAAATATTGTACTTACCTCCTTTTTTATAGTCTTTTTGTAGTTCTGTGTTAGTGGCTGTGTTTGAAGACGAGCTGGTAGGCTGGACAAACCTTTGGTCTTACCTAGTACAGTGGTTCTTCAGCTTACTGAAGAGGAGTACAGTAGTAAAGCCAGTTATGCAGACATGTTGTGGTGAGGGAGATAACTACATTCATCGCTTTCTGATGAACTGCAGCAAGAGAGATCTGGAAAACATTTCCTATCAGTGAGGCAGTGGGAAAGATTCCTGGGGAGCTTGTGGGGTCTCTGCCTTTAAATGTTTTGTAAAGAGGCTAAACAACTAAAAAAGCAGAGGTACTTAGCCTTGCCTTGGGTCAGGGATCCTCCAAACCTCCTTTTTGGTTCTATTTATATATCTATCTAGATATCTAGATAGATGTGTATGTAATATACCTAATATATATAGTATATATATTTTGTAAGTAAGTTATTAAATAAATATAATGAAATGTAAATATAAACAATGTAAATAAATCAGCAGTGGAGTGTTTCTTACCCCCTCTAGACTTCTAAATTATTTTCACAAACAGGAATTTTCAGGTCTACTTGGGAGTATGCAGGACGCACCAGCAACTTAAGGCAGGATACGTATGTGAGCAGACAACTGATGCTTTTAAAGGGAAGCTTGTATCCCTTATGCAGAGTAATGCTTCCTTCCCCATTACCTTGCCTGTCTTTTCTTGGTTCTCAAGCTATGTGACCCTATCTCCTACTGATGTGTGTTTCTGTTTATTTCTTTTCTTTCTTGGGCTCTGCTGCTCCTGTCCAGGTGCCACGTGTAAGGAAAATGTGCTGAAGCTGGATCCGGAGCGACCAGACGGCTGGAGAATCCCGTTCAGCCCACGGGCAGGAGGCTGTGGGGCTGCCATGCGCTCCATGTGCATTGGGCTGCGTTTCTGTCACCCCGCTGAGCTGGACACCCTAGTACAAGTCAGCATCGAGAGCGGCCGAATGACCCACCACCATCCCACTGGTTACCTGGGGTCCCTGGCTTCGGCCCTCTTCACGGCTTTTGCAGTGAACGGCGTGCCCACCCCAGCCTGGGGGAAGGGGCTGCTCGAGGTGCTGCCGCGGGCAAAAGCCTATGTGCGGGACACTGGCTTCTTTGTGGAGGAGAACATGCGGCAATGGTGAGCTGCACTTCCAGCACTGGGTTTTGTTAAAATAAACCTCACGTACAAGAGGGTGAGCTCTGTTTATACTTAAGCTTCAGTAATCACATTTTGGTAAACTCCTAGAGCAGCACATGCCTGCTATGGGATCGAATCAGTTCAGAAAGTCTTTGAAGTCCCCCAGGGGAAAAATACCTCCAGCTTATTTAGAAAAAAAAAAAAAAAAAAAAAGAGGCAAACTGTGTTTGGGTCATGTAGTTGTAACATTTTTTGGATCCAGTATGAGGTACCTAGACTTGTCATCTCAAGCAACTGTGACCTGATGAAAGATGGGAAGCAGGGCTGGGAAACAGCACCAGGCTTAGGGCTGAGCTCAGTTTGAAAGTTATAACCAAATCTGGCTGCAGATTCAGTGAGGCTCTGTGCACAGGGGCACAAACAGACAGGGGTAGAGGTACTCTGAATTTGGGAGGATGACTCAGTTCTCGCTCTGAGCCTTGTGATTCCTGTGCAGTGCGACAGCAGCAGGTGCTGGGCTGCCTTCTCCCATGTGGCTGGAGGGAGGGGAAATCTAACTCACTGAAACACGTCCTTGTGCCTCTTACTGTAAATCATGTCCGTAGTTTGACAAGTGGGAGACACCTACCATTTTGTCAAGCCATCTCTCCGAGCTTTTGATGTGGCATGTTTTCAGCTGGCGCCCGGCGTGTCTGCGGACAGCTCGGGTATATGCTTCTGCCATGGGATATCTCTTACAGCCCCTCCATCCTGTCTCCTGTTTTGCAGGCATTACTTTGAAGAGCAATGGGAAAAATACCTGGCGGAGAGAGGCATATCAGGCGGGGTCTCGCCGCCCACCTTCCCCCCCAAGTATGGCGTGGAAGAGAGAGACTCGTTCTACACCTCCCTCAGCTACGACGGCTGGGGGGGCAGCAGCGGGCACGACGCCCCCATGATTGCCTACGATGCACTGCTGGGCGCAGGGGACTCCTGGGAAGAGCTGGCTCACCGGGCTTTCTTCCACGGGGGGGACAGCGACTCCACTGCCACCATTGCGGCTTGCTGGTGGGGGGCCATGCACGGCTTCCGGGGGGTCCCCGCCTCCCTCTATGCCCACCTGGAGTACAGGGACCGCCTGGAGCAGGTGGCCAAGGACTTGTACCACATCGCCTAGGCGGGGGCGGCAGGGCCCCCCAGGGGCGCGCTTACCCCACCTGCCGCCCCTTGTTCACTCAAGGGTTTGCAAAGTCAGTTTGCGAACCCACTGGCTTACAAACGTAAGCCAGAGCCAGGCCTCCTTTTTCTGTTTGTGTGTGTTGGCTTCACCAGGGAGGCCATTTCAGAGCTAGCAGTTAGGGGTTTGTGGGTGGGGGGGAGCAGTTACAAGGTGGTTTGATGGGAGCACACAATGGTCCCTCAAGCAGCCGAGCCCTGAGGCATCCCTCCTCTGCTGCATGGCGGCTGCACATTGTCTGGGCCTCGAGGGGAGCAGGAGCACCCGCTGCAGCATTGCTAGCTATGCTCCAGCAGCAGGACAGGCAGCAAAACCCACTCAAGCTGCCCCAAGCCAGGATCCTGCCCTTACAAGCACGCCAGAGGGGGTCAGGGACGCACGCCTGACTGCAGGGATTGTACATGGGCTGGCAGCGATACCTTCCAGCAAACCCGCTCACTGCCTGGTACTGTCAACAGGGAGTGCCGGGGACACCACTTGCCGTATAGGACTTAGCATTTGTAGAGCTAAAACCTCTGCTTCTTAGCACAGGGGCTATAGCAGATTGACCTACTGGGGGCAGGGGGCAAACAGCCAGCTGTGTCTGGGGACAACAGAGTTTTCTCATACAATTATTTTAGCAAAGGATATTTTTTGTTTTAAATCAATGTGGAAAAAAACCCAAACCCAACCTTATGGCTGCGTCAGCCGTGCATCTTGCACAATGTCACAGCACTTTTGCTATACAGGTAAGAATGTATCACGCTACTTCCCTATTTCAGTCAATGTGGGAGTTCAAGACTACTGACCAAACACTTATTCAAGGTATAAGTGGGTAATGAGAATTAAAAGGTTGCATTTTACATCAACTTAAGCAACTTCTGTAGTGAATTATATTCTTCTGCTTACATCAAGGTTACTAAAGATCATTTGCTTACCATTTGCTATGGATAATTCCATAAAGTATGGGTTTTTTCTTCAAATCCAGACTACGACACAGCGAAGTACTTCCTTATTATTTTCAGAGCAATTTCAAGAACGGTGTATCCCATTCAATAAATAGACCTGACATGCCTCTCTTAAATGTTATATTCTATTATAGGATGAATTGAGGGATGGGAAGAAGAATTATGAAGAGCCAGAGGGTGCAAGGTGTCTGCAAGCTCCAGCCTGCAAGAGAGAGGAGATGCACTACTGGGCCCGGAGGAGAGTTAATGCATCAGGGAACAGGGGTGGTGGGAGAGGCTGCCTAAACATGGGAGTTCAGCACACCTTTATGCAGGGAGTGCACATAAAAGCATAATGAAAGCCCAAATCTGACAAAAACCAGCAGCAATAGGATTCACAATTTCAACACAGTTTACTACAGCTCTCAGGTGTGTTGTATAAAACATGTTTTAGTGCAACATAGTACAAAGTTTTTGTTGTGTTTTTTTTTTAAAAAAATCCCAAACATTTTTCCACATCATGCATGGATAGGGTGTCTCTCTTCTCAGGTTCGTTACAGAAAGTTACAGCAGAGAGAGTGGTTTGAAAAGCTTTGTGTTAAAACGCATTACAGGAAGAGTCTGCCGTATAAAAACAGAAGTTTGAGACTGGGCAACACGCCAGAGCAACGGAGAAATGTCACTGGCAAGGTAGATTCAGGGACCACCGTGGGGGAGACTTCCCGGAAAAGCCTGGGCTCAGTGTAGGAACCGCTGGGCTGGGAAGAGACCCGTTCCAGCCAGGGGGAGGGGGCCATGAGACAGCCATCCAGCAGAACCCTGCTCTGGGGCAGACACACTGTCGAGGAGGAATGTGGCTTGTACGCAGCACAGTACTCTCCCAGGAAAGAACGGCTCCCACCGACTTCATTTTCTCTTTTTTCCTTTAAAGCTGAAATGAGTTACAGTTCCTGCCCGGGAGCAGTATGTACAGGAGATACTACATTTACGAAACAATACCCACTGGCTGCAGTTGCTGCTCTTTGCACCTAGGTTCTTCATTCTCATTCACTTCTCATCCCACTCCTCTCTTTGCAGATGCCTTATCCAGAACGGGAAGACAAGTGTGTGGGTGTCTGATACATATATATATATATATAGGAGTGTGATATTATGCATATGCTGGGGCCAGTAAGCAGTTATGTTCCAAGGAGGCAGACTTTGCAGAGGGAGGAGTAAAATTTGGGCTTCCCAGCAGAAGAAGAAACCAATGCCGTTCTGGTGGAGAAGCAGAGGTGGCTGACTTCGAACACCTTGGCACGGGATGGTCTGCGGCCATGTGGGTCCTCTCCCAGCTGGGAGAGGATGCACAGTGCAGATCTCCCACCTGAGGCTTTGCCACCTCTGAAACATCAAGGCATCAGGGTCTAACCGACAAGTGCTACAGAGCATCTGCTGAGGTCCCCTTCTCTTCACAAAGAGCAGTCCAACCCTCCTGAAAAGGATGGCGGCTGTGGGTATGGCACCTCTCTCACACAAGGCAGGGTGGCCTTGCAGCTGTGCCCATCCACCCCTGTTGGCTTCAGCCATGCTGCAAGAAATAAATGGCCGGATTTGCCAGGAAGACATCAAGGAAGACAACAAAAGGCCATTTTTGGCAAATATTTTCTTCCGCCAGACATAACGCTTAGGGCGTATGGGGGAGGAGGCGGTTTCCTCCACAGGATAGGGCAGGGGTACTTGGCATCACGGGGTATGGGAGCTGAGGTGCTCCACACGGCTAGAGCCCTGGTTTGGTTCACGAGAGCCCTATCTTTCACAGAAAGAACAGCATTTCCTGCCACAGCGACTGCCTAGGACAAGAGCAGGTGACTTTGCCAGGAGGGGGAGCTTATGGAGAAATGGTTTCTCCTCCTAAAACCCCAGAAATGAAAACCAGCAGATGCACGCGCACACGCAGGGGAAGATTTCTCTTGGCCCACGGGGGCAGTGAAGCCCCCAGGGTGCTGATGCGGTGCAGGCTCCTTCCCTTGTCCAAGCTCGTGCTGGGAAGTAGTGCAAGCCACAGGGAAACTCGTGACACAAGGTGGTGAACTGCATGTCCCTGCTGCGTGGCATGGCTGCAGCTGGGCTTGGACCTTGGCTGAACCATCCAGGGGCCGTGAACCCAACCCATGGAGCTTCCCCTTTTCCCCTTCCTAGAGTCATTACTTTGGTCATGTTGAAGTCTTCAGAGACTGGATCCAGCCACCCGTCCCCATGCGACTGGGGCACAGAGGGGACCCGCCTCATCAGAGGTGGCAGCATGGACACCAGGGAGGAGCACAACTCTGGTAAGCTGGACCATACAAGGACCCTCTTTGCTACCAACAAAGTCAGGGCTTTCAGGTGTCCTCCCTCCATCCCCCCCTTCAGTTCCTGGAGACAAACTAAATTGCTTTTGTCCTGACCGCAAGCGCACCGAATATTCAGTCTCTCCAAGACCTGTGAATGTTCCCAAAAGGTGAATTGCTCCCTCCTGAAAGAACAGTAAGATGGAGGCAAGAAGACGCTGAGGCTACAGCCAGTCTTTGAGGTGGACCTCCCGATAGCCCAGCTAGCCCCTCCAGAGGTGGACCCAGCTTTATCTGTTTTGGAAGAGGGAGGAGCTAGCTCAGCACACCTCGGGAAAAGACCTTCTTCACCGTGGCACCGAGTCCGAGGAGGAAAACCAGTCTGTTTTGGAAAACACATAACATTTACTTCCAAAGAGATCGTCCCAGGACCAAACACCCCCTGGGAACATCTCGCTGTGTGGAGGGCGGGGGAAGCCTACAGTTCTTTGAGTGACCGAAAAAGAAATGACAACAAAAAAGTAATGGCCCAAAAGACAGCAACTGATGGGAGCAAAATTAATCCGAGAGGAACATCTGCTATATACAGCAAGCGCAGGGACCCTCTGTCCGTTGGGGTGAGGGGGTTCGTTCCCACAGGCGCTGGAGGAAGCCTCGGACCTTCCCATCTCCGCCGGCTGGGCGCTCTGCAGAGCTCAGCTGCCATGTCAGAGCACAGACATTGAAAGAAATGAAACAAGAACAACAAAACCCACTCTGTTTCTCAGGGTTCCTGGTGTGTCTCTGCTTCTCTCTCTTGCTGCACGTCCCCCCAGGTGCTTCTGCGTCTTTAGTCTATGGTTCCTGGGTGGATGCTGAGGACCGGTGGCTCAAGGCAAGTGGGCGAGTAGTTGAGGTGAGGCTCTTTGATCCACAGCAAGGGGACCCCGTTCTTGCCCTCTGAGTTCTTGCTGGAGTTTCGGCTCTTGAACCGCACCAGGAGGATGGTGATGATCAAGATGCCAAAGATGGGGAAGGGGTAGAAGAACACAAAATAGAAGAGGGCGTCATTGGAGCAGATGACAGACTGCAGGGTGGAGCCTGGAAAGAGACACAGGACAGTCAAATTTCATGGCTTCTCTGCAACGCAGGGCCTACAAACTTCTTTGGAAACACACAAAACCAGATGCTCATAAATCTGTGTCAATGCAGGAGGTGGGGCACCGAGAAAAATACCAGTATCGGAAAACAGAGCAGCAGAAGAGTTATTGCGGGGCATGTTTCGGCTTTATCCCCCCCAAGAGTTTCATGAGTGCTAGAGAGAGTCCTCCCTGGTGCAGATTTTACGGTATCTTATAAAGTGGGGAAGCCTCGCAAAGCGTTGATTCCCTCAGCGGTGGTACACATAGGCAGCACCCCAGGGCATCTCCCTTAAGGGCCCACAAAACTCTCATGACCTCAGTTATCTCTGCGGCCTCTAAACCATCCGATGTGTTCAAGAGCTGCTGGGAGGAGACCCTTGTGCCACAGCCTGCACCCTTGTGCAGAGCTCAGCCAACTTCCAGGGTGTTTCCCAAATGGGAAGGTTAAACCCCAGTGGGGGGCAATGTCCGCCCCCACTGACTCCAGAGACAGCAGGCAGTAAGTGCTGTGAGGCGGGCAGCCCCGGCACAGAGCTAAGTGCAGCGTGGATGCTCAAGCCCAAGCAAGAGCTGGGCTACAAGCCATCAAGCTGATTGGAAAAGCGCCGGCACCGCAGACTTGCCCTGACGCAGGCGAGACCTAGTCCCACTCACTCGGCCTTTTATCTTGGTTGAACCAAAGACGCAGGGGATGCCAGGGCCATGCCCCCAAGAGGGTCGTCGCCTCTTCTCACCTGCATCCTGCACGTGAACGGCGACTGTCCCCGACTCCTCTTCTGCCAGCCGGTACCACAGGCCGTTGGGGTCCGCCAGCCACTCCTCCACGTGGCACGAGTAGTTGCCGGTGTCAGCACCGCCAGCCTGCAGCACCGTCAGCCGGAAGAGCACCGCCGAGAGCCTCTGGAAGCGCAGGCGGCCCTCCCAGCGACCGGCCTCGGGGCTGAAGACGGCATCGGGGCCCACGCTCAGCACCGCCTCCCTCTCCTCCTCCTCCTCTTCCTCGTCCTCCTCCGCGCGGCTGCCCGCCTCTTTGGCCCGCAGGTTGTACCATGTCACCGCAAAGTGGGACTCTGGGCTGGAGCGGGACAGAATGCTGCAGTCCAGTGGGAAGGACTCCTTCTCCTGCACTGTGAGGTTGGCGGTGGCTGTGTCCACCTGCAAGGTGGGATCTGAGATGACAAAAGGGGAGCGGTGAGCACTGAGCAAAATGCTACTACCAAAGGCACCCTGCCCCGGCACAAACAGACTGTCACAGCCCTGGTGCTGGGCAAAACCCAAAGGCTCGCCAAGGCCTGCCAAGTCCCACAGGTACCTCTGTGGTCAACCCTGCAGGCTCAGCATCCTCACCTCTCTGTACGCCGCCTGGCACAGGGTCCAACGGGAGCTGGCTGTGAGTGCCGTGCTACCGCCCTGCCAGTGCGGACCCTCGCACCAACTAACAGGCACGCGTGTGAAAGGAGAAAGCTGCTGCAGCTCATCCAGATGTGCTGCAAGAACATGGCAGGAAATACCGAGGTTTGATGCATGCGCTGAGGAGCAATGTACTACTACTTCCCAGCTACCAATACAAAGAGCATTGCACTCCATGCTTATTTTTTATTTCTTCGAGAGTGCTCAAAGGATTTGAAAATCAGTATGACAGAAGAGGAGAGGATTTTTTGCAGCAATTTGAGAAGTTATTTAGGTAAGAAGTTCCTCCATGGAGACGTCCTCAGCACAGACACAGCAAGGATGCTTCCAAAAGTCTCCCTCTCATTTTTTTCCTCTAGTGCTTGCTGCAAGGCTAAAGAGATGTTTTTACCTAACTGAGATACAGTGGCCAGAATCTAAGATGAGTTGATTAAAGGCTGACTTCAAGAGCAATTAACATTTGGTTTAGTCATCATGCCAGGGAACACATACTCCAGGGATCGCAATCAGTCTGGATCTAAGCTTTCATTTAAAGATTAAAAAGCCCTTTCTGATGAGGGAGCTGAGCAGGAAGGGCAAGCCGATAGCTTGCCAAAGAGAGAGGAGCTTTCTCCTCCGGTGAAGACGGCTGGGCAAGCCCTCCCTTGCGCAGACCCCGGGCATCCCTGCAGGAGGGGGCTGCTGTCCCCCAGCTCTCATCAGCTGTGGGGCTGCTGTGCCCAGCGGGGCTTCTCATTACAGCACCTGCCCTACACTTTTTAAATGGTCCCATAAGGAAAATCTTCATTAAGGCCAGAGCTCTTCAGGCCACAGGCAACACGAGCCTTTTCAGTTCACATCTTCCCCGGGAAGACTCAGCAGAAACAGGAATGAGGTATGTCCTGAGATTTCAGGGACTACTGAGGTAAAAAGGAGAAAGGGAAGGAAATGGCTTGTCACAACCAACACAAAGCCTCCCCCACCTCAGCAGGTTAAGCAGAAAGAGAACTGCTGTCTGAAGGTGCTGAGAGGTTTTTTTCCCCCCTTTGTGGATGATTATAGTCCTGAATGATGAGCATGAAGATCCTCACTAATGAGACATGAGTCACAAGCAAGTTTAGTCATTTTGTTAAGTACTGGCTGCTATGAAAGAAAAACAAACAACAACAAAGCACTTTTAGAAAAAAATTATCTTGAATTAGTGCACCTGCAACTCCCTCTCTTCTTCCCACTCCACATCCTTCCACAATTCAAAATGAGCCTCAAGGATTTCCCCTGCCTCTCATTGCCCCCCTCCATCAGGACTGGCAATTCTCAGCCTGGATGAAGAGCTACACTTACAACCGTGTGGGCATGCAGGGTACAGGGATTGCCTGGTGGGGGGGTGTCTCTGCTCAAGCCATCTTGGCCAGCAAAGTTTCCCAAGCAAGGACCTGGTGGATAAGGGCTGTGCTGTCCTGAGAGAGTTCCACCTTCACAGTACAAATCTTCTCTGCCAGGAGTGACCACTAAAACCTTTCCAGAATTTGACCCTTCTGCCAGCTCCGTTGCAGAGTTACAAGGCTGACACCTTGCTGAAATGGGCAGGCATAAAGCACCACAGCAGTACTTGCAGAGTGGTTGCTTTACATGCTGGAAAGTACCCAGCAGATGAGGACCATAACTGTTATTTGACCTACAGCCTTTAAGACAGACATTTAATCTTGAGTCACTTGTCTCAAAAGCAGGGAATCCGTATCTTCCAAGGTAAATTGTCTTTGCAGCTTATCTGTTGTTAAAACAGACGAAACTTAGCAGAGTACCTGTGAATCCGCTTTTGAGGGCTTAGGAGTCCACAAGTGCTGGTCAGTCTTTAAGAACCACCTTTTAGAAGCACAGGAGCAGGCAATTCCACTGTGTTGTAAGTCAAGCAAGCAAGGCAGAAGACCAGCTTGGCTGAACAGGGAACTCCTCGTGGAGCTCAAGAGGAAAAAGAAATTGTATGATCTCTGGAAGCAAGGTCAGGCTTCACAGGAAGATTACAGGGCTCTAGTTTGTATATGCAGAGAGAAGACACAAAAGGCCAAAGCTCAATTAAGAGTTGAAACTGGCCAGTGTTGTGTCAGATAACAAGAAGGGCTTTTTTAAGTATGTTAACAACAAGAGGAGGTCTAAAAAAAACCATTGGACCAATACTTGTTGAAGATGGTCACCCGTCTAATAGGGATGAGGAAAAAGCGGAGGCGTTCAATGCTTTTTTTATCTCAGTCTCTAATAATACTCATAGACCTTGGGCTCTCCCCCTGAGTCAGAGGACCACGAGTGTGGGAACAGTGACTTTCCGTTTGTGGACACTGAAACCATAAGGGACCAGCTGTATCAGCTGAATGTTCACAAGTCCATGGGGCCTGATGGGATTCATCCCAGAGTACTGAAGGAGCTAGCGGATGTTATGGCAGGATCCCTCTTGATCATCTACCAAAGGTCTTGGGAGCCTGGGGAGGTCCCAGCTGACTGGAAGCTAACCAATGATCTTCCAATCTACATAAAGGACGTGAGGGAAGACCCAGGGAACTACAGACCTGTTAGTCTAATGTCAGTTCCTGGAAAAATAATGGAGACAGTTACACTGGGTAAAAGGCATTTAAAGAATAATGCAATCATCAGGCACAGTCAACATGGGTTCACAAAGGGAAAGTCCTGTTTTACTAATTTGATACCCTTCTATGATAAGGTCACCCACCTACTGGATGAAGGGAAGGTGGTGGATGTAGTTTTTCTGGATTTTAGTTAAGGCTTTTGATACTGTCCCTCACAGCATCCTTCTGGACAAGTTGTCCAACTGTGAGATGAGCAGTGTGCTGGGTGAAGAACTGGCTGAAGGACAGAGCTCAAAGGGTTGTAGTGAATGGGGCTACATGTGGCTGGTGACCGGTCACCAGTGGTGTTTCTCAGGGCTCAATTCTAGGGTCAGTCCTGTTCAATATATTTATCAAAGACCTGGATGCAGGAGTTGAATGCACCATTAGCAAGTTTGCTAATGACACCAAACTGGGAGGTGCTGTTGACTCTCTCAAGGGACAAGATGCCTAGCAGAGGGATTCAGACAGATTGGAGCACTGGACAATGATTAATGGGATGAAATTTAATAACTCTGTCCTGGATTCTGCACCTAGGACAGAGTAACGCCAGGCACAAGTACAAATCAGGAGAGGAGTGGCTGGAGAGCAGTCCTGCAGAAAGGGGTCTGGGGTTGCTGGTCAGCAGCAGGCTCAATATAAGTTCAGCAGTGTGCCCTGGCAGCCAAGAGGGCAAACTGCATCCTGGGGTGCATCAAACGCAGCATAGCCAGCTGGTCAAAAGAGGTGATTATCCTGCTGTACTCAGCATTGGTGCGGCCTCACCTTGAGAGCTGCGTGCAGTTCTGGGCCCCACAATTTAAGAAGGATGATAAGGTCCTTGAATGCATCCAGAGGAGGGAACAAAGCTGGTGAAAGGGCTGGAAGGCATGTCCTATGTGGAGCAGCTAAGGACTTCGGGTTTGTCTAGTTTGGAGAAAAGGAGGCTGAGGGGCAACCTCATTGCTCTCTGCAGCATCCTGAGGAGGGGAAGTGGAGAGGGAGGTGCTGATCTCTTCTCCCTGTGATCCAGTGAGAGGATGTGTGGGAATGGTCCAAAGCTGCGCCAGGGGAGGTTTAGACTGGACAAGAGGAAGCATTTCTTTACCAAGAGAGTGGTCAAACTCTGGAACAGGCTTCCTAGAGAGGTGGCCAATGCCCCATCCCTGTCAGTGTTTAAGAGGCATTTGGATGATGCCCTTAATAACGTGCTTTAATTTTTGGTCAGCCCTGAAGTGGTCAGGCAGTTGGACTAGATGATCATTGTAGGTCCCTCCCAGCTGAAGAAGTCTAGTCTAGTCTATGCTATGCTATTCTACTCACAATCTTTTGAAACTGGAGTTTCCTCCCTGGTTTGAACTTCTGTAGCACTTTTTTCCCCACTAGATCCTGGAAAGAACAAGAAGCACCTGTGGCAATCCCTGACGCCTGCCTCCCTGTGTCTGGGCATGGCCAAAACGGTGGTGTTAGGCAGCAGGATCTGCCTGAACCACTACCACCAGCAAGAGGGTGGCGAGGAAGCCTGTAAGTACCCCCTTGTCCCTATAGAGGCAGGCTCCTGATAGCCAGCTCCTGCCCCATCAAGAAGCCTGAGCCCTCGTCCCAACCGACAGATGAACCCTTGGAGCTGCACACCCCACAGAATGGGGAGCAGCAGCATGAGAAACTGCCTGGACACCAGCAGGGGTTTTGATCTCCTCTGCTACCCTCTTCTCATGCAAGGACCTTGCCCCTGGAGTGCATGCCTGGGAAGCACAGATAGCTTCTCCCATCTCATTCCCAATCAAAATGTGAATAAAATTGGAAGCATATCCTACTGAATCTGCCAAAAGTACTGTAAAAAAATAAATTTGCAGATGCAGTGGTGACAAAATTCCAAGCCCATCTAGCTGTGTCTGCAGGGCTTGCCCTGTGCTCCTTCCAGAAAAGTAAGGGTGCACCCAAGAAGACATGCAAGAAAGCATCAGCATGGTCTGTAGTGCAGCGGTCCTGCCCTCTGCCCTGACCCACTGTTGATGGCAGACAGATGGTGACTCATGCATTCAGTCCAAGAGGGCAGAGCGCTGCTCAAAGTTGTTGGCACAAGATCCTCCTCACCTGGCTGCTTGACGGTGAGGGTGATGAGTCCGGAGAGGTCCTCTGCCCGCTTGTACCAGCGGTCACTGGGGTCGAGGAGCCACTCCTCCACACGGCAGTCATAGGCCCCGCTGTCCCGCACGGTGGCATTTTGGATGGAGAGGTGGTAGAGACCCGGGGATGGGCTCTCCAGGTGCAGCCGGCTCCGCAGGTCACCCAGCGCTGCCAGGTCCCCATAGCGCAGGGTGCTCTGCCGGCTCAGCCGGACCACCGCCTCCTTCTCTGGGTGGCCCGGCCGCCAGACGTACCACTCCACCGAGAGCTGGGATGAGGGGCTGGTCCGGCTGCTGACCAGGCACTCCAGGGTCACCCACTGGTTCTCCAGCACTGTGATGTTCTTGTAGGTCTGGTTTACCTGCAGGCGGTTATCTATGGGAAAAGGCCATTAGAAATGTAAGGTGATTGAGGACTGCAAGGGTCCTTTGTCTCCCTACAAACCCTTCCCCCATGGCCACAACCCTGGGGTGTGATGAAAGAAATAAGGAAGGTGAGGGAAAAAATGATGGGAGAAAAAAAAGAATGTAGAGGAGGAAATGAAAATAGGACTTGTGGTTTTTAGGGTCTTCTGAAAATCTCAGGCTACCCACCAACAACGCCCCATTCAGCACAGGGAGCTGGAAACCCACAATCTCCCAGTAGGACCTGGGAGGTCCTAAGTGCACAGACATCTTGTGAGGGGAGGTCACACCTCAATCTTTTCTCGTCCTCTTTCTGGGGCAGAGCAGTAGCTCGGTCACACCCCAACCAGTAAGCCCTCCTGTTGTGGGAAAAGGGAAAAAAGCAAGGCAGAGAATGGACAGCTGATTATAGGGAACCACCACTGCAAAACGAGAAGTGGCATGAGGGCAAAGTCACAAATGGTGTTTTGCTGCCTTGGGAATGTCCCTGGTTTTCGCTCCACAATTTCATTGATACACTGGGTGGGGGGGGTGACTGCAATTAGCTCTTTTATGTGAAATGACGTGTTGTACACTCCTAACTCCTTCATGACTTCTTTCCAGGGGCACAGTCTGGACTTCCCTGGTACGGCCGCTGCAGCAAGCGACAGGCACCATACTTCCCAGAGAGAGGTGGGTGATGCAAAGCAGGGGGCAGATCACAGCTCCCCCCTCCCTGACCACCCCACAGCCATCTCGGGACTGCAGACAGAAACAAGGAGCTGGGACCGGCAGCGAGCAGAATGCTGTGGCCTGCTGCGCTTCCTGTGCGACCTGGCAAAGCTGTGCTGGGGACCATACTCAATATCCCTCTTGTACCCCCATCCACAGAGCTTGTGCCGAGCCAACCAAATCCAGACAGAGAAAATGCATTAAGCATCTTAGTCGAGCCCTGCTATCCAGGTGCGTCCCTCCTGCCTGAGAGATTTTATCCTCCAGAAACAGTCACCCGGAGCAAGTGGGGACAAGGCAGGATTCCTTGTGAAGTACCAATGCTCTGCCTCAGCAGCACACATGGGGTCCAGGCTGCTCTCAGAGATGGTGCCTGCTTCCGTGCCTCCGCCCTTTGCACAAACTGAGGGCTCTGTCCCCAGGCTGTGGGGGCTGTCTTTAGCTCCTCCATCAGCCCACCTTTACCAGTGATGTCCGCTGCCACGGAAACCACCAGCAGAGCAGATTTCTCCTTTTCTGGCAGCTAGCTCCCCACCTCATTAAACTTGTTACTCACATCTCGTGCACAGTGCAGAGGGAAAAGAGACAAGGCTCCCCACGCCTGCCAGGATACAGGCACGGAGTAAAATTCAACTGTGTGCAAAACATAAAAATGCTTTCCCAGGCAGGCACACACCAGTTCTCTCTCAGTAGGTCGCTAGTCGACACTCTTGCTACACGATGCTCTTGAGGATAAAGAAACCTGGCTGGATACAGTGGCATTCTAGATCGTGGGGGATGGACAACCTTCATGTGGGGACACCGAAATGCACGCCAACTCAGCCTAGGTGGAGAAGGGTCACATCAAAGGGGGAAAACATCCCTCTTCGTGCAGGGACATGCAGGCATGAGGATGCAAGGAGGGGGTGACAAGGCTGTAGCGGAGAGAAGAGCAGAGGATCCCTGTTGCCCCAGAAAAGCTCGGCGAGCTCACGAGCCGTGTGCAAGAGCTGATGTGAAGAGGACCCCACCGGCGTGGCACGTTGTACCTGGCTGCTTGACGGTGACCTCCGTCCGCCCCGACACCTCCTCTGCCAGCTTGTACCAGGCGTGGTTGGGGCTGAGCAGCCACTCCTCCACATGGCAGTAGTAGCTGCCACTGTCTCGGACCTCTGCCCGCTGCACTGTCAGGCTGAAGAGCCCCCCCGACGCCGAGCGCTCAAACTGCAGCCGGCCCCGCAGCCCCTCCTCTTCTGCGTAGGTGCCGTACTCGAAGGCCGAGCTGTGGGTGGTCTTCAGGATGAGCTTGCCATCGGCGTCAGAGGGCTTGTGGACGTACCACAGCACGGCGAAGTGCGAGTCGGGGCTGGTCTGGGATTTCACTGAGCAGTTGAGGGGGATGGGCCGGTTTTCCACCAGAGTGATGCTCCGCTTCGACTTGCTCACCTGCAGCTTGGTCACTGCGAGGGAGGAACAGAGAAGGATGAGGAGAGGTGGGTCATTAACACAGAAAAGAAACTCACCTTATCTGGGGAGGACCAGAGTCCTCCCCCAACTACAGGCAGGGCTGCTCTTGCCTGGGTCCCACTTGCACTGGACCTTTAAAAGAAAGGCATTTAGTTATTCTCCTAACTAATCTTCTCTCTTCTTTCACCCCTACTCTACTCCTGGATCCTCCCACCACGTCCCTCAGCAAAAGGCTGCTTTTTCACAGTTTGTCCTTTAAAAGATTCCCTTTCTTAATTTACCGTGGTCTGAGGCACCAAACCTAGCAAGAAGACTACACCCAAACTCAGTGGGTTTTTTCATAGTGAAATCATACCACTTGTACCTCAGGGCAATGAGCTGTTGACCCATTCCAGAGAAAACCATTTCCAGGAAGAGTGAATTAAACAAGACTCTATTGCTGTCACATGCCAGCCATCTCAGTGACACGTAACCCACAGACACGCAATAGCTAGGGGAGCAAACGCAGGCACAACTGGAAAAGAAGAAAGAGCACCAGAGTGGAAAGGATCAGCAGGGAGCAAGTTCTGCTCCAGCATCCAGGAGATCTGGCTCCAGGTCCACCATGGACCGCAGAGCCTGGGACAAGCCACAGGCACATCACCTCCCTCGGCTTCCCAAGTGCAACTGCAGCTCCCATGTGGGCAGCTAAGTGGTCGCACAGCGTCAAGGGTGACACGGCAGGCAGTGTCATTAGCTCTTGTCCCTGCAGGGGGAGAGACACACTGGTTTCCAATTCCTCTTTCCCTGCAGGAGCAGGAGATAAAGCCTCCCCTGTATGTGCTCAGGCTGTGCCTGTTGCCCAAGTCTTGACCCAGGGCATTACCGTCCGCAGGGGAGGACGTGAAGTGCCCTCCTGTGACACTTGTGCTTGGTGTGCCCTGGAGCCCTCCTGGCTACAGACCCGAGGAGAGGAGCAGCTCCTGGCCAGGCACACCACTCCTCCCAGCGGCTCTGCCACCACCTCCCCTCCTTCACCTCTCCTTGCGTGGCAGCTTCCCTCTGAAAGGGGGCATGCTGTCTTGCCACCAGGTGAAAGGATTCTGCTGACAGCCGGCAAACCTCTTAACAAAACCTAGTGAGCACCCTGGGCACGAGTGGCATGACAGAAGCATGGCACCACAGGCATGAACAACTGAAGGCTGCCAGGGGAGCTCTGCCCATCCGTACCCTGGAAACACATCCCACGCATCCTACGTTTGCGAGGAAGCAACGTTGTCTCCTCTCTCTCACCGAGGCACGGGATCCTCGCTTTGCATCATGCTTTGCTTCCAGCTTCCCTTGGGCCCAAGGGTCTCGGTTGCCTGTTGGCACAGGCAATGAGCAACAGAACCAAGGGAGAGGATGGGCACAGGCAAACAACATCACATGGGAGGGAGGAACTCCCACCACAGCGACGCTTTCTGCTCTAACACAGCATCTGAGATGGGCATCTTGGTAATGCATTAGATGTTCCCCTGGAGCCTGGATTGCCTGTGGCTTTAATCAGTATGCTAATAAAGACTCGATGGCTGTGTTACCCCGCAGACAGTGGAGGGAGGGAAGGAGGGAAACAGTCCCTTGTTTTTCTTCCCTAGGGACTTCAACCTAATGGAGAGATTTAGCATCACCCTGTTGTATTTCCGCCATACCTCAGACACACTCCTTCCCCTTTGTTTTGCTTCAGGACAGCAGCCTTAGCCACCACACCCACACTTGTCTCACCTTTTTGGCTCACTGTTGGTTAAGAAAGGTTATTTCAAGCATTAATCAATCTTCCAAGTCCCTGGGAGATGAACCAATAAAAGGGAAGGTGATTCTCAGCAGTTGCCTTTCTCCCCCAACCCCCTTTCCAAACAGTTTATTTTTAATTGGTACTGGATTATTTTCTGCAACCGTTACTAAGGAAACCTCTGTTACTATAGCAACCGTGTGTATGTTAAGTCAGTAGCCCTATATCTATTAAAATGCAGTATATACACATGCTGCGTGTGGTGGGGTTGCTCAATATCAACACACACATAGAGACAAAGCCAGGGTACGCACAGATCAGAGCTGCTGAGATGCAAGCATCCCTCCCAGTGCTCTTCCCACACCGTGGCACCTCCAGGAGAAAAAAATGAGGAGGATGGGCACAGAGTAATTTTAAGCCTCATGTTTGCGCTAACAGATGTATTTCACTGAAGCAGCGAGGGCCTGTTCCCAGACCATAATCACAGCAATTCTCACTATGTACAAACAGCACGGACCCCTGAGGTCATCCAAGGGCTCTGGGATGGCCTCTGTGCAGCTCTCCCTGCTCCCATTCGACACTTGGGAAGACTTCTTCTTTTGTGGGGGTGAGGGTGATGGGCAAGAAATCTTACTAACTCTGGCAAAAATGAGTTCTTAAATTTCACGCATGCACCCCAGCCCTCCAAGCCCTCCTTGGCAGCCACTGCAGCCAGCATTCAGGAACTTGTGCACGCATGCACAGAGTCCCCCAAATCTTGATGAGATGATCATGTCTACTGCTGCTACCAGTCAGAGCAGCAGGCCCTGGCAGGGAATTACAGGTCTTCCCTTTGCTAGACTGCACGCACTTGCACAGGTTCGTAACACCATGTGTGAAGTTTCGTCTAGATTAGAGGTATCAGTGATACGTAATGACACCTCTGCCAATGCACTTCTCATCTAACATGACTTATTTTCCTAACGGAGGCACACCACAGAAGATGCAAGTGCAGGTTTTGTTTCCTTCCCAGAGAATTAAAGAGGAAATTCTCAGTCTTTTCCAATCTGTGAACACCAAATGCTTCCCCATCCAGGTGCTGGCTCCTGCATAGTAAATGCGCACCTACCTCTCCTTCATTACCTTTTGCAGATCCTATAGGAATAATTCACGGCTTTTACAGACCACAGGCTTAAAACTGCTGAGTTGGAAACACTGTGGCACACAGGTTACCTTGGGGCAGCTTCACCTTCAGGCTGCAGGCTGGTTTGCTTGCTCATGTAGAGGAGAGATCCTCTGCCTGCAGTCTGGTTAAGACATGGGAAGCTTTGCGGGGTGGCTCACGCTTCTGCTCTCCCACAGGGATGACCATCAGCCACCATTCACAGATATGCAAATTAATCCAAAAGGCTCACTTTGCATTTGGGAAAATGATTTAAAAAGGGGGAAAAAAAAAAAAAATCCTGAAGTTAGTGGTCCAGGGTGATGGTGATGGTAATGGTACAACAGAACACCAGGGAGTCCATCTCCTTCCGTCCTGGTGGTAAGTCGACTCCAGCGCAAAGTGGGTCTCTCTACGTCCCATGCAGCTTGCCAGGTCATGTTTAAAGATGCCTGCCATGACATAGAAATGGTTGTAGCTGCTGGTACATGAATGAGATTGCAAGAAGACTGACACCCCAGGCACTGAGCCAGCCAAACCTCGCCCTCCTGACAGGGGGGAAACTCCCTTTCCTGGCTTGGGGATTTGCCTGGGCAGAGAGCCAGGAGAGGGCTCGGCCTTCAAATGCTGAGGTGATCCGGTCTGCCCTAGGACTTAAGGTTTTGGTGTGCCAGGGCAGGGCTGCTCCAGCCTTCTGTCAAGCAGTGAAGGTGGTGGGCGCAGCGATGTGAGCAGGCACGGTTACATGGCATTTTCTGCTGCGCTGTCAAGAGGCTGATGTTCTCTTAACAGCCTCCTGAACATCTGCTTAGTGATGGAAGCAGGTGCATGTGTCTAGGTGAAGTTATCGTGCATATCATCTGCAAACCATAATCCTGTTGCCACAATGTCTCCTGGCTCCCTGGAGGGTGCCAGTAAAGAGGATATCATACCTTGATGTACTGTAATTGGCCTTACGTACGCTATTAAGGCTTTCAATTTACACTGGCAACAAGTCATGGTTACAATCCTCTTTTTTTTTTTTAAGCCAGCCTGTGTGAAGAACACGTGCAGGCATTGAACTCTGCAGTGGTGCTCGGGCAGGGGCCCTGCAGGCTGCGCCGAGGCAGAAGACATCAGCTCTCCGATGGCACAGTGACATGCACTCCCGCACCGCTGAGGGTATCCCGACGCATCGGCTGGAGGAGCTCCGGGAGGTTAAATGGGTGATGACTCATGCTGGAGCCTGGCCAGGACACAGGGGACTTTACATGCCTCTTCGGGTGGAGAGGCTGGCAAAGACACTTGGTGTCCACAGCAAGCCGATACACTTACTAGACACCTCACTTCGCAGACCATCCTCCAGCATCACAGTCCCTTTGCACTACCTCCCAGGCCAAGGAAAATGTCCCCACTCATTTGTAGGGACATGCATTGTCTCGGGACCAGCCTCTGGTCCTCAAAGCTTGCACCTCTGGGCTGGGGGGCCAGGTCAGACACACCTTACAATCACAGTAGGCTATGACATAGCTAGGTGCTCTACAAGCTGATATATGTGGTAGGGGTTTTCTACACACCATCAAGCAGGCAATCAGTCTCCTCAAGCTTGGCATGTGGTAAGCACAGTTATACAAATATTTGGGGGAAGGGAAAGCAGTTATCAGAGGAGGAAGACAGAGGCAGTGAGGTGATTCACAGCTTTTTTGCTGACTCACTGCCATGGTGAATCCACTTGGCTCCCTCCCCTCTGTTTCCTAATCATCAAGCAGGGGTTATAACACTTACCTTTACTGAAGCACTTTGCAATCTGTACCTAAAAATGATGTGATAAAAAGATGCTCTGTCTCAGACTCCTTACATCATCTTCCCTTCTAGGCAGCAAGAAAATACAACAGCAGGAGTTTACTTCCCACCTGGGAGCCACTGTTACTGAGTCCTGGGAATGGCGATGTTTAATTGCAGTGGAAGATACCCTGCCCCTAAAAAAGCCCCATACAAAACCCCAGCATGCTGCTCTGCAGCGAAGGGGGAGGGGGCCGCTGGCTGGGGAAGAAGCCAGCTCTGCAGGAGCCAGTGGCCATGGTGCAGAAGGAGTGGGCAGGAGGACAGTCACCACCAGCCCACAGAGTCCCCGGGGAGCCCTGTCACCGTAGCAGGGAGACAGTGTCCCACTTCAGAGGCTGCTGCCCTCTGGAGAGAGCTCCTCCAGAAGACACTCTTGCCTGGAGAGAACTGATGAAGTGTTGCAAAACGTTTTCCTGGGGAATGTCCTACTTTTAAAAGCCTCCATTGGGATTTCACTGTGCTGAGGTGTGTGTGTGGTGGTGGGGAGCAGAAACGAGGCCAACCCAACCCGAACCCATCGCCAGTTTACCACCAGACATGGGATTTAGCAGGCCAACCAGGAGAGACTCATTTCCAGGAGCACAGCCCCAAGGTGACTCTTCCTATGAGGAACCCATCTCTCCCCGGCACTCTCAGCGTACAATCCTGAAGGGCACTGGCCAGGCTTTTGGCATAAACTCAGCCAATGCCTCAGCCTGCGGTCACAACCCAGAGGTGCCTCATCGCTTCCCTCACTAGGGCCCGAAAAGCACTCAGTGCCCAAATTCCTCCCAGGGGATGTTCACCTGGGATTCAAGAGACCTGTGCGCAGGTCACTGCCTGGCCACTGGCTTAGACATGCACTAACACTCAGCCCTGTGCCAGCCCCTCTCCCTTCCACAAAGCAGGGCTGAAGAGCCTCCACCAGCTCCACACACGTTACAAGGACACCAGCGTTCATGACCATGGGGAACTAGGGAGTCAAGCAAGTACATGCCAGCCTTCTGACTCAGCATGGCGTGGGGTGGGTGACTCATGTTTACCAGGTTAGCTGAAAGCAAACCAACATTCAAAAGGGAAAGATGGGTGAGCCCTTTCAGAGAAGAGGCATCAGAGGAAAAGCATTCACAGAGGGAAGAAGATGAGATGCTCCTAGGAGAACCTTGCTCATTGGGCTTAACCATGGCATAGAAATCACAGCAAAGTAGAGACAAAGACTTCCAGCACCAGGGCAGCCTCCCCGGAGACGGCAGGAACATGGCAGCACAGCTCCCGACTCCTGCTATTCTAACAGAACACAATTCCTCCTGAAACTGGATTAGCAAGGTTGCAAATTGCATTAGCCAACATAGGAGGCTGCTGGTGCAACAGGAGCAGGAGAAAGGGAAATAGCATTAGACTTTGCCTGCCATTATTACTGCCATTATTAACTTGTCACTTTACTGTAGTGTTCCTATAACAATGAATTATTGCCTGCAAACAGGCTGACATGATTGAATTACTGGGAGAGCAGCTCCATGGGAAGGAGAGACAACGTTAACTGTTTCCTGAGGAAGGATCAGCTGCTGCCCTCTCCCAAGCGGGCAGACAAAAGACCAGAGGCTTCGACTTTGAACACCAACCTGCCAACCTGACCTTCAGCAGTGCTCGTTTCAGAGCGATGCCAAAAGTTTCTATGGTCCCCAAACTGCTCAGGTCCTGGTTGCAGGTGGGCTGCTCTGGGTTGGACACGCAAACAAAAGCAGAATGTATGTCTGCCTGTGGCAGCGATAAAGATCCACAGCTGGAGCTCTCCCATCTTTGCAGGTCTTCCTGCAACCTCTCTAGCCTACTAATTTCGTAAAGCTAAATCCTCATTTTTGCATGCTCCTACTTTCTGCTATAGAGAAGATAGGTGCCTGGACAAGCCACCAAACTGAATAACTGCTAGTCTAGATAGATGTGGGTCACGTTTTTTTCCCCCCTCCTCCCTTGCAGGGTCAGTATTGTCTGCTTGCAATCAGACAGGCTGTTAATCCGACTCTGCTCTCTCCTGCCTGACTCCCCTGGAGAGATGGTATGACAGCCCTTCCACAGAGGGCTGTGCCAGGGCAGAAGCCCTGCGTGGAGCGGGAAGGAGCAGGCATGCCTTCATCCACCCAGGCCATGTCCCCTGGTATCACCCTGGGTGCCATCCAAATGCTACCCCCAATCCCCTGGGGTTTGAGAGGCTTGACTCTGCCTGCAAGTACTTTTGCTAAAAAACAGCTACATGACACTTCTCCCCAAATTTACTGTTCCTTGTATGAACGCTGCAAATAGTGCTTCCTGCAGCACGGACTGGGGGGTGCTCCCAGCCCCAGGAGCAAACCTAGGAGCTGGCTGTGACCCACCTCCTCTCAGAGACAGAAAGAGGCCAGGAATAAACCACCAAGTGACCCACACTTCAGTATGTTCAGCAAGTTGCTGCAAAGTCCACAGCCCAGTAGGTGCAGATGTTCCCTCGCCTCACAGCCTGCTGCTGCAGCAAGACAAAGCTGGGTACTTAAATAGCTGTGCACATCCATGCTGACCATCACCCATTCCAACAGCCCCAGCCCAAAAGTCAGTCCCAAGCACAGGCATGTGCCCTGAAGCACACTCTACTACTGCAGCGTGGGGAAGTGCAGCTTGGGGAAGCGCAGCTTGATGCACTCAAAATGCTACTATAGGGTGCTGTGGCCGTGGCAAAGCAGAACAGGCATCTCTCCTCAACTCTGCGGTGGACCTGCCTGCTCTGCTGTACCCCCACCAGCTTCAGCCTCATAGAAGGTGAGCACTGCCCCAGCCAAATCTACTGACAAGCAGCCTGATGCCCCCCCCTCCTCAAAAGCCGCACAATCAGACTGCTGACTTACCAAACACATAGGTAGCGGGTCAAGACCATTGCTGCATGCCTCATGCTGTGGCACAAAGACTGCAGGCTGTGACAAGGACATCTGCTCAGCTAAGGGACAGCCTGAGATTACCAGCCGTGCCATGCTGGAGTCTGCGGAGCAGCTAACAAACTAGCAGGTTACCAAGCAGGGCCTCAAGGAAGCATGCATATGTGACCCAGAAAGTCTCTTTAAAGCCCAGAAGCCATACATCTGTGAGCATATACAGAAAAGGCTGTGTGTGTAGCTGCAGGGATGGAGAAAGCTGGGAAGCCCACAGCCTCCAGGTCCAGCCATGGATAAGCCAGAGACCACTGGCTGGGACATGCCGCTGGCCTGGGAAAAGCAAGAGCTTCCCCAAGAAACAGAAACCATGTCTCTCTGAAGGACAGCAATAAACAAATATACCCCAAAGCAAAATGACCCACAAACCTAAAACTAGAAACCTTCCTGCCAAACCCTGAAATGAATGTAAAAGTTCTGCAGGAGAGAGAGGAGGGGAGGGAGGAATAAAAGATTTCCAGTATGAGTTGTGCCTGCTGTCAGAAAACAATATACGGCTCACTGATCACTTGTAAATTAAAATATGGAGATAGGATCACTGGAAGATAAATTCAGTACCAAGCTACAGCCACAGAGGATAAAGAAAGAAAAAAGTAACATACTGAGATATTTAATCAACTCCTTGTCAGAAAGATTTCAAGCAAAGGAGTGCTCTGTCAATTAGGAAAAAAAAGTAATTAAATGTACCCGAAGAGCAAGTCATAACACATACAGCAGCACCACACACAAACTCCCATGCCGTTCTGGAGGCTGGCCATTAACGGCCGAATTTCCTAACAGGGTGTCAGAAAAATACTTGAGGAGTTTGTGTAGGTGCACGCTAAGAGTACAGCTGCACCTTATAGTGCATGGCTGACTTTTGCATGCACTGTATTTGACTTGAGCATTTTCAGCTCATCCAGAGAGCAAGCTCTCCAGACAGACCTCTTGCAGGATCATGAGTTCTTTTGGATGCTGCCCACACCAGCCCTGCCAGCCCCAGGTTGTCAGTGCTGCCCTCCGTGCAAAGATAAAAGTCCCCTGAGAACAACCTAACTGAATCCATCCAAGAGCTAGCTCACTCCACTCACCTTTAACTATTCCCTTCCACCAGGCTAATTTTCTGCAGGTTTAGTAAACTGAGCTGGCACACAGCGGGATCGATGCTGGCACAAGGAATGTGACAGGAGCATGCAGCCAGCAGCACATGTACAACCAAGTGCTATATCAGCTCCACCTGTACCCTAAATGCTCATGATGATGATGATGCCTCCATAAATTAACTGGCAAGTTCAACTACTGTGTAGAAGAACAACCAAGTGAAATGAGCCATCTGTCGTTTCTTAAGAAATTGTCGTCTTGAACTTCTTAGGGACCAAGGAAGTATTACAGCAGGATGGGCTACAGCTCTATCATTATCTGCACTCCCTGCTTCTCTGTTATATGGGACAGGGAAAACTCTAGGAATTTTCTTTAACAGCATCCCAAATGTGTATTTAAGCAAGTAAGACAGCCCTGGGAGCCAACTTTTATGTATACATGTTAAAAGACCCTGAGCCATAGGTTCAGCATGTCTGGAGCCTGCCATTTTGCTGTAAGGAAGCAGATGGCAGGAATTTATTCTTTGACCAATATCAGAACAGGTAGAAACCCCAAAAGCCCCTTATGAACCAAAGTTCTAGAAAAGCATTCAGATAAAAATTGTCCTTGTTTATTCTGCTGACACAGAGGTATTAATCTTACAAGGTAAAATCACCATGGGAAGAAATAGCTGGGTTTATTTTACTGAAGTTGCTTCCTTTACGTGGGCATTGCTACACCACTTGGCTATGCAGGTCACTGTCGCATTGAAGAGCAAAGCCATTGTGTCCAGCCAGCTGTGTCCCACCAGCGGAAGACACCCCCAGACGATCAGTCAAACCAATGCTCATGAAGGCAAGAGGCAGGGCATTTACTGTAACTGGGGCTGGGCCGTTTCTCTGCCTGGCTGTTCAGTACTGTTCTTCTCAAAACAGGACACGGTCTGGCTGTGCAAAGGACTGATGGAGAATATGTAGTTTCTCAACCCAGGAGAAGCATCCCACGCAATGCAGAAGCTAGAAAAATGGTATAGGTCCCATGCACAAGGATGGACAGCCTAAGCTGCTGCTTGGGCATGCTGGGAGAGACACCTGGGCTGGGTACCGCTCTGACTGGAGGGCTGAGAGCGCAGCAAGAGAAAAATCATGCTGCTGCAGCACTGAGCCTGCTGGCCCTGAGGCCATTCACCTTGTGGAGACCAGTGGGGTAGCTAAGGGGCTGGGGCTCCATGCATGGACTGGGGAAGGAGAATGGTGGTCAACACCTGGCTGGCAACCGCTTATCACCAGTGCTCCCTATCCCCCAAGGGCTGCCCCTGCTGACTCTGCTTTTGAAGTCTTCAAGGACATGAGGGATACACAAAGCTTTAGAGCTGGACAATGTCTAACTACTGTTCACCGTAGAGTATTTTAGTCCAAGGAGAGCAAATAGGGAATCGATGAGAAGCTAAAGTGTGTGGAGAGAAGACGTTCAAGACAACATCAAAGAAGTTGCATGTGCACAGACTGCAAACAGGTTGACACCGTGGTTCAGTATATGCATGCTGCAAATGGGAGTGGAAAACCGCTCAGGAGGTATCAAAGAGAGAAGCAGAGAGTGCTTTGAAATTGAAATGAAAAAACTGCTCCTCAAAAAGTAACCGTGAAGAGAGTCAATTTGAACAGAGCAGCATATTCTGAATACAGCCCAGGTCTC
Source organism: Harpia harpyja (assembly GCF_026419915.1). Classification (NCBI taxonomy): domain Eukaryota; kingdom Metazoa; phylum Chordata; class Aves; order Accipitriformes; family Accipitridae; genus Harpia; species Harpia harpyja. The sequence continues at coordinate 36,490,250 of NC_068947.1, forward strand.
CTGATATTGTCAGTCTTGTCAGGGGGCTGAAAAGTAAGACTGCCCACAGTAAGATCAATGGGCACACACAGAGCAGGCTGAGCCAGGTTACGGTCCCACTAGGTGCAAGGATGCATTCCCACCCCCTTCACCCTCATGAAATGCATCCAAGATGCTTCATACATTTAAAGTCCAACTTCTCAGGTTATGCCCTTGGGTGCATTTTCCAGGCTGAAGCCCCAAGGGAAACCCTGAACATAACTGACTGCAATCAGCTCAACACACTTGGCCCTGACACAAACATTTCATGGGCAAACCTGCAGAGGAGCCAAGTATCCCAGATGGGAAACCGAAGGCAGGGGGAGGTGAATCACAGCTCTGACCCTGCAAGGCCAGTGTCGGCATTCCCAGCATGGGGTTGGGAACGCTGCAGCACATCCAGCACAAGCTCCCTCCCCTGCTGTTCAGGCTGATGGCTCGTTTTGACGTGGCAGTCTTTTTGTGGGATCAAGATGGCATTTGCTCTGGATGCTTCGGCTCTGCTGGCACCAATGTAACCTCACACCAATGTGTAACCTGCACTGGGCCAGATTTGCCTGGCTGAGTGATATGGTGGAGCACCTCTCCGATACCCATGAGCTCAAAACCACAGCTGGATTTACAAGGCCAGTCAGGAAGCGCCCTGCTTGGAGCGGGGCAGGGAGAGCATCCTCACATGGATACATGCCCATGGATGAAACCCCGCCTCAAATCTGTATTTACAAACCAGTGCCCAAACACTAGAGGGTATGTTATGCACCACAGTGGCAGCAATAAGAGGAGGCTCTTGGGTGTGTGTGACAGTGACAGTACATGGAGGGAGGACGAGGATGTTGGGAGCAGGGTGTGATGGCTAAGTGTAGAGAAAAAGCACCCTGGGGTGCCAGCCTGGGATAAATAACTGTGCCAAGGAGGTGGCAGCAAGTCTACGTGGGGAAGCTGTCCCAGAGGACCTGGCAAGTGTGGGGACAGAGCTCCCCAGGGCAAACGTGCAGGGGTAAGAGACTACCAGGGGTACAAGGTGGAAGAAGAAAACTCACCTGTGTTACCTGGAAAAGAATAAGAGCTCCAGCTGGGTCGCTAATGCAGGTCTATGCAAGGGGACAGCCCTGGGTCACGCAACACTGAACCCCTTCATTTCGTCTGTTCAGTGTGCTGGAAGCCGACAGGAAAGAGCAGCAGCTCTGAAGCAGAACAGCAGGTCTTACCCCACTGGCAGTGAAGGGAAAGGGGCAAGTCCCCGAGCACCCAGGGGAGAGCAGACTGCTCTGTGCCACAGTCGCAGCTGCTGATGAACAGCCTCCTGTCTCCCCTGAGCACTTCTTGAAATCGGGCAAGAGTACAACTACTTGCCAGATGGAGCAGGCAGCTGTAAAGCAGAGAAGCAGTGCTATTCTACAGAGCAAAACCACTCTGGGATGAAGCAAGCAGCAAACTTAAGTTTCCAGACTTCACTTCTGTAAGGAAGTTTCCAGCTCATTAGCTTTCTTTGTTTAACTTTATTGCTGGATGCTGCCAGCAGCAAAAAGTATCAGGTTTTTAAGTAGGCACTTTGTGGCCCTTGGAAACACTTGTTCGAGCCTCCATTCAAGAGTCTGGTCAGTACCCCACTGGCCACCCACTGTAGAAAAGGCACCTTTCACATCCATCCATGACAGGATTCCTCACATGCGGACTTTACTAACAAATGAGATGGAAGAACGTACTTAATAGTAATATCTGATTTTCATTTTTTAGGGAAAGCCTCTCCTTATACTCTACAAGTGTCTTTGCAATTGTTTGAAAATCAGTCCTCTTCTCCCAGCATTAAGCGTGCCACAGAGCAACCTGTTTTTCCAGTTCTCCTCTGCCTCATCCCCTCCTCATCCTCCCAGCATCCCCAGCCTGCGCAACCACAACCATCCCCTGCTTGGCTGCTCAGTGAGTCTTCAGAGGGAAGGACGAGCGGGATACTGAGTAGTCTCTCTGTGGTTGCCAGGGATGGGCTTGGACAAAGAGGTAAGGGACCTCTGCTCTCCGCTCCTTAGGTTCCTCCGGCCACCGCTAGCCCAACGCAGCCAGGCTGATGTCAGTGGTGGTTTCTTGTGGACAGTAGTAGAGTGGCAGAGTGCTCTGCGCTCACCCGGGCACAGGGTTTCAGGGGAAGCACAGCTCTGGCTCACCCTGCTCTCAAAGTAAGGTTCAGGCACAAGCCTCCCCCAGCTTCTCCAAGGCCAGCTTGAGGAGCCTCCACCCTCCCCCTCCACAATGGTTTCAACTTGACAGCTCCTAATAAACCAAACTTTACGAAGCAGCCCCTAGAGAGCCCGTGGAAGCTAATTAATGCTCTAATGAAGAGCCTGACTGCCTTGTTTGCTTGACGGCTCCCAGGTCAATCAATCTGCTGTAGCACGGCTTGTAAAAAAGCAGCAAGGAGCCCAGCATCCCTGGCGTCTGCTCAGTTGTCATCCTCCACCACCCCTCCCCATCCCTCCTCCCATGTTCATTACTGTCAAAAACCTGTCAGCAAGAGAGCAGATTTATAGAGGCGATTGCATCTTCTCCCTGTGTGCCTGCTCCAGGATTAGTCACGAAGGAACTGGCCGAGGGACGCAAGGACGGAGGGGTGGGAAGACTGCAGAGGCATGGGGAGATGGGTGCCCTGCAGGTCGGGATGGGCAGGTCTGTGCTGTGAGGGGGGTGCTCGGGGCGGGGGGTTTGCCACAACCTCCTGCTTATGTGAAAGCCCTGCTTTTTTGTTCTGTTGTTGCCAGAGAGACTCCCCAGCACTCAGACCCCAGGCCCTCTCAAAGCTCTGCCGAATCACCCCATTGCTTGTGCTGCAGGGGAAAGATAAGTGCAGTAATGGACACGAGGACAATGGCAATTTAATACACCAGCACAAATCTATTCAAGCCTCCTTGCCAAAAGAGTCCTATCCAGACGTCCTAGCCTGCCCAGATCACTGCGCAGTCCCCATCATGCACTGTGCCGCCAGAGACTGTCTGCTACCCTTGTCTGAGTCCCGCAGACTGCACGGACACATGCCGCTCCCAGACAGCGCCTCCCGTCTCAGCTGCTCCATCCCCGAAAACCTGGCAGGCAGAAGCAAGGTCCGAGGAGGAGCCGGCAACAGAGCCTGCCTCACAGCCCTCAGGTCTCCCCTTGACCCACATGCATCTATCTACCGCCTTCTTCCCTCGGGCAGGACCCAGAGCCCAGGCACCATTCCCCCTCTGTGCTGTCTGAGGAAGCGGGCAGAGAGCAGCGAAGGGGTACTGCTCAGCCAGCATCCTCACACCGAGAGCTCAGCCCAAATCCAAACGCTTCCAGGGTCATCTGGATTCAAAAGGAACTGCCCGCACCTCTGCCTCCCCTAAAACCTGAGAGATCAGCAAGTGCCAGGGAGTCACCACACCTGTCCCCTCCCAGCACAGGACACATCTGTCCTGACTGACCTCTTGCAGACCAGCCTGGTAAAGCTTGCATGGAGGATGCTCTTCACCACCTGGAAAGGTGCAAGTGTGCAAAGGGCAAGGCAATGTCACTAGAAGGGAAAGGGGTGGTAAGCCCTCGGGGCAAGCTCCAGTGTTCAGGGATGAAAGAACCGGGGTTTCAGAGGCAGGCCAGATACTGCAGCAGAAGGGGAGCCCCAAACACAAGGATGTGGTTGGGAAGAAATCTCTACCCCTGCACTTGGGGCTTGCTCCAAGCTTAGCTCGCGGTCCTGTGCGTGGTCTCCTGCCAGCTTTGGCTTCAAGGAAGCAGCTGGCATGAACTGAGCCGTACTTTTATTGTTCCTCCCTCTCTGCTGCAATGTGAGCTCAGCGACAAAGAAACAACAGGCAGCTTGAGAGATGGAAGTAAAAAGGAGAGCACTGCATTGTAAGGACATGAAATGCCCACAAGCAATCTAGCCAGTCTGGTCCACAATCCTGCCCGACAGACCCCCACACCAGCCCAGATTTCTGCCCCAGCCTACAGAAGTCAAAACCCAGCACTCATCCTACAGCAGTGCAGGTCTCTCTCCCTGCAAAGCACACACAAGCTATCTGGGGTTGCGTGCCCCCACCTGTGCACAACCCTCCCTCTACTTTGCAACCCAAAGTGCGCAGGCTTGCATGACATTGAGGAGCAGGCCATGAAAGGGAGCTTCAGATCCTACTGCTGCTGCTGGTGAGTTTTCACACACCAGCAAGTGACGAACACCATGCCCTCATGATATCTAAATTCTCTAGAAGCTCTCACACATACAGCCAGCACCCTTTATAGGGCTTTTCCTCACACTGCCAGTCCTTTTAACAGCTTCATGCCCAAGGGGCCGGGAACATCACACTCAAAAGGCCAAATCTGGCTCCAGATGCCATGCAGCACACTTGTGTCATCCCACCCACAGACCCTGTATTCAGAGCTGGGTTAACGCTGCCATTGCCTGCCTTATTCACTCCCTCCTTCAGGAGCTATGTGTTTCATTTCTCAAATACTGCTCATTTCTTCCTATGAGTAGGAAAGGACTGGAGTGTTTCAAGCTGCTGACGTTTCCAAGCTGCTGACGTTTCCTCAACATTACCTGTTGGCCACGAGACAGCCGTATATCCTGGTTTTGGCTGGGATAGAGTTAATTCTCTTCCTAGTAGCTGGTATAGTGTTATGTTTTGGATTTAGGATGAGAATAATGTTGATAACACACTGATCTTTTCAGTTGTTGCTAAGTAGTGTTCATACTAAATCAAGGATTTTTCAGCTTCTCATGCCCAGCCAGCAAGAAGGCTGGAGGGGCACAAGAAGTTGGGAGGGGACACAGCCAGGACAGCTGACCCAAACTGGCCAAAGGGGTATTCCATACTATGTGATGTCATGCCCAGTATATAAACTGGGGGGAGTTGGCCGGGGTGGGGCAGATCGCTGCTCGGGAACTGACTGGGCATCAGTCAGCGAGTGGCAAGCAACTGCATTCTGCATCACTTGTTTTGTATATTCCAATCCTTTTATTATTATTATAATTTTATTATTATTGTTGTTATTATTATTATTTTCTTCCTTTCTGTCCTATTTAACCGTTCTTATCTCAATCCACGAGTTTTACTTTCTTTTTTTCCCAGTTCTCTCCCCCATCCCACTGGGGGGGCGGGGGAGTGAGCGAGCAGCTGCATGATGCTTAGTTGCTGACTGGGGTTAAACCACAACACTGTAGGTGAAATTACTTTGCAGCCACATTAATGCATGTAATTCAAAACCAGCACTGCCACCTCTGCAGTTACCACTCAGCATGGATGACAACTACAAACACCACCCACTGCAAGAGTGTCAAGGAGAGACAGCCTGAGCACTGAAACAGCAAACAGACACACCAGGAGAAGCTCCAGCACCCTGTCCCTTGAGGACATGGGATTTCACAAAGCAAAGAGATTAATGAAGCAATCAGGTAGCCACACTTTTACCTTTCGCACCTGAACACACTTTAAAGGCTGACATATATCGATTGCCCCGTCTGCACCTGGAACCTGTCAAATAGAAAGGTCACTCTAACAAACGGGGAGCAGGGGTTTAAGAAGAAACTAGAATCCCAACATTAACTTACAATCTGGAAACACACGGTGGCTCAATTTACCAAAAGACCTCCCAACAAGCCTTCTTTACAGCATCCCTTAGTGGACTGGTAGCGGAGATAGTTCACCCCAAACTCACTGGCATGTGTCAAGGCAGGAACCCATGGCTAGTGGCAAGGGAAAGGAGAAAACTAAGACTAAGACACCCAGTAGCAGCCTGAAGTTATCTCAGATTAAGGTGACTACAGAGACACAGAATTAGACTGACAGAGCTCTCAGGTGTTCAATCATTCAGAGGTCCTGAATGACCTCTTCTGAAGCAGCCCTGGATATTAATCTGAAAACCAGCACCTGCTTCATCATCACAGGTCTGACTGCGGGGGCTCTAGCATATTCATTCAGTGGTGTCTGAGGAAGGCACCTCCCACATCATCCTGGATCCTCTCTGGAGATTATCCAGCCAAAGACCCAGCAACGACATGACATGACCCTCTGCAGCCTGCAAAACCAGAGGGAACCACAGCAGTCGCTGGTACAACTGCCAGCATTGCATTCACGGAGAACATCAACCATCCGCTCTCAGAGGCTGCCTGGGACATGGAAACAAAACACAGAGAGAGTGCAACCATGGTGCTGGGGACGCTCTGAGGAGTGCCTCTCTTCTCTTCCATCCCCCCTTGTGAGCCATTAAACCACAAACATTATGCAAGGCTCATTGGACTGACAGCTAAGATTTGTGTAGCAGTAGTTTGTTGAGCAGCAGGGAGATAGGGAGAGATAAAAACCATGGAGACCTAGACAACTTGTTCTGTTAAGGCATCACTTGATGGTTACTGCTCCAGTAAAGAACTGGCTGCCAGAGCACGGTTTAAATGTCCTTTAAATGTGCCCCTCGACACCCTGAGCTGTGACACGGAGGCTCTCTTCTGGAAGCTGTTATCAAGGAATTCTCTTTCTCTCTCTCACACACATATGCATGCACAGATATGTGCCATGAAGAAGCATATTACTCCAGGGACCATATCCAGTCAATGCTATTTCCTAGGGAAATAAGCTAAAATGATGAACATCACCAACCTGACCTTGTGAGTAATAAAACATGTATTACAAGGCAGGATAATCAAGATAAATGGAGGAGATTAACCTGGAGATGAGGGCAAGGAAGGAGAGAGGGAAGAAAGATGATGGAGAGCTCATGAGGCGCCTGGATCTCACAGCATGCCCTGATTTTTCTGACGATATGCTAAGGGTTGGGGAAGATGGAGGAGAGTATGAAAAACTAAGGGGAAAAACACAAAGCCAAGCCAGAAGACAGACCTTAGGAAGGAGTCCCCCTGCACAGGAACATGAAGGAAGGACTACCATGCTGCAAGGACCTGAGCCAAGAGTCTTGAAGGTGCTAAAAGCCTCATTCCAAACATCAGCTCCAGCCCTAAGGCCGAGACAGCAATAAACCGTTCAGCTCAGCGATGGCCCAGAGCTGCTCTGACCATGTATCTTTGCACCCTTCATGGACAACAGAAGGCACTACCAAAATATCAGTGACAAGGCCTACAGAAGGCACCTAACTCTCTCCACTGGCTGTACAGGGAACATAAGCACCTTGTAGGTTTTCTGACCCTCCCTGCCAAGTCGGGTGTCTGTTGCCTAGCTGTTGCACACTCTGTGTGGGTACCCATGGCCTCAGTGACTTCCAGCTGGAAAGAGCTCAACTTCTGGTGGGGAGGAAAGTCAGGCTCTTTGATTACTATCTGCTTTTGAAGATGCCTCCAGCAGAACGAGAGATGCAGCCAGTTACTAGACAAGAACTGCAGCACCTCACCTATGGTGCACGTGCACGTGCAGGCTTTGGTGGGAGCACATCTCTCTTCTTTGATCCTGTTTGCCCCCTCCCTCTCCTATCTTCCCCAGGTTAGTCTGCTCTGATGAATGGAGGTGGCAACCTGAAAGCCACCTCCATCTCACAAGAACAGCCCAGAGACTGGACCGAGCTTCGGTCACCTCGCTTCCCAGAAGAAAACCCCATGAACAGCGTATGAGGAGCAATGAGAGGACCCAGTTCCACAGAGGAGAATAAGGGAACTCCAACATATCCACTGCCGAAGAGCCAAGCAGTTCCTCCTGAGCCATGTGCAAGTGTGAGATGTCAGTTGCAGCCACAAGAGCAGTCCTCACTCTGGAGGGACCACCACAGCGCTGGTACGTACCCTGTCCCCACAACACACCCCTCAGCCCCTCTCATGCGCTCTTGGCACTCACCCGGCCGCAGGACCCTGATTTCCAGCAGGTTGGAGGTCCTGTCTGCCAGCCGCGTCCAGCTGCTGTTGTAGTTCTTCCTCCAGAGCTCAGCCACGCACTGGTACTTGCCGGCCTCCGTGTCGCTTGCCCTGCTGATGCTCAGGCGCACGTTGTTGCTGGACTCAGCCTTCTCGATGGCGGTGCGGGTCCGGAAACCTGCGTACCTGTCACCCCACTGCACCCCACCATCGCGTGTGAAAGTGACCAGGTCATGAAACTCGGTGCTGCCTGCCGGCTGGAAACGCCACGTCACCGACACCGGTACCCATGATGGGTAGTGGGGCTTGATGATGCACTGGAGGTCGAAGGACTCGTTGTAGGTCACCCCGGGGGTGCGGGAGATAGCTGTGACAGCAAAGCCAGCCTCTGCGGAAAGAAAGAAAAAGGCTTTGAGAGACACCTGCCTAACGAGGCCCTGCTGTTAGCATGCAAAAGCTAGAGCGTAGTCATCCAGTTGCAGGCCTGGAATAATCAGCCGCTCACATTGTGTTGGCTCCTCGTTTGCAATTGCAAAGTGACACGAAAAGCAGTGGCAAAAACACACTTAGCTGCCTGCGTAGTGGTGACCACCTGCACGAGCACTGGCTGCAGCAGCAGCAGGATCGCACTCAATTTCTGCCCAGAGGAGCAAGATCCCCTGAGACCCGGAGGGTGAGCAGCCAGCGCTGAACGCTGCCAAAGCCCCGTATGGAAACGCAGCAGCGCAGTGGCACGGGAACAGCACCACGCAGAGCAGCTACCCAGCACCAGCCTGACCGCTCGCAGGCCCCGCAATTCACATCCATCTCTCGGGCAAGGGGTCCCCACCCCATCCCCCACCCCAGGTCTGTGGCTGGTTGCTGCAAGTGAAGGAAAGATGAGGAAAGTGAGAAGTAGCAGCCTTTGTTCATGCATCGGAGAGGTGGCAGCGGTTACAAGACCCCAGGATGGAGGCAACTGAAAGAGAAGCTGGTTGCTCCTTCACACAGCATGGCTTTTGTTCTCTTCCAGATCATGGCTCCAGGATGGCTTTATGCAGTTATCCTCACATGTCCACCACTCTGCAAGCCGGTCCATATATTTTGACTTGTCTACACCCAGCACTTTGCTTGTTTAGGGGAGTTTAAAACCAGCAGTCTATTAGTAATTTGAAGATAACATATTCCCAGTTGATTGGCTTACATTTTGGGTCAGAGTGTTTCCATTGCTTATTTGTTCCAAGCTGCAGAGAGAAATATTTTCTTCTCTTCCAATCGCTTCAGTATGGCCAGCAGATTTAGCAGGGGCCTTGTTTCCTACCGGTAACATCCCCAAGAAGCGCTCCCTTCCCACCAGCTGGCAGGTCTCCTCCCTCCCCCTGCAGTGCTGACCGTCCTGGCACCTGGCACAGCCGCTGCTGTGGGGGGAGACCCCAGCCAGTGCCCAGTAGAAACAGGAACGTCTTCTGGATCAGCACGGAGCCTCAGCCTGCCACTGGCTCGAAATTACGCTTTGAGAGATGAGCTGGGAGGTCACCGCAACCTGCAGAGCTGCCGCCGCCACAGGCCAGACCAGCCACAGCACAGACACCGCCGTATCTGCAACGCTTCCAGCAAGTGCCCCCGCAGCCCCATGGCGTCACTGTGCCAGAGCTCCGGGATGTGAAATTACTGAGAAAACAGGTCAATCTTTGGGATTAAAGCCTCCTGCAAAATGTTCAGTGATGACCCAGGAGAGGAGAGTGAGACCCAGGCTGTCTCCCCTGCAGGATTGTTGCATCTCATCCCCACATAAACTCTCACCTTCAGACCCTGCAGCAGCCCTCCTGCCCCAGCAAGTGCGTTCCTGGGCCCAGCTCAGAGCACCGCTGAGCCAGCAATGGCCCTAGAAAGCCAACATCATTTCACCAAGACCAGCTGACCTCATCAAGTTTTATCTCCAGTTGGCCTGGGCAAGGAAGCTTCATGAAGGGACTTCTCTTGACTGCCATGCGAAAGCCAGGTGCGTTTCTCAGGTCCTCAACTCAGCCAACACACTCATGGCACTTAGGTTAACACGCAAAGGCCCTTCTTCCTTCGGGACTTGGTACGAAAGGAGAGAAGCCATGCATAAAAGTGGGCAGATTTTCTGCAAGACCTCCCTACAAGAACACAGCAGCCCCCCCTCAACCTGTCTGCCCCCTCTTTTCCCAGCCAGGGGGACTGAAGTCCCTGCCAGGCACTTGAGATCCTCAGAAGTTCAGGGACATCTGGTCTCATCCAACAGCACATCTCTCTTCCGGCTATTGCTTCTGAACCACCCTGCAGATAGATTTATGCATTTGAACATCATCTGTGCTGGTTCAGCTAAACAGTTTCTTACCTTGGCAGACTGGCAAACGATTAGACCTTAACTTGAAATGTGAGTGTCACTAAATTTACTGCATTTTTTTCACTAGCAATTTTCTGCAGCCATAAACCCCTCTTGCTCTTTCTTAGCACCTTCCATTTGAGTTTCTCAGGACAATTCAAAAACATTACGCTGAACAAAAAATATCACATTCAGCAGCAACGAAACAACACTCAATATTTTCTCCACTGAATTTTCATGAGCTATTTCAGCTTTGCTAGTTATAGGAAGAGGACTTAGACATTTCTTAGGACTTGACAGAACATGCTCGACAGCCAGCGATTTCTCTGGGACAAGAAGTGGAAGAGGGACAACTGCCTCTCCAACACGTCTTCTGGAACTGCTGGGCAATTCTGAGCATCTTAAATTTTAACAGGAATAAAAGTAATACATTTTAAAATACCAACCCTTAATCCCAACACTTCTACAAGTGGCAGAGTAAAGAGAAGGGCCAATACGTGGACTTAGAGCAGGCCAAATGCTGCTGACCTCATAAGCAAGACGCCGTTGAAACCAAATGAGAACCTGCCTTTAGTTCTTAACAAACTAATGTCCCTACCTGCTTTTGGAAGCTATATAGCAAAGATTTCTAGCTCCAGACAGAACAGCCTCTGAAAGAAAGTCAAAAGTGAAGGGGAAGAAAGGAGGAAAAAAGCAAGATTTTACCAGAATACAATACAACTTTGAAGTCTGGTCTCTCACACATCTTGCCAAAGCTTAAGATTAATACTGCAGAGAACAAAAAAAAAAACCCCAAACCAACAAACCCCCAAATTCGTACCTTGACCTTTCAATAGAGCTCCCTGATTGTTTATAGCCCTGGCATTCTGCAAATCGATGGCCTCATAGGAACAGTCATCCCTTCTTCAGTCTCCTCCAGAGCACTTTGGGAACTAGTCCAGGACTTAATACAGCAAGGCCTGAGTGGGACCAAAGTAATTCACAATCCATGCAAAATGCCTAATGCCCTACCTGCCCTCTCCTAAACTGATCTGGTTTCACTGTGTTTGAAATGGCGGAGCCCTTTAGCAGGGCAGAGTACCAGCTGCAATGATCCCAGGTCCTAGTTCAGCTTGGTTATGGACAACGTTGTGGTTCCGGGCCAGCAGCTCAGTGCCTCCTTGCAGAGGCAGTGAGGACCGTTCCTGACCCATATCTTCTGCAGGCTTCTGACGCTGTCAGAGATGCTCGCAATTTCTGGTGGCTGGGCCAAGAGATGCCCAGTGTTTTGCTCTCCTGGTCTGGTGAGCGGAGGTAAGGTTTACCCTGGGCAAGCAAGGAGGCTTTGATGCCCACGGGCTGCCGATGGAGCACCACCACTGCACTGCCCATAGCCCGGCTCCAATGCTGGGGGGACACGTCATGGGACTGGCAGCCTCTGTCCTCGGGAAGATGGTGGAAGCACTGCCCCTCTCCTCAGCCACCTCCTGCTTTGCTCCTGCCACAGCCACCCCTCAGACTTTGCCCCCACACGCAACGGGGAACGGAGGCATCTTGCACCAACCTAGCAGGAGCTGCGGGCGGGCTGCCGGGTACCTCCATTTTTCCGGCCAGCAAGGATGAGAGTGCCGAGAGCAGCCCCAGTTATTTGGAGGTCACCTCCTGGGGGGGGGTCAGGCATGCAGGGACCATGGCCCCGCAGCCCTCCGCGCCTCGAGTACTCACCCAGAGCAGTGATGGACACCGGGGTGCCCGCGTGCCGCTCCCCAACCATCTGCCACTCCCCATCCAGCGTCCGCGTCCACTCGGCCACCCGGCACTCATAGTGGCCCTCGTCTGCCTTGACGCTGTTGAAGATCTCCAGCGTGAAGGAGCCAGGCCGGACCTGCTCCACCTGGATGCCCCCGTAGCTGCTGCGCTCGGCGTACGAGGGGCCCGGCTGCAGGGTGCCCTCCCGATCCAGACGCACAATTTCGCTGCGCCGGTTCAGCTTGTCAACCAGCTGCCAGGCGACGGAGAAGCGGCTTTGGGGCCCGAAGCCTGAGCGCACATTGCAGCCAAAGCGCAGGCTCTCCCCCTCCAAGACATTGCTGGCGTTGTTGATAATCTCCAAGGAGATGCTGGTCTCTACGGAGAGAAACGCATACACACAGGGGAGATCATACACACTCGCCACTTCTCAGTCTGCAAGAAGGACGCTGCCGGCCAGAGAAGCTTTCTACCAGGTGCAGGAAACTGCCCACGCATTTGGGTCCAGGCACGTCTTAACCTCATGCGTGACCACATCCAAAACCAGCTTGTGGGCAGCGAGCTGCTCCTGGTGACTCGCACACTCAAAGCAGGTGTAGGCCAAAGCTAGGAAAAATCTTTCTGCCTATGGCTCATGAGACATTGCTGCATCTTCTGGTCGCAGGTCCGGGATGGGATCTCAGCAAAGCTTGAGGGAATTTGTGTTGCTACAACATGCACCGCATGCAACCAGCTTGGCCAAAAAAAGCTTCCAGCTCCCTGGGCTTTTCGATTCAACGTCATCCTGATCACCATCTTGCCACATCCATTCCTACAACACCTTTTGGGAGAAGCTCTCCCAAACTCCCATTGCTAGCGACACTAGAGGTAGCTATCAATGTTTGGTAACATCAAAAAACCCTGTTATTCTGAGCTTCCCAGAGATGTAAGGCTTTACAGCTGGTTTTTCAGAGATACTGAGTGCTGGTTACTCCTGCTGTCTTCCGTCAGAGTTATGGACACTTAGCACCCTTGAAAAATCATCACATTTGTGATTTATCAAATGGCAAGAATGAAATCTGTCTGAAAGGTGGCTGTGCCTGTAAGTACTACATTTTAGACATTTGTCCAGTGCAAGATTTCTAGCTAGAGTAATTTTCAAAGCCAAACAAATGAGACCAAATATTGGTAGGAGAGAAAAGAAATAGAATTTATTTTGGAGAAATGAGGAGGAAAAAAAAAAAACTAGAGGAAAGGGCTGCATTTACCTACAAACCTAAGAGATAGGAGACAAACATTGCACAAAATCCTCTCACAGCTACCCTCTGCTTGATCAAAGCCCACTGCCAGCGTAGCCTGGGCAACACGTGCATGGTTCATCATGCCACAGCTACCTGAGTTTCAGAGAGCAAAACAAGGAATGAGTCAGTGGACCCTTTCCTCTCACCCTGTTATTTCTCTATTTCCCACATTTGTCTGACAAACATAAAAGGCATTCAGGCAAGCCTCCAGCAGGGTTGTTTTCACCAGGGTTGGCAGACACACAGTGACCACAACAGAGCTCTATGCTGAAGAGCAACCCGGGGCTTGAGGAGCACATGAACCCTGGTTTCTTCCAGTACAGCTGTCTTGCAAAGGCAGCTGAACAACAGCCACTGAACGGCCTGCAGGAACCTAGCAGCTCTTAGGATAAACCAAGGCCAAGCCAGTCTCCCCATTACGCCCGCTGAGTACTTTAGAGCACCCAACTCCCTGCAGAGCAAGGTGAGGAGAGAGGTGTAAGGAGCAAGTCACAGGCTGTCACATGCACCTTCAGCTCAAGGACAAAACTGCCAGCTTGGTGTTATTACCAAGGTAGGGGCATGTTTCCCCACCTACGAACCTGATGCATATCCCTCCTTCTCCATCATTCCCTTCGCATCAGAAAAAAAAATCTCGCCAGTTGCCTCCACAGCATGCAAACTCTTATCCTCCCTCTTCCCCACTGCTGAAGTGTGGGCACATCGTGGCCTCACCAGCTAGCTACCCAGTAGAGCAATGGTCCCAGGAGGGTACAGACAAGTCTCTACTTACTGAGCGGCAGGACAGTGATGGGGATGTTCTTTGGCCGCTTGCTCTCCTTGTCGATGAAGTCCCCTGTCACGGTCTTCTCCCGTTCAGTCACTCGGCAGTTGTACTTGCCACTGTCCTCAAGGCGGAGGCGGTAGATCTTCAGCACAAAAACATTGTCGCTTTCTTTGGCTACCTTGAGCTGGCCCAGGGCCTCACGCTGGGCAAACTCATTGTTGAGCACTGGCACGGCATTGGGTCCCAGGCTGGCGATGAGGGAGCTGTTGAAGGCCCAGGAAATGGAGAAGTAGCGGTCGGGGATGTTCTGGGCCTCCAGGGTGCACCGAAACTCCACCGGCTCACCCACGATGTACGTCCGCTTCTCTGTCTCCAGCCGGACACTGAACTCCTTATCTGGGGAGAGACAGACCAACTTGCATCAGCATGGCAAAGCTCATCAGGAAAACCAGCACACCTCGTGCGAGGTATTTACAACTTGCTACTCCTTGCACAGCCAACATCTCTCGGACACAGGCATCCACAGGTGAAAGGGTTAGGGGCTTGCTTTTGCTGTGAGAGCCCAGATTGGCCGTGCTGCAGGAAAGACAGCTTGCTGCCCAGCATGCAAGAGCTGCAAGGCTTCCCCAGTCATAACCCTTTCCTCCAGCCTTTACTCCTGGGAGCAGCTCTGCTGTGACACCAGCATCCAGTGGCGCTGCAGGGTGTGACCTGGAGCCTAGTCCTACTAACACCCTGCTCAGCCAGGGTCAAGAGGCAGGGCCTTTGGGTATATCGGAGAGAAGAAAGAGCTCCACTGGGTCTTCAGATCCCTAGCAGGAACCTGTGCTGTGGGCTGGGAGAAAGATTTTGACTTGCAAATGGACCTTGTTTAACACAGAAGTGGTTGCTGAAAGTTTTAGTTTTATTTTTATTTTCTGCTGTGTCACTCAACTTCCTCACTTACCAAAATTCTCATTGCCTGTGCTAGCACCAAGTGCTTAAGGTGTATGTTTTAGCTCCTGTGTCAGCCCCAGATCACTGACCACATCAGGAGATGGGGCCTGCCACCCAACCCCCCTTGCTGCTCTGGTGTCCCCTGGTTGCTCTTTGCTGACATTTGCTCTGCCTGCAGGCAGCGCTTGGGCTCTCCTTTGCCCTGCTTCACCGTGCCAGCAGCCTCCCAAGTGGGGCACATGGCAAAACAGGGAGACCAGCCCCAGCCACCTAACAAGGTACTGCCCCATTTTCTGCCTCCTCCCACCACCCAGCCGAGCGAGAAAAGACAGAGGAGACACTGACCGGTGGCTTGCACGTTGACGATGGCGCCCTGGGAACGCTTGCGGGTCATGGCATACCAAGACTTGTCCGGGTCCTGGATCCACTCCGCTGCCTCGCAGTAAAACTCGCCCTGATCCGATGGGTGGAGGTTGTAGATAGTGAGCTTTGAGGTGGTCTCCCCAACTTTGTCCAAGCGAACATCCCCCGTGGCTTGCCGCTGGGCGTAGGCACTGCCAGCCCGCAGGACGAAGTCGCGGCTGAGGGAGATGACCTCCACGGGCGCCTCGCTGCCTCGCTGCCGGTACCAGGCGATGGAGACATGGCTGTGCTGGGTTGTGCTCTTAGACACCTCGCACTTCAGCTCCAGGGAGTCACGCTCCACTTTGTTCAGTGTCTGCGGGACTGCTGTCACTCGCAGCGAGTCAGGGATCACTGCAGCAAAGGGGAACGGGGAAACACAGCCCAAGAGTTAGCAACGCCAAAATGCTGAGTCTAAAGCCCAGACGCGTTAAAGGAGAGCTAGGGGGAAGGTTTCTTTTTATAGTCGTAATTAATCATTAAGTATTAGCAAAGCCCTGTTAGCTCACATCTAGCCTCCAAAAAGAGGAGAGTCGTCCCCAAAGCCCTTGGTTGGGAAAGACTGCGACCTGCAGCACATACTCCAGTGCTGTGCTTAAATTCCTGCTCAATGGTCCCAGCAACTGCACAGGGTTTTCCACCATGCCGCAGAGCAGCACAGCTTAATACATCCAATTCCCATGAAGGCATTTCTTCACAGGCAGCATCCCCTTCATCATGTGCCACCCAGCATGCTTCGTGACCCCCCTCCTGCCCACATCCTTCAGCCACTCATTAGCCCTGCACCGTGGTCTTCGGCCCCCGGTCCCTGTTGGGGCCAAGCTAAATATATTTAGTTTCTTTAATCTTCCCTCATAAAAAAGTCAGGAGATCCAATTCCCCTCTCCTTTGTTTACATCCTTTCACATTTTAATGGCCTCCTCAGGCCAAACAAAGGGGTTTCTGCATTCGGAGGGAACTGGCTCCTCTGAGGGCAGCAATGCAATTGCAACATGCCCAGAGCCTGTTCCCGGGACACAGCCACATCAAGGCACTTGGTAATGAAACTGCTGGCTACTTTTCCAGCTGATTAACCAGAGGAGAGGAAGTACAGCTGCTAAAATCAGGACAAAAAAAAATCTGCAGCCCCCCTCAACCTTGCTTGATTTTAGCAAGCTGCTTAATTTTAGCAAGAGGCTCTACTGCCAGAAGATAGACTTTCTTAAAAAGAAGCCTTTCTAGACTTCGTTGTCTCAAGAAACATCATGTGGAAAGAAGAATGCAAACCTTCTCCCCAGCTCTGCAGACAAGGCAGCGCCAGCGAGCCTGTTAATGCCCAATGGTTTCACCGCGTACCGGTGGAATATAATTAACATATCTCAGTTCAGTTTCATTGACAGCACTGGAAGGTTTGACGAAATTAGCTGTGCTGCCGAAAGCTTCATCTGTTTCATTCAGGCATGGCTACAGAATGCAATGAGCTGCAGGAAAGACAATCGCTGGCATTATTGCCAGCAGAAAAGTCAAAGCAGAAGAAAGGAAAGAAAAAAAGCCACGAGATGGAGTAAATGAGAGGGAAATCTTCCTGCATCCAGCCTGGATGGGGCCATTCACTTTTACCATGCGTTCACTACCCAGGGAATTTACTGCCCCTTACAGGGAAAGTACCTGGTAAGGCCATTTACATTGGAGGCCATTGCCCCCGTCGCCCACAGCCACATCTCCTCCTCCCTCCCTTCTCCTCCTCTTCCTCACCGGG
Source organism: Harpia harpyja (assembly GCF_026419915.1). Classification (NCBI taxonomy): domain Eukaryota; kingdom Metazoa; phylum Chordata; class Aves; order Accipitriformes; family Accipitridae; genus Harpia; species Harpia harpyja. Next base: position 36,507,251 of record NC_068947.1, read on the forward strand.
CTCCCATCCCCTGCCCACCTTAATAGCCTCTGGCTGACCATGGCCAAGAGGCTGCCTCACTTCACCTTTCCCCCTTCCCTCCGACTCCCAAACCAGTGGTGAAAGCGGCAACCAACCTTGCTAGTTCACACTGCCTGCACGATGAGATTTAAATTTCTCATTTCAAACCTTTCTGAATAATTTCCAGAGCCACACAGCTCCTTTCTCTTTGCCCTCCAGCCACGGGATCTTATAACTTTTCTTACGTTATTTAAATAAATTAAACCTGATCATCATCTTGCTGGAGTTACTTTCCTGCTGAGCTGCTTCAAAGGCAGAGCTCCCTGCTACACCAGCCTCCACATGACAGCTTATGGGGTGAAAGCAGCTGTCCATGAAGAAAGGGTGCCCATCCTCCTTCCCCCAATTTGAGAGACCTGGGTACCCCACTGGGTGCCCGCGTGCCCTCCCCAGCCCTGTTCAGCAGCACGGCCGCTTGCTGGCTATGGGCAAGGCAGTGCCCTTCTTACCCTGGGAGCCTGCCTGGCTCTGCGGGGCGAGTACAGGGCAAGCACTTGGCTTGCCAGATGTGGAGCTGCCTGCTCCCCAGGAGTAAGGCCTGGAAGTCTGTCCAAAGGCTGGGCCTCAAGCAAACATTTGCCACGCTGTTCCCCAAGCAGATTAGAGGCTGGCACAGGCACCATTTCACCAGCTTAAACCATGACTTTGTATCTCCAGGTCATAACCTGGCTGGAGGGTTAGCATCTTTTACACCACGTGGGCAAGCTATTGCAAAATGCATTCCTGGAGAAAAATCACGAGGCAGCGGCGTGCTGTTAAAAGCTGTAATTTAACTGTGGTAACACCTGATACGGTGTGCTGCGTTACTCCTGCTCTTTTGGTTAAAAAAGCCAGCCAAGTTCCTTCTGGTTAGAGGAATCAGTAAGACCTTTTGGGTTGCACGCAGCCTTGAGGGTATTGTCTTAAATCAGCCTGGCATAGGTACACATTCGGTTGGTGTCACCTTCCTAATCAGGAAGACTAGAGACCTGCTTGCTAAATGAAAGCGCAGTTTCTGAACAATCAGATGTTGGGAGGGACAGGCAAGAGCCCTGAGCTGGCCAGACCAGCGGGAAGCCTCCATGCTTCGCACCACTACTCTCGTGCTTGGCCAAAGAGGCACAAACAACTTTTTTAGTTACACAGCAAGATGCACTTGGGGTACCAGGCTTGGGGAGAGGGGAAGCGGGTAGGAGAAAGGGGAAAACGCCGTTCTCAAGAAGCAGCCGAACGTGGCAGCAGGTCACAGCTCATTTCAGAAGCTCAACGAGCATTTCATTCTGAGTGCTGCAGAGCACCGGGGACTCCCGCAGTGGGGCCGCAGGTCTGCTGGGGCTCACGCACCACCCCAAAGCACAGACCCCACTGGCCTGCGCCGACAAGAGGGCTACAGGCATGGCTTAGCCCATCAGGCTGGAGCAGATCAGGCACGGAAGTCATGGAGAGAAAAGCAAGCAGGGAATGCTGCAAAGGCACTCGCCAGGGCACGACACCGCACGTGAGGAGGTGCGCTATCAGAAGAGAAGTTCCTCCCAAGCCAGTCACCCTGCTCAGGCTTCAAAGACATCAGTTTGCGTATCAGGACATGAGTAACTCTCTGCGTGGCATTCACCCAGGAGCCCTGGCTCCGCTGCCAGCCATCACACTGCTGAGCTGTCCGCACTCATCCCACAGCCGCCTGCTGCAGGAAGCACCAGGGTTTCTAGGGGTACTCTGCAAGCTGAGCTTCACTTGAAAGCAAAGCTCAGCTTAGATGAGAGTCATCACTGTGTGAAGGGGAGCAGGGCCACATCTGAATCGGAGCCAAGAGGGAGGCTGCAGGGCACATCCTCTTGCCCGCTCTTTCTCACCCAGCTCCTGCCTGTTTGTTCCCTTTTCAACGTGCCATCCCGGCAACCTGCCTTGCACTTCCTCCAGCATCCAGCCTTGCCTCCTTCTTGCCCCTCAAGACAAGTCCACCCCTGCAGCTGTCGTGACCTCCTGGAGGTGTCAGCAGAGCTCCCCTCTCCCCAGCATCAAGGTTAGATTTGGCAGCGAGTGGCTGGACAGGGAGATGAGCAGCTGAAAAACGCTTCCTGGGAGCAAACCTGTTGTGCTGTTGCCACCCTTGAGCCAGTCTGCTGAGCCTAACCATAGCTGACAGCATTGAGCTTGTAGTTACAGCACTGAAAAAAAGAGCACGAAATACAGCATTTCCTATTCGTCCCCAAGCCACAGGTTCCTGCAGAGGACACTGGGATAGGTACTCAGTGGTGGGTGGGCTGCTAAGCGCAGGGTGCTCGCAACCCCCGCCAAGATTTGAAAGCTCCTGAAATATTAAATGTAAATACTGCCACTAGAGGGTGTCAGGGACCCAGCTAGGGAGAGTCCCAGGGCCCTGCTGCCAGGACGAGGAGGAGGAGGGGGGAGCCCGGAGATGCTCCACTCTTGCCAGGGCAGCGCCCACGGGCATCCTCCCTCAGGAAGCCTGCACGCACAGCTCCAGCCAAATCCACCTCAAATGCACACACTTCAATAACACGCAGTCAACGACAACTTGGCGAGCTAATTAAGGCTAACTTTAGGACAAGGAACTGGCTTACAGTCTCCCAGAAAACAAGCGGGGAGCAGAGACTGGAGTTCCTGGGTCTGGACTTGGTGCACACCTTAACATGCTTTCCTCCAAGCTCCAGGACCAGCTCCATTTCCAGCAGCTCCTGGTGCCCTGCTGAACTCTACCCACACGGACGAAGATGACCCAAGGCATCTCCCTTTTCCCCAGGCTGGCTCTGGTTCATCCTTGTGTATCCAAAACCCCAACCACCTCCAAGAGGTAGGCTATCACAGCTTTTATGTGCCGGGCACAAGCCAGAGAGCTACCAGCATTTCATCTACTCCCAGGCAAGGCAGCAAACCTGCCTGAGATGCCGCTTCCTTGTTAAGCGATGCAGGCAGAGTGTCAGGCTGGGAGCCAGAGGCTCCCCAGCTTGAGCTGGTAAAACAATGCTGCAAAAATCACTCAGCACCATGGCAGCCTTACACTGCAGGCTCTTCAGGAGTCAAACAACTTACACGGGCTACCCAGCACAGTGGGACTATTTCAGAGCCGCTTTAGGACAAGCAAAACACACCAACCTCTTCTTCCCTTGGATTTCCTTATAGCTTTTACCCACTGATACTCTTTAGAGGCAACCTATGGTGCTACCCTGTGTCCGCACCCACCCACTTCGTACTACCTGGACAGAGCTAAGTTTGCCAAGCGTCAAGTGTGAACTATTTAGGATGAACAAATACATGTACTCCCTACTCCTAGGCAGCTGCTTCTGGCTGAGAAATACCGCTCTGGATTTTGCAGGGAATTAGTGCAAGAGTTATGTTTCCATCTGCCCCGCAACATCTTGTTGCCCTGCAGGGATCCCAGCTCAGCACCACGAACCTCCTTACACAACCCCTCTGGTTGTGCGTGCAAGACAGAAACAAGCTGCTCAAGAGGAACCACAATGCCAGCACCACCAGTCCAGAAGTGAGCACTGGCAGGCACCAAATGGCACCATGAACGGCACCGTGGGTGGGAGTGCGAGGCATGGGGATGCAGCATTTTGCTATTACCCTCTGCAATCTGCCAACCCTCCTGCAGCCACCCGTGCCACCCCAGGGAAGGAGGGAGGATCTGCCACCAGAGCCACCCCGATGCCACAGAAACAGCTGGAAAGGACCTGTCCTCTCCCAGACACTGCAAGCTCTCAGAGAGCCATGCTCCTTATAACCCCCTCCACAGCGCTATTGATTTCCATTCCTTACATGTGCATGCGTGTGGCAGGAGGAAGGGGGTGGTAATAAGGCAGGAAAAATATCTAGATTAGCAACATAATCCTCTCAAGCCCTCATGCCTGGCAATTAGCTATACACGCCGATCCATACCTGCTGCAGCACACCAGACACCACTCTTCCTCATCAATCAAAAGCTCGCGTAATGCCTTCAGCACGAAGGGAAACACATGCTGTGTTATGCTGCAAAACTGATGAAGACCCTCAAATGTCACCTTTGCAAGTGGACAAAACTGAGCTTTTCTGAGCAGATCATGCTGCTGGTGGTGTCCTTTGCTTGCCTTATTTTTAAGTCCTGACTAGAAACTCGCAGGTGGCCTGGGGCAGGCAGAGGAAAGCTTTGTTCCTGTTGTTGCTGCTTATAAGTTTCCCCCACTGCCCAAGGTCCTACCTGAGACCAGAATTTGAGGAGGCAAACCTACCACCCCAAGATGTACTTTCGCTGTGACTGAGGGTGTGGGGTCTCTGTGCAAAATTTTCCCTCTTCTCTTCCTTGCCTACCAAGATATAGCAAGAGGCTCCTGGTATCACGGGGAAAACATAAAGCAAGTGTTAATAATCTGGTTGGTTTGGGGATTACTATCCTTCAGTAAAGCCCCACCTGCAGTGGGAAATAAGGACAGTTAAAGACAGGTTTAAATGAAAGGCAGTTAAAAGACTACTAATTGTTTAAATGAATTAAAAAAGAAGTCATACACTTTTCTGAATTAGTCAGTGAATTTACTTCAAGTTCCTGAAAGGGTGAGCAGAACTTGCACTGTGGTCTAAAGAAAAGCAGTTGGAATATAATTTTCATCCTTGTGCAAATATTTAAGCCTTATTTTAAATGAGAAGTTGAACTATGAAGTCACTTTCAGTTGCTGCACGATTAAGAAATGCACGGCAAAGCACTAAAGTTGCTTGCAATTGTATCACTGCAGCATTCTGTGGCAAGACGAGAGAAGAGAGGAGAGAAGAGGAGAGAAGAGGAGAGAAGAGGAGAGAAGAGGAGAGAAGAGGAGAGAAGAGGAGAGAAGAGGAGAGAAGAGGAGAGAAGAGGAGAGAAGAGGAGAGAAGAGGAGAGAAGAGGAGAAAAGAAAGCATCCCAGTTTGCACGCTTGCAGCTTTTTAAAAGGGCAGTTTGTTACTGATGCAGCTGCTGGCAGAAGGCAAGAGGGGAGCCGAAGAGTTAAGTAAGACGGCATGGCAGTTGTTTCACAGAAGTAGTAATAAATCCTCCAATTACAATAGTATCCTTGTTGGTACATTAACGACTGGCTGGAACGATTATGCCGATAGAAATGCATCTCCCAAAGCAACTGGGTGAGTTCAAGCAGCCAGTGAGAAAGGGCACAGGAAAAAACAAAAGTAACTAATGCAGAGAAAAAGGAAAAAGAGAATCTGACAGAAGATGCAAAAATTGGAAATTAGGTCAGCTTTCCGACTCGGGGCCTGAACTTCTTGCTCGCTGCAGGCTCCGTTAGTGACGCACCCAGCCTGCCCCGCTCGCTGTCACCATGCTCCCTCCCAGGCAGTGGCAGAGGATCACGATGCACCTTGCTCGAGGAGCTTCCCAGCCAAACCAGAGCTGCACAGCACTCCCTAGCTGGATGGTGGAGTTACAAGCCAGCGCACCCACCCCAGGCACATGGGGCTGCAATGCTTTCCCACAGCTTCCCAAGCCCCACACGAACCCACAGGGGTTGACAGCAGGCGCCCTGTGGCCCCACCAGCAACCCCTTCCTTGTGTGCCCACGGCAAGTGTGCAAGGGGAACAGATGTGCTCAGCCCCAGCTCCAGCTTGTCCTTTACAGACCCAGAGGAGCTACAGCTTTCCCAGCTGCTTGAGAGTGCTTCAGCTCCAGGAGATAGGACAACCCCTCTCCACCTTCCCCCTGGGCTTTACTCTGGGGCTCCAGCCCCGCCAGCACTGCGCTGTTCAGAGCAGTTCTCCAACCCTCCTCCCGCGAGCGGTGGATGGTCCTCCAAAATTGCTGGTCCCCTTCCCTTGACTGCTTCGGGTGCAGTGTGGCAGATGCCGGGAGCACATTCACATCCACTGCCCCTGTTTCCTTGTGCCTCATTGTCCCTCTGCCCTCAGCTAAAGCCGCTTCGGGGAGCAGGGGAAGGCATGCTCCCATGAACAAGCTCCTTCTCCTCTTTCCACCCACCATGTCCCAAAGCACCCCAAGGAGCATCTGGTTATTAGGACAGCTAATTTAGGTGGAAAAATTCAAGTGACCTCATTAAAAGAAAAAAAAAGAAGAGGAACCAGAAAGGGGTGGTAAAAGGACAAGGTGGCACCCAGCAGTGAGAGTCATCATTTGTTCATTAAACAAAAATTAGCTGGACCATTGGTGGAGCAAACCCTGACGACAGGCAGCCCAAGGGGGCAGACCACCATGCACCACACTGACCGCTCACCTGTGGAGGCAACAACCTCTAGCAGCAAGCCAAGGTGAGTCAGCTCACAAACCCCTCCCTATCCATCTCCCTCCCTCTTCTACAATCTCACCTTTGTGAGGGTTTAGCTCTCTTGCTGATCCAAAGCACCACCAGCAAGCTACTGCAGCTTAAGGCAAGCCTAAGCCACTGCAAACATGAGGGCAGAGCACATCACCATGCACCTGTTCCACCGAGGGTTAACCTGATGCGTTTTACTTAAGAGTACTCCTGAGCTAAGAGCAGGGACATGGAAATTTGCTGTGGCTTAAACCAGCACAGGGCAACCTGCTAAGCCACAGCCTCCTGGAGCCTGCAAGACAGCCAGGGAAACAAACAAACAAAAATAACAAACCCAGCAAACATGGAGTCAAGGAGCTCCTCTGAAGCTGTGCATGCAACGCTATCTTAATGTTTTACATGTCTGAAACTGAAATTAAGAAATTATAGAAATGGGAAGCTTAGGAAATCCTCTGTTCTGCAATTTTTTAAAAGCCTTATTTCATTCAACCTAGCACACTTAGGCAGGCAGGCAATACAAAGAGCTGAACAGGGAGAGTCGTGTAGTATTGTTTCAAAACAATCAAAATGCATCTCAGGCCATATTCCCCCTGGACTATAATGATGTTTGTGGTGCTTTATAGTCAGGTGAGTCGCCCTTCTCAAAAATCAATTTTCAAGGAGGATTCTCCTCTACTTCAACTATACAAGTAAGACCAGGAGCAACACTGGAGATAAGAGTGCAAGAGCTGCTTTCAGAGATTAGTGCCCCTGTTTCAAGAGCTCAGCAGAGATCACACAGGAGGTCAAGGTGTGCACGTGAGAACTGTTTTTCCTTCATTTATGCAATAATGAAGGATTTGAGACCTTGCAAGTGCCTTTCTCCATCTGCCTTTGGGGACGTGACCTGTCCCTAGAGCTGCAAAGCCTAGGACCAGAGCTTCCAACAACCCCTTCTGGCCAGTCACTCCTTAAGCTCAGCAGCAATGATTTATTTTTGCCTCCGGGGCAAGATGACACAGATCAAGACACACTTAGGAGACAATTTTTGCAAGAAGCAGTTCTTAAACTAAGGACTCTAAAGGCTCCCAAACTGAGAATCTGAGTCCGTTCCCTCTAAAACCCACCTTCCTGCTGAACACAAAGAACGGAGCATTTCAGCCCTCACAAGAAAAGCACCGAAGGAAGCACAGAATTAGGCTTTATTCTCTATTACATCCCAAATTTCTGTTCAGCCCAGGTCTGGGTCTTAAGTTCCCATGGGAAGACAAAGTGAAAATGCTGGCATCCTGATGCACAGACAGGGAAGGAGAGACCAGAGTCGCATCTTCTTCACATGCAGATTACTGAAAGACAGAGGGAGGCTAATAAGTAGATGAGAAGTTTTGAAATCCAAGAACAAAAAAATCCCCCATACAAACTAAAGCACTGGAAATCTTTTCTTTCTCTATCGGTCCTGTTTAAAGCATAAAAACTGTTCATAACATATTATACAAACGTACATCTTCACCAGACAACAACCATCTACTGAGCCACGAATCCACATGAGCTGGAGGGATTTCTGGGAGCTGGAATGAAGGACGTTGGATCTTTTGGATATTTCCAAGCTACCTTCCTCCAACAAGGTTTTGGCAGCTCAGAACTGTTACTCTGAAGTGATGGCACTCTTGTGATGAATGAAAGGCATGGTCTGGCTCTTGCAGGATGGAGTCCAAGTTCTGCAATCACGAGGACCACCTGCTCTCCTCCTGCACTAGAGACTGTGGAAAGCAGAATTAAGACGAGTAATGCAAATTCAGCCAGTTGACAGACTTCTGCCATCTGATCAAGGTATCATAGATAAAACCAGGTAACATCCACTTCTGCAAATCTATTTTCCTGATGAGTTTTTCTTCTACTGTACTTCTGCAATTTTGCCTCTTATACGCGGCTGTGGTCATCTCTCCTCTTTAAGCTCTTCATGCTCCATGTTTCTTCTAGTTCAGGTGGCGGTGACTGGGGACAGAGGATAAGAGGGGACGTGAAATGCTGTGCTTGCAAGCATGTTTGAGACTGTGCAAAAATGTGTTCTCTTGCTCCAGTGTAGCAATCAGTTAATCTGGAAAAGCTAGTCTGGCACGCACAACTGGTTGACTTTCTGCGTGAGAGTGCTTGGCATCTTTATAGTGAAATCTTTTAATAAATGTATTCATTTTTATATTCATCGATCTGGGCATTTCAAAGCACACAGTGCTCTTCCTTTCTCCCCCTTCTCCCATTCCACCTTCTCGCAGACTTCTATGAACCTCTCTCGTTATCACACCAATGACAGATGGCCACCGTCAAATTGCTCTCCCTGCAAAAGGGCACTGTCGGCAAGGCTCGAGCAGCATCCCCACACACAGCTACACAAGGGGACATCGCTTTTCCCTACAAACCGTACTATATTTGAAGGAGTTGAGGAAGATGACAGGGCACGTCAAGGCAGTGTGAAAAGCTGTGAACAATAATCAGGTGATGGAAATAATGATGGCTCTCCGTCACAAAGTTCTGCACTGCCTTGGCAAGGTGTGTGAAGAAACCCTTTTGTTCACCACCTCTAAGGCAGCAGCTCCTAAACCAGACAGACAGGCCAAAAGGATTCACTTAACAGTTAGTTCCTGCCATAAAAATTGTACTCCAAATGTTTTTGGAATGGCCCTCAGAACCTTCTTATGTGGAGGGGGTGCAACGACTATCCAAGGGAAGTTTTGCTCTTCCCCAGCAGTGAGCGCTCCATGCAACCTCAATGAACTGACAGCAGAGTTAGCCACAGAGAAACCACCAGGTGGTCTTCCATGACACACGCTAAATGCTGAATGGCAACATCATTTCAGAAACAGATGGACACTTTCTCCAGCTTTACAGCCACTGGTGGCTTGTCCTGCTCACCAAGTGACCCCCATGAAGTGAGCAGCCCCATAGGAAGATGGCTCGCTCTGAGCCAGCAGCACAGATGCACACCACTGATGGTTACAGTCAGAAAGGAAGGTCTGAGTCTTGCAAAATACAGGTAGGTCTTCTAGGGCACACTGCTCCAAGTTTTCCAGGATACCTCAAATCCTTTGCAGGAGCCAGTGGGTATTTAAAAATAAGCATTCAGGAAATAAATCTCATATTAAAATAAGAAGATGCTTTTGGTGCACCTATCATTAACTCAAAGGCACACACTGTATCAAAGTAGTGCATTAAAAAACCCACTCAAAACAGTAAGGAAAATAATTCACGAAATAAAACTAGTAAATAGGAAGTTTCCATGATGTCTCCAGTGCAGGATCGATATCACTGACTCCAGCAGAATCCAGGATTTTATTTATAGCACTTCCAGAATTCTACTGGTGAAGCCTCTGAGAGCGAGCCAAGCACAGCTGACACACCACTGTCCCCAGGTCTCCAGATAGCTCCAGTTTTCCCAGTCAGTGCTTGTTTCACCATTGCATCTGAGTGCAAAAGGCTCTGCAAGCTGCCAGCTTCCCAGCTGCTATTCGCTACCCTCTAGGTAAATGGCAAAGCGACCAGTATGAAGCATTTCACTTGCGCTGCTGCTTCTCGGGAATGCCCTCGGCGGAGGTAGGCTCTGAAGTTTAACTGGCTGAGACACCAAGAGAGGCATGCCCAGGACCAGTAGCAGATACTCTGCTGATTGCTGTCTGCGCAGCAGATTGAGGAAAGCACAGCAAAATGGAAGTGTCACCAACTCGTATCAGCCTGGATACTCTTGAGTGGAAGAAGGGAGAAGGAAGGTCTTCTCAGCAGTTACAGGAAGAAGGGATCTCTAAATGTCCTGGGCTCCTATGAAAGAAAAATAAGGGAGGAAGACCCAAAGATAATGCTTTCAAGACTGCTGAAAGACAGGAGTCGTCAGGATGGGTTTCTCAGCACTGCAGTACCTTTGGACAGTATCTTCTTGCATCTCTACCTTTTGTTATCAGCCTCTGGCTAGCAGGCATTCTCAGGTTAACCTCCTCCTACAGATACTTAGACTTCCAGAGGAGACAAGGAAAGATTTTCCTGTAGTGCTTCAGCCACCTATGTTTCACATTCAGAAGTGCCACCAGCTCTGCCTGATCTGCACCTCAGGCTGAACCTGCTCAGGGCCTGTTTCACCTTCTCCTGCACAAAGATAACGGCTTGTTTCACAAGCACCTCTGAAGTTTGAAAGCCCAAGATCTCTCATGCAGATGAGCTATGGTATGCAAATAAAGAACATATTGGGATCCTGGTAAGATACTTACTCTTGCATCACCCTCGCTCTGTACGGTCTGTGGCGGGAATAAACTTCTCACAGCTATCTGATCCAAGTGGCTTTTTTACAAGCAAGTAGAACTGGAAATCAAGATGGGTCAATCTGCAGAATTATGACCAATTAGTTGATGCAAGCGATGCATTACCAAAAGCAGAGCACACCAATGGCAAATGGTCAGAGCAGATTAATTGTTTAACTCAGGGCAGGTGCTTGGACCCACAACCCACTTAACAGCTCTTCTGCCACACAAACAGAGCCTGTGTGGGAGCCTGGCTGATCCCCTCTTAGTACCACCATGGGGACTGGGAGTCTGCTGCAACACAGTCCCTGTGCACAGCTTAGTACCCAGGCGATGACTGGCTTGCTGTTCAAGCTGCACTCTCTGCAGAAGCACTACCCTTCTGCCTTAGCTGAAAGAAGAGCAGGAAACTGTGTGTCCCCACCCATGAAATGAGAGTATGCAATTACAGTGTGGGGGTGTGTGCCTGTCTCCCACCTAACTTTAGCAAGTGGCTATGGCTTTGAGAGTGGCTAAAGCTCTCAAACAAATACTGAGAGTTGGATAACAGTCTCAGAATAAGTTTCACAGGTTTCATGAAATAGCTGGAGAAGTAGAGGAGATACCCACTACATATTAATATTTCTCTGTGGGGAACAATGCAATGTTTGGTCAACCCTTAAGACACCAAAGAAGTCACCTGAAAGGCAACCATGGGGATACCCCAATCAAGGAAGAGCAATGACTGCACTTTATTAGATACCTAGGAATTCAACCATGAAGCAAAACCCACAGGAAACCAAGCTTCACTAGATCCTCTGCTCACATTTACTCTTCTTTCTTTTATAAAAGAAGTCTTCTCCAAACTCACCACTGGTACCAGCACACTATCCTGTCTAAAACAGGGGATCCACTCAAACAAAAAAGCCACTGAAGGTAGACTCAGAAGCCTTGTTTTGTGGCATAGTTAGGACATGTCCTCCCTCCTTGCCCATCAGTGTTTTGTCCCCTGTAGCCTAGACATACAAACTGGGACAGTTTTAAAGGCTATTGTATCTCAGATCACAGCTAAATTCCTGCAAACACAACCTTCAAAAAGGAAGAAGGAAAGAGCTTTAGCCTGTTCCTTTTTCTGTTACATTAAAATGGCAAGAAAGACTTTTTTTTTCTTCCCTTAATTATTCTGTTTTTTTTTCCCAAAACCCTTGCTTGAGCACATTAGGTATTCAGGTCTCCTGTGCCCTGGCAGACTCAAGGGTGACTGAAGAACTAGTGGAATCACAACAGCACAGAATGGAGAATGGGGAAAGCAATAAGGGAAGGGAGCTTCAGTCAGACTCTTACGAGCTCCCAAGTCCTGGCTTGTTCCTATTAACAGGCACATTTGGGAGAAAACTTCCTTGGGAAGACTCGCTGCCTGTGGGCTGTTGGCAGAGATGGGAGAAAACTCTCTGCTCACACCTGAGGCTCCAAACAGCTCTTCTAGGCAGGTTCATCCAAATGCCACACTCTATAGCAAAATGAATTCTACAGCAACACTGCACACTACTTTCCCAAAATAAATAAGCAAGGAAGTGATTTAAAAAAGAAAAAAACAAAAACCCTTGTTTAAGAAAAATGTTCATTCTTCTAGCCCTCACTGAAAAAAAAAAAACAGCATAAGAGAGACAGAAAACTATTTCCCCTTAAAATTCATTGCAAGTTTATTTGAGTACTCGATCATCCTCAGACATTCTGGATATATTAAGGACTGGTTTATGCCAGAAAAATCCATGCAAAGTGATTTCAGTTAAACTAATGCAGCCTTTTATACTTGTCTGTTAAAATAGTTTTGCAGCAGACTTTAATCCATACAGTCTACTTTGATAATTTAAGGAATTTAAGGGTGTCCTCATAGTAGGATTGTGGAAAAGACACACAGGCCAAATGCAAAACTCACTACCTCACATGTTGCAAGTGAAAAGCCAATTCCTTTCATGCTACCAAAGCAAATTCAACCCCCAAGAGTGCCCAAAAACAATATGAGAAAAATGTGAAGATTAAATTCCTAGGAGACTGACAAATGCTCCTCCTTTACCCATAGAGCTGGTGAGGTGCACACCACCACGTCGGGGACACTGAAAGCATGGCCTTCCAGCAGCTTCAGTTAAGTCTGATGCAGAAGCCCTTTCCCATGGCCCGCAAGACATTTGCACCCTGGAAACACAGGCTGAGAGTGGGGAAGAGGCAGCCATGTCCCCAGCCAATGTACCACCTTCACCCTGAGCACAGCAGTGGAGCTGGGGGGGATAGATGTGCAGCCTAACAGGGGCTAAGAGCGATGACTGGCTTGCTGAGTTTCACCTCCACCAGTCTCCTACTTCCTTTTTTTATTTTAAGCTATGGTCAGTTAGGTCCCTGTGATTCAACCTTTTTCCTTTAAGGAAAAGAGTTGTATATCTGCTTTCTACCTCTAGAGTTCATGGTGACTGCTGTGGTCTTACCCTGGGTGTTGACTAATACACCGTTCAGATAGGTTTTGAGACAGGACTTTCCACTAAACTATGCAGCACTGGCTCCCTCCTGAAAACTGTTATCTCCGTGGAGGGAACGACACACACAGCCCCATCCATGCATGCACAGCGTGGATGGCAGCAAGACTGTCCCTGGTGGGCGTCAGGCACATCATAAAGAAACTCCTCCACCGGGAGAGGAGGAAAGGCAAGGTCAGTGAACTCAGTCTTTCTCCATTTTGCTGTGCACGGCTACTCATGGAGTCAGTCAGCACTGAAGATGCCAGGCAGGCTTGGAGCAACCACACTCTTCTACCTGCTTGCCTATGGGTTAGATACGACCACCCACAAGTACAAGCAGTATCACACCTCCTCAGAGCAGTCTGACATCTTCATCTATCAGAGCCGCATCTCACCAAGCCAGGAAACTCCCCACACTGCCAAGGACCTAAAGTAGGGACAAAAGAGGTGACCTTCTTACAAATCCTTCCAGTAGCCCAATGGGAGGTTGGCTCCCCCTTAACAAGCAGGGCACCAAGTCCCCTCTTTCCCCAAACCCCCAACCACCTCCACTGGGACACAGCAAAACAGACCAAACCATGACAAACAGCCTCCCGGTGCCCAGCACTTTGGGTGGGGAATGGCGGCATTTGCCCAAGGTAAGAACAAAGTCCTTTTCCTTCGCTGTGTGGTGGGGCGCGCCTTGTTGGCTGTGCAACTGCAGGCAAGCACTGAACCACTGCCTCTCCAGTCTCCCCGCATCTGGAGTGAAAGCCAGCGATGCCCTGTGAGAGGCTGTGTTTATTGGCGGCGGCGGCAGCAGCTCCTGGCATATAGTCCCCTGGGAAGGAAAGGCTGGATTGTAACCCGCAGCCGGGGATACCCGCAAAAGGAGGACACCGTCAGCTTTACATTCTCAGGAAACTCACTGAAAAAGTAATTGCAAGGTTTGAGCTTTGTTTTTACAACCCCCCTAGTACCCATCGCATTATTAGGAGATTATGGAGCATCTCTGCTGAACACCTGCAAAAACCTCTCATTTTCCTTTTAAATATTTCCTTCCTTCCTGTCTTCCACTTTTTTATTATTATTTTCATTGTTTCTTTGCAGCTTCCTCATCTACCTTTGGACTCAGCCATTTAAATTTTAATAAGAGGCTTCACTATCTCCTTTTTCTTCAAAGGCCCTGCTTTATTTTTCTGCCTCTTCTCAGTCCCCCCAGCCTAATTGTTGTTATTATTCTTAACCTTCAGTAGTTTCCTTTGCTTTCTTCTCCATTCTAATCTCTCTGTGCTCCCATTTTCCCCCCTCTGTACTAAGTCCCTTTCATCCCTCACCTCTGTCTCGCCCCCGGCCAAGCATCCGAATACATGTGGAGCAAGCGTAACCAAGCATAAATATGAAAGGGATCATCCAATTTCAGCAAAACGCTTGCCCCTACCTATTCAAATATTTGACTTGTAATGATTAAGTCCAAGAAGATCATAATATTTTTTTTTTACAGAGCTCTGCAGGTCTTTAATAAAGCTCAGCCTCCGCCTCGATGACAGCCAGGACTGCAGTTGCTGAGCTGTTTCCTATGCATTACAGCAGATTTGCTCCAAGGTAAGCGAGAGGGACGCCTGAGCAGAGCGCTTGAATTATAAGCGAGGAGATTTCATTCCCCAGTTGCTGGTTTATTGAAATTCAATGCCTCCCTCTCACCTGCCACTTTGTTATGCTAACCTCTCCTGGCTGGCCTAAAATTTCCAGTCCAGAGTGCAGGCAAGCAGCCGCGCTCCCATCAAACCCGGGGAACTGCACCCTGCAGCAAGACCTGCTGGAGGCGGCACCGGCACAGCCTCTTGCGGGGCACGTCTCTGTCCCATCGCCAAGCAGAGGGGCCGCTCCTCCTCCTAAAGGGCCTTAGATATGGGGGTGTCACTAAAGGCTGGCCTCAGTACCAAGGGACACCAGGCAACGGTCACACTGCGTATCAGCTGATAAGAAGGGCCGCGGGAGGCTCCTCTCGCCTTCGGGGGGGACCCTCCAGGGTTTTGAAACCCTTGCAAAGAGCACTTGCCAGGTTCGCGCGCTTCCATCGCACCCAACCTCGCTTCCCTCCGTACAGCATGAACTACCGTTTCACCCCCGAGGGAGGGGAGGAGGAAAGGAAGCCATCTCCTGCTGGCAAGGCACAGCTCCCACCAGATTTCCACCTTCTGAAAAGCACGTGGGCTTGCAAGCCAGACCAGACAGCCTGCAGAGCAGCCGAGATGGAGGAGTTCGGGGCAGAGCAGTCAGCTGGCACCCAGGATGCCAGCTCCTCCCGGCCCAACTCCCCAGAGCCCCGTGTCACGCACTGACGTCTAAGAAGAAAGATTAAATCCGCACGCAGCTCTGGGATAAACACATGCAGGAGTCACCAGCCCCTTTCGCTGCTCCTCCCAGCCAAAAACACAGAGGCATAAGGAGGGCAAAGCGTGGCCCACACCAGCCTGGCACACCGCGCAAGGAGGGCATGGTGAGGATGCAGACAAAGAAACCACACTTGGAGTGTAACAGAGCCCTTGCTGGACAGTCTCACTGCACTTTGCAAACATTTCATTAAAAGTAAGCCCCCCTGAAGGGAAGAAAACAGCATTTTCCTTTTCCAAAACAGGGGAAAACATGCAAAAACTGAATCGTACATGCCCCTGGGTGAGGCAGTAAGACAGAGCCCATCCTATAAATGCCCATCAAGGAGTATAATGGTTTTGACATAGCACTGCCACAGCATCAGCAAAAATACTGTGTTTGCAGAGTGGAATGGGACTAGAGTACGAAGTCTTCTCCTAACTCTGTGTCGTCTCCCTGTTTCTAGAGGGGACAGAAGGCTGCTGCAAATGGTAGCGAAGACCACTTCTTGCCAACCTGGGTGCATAAACCTGGCTGAAAAGGAAAACAGAATATATCTGTTTTTGTTTTATCAATATTTTGATTTAATTCCCATTCACCTAGGCTTTAAACTGGCTGTTTACACCCACCCTCAGCCATGGAGATGCCCTCAGTAACCTGGAAAGCCCTGGGTGAAGATTTGCTAGAGCAAGCCTACCATAACCTTCCAGATGCTGCTGCCCCATGCCAGTGCTGGAAGAGGTCCCCACCTGCCCAGTGCACACCCATTCATCACCAGCAAGCATGTCAGGCTCCACAGGGAAGAAGGTGCTCACGTTTAGAGTCCTGCAGGAAAAGCAGGCCTCGCCAGTACAACCAGCCCCATAGCCGCTGGCTGTAAACTCTGCAGAGGGAAAGTTTTTGAAAACATCCTGAATTCCCCAGCATCCCCCTGGCTGCTTTCCCACAGGGCAGACCTCAAACCAGTCTCTCACCAGGAGGAAATAAATAAATAAAATAAAATACACCCGTGTGTGGCCTCATGCAATTTTAATCACACTAATGTCTGCAAAAAGGGGAGTGGGGGGCGGGGGCAGGGAGGGATTACAGTGCCACTTGTTCAAAGCGCTCCCGTTTATTCCACATCTGCGATCCCTTTTGAGCTCCCAACAGCAGCGAGGAGTACGAGACGTACAAAGTGAGCGTGTACCACGCGCTGAGCTGTCTCTTTGTTTTAGTCACCGTCTGCTGCTAATGTCAGTCTGCTGCTAATGTCAGCCTGCTGCTAATGTCAGCGAGAGAGCACCCCAGGGATCGACGCCTCAGTGCTGTGCCAGCTAATTACACACTGACAAAAGCACCTGGAGGGGGGGGGAAATGAAAAAAGAGAGGAAACCGAGCATCCTAAAAACCAATGGATAACTTACTGGGGGGCCAGGAGCTAGGGAGACCAGACCTGCTTCCCACGGGGCTGGGGGAGAAGGGGTAACGCATGGCGGGGACAGAGAGCACCCTGAACTCCACCGGGAAGGGTCTTGCCCCACAGCAGCAAGGGCACTGAAGAGGGGAAGGGGACAGTGTGACAGGCCTGCCCAGGCAGCAATGCAATGGCGTGGCAGAGGAACGCTGAAAAGGCAACTGTGGGCATCTCCAGGGGTCCTGGCAGAAGACGGCAGCAACATGGAGAACAGGCCTGAAAAGTTTTGGGGACTGCTTCCTGCAGAAGCACTGGGCAAAGAGCTGGAGCTGCAGGAGGGGAAGAGAAGCTGGTGGCTCACAGGGGTATAGCAACGTTTGTGCCAGCCGTGTTTCAGAGGTGGAGGAGAGGAGCTCATGGCAGGAGCAGGAGCAGGAGACAGCGAGCTACCCCTCGCCTGACCGTGCAGCCCTGGGAGCCCTCATCCCTGTCTCTCAGCTGGCCTGCTGCTAAGCCGGCAATACCGATGCTCACCGGCCTCGCAGGGAACACAAAACGCTTAATAATTGTTTGGGAAGCGGTCCATGCACTACAGTACCTCCCTCGGAGATACCTGAAAGCCACCCACCCATGGAGAGAGGCAGAGGCGACAGAGCTGCTCAGGAGCAGGTTCTGGCCCGGTGGGGGCTCAGGTATTAATCCACCCCTGGCCCCTGGGACCTGGCCACAGCTCCCAGACGGGGATTAAAGCCAGCAAAATGAGAATTTCAAACATGCATCCGGCAAACCCATGTGCATTCCCTGCAGCGGCAAATAATCAGGTGCCAAGAAGGAGATTAACCCTGTGGGACTGAAGGAAACAAAGGCGTAAGAGCTAGTCTGTTGAAGAAGCTGCTGCTGCTTCTCCCAGACAAACACAAATCTGAGCAGCAGGAACAAGGGCAGCGCCTGCATGAGAAATACTGATTGTTAGGAAATATAAGCCTCTGATTTTATGCAGACCCACAACAAGCAGCACGGAGATCCCTGCAATAGCTATTACAGCAGAGGTGGTGAGCCAGGTAGGTTCCTACTCAGGTTGCACCATGGGATGCGTTGCTTTAGAGTTTATTTTAGCTGATGGTGAGCAGGCCACAAGGCCCCATGCACCAGCCCCTGCTCTGCCAGCTGCCAGACCTACAGCAGGCAGCACGCAGCACCCTCAGGAACCGACTGCCATGCCCTGACAAACGGGCAACAGCTTCTCGCTTGGGGTCAAAGTGACGCAGGCTACTGATGGAGCAGCAGGGCTGTGCGGATGTCCTTTGCAGGTCACAGAGCCTCATTATTTTGGGGGGGGGACACACACCAGCCAAGCTGGAGGGATCGCTGGACCTGCAGAGGTGGAGGAGCTGTGTCCTGGCCAGCATCTGCTTGTTCAGGGGACCACCTGTTCAAAGCCGATATGGGGCATCACCCGTCACAGAACAAGAGGCTGCTCCTCATTTGCAGGCGGATGCAGCCAGTGCCTCTTTTGGCAGGAGGCTCTTCCTGCATGCTGCTGGCAGGCTAAGAACTGTAAGAGACTTTCACATGCTCCCTACTCAATGGCTAGATGTGTGCCATGACAGGCTTCAAGCGACACATCCCTAACGTTCATGCTGGTGCAGTGGGAACACAGTTCCCAGTAAAGCAGCCTCCAGCAATAACACCTTGGGCTGTGATCTTGTCAGGTTTCATAAGCTTAATCAGGCTCTGCTCTGCCTGGCATACAAAGGTTTCACCGGCAGGCTGGCTGTCCTGCTGCTCCAGACAGCGTCCCTGAATACTCAACAGCAGTGCTGCATCCTGGCAGTCAACAGGAGGATCTGCATTTCGGTCTTGACAACTTCAACCAGCAGATAGTAAGGGACAGGATGGGTGGCCCTTTGGGCATCAGTCCAGTTGACCAGTAACAGGACTGGGACTGTGGTGGCTGGCTCAAACCCATTACACTTCAGCAGCGATGGAAAGCACCTTCTAGCCTTTCGGGGAGAGGTCCAAGGAGCGGAGGGTTCTCGGGTGGCTCCTGGGGCACACATGTCATCTAAAACACCTTATTAGTGCAAACTGTCAACAGTTATCCAGTTAGCCCTACCAGAGCATCCTGTGGCCTGAACATACTACAGGAGATGACAAGTCCATCTTCCTGTACCCATGGTCTGCAACAGGGCTGCCTACAGAAACTCATCCTACTGCTGCCACAGGGCTCCTCAGCACCCATACAGCACTCTGAGCTGGCGCTGCGCTTATCTACAGCAACAGGCTCTGGCTAAGCCTGACCCCGTGGACATGATCAAAAGCCACTGCACTGCCGCCCAGCCCAGTATGCCTCTGGTGTCCTGTATCCTTCTCTCCTCTTCCCTCCATCCACATCAGACCCTCAGCAGGAGCCTCTTGAAACAGATGAGATCTGAGGAGCCCCATGTCTCCAAGGATGCGCACACAGCATGCGCTGCTCTGGCCACAAACACAAGGGAGCCAAAACGATCTGAGAGTGCTGGGCACCAGCATCTCCTTCCCCACCGCTTGCCAGCCCCTGTGACTCACAAAGTCACTTCAGAAGGAGCTCCTCAAAGCACCGTCACTGCCTCTGACTTCCCAGTCACAACGGGAGAGGAATAAAGGGTAGGAGGCAGCAGCGTAAAGGTAATTACTGCATCCCAATGGCTCTGATGGAAGACAGCATTGAAACCGCATTGCCTGCTCTGGAGTCAAGAGCCTGAAACAGCATCTAGGGCACTCAAAGGATACATGGGAAGGGTGGGGGAAGGGCCCCCACAAGGCCCCTGCAGAAGGACGCCGCCAGGACTCATGTCTCCAGCAGCTTTGGGGCCTCCTCCTATTGCAGGAGGGAGCAATGATGCTCCTTCCACCCCAGACACAGTCCCTCACCGGTCATCCCCACGTGCAGCTCTCCCTGCTCCAGCACCTCTGGGATGCCACCCTCCTACACACCCTGCTGCTCTTCACGACACAAAACCTCCTGTCCAAGGTCTTCCCACCTGCCACTTTCACCCTCCCTCCTCCTCTTGCCTTCCCAGTGCTGCTGTTCCTGCCTTCCTTCCTGCTCCATTTTCAGCTCACTCTCTTCCCGCACCCCCCCCCCCCGCTTGTTTTTAACTCCCTCACCTCCAGTCTCCCTCAGCCCACTCACTCTCTGCCTTGCATGCCTCTCCAACCTTGAGGTTGCCTAGTCCAGCACTAGGACGACCACAACCTTCCCTTTCCCCAGCAAGGGCAGGAGCCCCTTGATTCCCCCTGACCACACCGCAATCAAAAGGCTCCATCTTCGGCTCAACTTACCCCACACCCCAGGACCCAGCTCGGAGGCAGGAGCCCCTCATGCAAAGCAATGCTCATCCCCCAGGGCCACCTGCGCTAGCCACGGTGTCCTCTGGATATGCTCAGACACTCGTGTGGCTTCAGCTGCTGCACAGCTTGAGCGGGGCTTTCTGGATGATGGGCAGTGCTCCTAACTTTACTCGTTAGATAAGCTCTGCAGTGCCACCGCACACGTGTGGCCTGAGCAGCATCCCTCAATAGTGACACATTGGCCCAGGATATCGCTGCAGAAGGGAAGAGCCTGGAAGCATTCCTGTGGCTGTAGTGCATCTCTGCACTGTCCCAGAGTGGCTGCCCCTCTCAGGATGGCCCTTCTGGCCAGCACCCGCAGCCAGGGAGCTCCTCCGAAGCACAGAGTCTCTCCAAATGAACGGCCCATGCCTCTGGCAACCCCACCTCTCCACCAGCTTTTCCTTCCCTGTAGGTTAGCATTCCTGTGCCAGCACTCCCACCTTCCAGCCGCAGTGCCAGGTGGGCCATCCGTTGTGCATGACCATCACCTGCAGTTTTGCAAGGAGTCCTATCTGCAGACAGGTGGCATCGGTACACCTGAGAGAGCTCAAAAGGTGACAACAGACTGCCAGAGCGCCTGTGGTCATCTGTGGCATGCTGATGCAATTCTTCAGCCGACAAGGCTCAAGAGCCTCACATTAACCCTCTGATAAGTAACCTGCTGCTTTGCTATCTCTTAGTTTCCATGCAGCAGCACAATGCCATAAAAACCTGGTCTCTTTAAATGTTCTCACCCTCAATAAGTTGGCATTACAAGTTACAGTTGTGAAATGCTTTTGGTAAGGAATGGCTTTATAAAAAAAAATCTTGCTCTCTTGAATAGGTAGCTAAAAATGAAGAATGACAGAGTCTGAGAAAATTAAGTGCTCAGAGCACATCATGCCTAGGACAGAGGCATCACTGTCCAGAAAACCCTGCCCGCTGTGACACACTCTCCCAAGGCAGGCATCCCTAGCTACAACATTTCTTTGCAGAGCCCTAGGTTAAAATGATAACTAGTACACAGTAAGGAATAAAGCCCTAAAGGGCACATTATCTTGAAACACAGCGTCAGGGAACTGGAGCAGGACAGAGCAGGGACACTGATGGGCATCTAGCCCATTTAGTACCAACTCAGCAAAGGATGATCCCTTAAGGCAGAGGCTCATTCAGATTTTAAATGGGGAGCAGAGCAGCCCCACCTCTTGCCTCCGTAGGGCCAGAGGGTAAAATCACACTTTTCTCTGCATTCAAAAGTGCCTTTGTTCAGGTTCGCCTCGCTAGCTCAGGCTTTGCTCTTCTTTGTAGGCTCTCTAGAAACGTCTCTTGTTGATGGCAAGGGCAAGTGGGGCGGCTAATCCCACCCCATTAGCATCCTCTGAAATACTCCAAGGACTATGGACACTGTCTGGGCGTGGGCGGCCAGAAGGCGGCTCTCGCTAAGCCAGTACAACTTCTGGATGTGTGCATACACATCCAGCCCCAGAGCTGTCTGCCATCAATAAAGCCTGCTGGAGGGAGGGAGAGGATAAAGGAACAGCCTGCACATGGCTCGAAAGGAGACTTTTCTCCCACAAGCACAGCTTTCCCAATGCCAAGGGTCGCCACTGCTCTTCTTTTCTGAAGGTGGCATGAAAACCTTAAATTGGAGGGAACACCTTAGTGCAAACCCAACTGAGCGCCATCCCACAAGGGCTGGAGAGGGTGCATGGGGCACCCCAACCCCCCATGCTCCTAGAGGCTGCCCCAGCACCTGGTAGCCCCAGGGGGCAGATACATGGTTGGTAGAAGTCACCCCCTCCCCAAATAATGAGCCAGCACTGCCTGCAGCACTCTCACGTTCCTCGCAGCTCTCCTTCCCATTACATCTCCTATCTATAAACAGCTGTTTGGCAGTATTACTAATCAGTACCGCGTGGAATAATGTTATGTTTCCCTCAACATTACTATTTTATCTTCTTTCCTCCCCACCTCCAGCTGCTGCTTTCCTTCCACCACCCCCAGCCCAGAAAGCAATAATACATTTCTTCATTTTATCCAGGCTCTACTTCTCTGATAACATAAACAATTTACTTATAACCCATGCAAAAAAAAAAAAAAAATTAAATACTGTTAAACCCACTTAAAATAAATACTTGCCGAAGGAATATCAGCTGGAGACTGCTCTCTGACTTATAATAATCCCACTGCGCCCAGGGAAATCCTCTTAAACCTATATCAGATAAAGATTGTAAAACTGTTATAGGGCTAAACCAATAGGGCAGCCACAGAATCAAGATGGAAAATTTCTCCTCTCAGCTTCTCCCTACTGTGGGGCAGCTCTGTCCCAGTACAGGTCAGGCTTCTTTCTCAGCACATGAAGCAAAACCCTGTACTGCCTGGCAGGAGCTGGAGGAAGGGGGAAAGGCCAGTCCTGCCAGGGCTTTGGGCTGGAGGAGGAGGAGGGATAGGCTGCCTTGGGACCCAAAGCCTATCTCTGGAGCACCAAAGGATTGCTCTCCCTTCCCTGCCCCCCCAAGCAGGCAGCAGAAGCAGAACAGAGACCGTCTGATGCTTTAAACCAGAAGAAATCCCCCCCAGGATGCTCAATAGCAACATCTCTAAATTAGCAGATAAGGAGCCCAAATCAGAGGGGACCCACTCATGCTTCTGAGCCCTCCCAGGGGTTGGATGGCAGCAGTGGGCTTTCAACTTTTGTGCTATCCTATCTGATAGGACAAAAAGGATCTGATGTATGATTGGTAATGTTGCCAGGGGCTTCTGGGTTTGCTGCTGCTCTGCAGTTTGCCTGAGCACTGGCCCCCAAATAAAGTTTGACTTTGTTTTGTAATTCTTCAACAAAAAGATGCGCATCCACACAATGAGCACGCAGCTTTGTGGCACAGAAGCAGATTAGCTCAGCAATGGGCACTGCGCTTCCCCTCTGCTACACGGGGACTCAATCGTTCACCACCAGACCTACTTGTTCTCCAAGACGACCCAAGAAAAGCATCAGCATCAACGGCAGAAACAGCTGGCCCTGCCTCTCAGGGCCGCAGACCAACAGAAATGCAGAGCAACCAAGTCTGAGGGGCTGTAACTAAGGAACAAATAAAGCAGTCCTCCAGGGAAAAGAAATTTAAAAAAAAAAAAAAAAAAAAAAGAGGAGTGGGAGGAAGGAGTAAGCACAGCAAAAACCTCCCCAGGGAGGCAGCAGGAAAAATAGGCAAGGTGGAATGTGAAATTTTCGCTGGTAATCGAATAACGGCTGCTCCATTGCAGGATTTCTCAGCACTGCAGCTGGCTGGAGCCACAGGGACTGTATTACACTTTCAGAGTTCAC
The DNA here is from genome assembly GCF_026419915.1 of Harpia harpyja. Lineage (NCBI taxonomy): Eukaryota > Metazoa > Chordata > Aves > Accipitriformes > Accipitridae > Harpia > Harpia harpyja. The sequence continues at coordinate 36,530,720 of NC_068947.1, forward strand.
TGAGCAATTGCTAAGGCAGGGGACGGGTGCCATATGTTACCAGCTGCGCTCACAGTTATCGCTTTCCCCATTTAACACTGAGAGACTGTTTGGAGGCAGAGAAACAGAGAAACCTGCACACTTCGTGCCTCTCCCCCACCACCCGTTATTCTGGCAAAGCTGCCAGAAATGCCAACAGGCTCTGCTGGCGAGTCCAGGAGCAGGTCCCCGTGCCACAGAGTCACCAGGCTGTGCTGGCCACTCAGTCCCGACGGTACCTGTCACAAGCGGGGAGGCACAGGTGGGAAGAGATGGGTGCCCCTCAGCCACCCTCCAGCAAGGCGGTTGGTAAGACCAGAGGCAGCCCCTGGAAAGCTGCCGAGCACACAGGAGGTAGGAGGCAGGTACCAGGCTCTGCCCATCCCATATTACAGCCTGCTGGCTCCACCACCTGCTCACCCGACCCAGTCCAGCTCCTTCTGGCTCTCCTTTTGTGCTCTGTATTTTTTTTCATCTGCCAGAGCTTCTCTCAGTTGTGCACTTAGTGAAAAAGCGATCATCTGGGGGAAAAAAGAGAGGCGGGGGGCTGCCCAGAGCACATTGGGAGGAAATGTTAAATTCAGGATGGAAGGTGGCACCAGACTGTTTCTAACACCAGAAGACCTTTTGTTGCCCATGATTAGCAAGCAGAGCTTGACCTGAAAGAGCTCCCTCACATGCTCAGTTCACTTTCTTGGAAAGGATGGAGATACGAACCTAGGGTCCCAAGTAACCCACCTGTGGTAGAGCTGGCCTTCAAATGCACCAGGATCTCTAGCTAAAGATTTTTCTATCCTAGTATAAAACCTTTGCACGTAACACCTAGACATTATGGCAATATACACAAACAGCCTGTACCACCGATCGCTCTTCTCAGAGGGACAGACTGGGAGGCATCCTATAAATCAGTAAGACATTGAGGATTACCAAATACCTCATTTTACCAGGAACTGGCAAAGCATATGAGAAGAGGTGGCAGGACAAGCAAAAGGGGCATGTGTTCTGAGCAGAGTGTTGCTTTTGCAGCGACTCCTTTCAGGGCAGCAGAGGACCCCAAGCCTTGCAGGCTCCAGCCTCGCTGACACCAAAGAGGCAAAGGGCTCGGCAGAAGAGTGAGTGCTGCAGTCCCATCAACCTGAGAGACGCCTGACTGGAGCCAAGCATGGCTGGAGCCAGCGAGAGAGCAGACTAGAGGGCAAGACTCCGAGCCTTCAGAAAAGAGGCTTTTGCAGGATAAACTGCTTTAGTTTTCAAAGATCATTTTAACTGACTGGTCTGATTTTACTATTCAGGCTCAGCACTGCACAAAAACCTACCCAAGCAAAACACTGCAGCTCTTTACAGTCTGAAGACAAGTCAGGCTTCTGCGCCTCCCTTCCTGAGAAGTAAGAGACATAGAAAGTCTGGAAGCGAGAAGGCTCATTTTAAAGACCAGCCTAGATTTGCGAGCACAGGGCTGTGCAATTGCCTGAGGCTGTATTCATTTACATTTTTAGAAATGCATTTTAGAATAAAATTTTTCTTACAATGCATAGGTACAAATGTACAGACATGCATAAAAAAAGGACACGTATTCTTCTTGTAAATCTTCTCCACATGCTAGCTAAATTTTTAAAAGTACCTCTACCTCAAAAGAGACAAAGTAGGAAAAACATAGAGAATACAGTGATGTGCCCCAAATGTGTCTAATACCAGGTTTTTGAGAAACGGGTAGGTGGACCAGGCCGAAAAAGAATCAGTTCCACAACTGAGAGCCCTCCCCACAAAACACGTCACACCAGCAAGCTGCCTGTGGTTTTGAGGGACAGGGCAGGAAGGCGAGGGAGGAAAAAAAACAACAGCAAAGAACGGAGAGAGTGGATACAATGGATTATCCACTTCTTCAGGCATGGTCTGCCTAAAATTTGTTCCATTTCTCCTGCGCAGATAGAGGTGGAGAAGTGATGTCACGTAATACACCAATAAGAAATTAAAAATTAGGCAAGCAATTCCAACAGGAAAGAATAGGAGATGGCGTACTGCAACAAAACAGGAGTAATTGGAAGTGTTTTGCAGGAAAATATAGTAACAGGGGATGAGATAAAGATACACAAAATAATGAGTGAACCTCATCTAGCAAAGCGAGGACAGGTACAGCGATCTGTTATAAGCTGGAAGAGCTAGCCCATGCAATTCGTTGCCAGACTGTATATGACTAAAGTCAAGATTTAAAAAAAAAAAAAAAAAAAAGACAAAAAAAAAAAAAAGACTGGAAATTTAAACAGGTCTTAGTGCCTTCCTTCCTCTTACCAGCAGGAGTTTTAAATCTGGAAGGGACACGGAGCCTATGGACTGGCTTCACGCTCGCCCCGTGCCACAGCAGGCTGTAAGGAAGCAGCCCCTCCTGCCAGCTCCAGAGCTGCCGGCTGCAGGGTTGCCTGCACCCGGCTCCCACACACCTGCCCGCGGCACCGCGGACCACCAGCCCACGCAGTCTGGCAGTACCTCTGAGCCTCACGGCTTCTGCAAGGGCGAAATCGGGTGAGCTTAAGCAGCTATACTTTCAAGACATCAGAAATGACCAAGCAGGACTGGAGATGAATCCTATTCAGCATCATTACCCGGCAAAGCTGAAACATAAGCCTTTGTTTCTAACTCCCACTATCTGAGGAGCTCAAAGCACTTCACAATTATTTAGCTTAGACTTTGTGAAAGGCTTGTATGCTATTATCCCTAATTTTACCAGCTGGAAAATGGTGAGGGAGATGGAGAGCGCCGTACCCAGGGACACGCAGCGAGTCAGCAGCGTGACAGAACCCGATGCCTGCAGCCCCCCACTGCTCCACAGCATCAGAAACCAGGTACTCTGGTTTGCTGGTGTGATTCCCCAGGCTGTGCCCATAGGAACTGCCAGAGGTAAATATGTTTACCCCTCCTCATTCCTCCCCTGTTAACAGACAAACACTCCCTTTCCATCCACAGCAGGAACAGAAAGAAAAAGCAGAGCAGCATACGTCAAATTTTTTTCAAGGCTACTACAGAGAGATTTAGGCATGTAAAGGAGGACAGTAAGAACAAACTACCCTGTGTCTAGCTGCAAAGGACCATCTAGGAGAAAGTATTTGATTTTTAAAAATTTTTTTCTTTTTTTTTTTCTTTTTAATGTCAGCTAAAGGGTAATTTGAAAGTGAAGGACATTTTAATCCTCTGGGGAGCTAATTACTGCAACAAGCACAGCCCAAACAGGCAAAGATGAATGTAACTCACAAAGCAGGAATTTCAGCAACACCAGTCCTAGAACTCACTTTGGTTAACTGATGGCTTGGCCAAATAAAGCATACGCTTGCTTCACGGATGTAGCAAAGCTGCTGAGATGGCCTCAGAGAGATTAGGACATCTGTGCTTAGGATCTCCAAGTTCTACCTTTGTACACCAGAGCAGAGCAATAGAGACAAACTTCTGCAACCTCTCTAAAGAAACATATGAAATGCAAATACTATGCCAGAAAAAAAGAATTTGGGGATGTACAATAGGTTGCACCTGGTTGAGATCACCAATGTTATGCCATTGTTTAGCACTGAAATCACCACTATATACTATTTTACACCTTTCCTTAAACACCCTCCCTCCAAACTGCTGCCTAACAGTGGTTCCTACTGCACAGCAGCCAAGAGGTTCATCATGGGATCATAGGACAATTCAGGGTGGAAGGGACCTCGGGGGGTCTGTAGTGCAACTACAGGGTCAAGCAGGGTCAGCTAGAAGGTCAGACCAGGCTGCTCAGAGCTTGATCTATCGGGTCTTGAAACCCTCCAGAGATTGAGCCTGTGCAACCTCTTGGGACAGTCTGAACTGCTCATTTCAATTTTTGCCTGTTGTTGCTCATCTGCAAGAAGTCTGGCCTCCCCAGGACAGGAGCTGCTTGCTCGTGTACAGTGACAAACGCTTTCCTCTGTGTCTCAGGAGGAGGAGAAGAAAAAGGGAGCATAGAAAGAAGAGCCCCCAAAGACTTCTATCAAAACCAGTAGATCCTTGTCTGCAAGATTGCCATCTCTCTCTTCGACACCTCCCTCAAGCAAAGCTACGTTCAGCCCAGTTGACAGTTAGAATAAACTAGCAGCCACTGAGGTCCACGTGCCCCACGTGAGCAGAAGTGACTGCTCTCGCCCTGAGTCCCCCCAGGTCCCCAGGAGCAGACGGTGCTCTCCCAAACATGGTAAACCCGCAACATGACTTTCTCCTGCTCTGTGTGCAGACAGATCACGTATGGCAGCACTTGACAAAGAAGAGGGAAAGTTGCTGGCAACAAGCAGCGGCAGCTGGTACAGGTTAATGAAAGTTCACTTTTTTCTTTTTTGCTTGCTACATATCCTTTAGCTCTCCACAGAGAGATTCTGGAGATTTTTGGTTGAAAGTTCAACAAAAGAGACCTACTTTCTTCTCTTGAATGCTTGTCTGAGACACATGCAGCTCCCTCCCTTCCAGTCCTAAGTGTCTGGGCTGCATAAGTCTTTCTTCCACCTCCTGTGCCACCAAATCCTCTCAGATACGCCCTACAGCTATCCTTCTTGTCCCAGCCATGGGCTTGCAGCTGGCCACGCAGTTACGTGCCACAGTTCAAGGGCACAGAGGACCCCTACAAGACATACTCCTAAAGGCATGGCTGAAGTACCTGTGGACTGAGTTCTGGTCTGCAGAGAGCTGCAAGTGACACAGGCAGCTCAGTGTTTGGAGACGAGACCCCACTGAGCACAGCTGCAGCCAGACTAACCTCAGGCAGAGAGGCAGCTGGCTCTTCATCCCACCAGTGCCCTTGCCCACCACCACTCCCCAAGCCTGTCACGATGCTGAAACTTCACCACAATGGGGCTGACAGCCAAAAAACCACACCTAGCCCCTGGGAGCTGTCACAGCCAGGCAGGACCCAGGGGAACAGGGCAGAGATCAAGGCACCAGCCTACACAGGCAGGGTGAGACCAGCGAGAAATAGCAGAGAACAGAAATGTAGCCAGGCTGAGAGGGTGGACAGGGGAGCCACTGAATAGCACCTAGTTAGCACAAATCCTTTCTGCCCCCCTTCCACCTAAGCCTGGCAGGAAGCAGATGCCAGTGACCATCCCTGCAGGCAGTGTCAGCTCCACAGCAGCTCCTGCCTGCCACCGAGACAGCCGTGTCTTGAGTGCTGCTTGTTTCCCAAGTCTGCACCAAAATTGCTCCTTCCCACTCTGCGGTACCACGGAGGTTGCGGTCTCTCCCCCCGTCCAAACCCCTTTCATCTTTTTGCTTTAACTTGTTTAGGATTGATGCTGTACAGCTGCTTCCCCCAAAATAAAGAGTACAAGAGCTGTCACCTCCTCAAGTGCTTTGAAACCTTTTCTCCTGCTCCATCACTACCTCTTTAAGAAAAACCTCAAAGCTCGATTTCTTCCCTCAAACCACTTACTCTGAAAAAGAGCTCAATGTTTTTGGGAGCACAGGTAAAAAAACCACGGAGATAAAAGTCTGAAGCTTCTGAAGAGGTTAGACCTGGGCCTCTTGGCTGTTATCTAAGTAAGGATACAGGCACACAAACAACTCATTGCAGAGATATAGTGGAGTACAAATTTGCAGTGACTCATGCACTCTGAAGTAACTGCCATGTGCTCACTTCTACCCCACAGCAAAACACAAGTTTATTTACCCATCAACATGAAAAGCGCAAACCAGCATCTCAGATTGCACAGCGCCCCTGCAGCTTCACCACTTAAATTACTGCACAGAAATCTCTCCTGCCCATGTTTCAAGAGTTATTAACACAAGTGATAATTCTAATGACAATATTCAAACTACTGCTGTCCTGCCAGTGGTGATGCCGTGTTACTGGGATGCTGCTTTCCTTCACCTGCAAATTCTTTGCTGTCCTTAACTTCTTCAAAAAGCAAAGGAACAGCCTAGATACTTCTCACAGCCAGCAACAAGCAGGCCAGGACCCTGATACAATTGCCAGTCAGGTGTGCATGGTCCCCAGATATCCCATTTAATCAATCCAGTTTTGTACTCCCCTCTTCAGTATGCCCAAGTGTCTTCCCAATTAAACCACAAAGCCAGAATTTCCATCAGTTGCTTAGGAGTGCCATGGAGGAAGTTTCCAAAAGCAGCCAAGTCTTCAGCCACTACTGGAAGAATTCATTTCACTCAACACCAGCTGTGTAGCCCAAGTCTAACATCTAGGCTCTCTGTCAACTTAGAGAAGGACATGCTTAATTTAAACAAAGATGGGTTGCTCTCCAGATTTGTCCCTCTCTGTCCTCTGATGGCAGATATTGCCTCAACATCTACCTCAGGCAACATGCCTGGTGTTAGATGAGTGGCAGGCCACTCGCATGATCTTCTAAAAATCTTTCCCCCACACCTTGAGTAAAAGAGCATGAACTAGCCTCAGTAATTTCATGTCAGCCTCGGGGAACTGAACTCTGAAGGCAAACTATGGAGTTACAGACTTTGTACGTGGCCTAATCCTTTTCTCATAAATCAACCACAAGGCTGCAGTTCCACAACATCCTAAAGAGCTGCACTTTTTTTTTTTTTTTTTGCCACCCCCCTCAGCACCTGCAAGTCAGTCTGAGGTGTCCTAAATTCTTCCTCCTAACACATCGCAGCCCTGGTATAACTCCTTCTTCCCAGTGATGTAGCTTAGGAGGAGACAAGGAGTAGCAAGATACAGAAAGACTTATTTTTGAAGCAACTGAAGGAACTCGAAGACTGGTGAAAAAGGTTAAGCCTTGATACACATTTCTCCATGGCAGAAGGCCCTTGAACCATATTACTGGCCTCATTCCTAGCTTCAGTGATATTAGCGCTTGTGCTGCACGGTCAAATTCACGTAAGAGTCCCACAAAGTGCCTGGGGAGCACTTCTTACTCCAGGCTATCAGAGACATCAGGTCCTCAAAGTGGTACTAGATCCCGGCCAAGATCTCAATGAACGAAAAGGAACCTCAAGTGGAGACACCAAAAATGGGAGAGGGACAACCAACCATGCTTGCTGCTCATAAGGTGTATAGAAGCGTACTTTCAAATCCAACCAGCACATCTTTGAAGCTGACAAGACTATTTTTTAGTAGCTGCAGGGCCCCGGATACATAGCCCTCCATCTTGCTCGGATAGCAGGAGCAAAGACACATCCCAGCTTCTCTGCTGCAAGTTGAGATGTCCCAGTGCAGACAGCAGCCCCATATGCTGCTGCACCAGTGTCCCATCAAGCTCTCCCATCACAGGGCTGTATCACCTAGGTGAAAAGGGGAGACTCTTCCTTCAGCTCTTCCCTCAAACCACAGGACACAACAATTCAAAGCTCCCAGAGCATCAAGTCTAAAATCAACACTTCTCCAAACCCATCCATTTCACACAAAACAGAGAGAATAGAGATGCTAACAAACCTGCCTCCCTCCAGGCTTTGCTGCTGCCAAAAAAGAGCCACTCAATCTAATGAGTCAATTAAAAATTCATAACTGGATGAAAGAAAAAAAAAAAGGTTTGGTTCTGTTTCTGAGAAAATGAGAACAGTAACTCTCATTTAGGTCCCGTGTACCTCTTCTTGCATATTGTCTGCAGCAACAAAGCTGGCCTGAAAACCCATGACCTGTAGCTGAGAGCTAAAATGACAGGCAAAACCAAAAAGGGTGCATGTTCTACCCAGCCCTGCAGAGAGGAGCCCATTTCCCCAGCAGGACTTCAGGGTCCAACGGGGCTGAAGTCAGCACTGGTTCACATGAACGGGAGACAGAGGGAAGGCCCTCTGTAAGGGCTTGTTGTCTACAGGTCATCACAGGGGGCACTCTGGAAAATTCAGTTTCTGTCAGAATTTGGTTAAACCACAGAAAACACCTATGCAGATACACACACTCAAAACGCAAGTGACCCTAAGTCACTGCTCAAGTGACTTTTCAGAAGTGAATTAAGCTAAACCAAATTAGGGCCCCAAATCCTGAGTGCAAGCATCCACGAAGGAGCATAACGTGATTTAACTAATCCACTAGAATTTACTTTAGATCAATCTTCTTGAGCATCCTGGACACACGTAAGCCGCAAAGCCAATGTCCTCAAAGCACTATTCATGGGTGCCTATGGAGTCCCAAATCTTACATGCCTTGTACCAGTGGCAAGGGTGGGACAGAGCAAAAGCATCTCACCCAGCAAGCCCCAGGCTGGCCACCGAAGCAGCTGCTGAGCTACAGTTAAAACAAGGAGGGCACTGGCTCCCCAGCCCCCGGGAAGAGTGGCAGAGAAGCTCCCTGCTGCCCAGCCATGCAGACACGCTGGCTACGTTCGCCTGCATCCCCATCCCGTGGTGCTGCATCCCATACCAGCAGCTAATGCAGGTACTCTCACTTGCTCTAACGGCTCTCCTGTAAGGACCCCAGCTCGGGGGCTGGTTTCCACAGGGTGCAGCTCCCTGGCAGAGTGACCCAGCTGAAAACTCCAACTGCCACAACTCCACCCTGCCCCCAGGCACTTTTTTCACTGGGTGCTGGTTTTCAATGGGCTTCACTCCCTGAAGTGACTTTACAGCAGCAGCACTGACTCAGTCATGTTTAAACTAAAGGGGGAACCGCAAACTTGGACACCTGAAGCAAATCACGGAACTACAAGAAAAATAGAAAAAATTATTCAGGCATCTACCTCCCAACTGCTCATGGACATCAGATGGGAAAGCAGGCACCTAAATGAGCAGCTGCACCCAGGCCGTGGGGCTTCACCTGGGAAATTGGCTGGGCTGGTACCTCTGAAGGGAAGGAGCCAAGGTGCACACAAGCTGGAGGCAAGAAGCACAACCCAGAGGAGGGCTATTGTGATTTAAATCCACACCTCGGCTCCTTTCACAATGGGTTTCCTGTGTCAACATGGCCTGAACCAGCAACACCCTGACTGGCTAGCATGTCCGGATAATGCCGAAGTGGTTTCCAAACCAGAGACCTGCAGGCTCACAAACTTCTCCTAAGGAAAGCAAGCCTGCTGTCTGTAGGCTTGAATTTGCTAGAGGGGTGTTTCTGCTGCGGAGGAGCTCTTTTAGGAGTCCTTCAGCCAAAGAGTTTGACGGAAGCTATTTGACTGCCATTAGCCAAGTTAAAGTCTTCAAATCCAATCCCATTTTGAGACACAGAAAGCAAGCTGAAGCTTGAAAAGGTCAAATCAGCCAGTCAGAGAGGTGCCGTGGAAATACTCCAGATTTCAAAGGACCTGTTTTCGATTTTTCTAATGCAGACAAAAAAACCCCACCAAACCAACTCCCCCACATTCATCTACAGACAGCTCAATTTGATCGTTGTGCTGGTTTCAGGACGCATTCAGCACTGCCCTGTGTTAAGAGCCTGAAGAGGACCGTCTCTCCTGTTCCCTTTACGTGACGCTCGTTATCACTCCTCTATTCCCCATTCCGCTATTTCACCACCTTTGGCACACAGCTCTCTCCTCTGCAGTTTGTGCCATCTGGAGCAGCCTCCCTACCCCTTTCTCTCTGCATAAATCAGTTCCACATCCCTCTTGCTTTCAGCCACAGCTTCAAAAGTTCCTCTGCCCAGCTATGCTGCCTGGTGTCTCTTCTTTGTAAGGGTCTTTCTCTCTTATTACTAGGGGAAGCCTGGTATCTCCTATGTCTCTATACGCCGATTTCCTGCCATTCACACCACCATGCCGCCCGCTCTCTGCTCCTGTTCTCCCTCACTGGTGTTTTTTCTGACAGCTTATGTGGACTACATTGCACACGGGGGGCTCGTGGGTTTGTGCCGCACGCTGGCTGGGAGACACCCCGTTGCCCCAGCCACGCCGTTAGCAGGACAGCTTACCCACGAGGTTCATCTTGGCGCTGTAACTCCCAAAGTACCTCTCATCGGTGTTGGGCGTGTGGCACTCGTACTCCCCGGCGTCCCGGTCCTGCAGCTCGGTGATGTGCAGCAGGACAGCGTCCCCCTGCACCCGCTCCACGTAGATCCCCCGGCTGCGCACACGCTGGGTGTAGATGGCGTAGGGGAAGGAGGGGTCGACGGTGCTGACGATCTGCACCTCCCGCTCGGGGGCCGAGGGCAGGTAGATGGACCACTGGAAGTTCTGCTCTGCCGGGCCCTGGTAGCCGCTCACCTTGCACCACAGCGTGATGTGGGACCCCTCCGTGCGGTAGAGGGGTCCTTCCTGCACCGCCACTTGCCGCTGGGCCAAGGCCATGCCTGTGGGAGGAAAGGAGCCCAGCGTTACTTCCTGACAGGCAGCCCCCCACCTCCCCCCCAAGATGTACCCATCCTACCCCTTCTGTGGCCGTGCTTGGCAAGGAAAGCCCTCACACCCCATTTTAAAGCTGGCACATCGGGGTCTGGCACAACACCCCCCCCGGCCACATTGCTGCTTTCTTGCTGACTCAAGGGAAGTGTTTTTTTAAAATGCCCCATGAAAAAAGCAGTGTTGAGGTAACATAAAACCCTTCTTTGGCAGCAATAAGAGTCCAGGCACGAAAAGGTACTGCACCACACAGCAACAAGCCAAAAACTCTGGCTGACAGGGCTTTGTTTTCAGTACCACTCTTATTTTCCAACCCTACCACCCTGCGATCCCAGGCACGGGTTGCTGCCGGAGGGCACGGGGAGGTGGCACGCGGCCGCTCTGCAGCACCCTGCTGCACACGGGCAGCCGCTGCTGGGGCTCACCGGTTTGGCAGCGACTCCCTCTTGTCCTGGCACAGCCCAACCAGGACTGTCTTCCACCCGGAGAGAGGCCCACCTGCAAGCCAGGAGGCTACGCTCCCTCTCCTTGGGCTTCCGGGCCACCCAACTGCAATGCCGCAAGCACTCGTCCTCCGTCAGCAAACCTGCCGGAGGCTTCAGCTGGTACAAAATCCCATTCTTTTTCCCCCAAACCCAGTGTGCCTTCTCCAGTCTCTCTGTTACACTTGTAAAGGCACACGGGGAAATACCACATTTCCGGCACTGCCTTCCCAAGTCTATTTGGAAGGAGTATATTTAGTACGTAACAAAACCAATTAAAGTTAATGGAGGGAGTGGGCATATTACACTAAGACTTACCGCCCCTGGCTGCTGGAAATCAAGACCCAGTACCGCGCGTTGTACACACACAAACTCGTGCAACACGGAACAAAGACAATCCCACAGCACGGCTACTGCGATCTGCTGTATTTTTACACAGATTATGGATAGCTGGCCCTTGGGCTCATGGCACATTACCAGCACAGCCCTCCAGGGGCCTGATAAATTACAGCAATCTATCTTGTTTGTTGCTACATCAAAGGCTCCGGGTCTGGAGACCACTGTGGGTGTTCATTGGTTATTGAGTTACCAGCAGCGCGCGCACATGGCGAGGCCAATCACCCTGGCTTCTGTGACTGCCTGCTTGCCATCATAAAACAGCAATAAGCCGATTTAAAGCAGGTCCTGCCTAATCACGTTTGCAAATGTCATCCTCTGTGTGCGCGTGCATGTTGGGGTTTCCCCCCCCCCCCTTTAATTTTCAACAACAATGTTCAAGTCCAGAGAAGAATTTAACCTTTCAAAAAGTAGCAACTTGCTGGTGGAAGAGGTAGCCTGGCATCTAGGGATGTCTGACTCAAACCCGCCCTCTGGACAAGGATGTCCAGATACAAAAGTTTTTCTCCACAGCCAGTCTGGACCAGAGCCAGGAGAGATGGTTCTTACCAGCTTAAAACAAATTGTGAAAAACGGGTTCAGCTCATCCATCAGGCCATGCAGCTGAACAGATGGAGTGCAATTCAAACTATTAACTTGGGCTCAGCTCGCTGCTGCTCCAAATTATGTTTCTTTTTACTCTTTATGAAATAATGTGATTTAAGGGGACAACAGGGAAAGCTAGCACATTTGAAACAAACAGGGAGAGGAACAACAGAGGCAAACACTCCCCCACTGTTTGCTGTACCAATCTCTTCATCCTGGGAAAAGATACCACCAGAGACAACTAACACATCTAAGGGTGCAGACAGCCTCTTCTCTCACCCCGTAAAGGCCAAAGGACAAAGCAAATACTACAGCCTTTGAAGTGAACTGTTTTTAAAGCAGCAGGAAGGGCAAGATCTTTATTGCACACCTAAAGACAGCTCATAATACAATTTTTGTATGCACGTGTAGCCTTGCTACAGCATACAGATAACCTGCACACAATGACACAATTAGAATTGCGCCACAAGGCAAACATGCAGTGGTAGGAATTAAAAGTTGTACCCACGACACTCATTCAGGTATTTCTCAGTTGAGTGCACAACTTCGTTTTGCAGGCTTTTAATGCAGTCCTGTTTTTTTTACATAGGAGTTCTTTGAGGAGTTTTCCAACTACCCAGTTGAAAAACATTTTATCAGAGACACGTATTGGCCCCTCCGAAGCTCGCTAGCAAGATTATGACCTCCGGGACCCACAGCGCAGATCTCTGCGGCCTGATGTGTGCAGCCTTTCGGTAGATGTGAAATCCCACTGCCCTCATGGCCAGCACTAATGTGTGCTTCCTTCTTCCCTTGCCAGTGGTTTTTGGGACCTTGCCTGTAACCCTACAACCTGGAATCCTGCTCCAGGTTTGGAAGAGACCCACTTTCTACATTCCTCCTCTCCTATTCCATCTTGCACTGGATTGCTGCACCTCCCTCATCCAGCCAAAAGTGAGAGAGGTAAGAGCCAAAGAGCTCCTTGCTTCCCGTTCTGGCTCCAGGAGCCCAAGCAGCTGAGGGACAGAAGAAGCCAGTGCAGAGAAAGCCCTGCCCAGCCCCAGCGTGGAAGGAAGACAAAACAGCCGGGGCTTTGCTACAACTTGCAGCGTGTTGCTCCTCAGCCTCCAAGAGGTGAGACACAAAGGCTCAGCAGTTGGTTGAACAGGGTGGATCTCCAAAAGGGCAGGGAACGGCACATCCACAGAGCTCTTCACCCTGCCTGGCTGCAAACTCCGGCTCCAACATGGATGGGCACAAATGCTTTTCACCACTTAAGAAAAGCCACACAGCGGAAGCGGAGATACTTCTCCAATGTATCATTGTAACTGAGAAAGGGAAGGAGAAAAACAAATAGCCTGAGACAGACATCCACCACTACAAGTTTTCTCCTCAAATGGTTAACTTTTTGCATGGTGAAGGGTGTTTGGCAGTTTTCAAGCTCTGGGAATTGCTGTATCCACATACATGCAGTATCAAGAAAAGAACTGCAGTTCTTAGCGAGCAAGCATTCTGATTAACAAAAATAATGTGCCTGAGATCCAATTTTGAACTCTTATCTTTGCCTCTTGAAGTGAGAGAAGAGCTCACTGGAGGAGGAGCTGTGTGCTCCACACCTCCCCTAGGACGCCCAGGAGACAGTTATGGTGGCATTTGGCTGGTACTTCACTGGCACAGCTGGCTTTTAATTGCAAATCCAATATAATTTACTGACAATGCAAGGGCTGATATGGAGGAGGTAGAGAGCCAAGAGCTACTTTAAAATTAATAAGAAATGATAGGTTTGCGCATCTGGTTTTTTTTTCCAAAAGGCAGTAAATCCCCTGCAATAAGGAGGAAGCATTCCCTGATCCTTATCCCCTACAGATGAGGGCTATTGTAGCCAGCCTTTTGACCTAAGAGCAAGCCAAACAACAGCCAGGCAGCTCTCAACGCTTCTGCTGGCTTACCCATCTCCAGGCCCCGTTTGGGAGACAGGAGACACATAGGGGAAAGAGAAGGCAGCAGCGGCAAGAGGGGATGGTGCAGCCGGGCTATTGGACTCAAGGTCATTCAGCAAGGGGACCACGTGGGACTCAGGCACCGGGAGACACCCAGACCCTGCACCTCCCCTACGCCAGCCTGCCGAGCAGGCTCCAGGGCCATGGCCAATATTATGTGAAGCAGCTCTGAAAGGCAGGTGAAAGGCAAGGGAGAAATGCGATGTCAGAGTCACCCAGCCATTCGCTTCTCCCTTGTCATATCACAGCCAGGACTTCCAATGCCTCTCCATTCAATCTACAGGCAACAAAGGAGCATCAAGCATCCCTGCTGGCCAGGCTTCTCACCCAGAAGTGCTGTAGCTCAGCTTCTGAGTACGCTTTGTCTTTGCAAAATCTGTACCCTCCCAGCAGCGTCAGCTGACTACAGCAATATCTGACTTTTCCATGGGGAGACATGCAGAGCTCAGAGCTCAGGTTTTCCAGACATGACGGGTCATTTCAGGCACCTGACTTGAAGTACTTTGAAGATGCCCCATTTCAGAAAGTGTCGAACACTTACTTTTTGGGAAGGAGGTGGACCTTCAGGTCCCTTTCAGAAGAACAGGCATGTAAAACCACATCTGAGAACATTGATTCAAGGCTTACTGCAAGGGACAGGTGAGTGTAATGAAAGAAAGGAAGTGTCCTGGTTTCGGCTGGGATAGAGTTGATTGTCTTCCTAGTAGCTGGTACAGAGCTGTTTTGAGTTCAGTATGAGAAGAATGTTGATAACACACTGATGTTTTCAGTTGTTGCTAAGTAATGTTTAGTCTAAAGTCAAGGATTTTTCAGCTTCTGATGTCCAGCCAGCGAGAAAGCTGGAGGGGCACAAGAAGTTGGGACGGGACACAGCCAGGACAGCTGACCCAAACTGGCCAAAGGGGTATTCCATACCATGTGACATCATGCCCAGTATATAAACTGGGGGGAGTGGGGGCGGGGGATTGCCGCTCGGGGACTAACTGGGTGTCGATCGGCGGGTGGTGAGCAATCGCACTGTGCATCATTTGTACATTCCCATCCTTTTATTATTACTGCTGTCACTTTATTAGTGTTATCATTATCATTATTAGTTTCTTCTTTTCTGTTCTATTAAACCGTTCTTATCTCAACCCACGAGTTTTACTTTTCTCGATTTTCTCCCGCATCCCACTAGGTGTGGGGGGAGTGAGTGAGTGAGCGGCCGCTTGGTGCTTAGTTGCTGGCTGGGGTTAAACCATGACAGGATGGCTGTGCACACAGAAACTCTGCCACAGCATTGACACACCAAAAGAATAAATAAAAATTAGGGACAGAATGACCAGGAACCTTTTGCACAAACACTCTCCCCATCTCTGAGAGTGTGGGTTATGCCTGCACCACACCTAAAGGCACCACAGCAAGTTCCATTAAGGTATCTTAGATATCAATTATCACTGACAATAGACCTTTCATCTAAAAGAGAAACTTGAGCTCCTGGAAGGAGTATCATCCTGGGTCTCTAATCACTAGAGAGGAATTAAAAAAAAAGTCTTTATATTTTCCATATCTTCCAGAAGCATAGGGCTGACAGTGCTGAACACCAAATGGATTACATAGCTTGAGGGGATGTTTCCACCCCTACAGCTTTACAGCAGTTTTCCTTCACTCAGAAGCTCTAAAGCAGTATTTGTCAATAATCAATGATGCTAATCCTAGATTTCCCTTAAAAAATACCTTGTGTCTTTGACTACAACTATTAGACAGAAAACATTTCCAAAGAGACTCCTCTCCCTCCTCTCCCTGTCCCTTGCACAAATACACAGAGCACATTTGGGGCTTCTTTGTTGTTGCTATTGTTTGTCCAATTTACAAGTGCTCCTTAAAAAGTGTCAGAGAAGAGCAACAACGAGGATAAACACTAGGGAATGGCTTCTACGTAAGAAATAATGGAGCAGGCGAGGATGACTTGGACAGGATTTGGTAAAGGTCTATACAAATATGCATGCCATGGAGAGGATGGTCAAGAATTGACCATTTACCGTCTCTTCAGGTTAAAAACCAAGGACTGTCAACTGAAACTGGTCAGATCCAGTTTTAGAACAAGTGAGACAGTTCTTGCAGCTACACATAGCAGACCTGGGCAATTCCTTGCCAAGGGATGCTGTGGATATGGAAAGTTTACATGGGTTGAAATGTGGGTGGGACTTGAAAGAGGACTACTAAATAGGTAGATCACACCAGGTCCGGGATGCTCCCAAAACAAGCTACAATTGCATAGCTGTCTGCCTACAGCTTTTTGAGATGCCATACTGAGCTAGGTGCAGGACCCTTACTCTGAACTGGTACAGCTGTCCTCACGCCTCTTCACAACCTGTGTCATTGCAGTCTATACTCTTCAGCCATACGGGTCACATCTGGTCTGCAGACTATGCATTGGCTATACTACAACAGAAGCTAAAAAAGGCACCATTTCAGCTTTTTCTCTAGAAGCATGGCTATCTCTGCTCTGAACACAGCCAGCTCAACTGGTTCCCCCAAAACACCCTCAGAACTGAAGCGGGAGCCTGCACATATGTGCAGGAAAGGGAAGGGGAGCGTGCATAAATCCTATTTGGCTATGACAAGTTAGCATCTGCAGCAGACCACAGGACCTGGCAGAAAGTCCCCAGTAATGAAGACAATTCAGACACAATTGCTAAAGAGCAGTTATACTAAAGTGTCTGCTTCCTAGCTTGAGAGATGCTCTGGGCACGCACAACTCAAGAGCAGGTGGAAGCGCCAAGTGCATCACAGGCTGTGGCAACTGCTGCCCTCCCGCAGGTCTGAGGCTCGCTCAGGCGAGAGCGGTGCAGGAGCCCAGGCTCGCCACCCAGCTGGCCCTTGCTCTCCAAAGCATGGCACGGCACAGTTTGAGGCGAGGTGAGTGCCAGCAGACTCTTCCTTTGGCTACATTCGGTGCCTTCAGCCTGGCCCAATGCCACAGGAGGCAGCAGGCATACCTGCACCCTGCTTTGACAGCGGCGTGAGGAAAGGATGCCGTGCCCACAACAAGAAAACCATGTTTTCATCCAGTCTAAGGGCGCTGTGGCTTTATTAGCCAGTGCTGTTAATGTGTTGCTTCCCTCTGCCTCCCATACACTTGCAGCCCACCACAAACAAAGACGGCAGCACTGCGGGGCGATGCCACAGCCTGCAGCACATGGGCAGCAGGCCACTGGGAACAGCAGGGCAGGCAGAAGCAGCCTTTCAGCTGCAGCACTTTGTGCGTTGGCCGCTTTCAAAGTAACGGGGTGCACGCAGTTAATCGTAGCCCAGCAAGCAGTGCTCCCCTGCAGCTCACTCCTCCTCAGTGTTTCCATTCCCCTACACCACAACAGGAGCATCGTGCCCTGCACAGGCTTTTTGCTTCCAGCAAGTTGCTCGGGACAGTTAACATCCTCCAAGCTCACGTTCCGTCTTAGTTCAGATTAATTTTTCAGTCATGATGCTTCCCAGAGGATGGCCCTTCCTCTCTCCCTTCTGTCCCCTGGGGAGGACAGAGATGGCTCTTGCCAAGACCAGCCCCTTACTTAGTACTGCTGTGGAGTCCAGAGAAAAAGCAGGGACTGATACCCCACAAAACGATGTTTCATTTCAAGAAGTCTCTTCCAAGCTCACCGTTGTCCAGCCACTGAGAACACTTCCCCAAGCAGCCATCTTACTTTTCATTGGCTGAAGACTAATGTAATCTATATGGGAGACTCTGCCCCAACAGGCAACACCAAAATAGAGACAATCTTCTAGCAACATGCACCTGCTATTCTGTGAAGTCTCCTGTTAACATGCACAAATAAAAATTAGGTTCCAGCTTAATTTTTGCATAAACAAGTCACAGCAGGGACAATCTCAGTACACTGCAACCTGCTGCCAGATGGAAAAAAACAATGCTATCAGAAGAAAACATGTGGTAAACCCCCCCCCCCCCCCCTTATTACTGTAAAGCCTCATTCTGGGAAAATACAGTATTTTGCCTGATGTATTTTTTGTCATGCCAAGAGAGTTCACTGTACTGAAAGGCTGGCTGGAGCCACCTGCAGAACAACTCTGTCCCTATCCTCCCCACCCTTTTGCTTTGATGTTTAAATCATGCTACCAAGGGTGCTTGATCCCCTATCCTCCTCCTCCTCCACTCCTGCCACCATCCCACCACTCCCAGCACATGGACCATCCTTCCTGAACTGACTCAAACAGCTATTCATTCCTCATTCAAATTCCTCCCACTGCTGAGCCAACTAAGGATGGCTAAGTAGAGAGGTCAGCCAGGAACAATTTATACAATAATTGGTATGGAAATATCACAATCAGCGGGGAAATATCAAAGCACAGGCAAACGAGACAGGAGCCGCCAATGAAGCTCTTTGTTCTTCCAACATAACTGCTTTCACTCATCTCTGCTAGCTGCTCCATCTCACAGCCACTCACTTCCACAGCAGATGTTTACTGTCTTTTAAGAAAAATGTTTTCAATAAATATGAAAGAGGTGACATTTCTTTTAATCACCATAGATTGTTCTGGCCTGTGACTAGCTTCCCAAGTTCTGACTGCAAAAGAGGTCTTGTACCTCTACTATAATTATGCATCCAGTCAGACATCCAACCCCCTCACCAAGATCAGAGCCATTTTTTATCCTTTGGTTCTTCTCAGATCCGGTCCTTCTATTGACAGATGACTTCCTTACTTTCCCCAGTACGGCATTGGTATTCTACAGCTGCACAGTGTTAAATATGATCTGCCCTTGTGAATTTTTCTTTTTTTTAAGCAAACCTCATACTATATGGAGGTCACATTCCTCTAACTGCTACTTCTCTGCGTCTACAATTAGGCATGTTAAAATATGCTTGTTTTAACACTGCCTTAGAATGGCATATTCTTGAGCCACAGATCATCTCTATTACTACAAACTTCAAACTTCTCAAAATGCTGGAAGGTGGAAGGAATAATTCATTATCTACGTTGGATGCTGAGAAAACAAGAAACAGTAGGCTTGGACTTGAACAGCAGAGATTCAGGTTGGACATGGGGGCTAGGTATATTTTTAACTTCCCAGAAGCAAGGAAAGTGAGGCATTAGAAAGACTGCTTTGTGAGTCTGAAGCCTCTCACACTACAGCTCCCTCTGACATTTACCTTCTTCAGGAATACCATAGGTGGAGATGAACCTGCCCCAGGGGATACACGACACAAGATGTCCCTGCTCTTACAGTTCTATTGTTCTCAATCATTCCCTCAGAAAGTAGATTTAAAGTTACTTGGCTGCACTAAAGTCTGAAACTACTCTTTAATCTAGTATAGCTTTACTTTGAAAAGTCATGGAGCCAAGCATCCAGAAGCCAGCCAGCCAGCCATGCCTGTGGTCAAAGAAAAGAGCGATACCCCATATTAACAAAAGGGAGGTGGATGGCAGGGCAGCCGTTCTGCACATAGGTCCCTGAGCTCAGCAGCTCGTGGTGCTCAGCCTCCTTACTTCACACGGGCTTTGAAGAAGCCAGTGCATCAAGGTGTACCTGATGTAAAAGGTGAGTAACAAACATCTGATGTACGAGGGAAAGACTGAGCTGACTGTCCTGCTGGTTCAGATTCATAATGGTAAATGACTGCTGGGGGCTCAAATATCTTTGTGCAACACACCTACTGCTTATTATAATTTGACTACTTTCCTGCAAAGATGCTGAGAAAAAGAATCCCTTATCTGCAATCCTTGTATTCCCCAAAGGAGATACCAGTTTTGAGTAACCCCACAGAATGGCAGAGAGCTCCAGTAGCACTATAAACTCCTTTCTGTACTTCAGGTAGAGCCTGTCCCATGAATCTATTTAATCAACTACTTCTCTTTCTCCAAGGTCAGAACAGAACCTTCCCAGCCCTTTTCCAACCCTCAGATCAGCATGTTCTTCATATACCATACCATCATTACTCTTATCATTACGGGAAAAAAATACGCAAGCAGAAGCTCCCTGGCAGATTATACTTACATTGGGAATATGCAGGCAGGAAGTGTTGGTTTGCCCATGCACTACTTCTAACTTGCACTGCTCCTTGTGTCTTATCCTCAGGAGTTTCTTCTTTCCTACAGCCCACTGAATACATGCCCTAGTGACTTTTATCACTACTGCTGGTTCCAGGTCTGGTTAAGCACTACAATACACAAGAGCATATACAGTAGCCTGCTGGAATGCCCAAGGCAACGCCTACTGTTATATTTTTCCAATGGAAAGCAGTGATGGCTTCATTAATGCCTTCCCAGCCTGAGCTTTGAAGCTGTAACCACAGGTACTCATTGTAAGACTTAGTGTAGACCTGCACAAAAAGTGAAGTCTCCCAAGATTCCTATGTATGTTTTTTCTTCTGTTCTTTCAGCTCTTAAAATGCATGTAAGGACACACCATTTATCCTGGCATTTCTACTACTGCTTCCAGACCTCTAAAAGATTCAGCGTTGTCATACTAGTACCAAAGCTATGAAGCGTCAACACACATTTCAGACAGCTTAACTCTTAGCTGGTATGTGTTCCCAACCTATCAAGAGGAGGGGGGGAAATGAAATTGTTCAAGCGACAAAGCTAGGCAGGAAATTTCTGACATAGTTCATTATGCCCTGCAGCCTCTGTATTCCTTTTTATTATCGTTCTTCAGTCTTCAGGTCCTACATGTTCAACAGCCAGGGTCACTCTTAGAATTGTCAAATGTTATTCCCTGTGTGATTGCTCACTCTCAGACAATAAGAAACTTCATTTTGTTTCACAGTCAATAATGTTTTAATGTTGCTTCTTTTTTCATTTTCCTGCATGCTCTGCAATCCCTCCCAATATTAAACAGCTGAATGCCCCTATTATTGCTGTAATTCACCTCATAACATCCCAGATGCTTAAAATACTCTCCCAGGAGAAAAGCATGTAGAGTCCCAAATCTCACCTTCACA